>NC_085033.1:3855151-4455151 GCF_963692335.1 Osmerus eperlanus
CATTAGACAATTATGATAGTGCCAATGACCTTAGCTGGGACCCTCAGCGAGAATTCATGCAGTTCCTGTGGGAAAACCATGATGATTCCCCTGCGGAGGATGAGCCAGAACTAGTCACTCCCCCTGCCAGCCAAAGAAGGAGGAAACGCAAAATGGACATGGTGGTGATGGTAGATCCTTCAGAGGATCTTTACCCTAATTTGAGCCTGAAGTCAACAGAGGTCATATCAGATGAAGATAGTCAAGCAGACCCAGTACCCATCAACAAATTACGAAAATTAAGGAAACGTTCAAAACCACAATCACCCACAGGGAAGAAAGCACAGCATCCCAATGGAACTGCTGAGTCTGTCCAACTTAAGTACAGTGTCCCAGTCAGAAATCTCCATGAAAAAAGCAGGCTTGTCTCACCGAAGAGGAATCCATCAACAGACTCATGTTCAGAGGAGGAGCCACTGTTTTTCCCATGTACAAAATGCACCATTCATTTCAAAGAGAAAAGTCACTTACAGCGGCATATGAGATGTCACCCAGATCCACCCAGTCAGATCAGCATGCCAAAGCCTTTTATTTGCAAAGAGTGTGGACAGTCTTTTCGCAATAGCAACACACTTTTGCGGCATATGACCATACATGAGGAGAGAAGAGAGAGGCTAATAGAGGAGATTAAGGGGATGAATGACTTGAAGGATGAAGGTAAAAACGCTAGGTTACAGTGCCCTCAGTGCAACTTTGGGACCAATTGTGCAAATACTTTTGTACAGCACGCAAAGACTCATGAGAAAGACAAGTGGTACTATGACTGTGAGAAGTGTAACTTCTTGGCTGCATCTATGTTTGAACTTGAGAGACATATGAGCAAAGAGCATAGCGTTTGCAAAGATCAGGAGGAGACAGAGAAGCACAGTATATTTATGCCATGCAATGACGAAACACCTATTTCTTTCTCCTGTACCATTTGTTCCTACAGCACCACAAGTAAGAACATCTTCAAAAATCACATAGGGCTTCGTCATCATCAGTCATATGCAGAATATGAAGCTTTGCAGAATACCGAAACAATTGCAGAATCAACTTCTAAGCAACATTCACTAAGTTGTAAAGCCCCGTTAGTAGATTCATGCTCTTCGGCATTAACATCTAAATTCTGTAGAGAAAATTCACCTTGTGAACCTAATGATATTTCAGATTTATTCAAAAAGGACAAAATTGTAAATAGAGTACGAAAAGACGTCAAATCTCAGATAACCGAGTCAAAACTTGACAAATCAATAAATATTCTCTTGTCTCGTCAAAAAAGACGCGATGAAACTCTGCAAGAGGAAAAACCTGATGTCACCACCGAACTTTCTGTTTTCCAAGATGTTAATGGTGACATTAATGATGGTGATTTCAAAGGGCTATTGGCAGTACCTTCTGAAAATTCCAATTGTTCTTCAAATGGACACAAACGTTTTTCATTTTCCAAGCTGGACAAAAGGGTATCAAATTCTGGCTATGATGCCAATAAACACAACAGTAAGGATGTTGCTAGACAGGTCTTTGAACAGAAGGTTGGAAAGAAGTACCCTTCCAAAAGAAAAATGTCCACCCCTTATCGCAATGCTGTTGACCAAGAGTCCTGCTTTATCATATCCAGATATATGCCAAGTCCAAAGAGGCAAAACATGGTGGAAGACATGGAGGACAGCGATGAAAAGGAAGCTTTGCCGTTAAGTGACTCCAAATTATATACCAGTTCCCAACTTCTTGACAAAACTGAAATTAAGCAAGAGACCTCAGACATTGGTAGTACTTTCAGCAGAAGAATGTCAGTAAGGGGGACATCTGAGGGCTCATTGGACAAAGTTTTGATCTTGAAAACTGGGAGCAATTGTCAACAAAAGCCCGTTGTCAAAGAAGAACGCATAGAAACACAGGTGTTCGAACAGACCTTTGAGTCCAGCTCAGTGCAATATAATAACTTCACTGATGCTGATTTGTCTACCTTAGACATGGAGCGAAAGACCTGCCCTTACTGTCCTGCAGTTTTTGAGTCAGGTGTGGGATTATCCAATCATGTAAGAGGACATCTGCACAGGGTTGGACTGAGTTACAATGCACGTCATGTGGTACCACCAGAACAAGTGGCTTCTCAAGACAAGAGGCCTCGAATTCGGCGCAGGATGGCAGCAATCAGGCGATTAAAAAAGGGTACAGCAATTTTACCATCTGTCTTTCTTTAGGTTAAACTCACATTTGTCAATGCTTTGCTGGAATGCTTTGTAAAGTTAAAATAATATTCTGTCATTCTTTGTTTTAGCATTTAGGTTGGAATCTTCTGGGTCTGTAAGCTCTCATTCCTGTCCATTATGTGGAGACTCTTTTGATAACAAGACTGGACAGTCTAACCACATACGAGGCCATCTGAAACGCCTTGGTAAATCCATCTCAACCAAGAACAAGTCCCCCCTATGTTTGCTTCGGGAACTGATGCGCGACAAGAAGGAGTTCCAGAGGGCACTCCAGATTGTAGGCAGGAAGCGTAAGCCCTCACAAGGCCTCAAGGCCATTGCAAAGCAGGCTGGTGTGGACTGTCTGTCATCTCCATCTGTTGGAATTTCAAAACGTAATCCCATTCAGAACCTCTACAATGATGCCAAATCGGTGCTGCCCACTTTTTCATTATTGCCAGAGGCATCTTCAAAGAAGCAGGTAGAGAATAAGTTGGAAGTTAAAGGTTCTCTCTCGAGTGCCTTGATAGGAATTTTGAAGAAGAGGAAGTGTCAAGACGACAAGTTGAGGACTTCTCAAACATCAAGAAATGCTTTTGCAGGTCCTTCCACAAGCGCACACAGTACAGGATCAAGAGCTACCACAACACTGCCAAACTCAACATCTGGTAAGACATATTATTGGACAGTGCAACCATGACTGGCTTCTGCTAAATGTGTACATCTGTATGTCTACATGATTAACCACTGATGAGATTTGGTCTTTTAATTGACAGAGAAAGGGGAATTTAACAGAAAGGTGTGTGTCCATTGCAATGCAACCTTTCACAGTGGAGTTAGCTTGTCCAATCACTTGCGGGCATATGCAAAAAGGAAAAGGACTGCATTACTTGAAGGAACAAGTAAGTGTCTTTTCATCAGTATTGGAAGGAAATCCTAGTTAATGGATTTCTCTGCAATGCCATGGAGCTGCAATATAAAACTACAGAGGGTACAATTTCTGGGGAAATTGTAGGGTGTGCTTGCTTGCATCGGTTGCAGGTGGGTCCGTTTATTAACTGTAATTTTTACAACTGATATTTCTGTATATTTTATATAAAAATGCCTACTTATTATTTATGAAGATTGCATAGATTTAAAACCATAGCCTACATTTGTTGCTGCTCATGTACAATTCAAAATACAAAAAGTGAAGTGTAGCATGTCCCTGTACTTACTGTATGTCGCTCTGGATACGGGCGTCTGCTAAATGACTAAATGTAAATGTAGAATTAACCTAACTATATGACTTAAACGTCACCTTAAGTTTTTCCCTTGTACAGTAGTGATATTAATTCATTAAGAACAACCTTTGAAACAAGCTATTCTAAGTAACAACGTTGTCGTAGTTATGCGTCGTTGCTGACGTTGTGACATTGCGCTTGCACTGATTCCCTTTGGCGAAAAAAGTTAATTTAAACTTAAACTGTGCAACGGAACTTAAATACAAACACAAGCAACGCAATCGCAAACAAGACAAACCTTTTGACACTGGCCTTGTCTATGTAGCGCAAATATTGAGGGATCCTTATGGGTGGGAAAAGAATAAAAATAATAATATATATGTGAGAGAACAAAGGTTGTGCCCTTGCCGAAGGCAGAGCACACCCAATTATAACTCTCTTAATTATTGATCTCTGTGATTTCAGCATTTGACTGTAAACAAAGGAGGCAAAGGTCTAGGCCAGGTTCCAAGAAGAAGATATCTCCTGTGCCACACACACCTGAGGAGATGTATAGACTCACATGCAGGTATTGCGGTCTCTTTTTATATAAGCTGGATATACTCTTGGCATTGAATGTTTCTGCAAACTGTTATATGAGTGTTGGGAAGTGCTTGTGATAAAGATTACACTGTTTAATAAGCATCGTACTGATCGGTGTGAAAAATATATTTTTACATATAAAAATATATATTAAAGAAGAAGCCAAATGTTGCGATGTCCATTTAGTGTACATTACCATGTCTCAACCTATTGTAACTTATGATTATTTTGTGGGCAAATTATGACATCCATTATTTATTTTTTTGAACATAATACATTGTAGACTTACTGCTCAAATTTCTGTTGTCATACAGGTTCTGTGACCTAGTCTTCCAGGGTCCCTTGTCGGTCCAGGAGGACTGGATAAAGCATCTCCAGAGGCACATCATGAACACTAGTGTTCCACACACTGGTGCTAGCATGGTGGAGGTCACCTCCTTGCCCAAGGACCCCCCCTCTCCTACCACTGACCAACAGAACCTCCCACTGACCACCCACACTGCCTCCTAAGCCATTGGGACCTTTTAAACTTACTCACTAAATTGTATGTGCGTGTATGTAC
This sequence comes from Osmerus eperlanus, assembly GCF_963692335.1. Taxonomy (NCBI): domain Eukaryota; kingdom Metazoa; phylum Chordata; class Actinopteri; order Osmeriformes; family Osmeridae; genus Osmerus; species Osmerus eperlanus. Next base: position 3,859,732 of record NC_085033.1, read on the forward strand.
CTTGGATGTTATTTCATCAGTTTTTACATTTTATAATTGAGCCCTACAGACAAGGAACCCTACATGCGCACTTTCATTCTCTTTATTAGCTATAACACTCGAGGTCAAATCAGACATGAAATGTACAGTACATTGTCAACAATGTTAACCCTTGTGTTATCTTCGGGTCATTCTGACCCATCAGTCATTGTGACCCACCGTCGTATTGCGACAAATTTACCGCATTCAAAGACAAAGTGAAGCATTTTCTTTTAACAGCTAGGCTGTCTCAGACCCCCCACATTGCGATGGTTAAAAGAAAATTATTTTAATTTGTTTTTGTATTGGGTAAACACAACGATGGTTCGTTATGAACCTTTGGGTCATGTGACCCGAAGGCAGCACGAGGGTTAAGTATAATTTACATTGACTTTAAATAAAGAATTGTCTTTCCACCAAATGTGTTTCAAAAAAGCACACATAGTAAGGATTCAACATTGGGTCGGTAAAATGTGATATACCAATCCTTTTACAAATGCATTTTAATGTTGGGACATTGTTACACACTTGCATCTTTTGAATATGATTTGAAGTGGGCAGACTATTATAACATGTTAATGCAGTAACGTAGTGTAAAACCCATTTTTGACAAAGACAACTTTTACCTCAAATTTCTCATGAGTCTTTGTTCATTTGGTCTAGCCTGGGAGAATTCATTTCCTTGTTTAAATATTCACATTTTTACTATACATAGAAACTAAATGTGACTAATACAATCTTGTTTGTATTTTGAAATGTGTTCGAACTATGACCATTTGTGGTTTCTTGGATAGGGGATCCCTACAAAAAAAAAAGACTAATCTACCTGAAAGTTGACAATACTGTATACAGCCAAGCTGGAAGGTTATGACGAGAACAAAAAGAGCAACAGATATATGCCAGGTTACGATGGAAATAGTTTGTTGCAATAACCGTTATCTGCATTATTTCAACTATACAGTTTGTGTTCAGTCAACTTTTGCTCACTATGCAGTCATAACATTGATGACTGTGGCCCTTCATCAAGAACTGTCATCTATATTTAATGTTTTTGACTGTTCAAAAAATTATGTTGTGTTAAATAATTTATGTTTAAATGTATATCATACAAATATGATGCTGAAAAACTTTTTGTGACGTTCTGAATGATAAAACAAAGCTTATGGCTCATTGATTTACTGTTTCATCTGTTAACCCTTAAACCGGAGCTATATTATAAATGCATAAAAGTAATAACATTTGTTATTCAAGACAATAGTCAATATGACAAGGTACTTGAGATAACAATTTCAAATTTAACTCTCACAAAGCACAGAAAACTGCACATCACATTGACATCTGAAATGTTGTCCATTTTGTCCGTTTCCAGAATCTTTTTGATAATCAGCTGTAAGAGGGTTCATGTTTGTTTCCTCATATGGATCTTGTTCACTCCCACTATTCAAACGGATCTTGACCCTGTTTCAAACATTTACATTTAGTCAACAAAACTTGTTACATCAGAGTGTGTGTAATATGTAGAAGGAATTCATTCACCTACCTCAAGGAATTTAGCATACTGATGTGTCAGTTGTTTCATCATGGTTTTAGCCTTAGTGAGGCAATCATCTTTCTGCTTCACTTTAAACACCTTAAGTGGAAAACAAAGTTTGCAGATAGTATCATGATGTATACTTAATAACTACATGTCTTCACAAGATCAGAATTCAAACCAAAACACAATCCAAGACCATAAATACATGTTGTAATCCATTTCAGCAAAGACTGAATTAATTCTTGACCAATATTACGATTATGTGGTACGCTACTACGGTGGGAGCATCCAAAATGTCTCTCCTACCGTTTTGTTCCTCAAATGTTCCTGAGAGTTGATGTGATTTTGTAAGGAGGACACAGACATGGATATGTAAACTTTACATGGTCCACAGTGGAGCATCTCCACTTTTCTTATGTGGTCTTTCTTAAATAATGCTGAGGACACAAGAATGTAATATGTAAGAAACCAACTCCATTCTCAGATAATGACCCAGTTGATTACATGGACACAAAATGAATAAATAGGGGCATACAGGCATCTCTCAAACATGTTTTAAAGGAAATATTTATTCACAAAAAAGAAAAGAACTACAGTACAATCCAAAGTGCCAGCATCCATCACTTGATCACCTTTCCGGACTTTGTGCAGCATGGACTCCTATATTGGGAAGATAGGCAACATCAAAACTGGTACTTTCAATACCTTATAGTGGAGAGAACTAGCTGACTTGTTTTCCGTACCTGTAAAAACGCAATGGCCATGTCATCATACTTGTTCTGCAACTGGATATGCTCAAGGGTCTCCCAGTGACTCCTGCACTCTAAATGCTCCTCAAGGGATTTAGCTTCAGACAGCTCAACCTCACACAGATCACAGGAAAAGGGACTGCTGAAACAGAAACAAGAAGAAGAGACCTGTTCAGTCGGTGCAATTGCCTATAACCAGTTGTCTATAGTAAATGATGACAGATTTGGATTTGAGATAAGTGTTGTGACCTCTCAATCACTTCAGAGGGGCCTCTACTCCTCTTTCTTGAGACTTTTAAAGGAGTGTTGCTCTGGTCCCCACCTAAAAATGAAACAGGCATACATTTAGAAATGTTACATACCAACTCCCTTTTCTGTGCAGAATGTTCAAATGTATTTACCCAAGTATTACTTATAAACAAAGCACCAGGACCTGAGAGGACTTTGAAGGTACATCTTGTTTATCTGTCCAAATATGTTTGATCGTGGATATGGTTGACATTTTACCTGTAGCACCAAATCCTGATTGATGCTGATAGTCAACCTCTAATCTGGGTGGAGGATCAGTGGCTCTCTGTGGGTAAAACCATCACAGGTTAAATAGGGCACATAGCTAATTGCTTTACCAACCTGGTCATAGGGGTTTATAATTCAAGCAGTAACTGAGGTTTCAGGTTGAACGCTTTATAGACAACAGGATTGCTATCATCATAGCTATGTCTAAAGTCCCTTTGGCAATCTTAATTAAGTACAACTTTACTGTACTGAAACGATCATATTACTCAAGCAGAATATTCGTAAGTATTGCTCCGAAACAGAATAGTATCTGCAGGGGAGGCATCAACTAGTACCTTCCTCTCACCTCGATGTCAGGGATGACGGCAGAGGAGGTTTCTACCCCGTTCACTCCTCGTCCCCCATAAACATTCTGGGGGAAAAGTGGGGCCCCTGGCGTGGCCCTTGGCTGGGTTGAGGGGCCATGGCCATGGCTTGACTGGTCTGGTCTGGAGCCAGTCCTCGAGTATGTGGAGTCCCAAAGAAAGTTTTCATGACGTCCTCTGCTTAACGGAGTGCCTTCATAGCCATGTCTGTAATGACCTCGCTTACTGATATTTCGATGTTCCTCATTACCCTCCGATTCAGATTCTGAAGAGCCAGGTTCATATGGGTCGTAAAGCTCACCCCTGGGGAAATGATAAGGGCATCAAAGCGTGTATTCAACCCACTCTCTAGTGTACTCTTATCACTTTATAGACAATGTGCTCCTTTAAAACGAATAAAAACAAAGACTATGTTACCAAATGTTGTGTAGAACTAGATAAGTACACAACATACAGGTAAGTTCCATACCTTTCAGGGCTGTTATTGTTCTGGGAGTTAAAGGACGATGGGTTAAAGGTTGGGTGTCTTGTGGAATGAATATAAGCAGAGCTTGTAGCTGTTCTATTGAATCAAGAAAAGGAAGAGAAGCATATCCGTGTTCTTTGACAATTGTTAATTATATAAATAACTGGACAATTATGTTTCTAGCGTAGCCAACTGGATAGTGTGTTTGAGGGACATGCCTACTGTTCCTCCGCGGTATACAAAGCTTGCTAGTCCTACAATTATTTGTTGTTGTTTAATGGTCTCAAATGATCTAGCTCGTTAGCACAAGACTGATTGTCAACAACAGACCCAAATAAAAGTACTCTAGCAAGCTATAACATTATTCATACGTGTAGCACTAGCGAACCACTGTATAAGAAGATACGCTTTTGTACACTGTACACACATACAGCTAGCTTTCTTTAGTACCTTTCAGGGGCATACCGATCGGATGAATCGACCCCCTTCGGTGGCCCATAAAAGGAGTCGTGATTTCGGCGAATCATTGTAATTCACAGTTAGAGTTGAATAGACTAAATGTACATTCTGAAGTTAGGCCTACTTAAGTGAAGTAAGCTTCCAACCCTGCTTAGGAACTACTAGATCAAATGACAACAGTACATTATCAAGCTTGAGCTCCAGTGCACTGTCAAGGCAGCCTTAATAAGGATCTAATTTCCGGTATTTTGGGGGTTTAAAACATTTCAAAATAAATGTCACGAGACTAAATCGATGCATGCATGGTTATATTTACTACAGCCTCAATTGATATTGACTGGTGTTGAAAAACGTTGAAAAACTCGCTTTTGTGTACCCTAAATGTGGTGTAAATGATCTTACAAATATACAGTGCCAGTGGGGTTCAAAAGTCTGAAAGCACGCTGTCATTGATGCATAAAAAGGGGGATTCCAAATACAAAAATGTTCTGAAATTCATATTTTCAAAGATTCAACTTTTCACTCAAATTGTTAAACTGATATTATCATTTGTAATTAAAAGGAAATGTGTGTATTAGGCCTACATTCGAAACAAATGCAAAATAGAACAATTTAGACTTATGATCTTAGACTTTTAGACCCTACTGTATATCGTATTGTGTATTTGAGTTTATTCTTTCTAATTATTTCTATTATTTCAGATCGTTTCTTTGGATATGCTCTAATTCTGAAGTCGAATTCCCCAAACCGGAAATGCTATCGAGGCTTTTCTTGGAACAAACAACAAAGCTAAAAGGAACTTTGAAGCGGTCTCCTATTCTGGATAGTACGACTACTGCCACCTATTGTTTAGGAGTGTACTTTCTCAAATGGACCCGATGTCAAGTTACATTACAAAGACCTGCAGTATAGGGGATTATCACGCTTCCGGGTTTCATGGGCGGGATTTGTCAACTTTGTGCATGTCCACTTCCGGCGCAGTTCAACAATGGCTGAAACGAAGGCTAGATGTCACTGCTCTGTTCCACTTTGTAAATCGAACAAACAACGCCAACCCTACTTAAATTTCCATGGATTCCCGACTGAATTGAGTCTAAGGAAGAAGTGGATTAAAGCGGTTCGCCGGGATGAGGGGCCAAACTTTAAAATAAAACAAGGTAGCACGTTTGTTTGTAGCCGGCACTTTAGTGAATCAGACTACACTAACGCTACAGGTAGTGCTAGCAGGCTAGCGTTACCTGACGTGGCTAACTTTACCAACCGAGGTCGCATCAAGCGTCTGCAAATCGGTTCTGTGCCCTCCCGTTTCCAGTGGAACAACTGGGGACTGCCAAGAAGGGAGTCTGCTTATAAAAGAGCATCAACTCGCTTAGGCCATGACGTTTGTCCAGCCCTTCCTCTGGAGCAGCCCCTACCATGTGAGGAAGAGGCGATGGAGGAGGTCGCAGCTTCGGTGTTGATGACAGAACATGATTACGGTTCTGCTCTTAAACCAGGTATGTCAGTGTTTGCCGGTGTTCTGAAATGTTGGACTACCTCCTCATGATGACCTACCAGCTTCATCACAAGTACAAACATTGCATTTTATATCTTACTTGATTAAACGTAAAGGTGAATATTGAGCTATAAAAAGCTATTTCATGTAGCTTTAGAGGTCCAAAAAACTTCCAATATGCAAGTCACAGACAAAATCTGGGTCAGATGTTTTAATTTTTTCTCTCCTCTCATACAGGTGCACTGGATGCTGCTGCTGCACACATACAGCAACTGGAAGACAAAATCAAGGAGCTGACAACAGAGCTGTCACAGCTGAAAGTGGGTGAAGTGCATTTTCACCGATTTTGTGTCTCAGACAAGGACATCCTTTTTTACACAAGATTCACGTCAAGATATGTTTTTTGTCACTTCTGGGAGGCAATTCAACCATCTGCCTCCATGGTGGTTTATTGGTCGAAAGCTCAGAAAAAGGGACAAACATTTGAACCCATTTCTCCCAGTCCAACGCGTAGGCTGCAACTGGTTGATGAGTTTTTTCTTTTCTGCTGCAGAGTTGCTGCAGGCCTGCAAGAGAAGGTGCTGGCTGACATGTTTCAGGTCAGTGTGTCCACTGTCTCCCGTGTTGTTATAACGTGGGCCAACTACCTTTACCTGCTCCTTGGCTCCCTTCCCATCTGGATGAGTAAACAGCAAGTCAAGAACACCATGCCAAGCAAATTTGTGCAGTACAGTCCAGATGTTCGGGTAATCATCGACTGCACCGAGGTGCGATGCCAGAATCCATCATCCCTCACTCTCCAGTCTGAGGTTTTCTCATCGTACAAAAACACGACAACCTTGAAGGGATTAATTGGGATTGCCCCATGTAGTGCTGTGACTTTTGTGTCAAGTCTCTTCACCGGCTCCATCTCTGACCGAGAGCTGACTGAACAAAGTGGACTGCTGGACTTACTGGAGCCAGGAGATGGCTGCATGGCAGACAAGGGTTTCACCATCGAGAAGCTGCTAGCTGACCGTGGGGCAATGCTGATTATACCACCCTTCAAGATGACAGGTAGGCATGAAAGGAATGAACATTTCAAATTAAAACTGTGACCAAAATGATAATCATTAAGGTGTGCAGACAAATGTTTAAAAAAGTACTGAGGCACTCACTGAAATAATAGAAATGAACTTATTTCATCTCTAACCACAGCGCAGTTCACCAAAGAGGATGCTCTAAAAACACAAGCAATCGCCCGACTTCGAATCCTCGTGGAAAGAGCAATACGCAGAGTCAAGGAATATCGCATCTGGGAACACACTCTCCCTCTAACCTTGTCTGGGACAGTCAACCAGCTGTGGACCGTCTGCTGTGTGATGACCAACTTCCAGGGACCACTTGATTTAAAAGGCTACATCCCTGTTGAATAGTGTTTCCCCCGATCACATGCATTCAACTGTATACTGAATACATTGTATATATTGAATGAGATGTATATAATGAATGAGAAGTCATTCATCTATAATCAATTGTAAAGGTCAGTCCATCCTGAAAGTATTCAAATAATGTAAATATGTAAATAATGTACTCAGAAAAAGGGAATTAATAAAATCTTTTATTCATTCATTTCCTTTATTCATTCAGTTCATTTCACTTTCTGCTGAAGATACACATTCATATATGTACCAAAGAAGTACAGGTCCACCTTCTTTTTCATCTCTTTTATCATTTCATCATCCCTCCAGACCCTTTCGACTGTTAAGTCTCCCTCAGTATCTGTTATAAAATCGCACCAACTCAATCCAGTTACTGCCAGTTGGCCTTGAACCTGCCAGTGGTATTTATGATTCTGCTTCAGTTTTGCCTGACCATTCACAATTTTTACATGTCCTGCCTCAGAAATGCTGGAGATGTCTGGGCACTTAACTTCAGCAAGCCCAAAACACGGAATGGCACTAGGGTCATATACCCTCGCATCGGGGCTAGCCCCGATGTGAGGAGCATCGGGATGGATAACAAATCCACAGCGTGAGACATTTACATTGAAATGTTTTGAATATTGTTCCAGCACCTGTGGCTCGCGTTCAAGGCCCCTTTTCATGGCGGGAGTCTGGTGTACTCCCTTAAGTATCCGCCCTGCCAGGGTCTGACCAGAAGACGGCCCTTTCACATGGCTAACCTCATAGAACCTACTAGCTGTCACTCTAGGCTTGCGTAAAGCTTGCCATAATGGGCACTCAGACTGCTCACGTGTCTGCTCCTCTCTCTCAGCTGCCATCTCGTGTGTCACAGTTAAGCTGTCCAAATGGAGAAACTGTTGGGAGTTTGGGTCAACGTTTGGAAAAGTAGTGGGAAATGTTGACCCCTCTAAAGGCAGTTTAGGGAATGTTGGTGCACCTGGGTGTTGGACATAATTTCCGCGTTTGACCACAGGAGGACACTGGTAGGACAGGGGTGAACCTCGCGGCACAGGTCCGAACCTGGAGTCGACCATGGAGAGTTGAGACAAGCCATGCAGCACTGAGGATATTAGTGGTTGCGGCCTGAGGTTTTTCAGTCCTTCCCCAAGAGACAAGACTTGCGGGTCTGGGAGGGATCCTGAAATGTAAAATTAAAAACAGTAAGTGTTAAATTATCCACACATCTCGTCTTTCTGGAGAATTGCTCACTGCTGTTACACTACTGTGTGTTATATTTGCTACATAATTATGTGTATAAAAGTGGCAAGATACAATTATGTATTATACGGCAGCCAACAGTATGATATTAGTTACAGTAACATTACCTGTGTATGCTTGATAGAGTGTTGATTTGCATACACTCCTGGCAGATGGCTTTGGTCTCCTAACAACCAAGTCCTGAACCGGCTCTGCATGGATCCCCTGGGAATGATATTAACAAGTAGCCATGATTGTAATAGTATCTTGCTTGTAATGGTGTAAACACTATGCTCGCGGTAGCCACACAGAGTGGCACCGCTTCCAATTCACTCCCATGTTAACCAATGTAGCCAGACGTACAGCTGCGCTGCACCGCTTTGAATAGACTTCCAGTCTATTTTTCAGCTGCCCCGTGTGCCACGCTTCGCTCCGCGAACAGTGTGTCCCAGGCGTAACGTTTGGGATACACTGCTCGTGGAGTTAAGGGTGGCACTTGGGGCAGCTCACGCCACGGCTGAAAAATAGACTGGAATTCTATTCAATGCGGTGCAGCTCCGCGCGGCTACAATGTTACCTTTGTCCTTGGTCGATGCCATGTTTGCAGAGAGCTTGTGCAGGCCACAGGTGGTGGTACAGCTCTCACCTGCAGAACAAGAGATAGAAAAGCAAACCGGGATGTGCTTGTTAACAATCAAAGGTAGACCTCTAGAACCAGTGTCACTCCAATCAACCTGCCCATGTTAACATCCCAGACCACAGCCCTCACCTGCAACATGCTGTAATGGGCACTCTGGAACAACAAGGCCACTAGATGGTTGCACAGAACCTTGCCTGCTGTACAGCTGCATGAGGTTTCTTGAAGTTCGGCTGCATCAGCTTGGAAAACAATCTACATTAAAGACAACACTAATAATGTTAGTTGCTAAAGTTAAACTAAAATGAAAATCTTGTTGCAAATGATACAGAAATGTAAGAAAGAGCATTACAATTAACCAAAAATCCTAGGAAATCTGCAACCGCAGTCTAGGAAATCTGCAACCGCAGTAGAGTAGTTAACCCCTTACACCATTAACTTGCTGGATTCAACAAAAAGGATATTAAAGAATTTAAATGCAAAGTTACATTATCATGATATATATTGATATTTGCATACCGTACGTATGTCACAAATCACATGGCTGTTGACTGACTTGATGTAAACAGGCAACAGTGGAAGGGGTTACATTTCTTGCCATTATGCCTTAGCTTCTTAAAATAACCTTCAAATAATGGGGCTGTTCTCGCTTCTTCATCGACCTGTAACACCTAGACCTGACAGCCACCGCCCTGTCAATGATGTTGGACACTGGTGGACAAAATAATTAATGCATATACTGTGGATTTTTCATTCTAGCAAAAGGGACACTCCTATGCTGACGTTAGCTAGCTGACACTGACAGAGGCTAACGTTCTTCCTATCAGAATACAAATTAAAAGGGTGAATTGACTCAGCCTCATTTAAAGGTGAATAATCTTACTTTACTTGGATTTAACGTAGGTTAAACACATTATAACCATACGAACATCTGAGCTGACGCCAAACTGACGTTAGCATAAGCTAACCTACCTAGCTAATGTTATGTTAGCTAGCTAGCTAGTAGCCACTCACCTTCGTAGTCGTAGATGAAGTTCTCGAAAAAGAAACTGTATCCCTTGTCCACTTTGGAGCGGGCTGTGATGGAGTGTTGTTCAGTTAGTCGATGTACGTCAGAAAAAGTTATTTTGGGTAAATTTACCAGGGATGCAGTATAAGTTAACTTATAATCGTCCATCATAGGTTCGCCAGAGTGATGAGTGATCCACCGGAAGTGGCAGTGCACAAAGATCACTGAATGCGGAAGTACTACGTATCAGCGTGATAATGGCCTATTCTTCCATATTGTTCCAATACTCACTTTAGACATGCTTTCAAAGGAAAAAAAACCTTTGAACCGCAGGCAGTGTTGGTAAGTGTAACTGGACTCCAAATCATTTTTTGTTTTAGTTAAATCCTTGTTGTTAATACTCACGCACGGCTAAAAATCTTTGGAAAAGTGGTAAATGTTGAATAATTATAAGTATATACAGGTTATTTTGCTACTAGTGGTTAAAAGCGTTTTTGTTTAATTTTGTGATGCATGAGGGCCTATTCGAGTAACTCTGACACTGTGTTTCATAATTAGCCATGTTAATAAAACACTTCTAGCATTTGAGGAAGCCCCAAAAATAGTAAAATCTCCTACTCATAACTTTTCACTGAAAAGCACTTTTTGCAGATAATAAGGAGTGGGGGCTGAAATTGCAAATGTAATTGCACTTCAACATTGCCTAATCCTTATTTCTGCTGTAATTACTTACTGTAATTAAGTAATCAATTATTGGTACAGATTTGTATACTGTCAGTAAGATACACAAAAGATCTTTATAGTGATGGATTCAAATAAATACCTTAAATAAATGACAAATAACATTACAGAAAGTGCATCTAAAATCTATCTTTATTGATCCATAAATGAATGGACTTAAGAGTATTATGATCAGTAATGAGCAATGGTATAGCTTGTGTACCTGTGAACACTTACATACAGAAATACAATCAACAGCATAAATGTGACTCCATTGTATAATGTATAGTAACTGGATCAATGTTTAGCCTCATTTAAACTCTTTGGAAAACATGATAACCAAGTCAGATCAAATCTGTCTCCCTCTTTGACCGATCATATTTCCAACAGGAGTGTTATCCTTAAACATTCAATCTCTAAACAAACATTGTTTTTTGGGTTGCATTCCAATATAAAGCACACCATTCCCACCATGAGAGCCCAAACGTTCAGCTCTATCTCCTTGCTCAAAACACCTAAACTGAAAATACTATCCTTAGGAGCTTCCGACGTCTTATCATCACACACCAACTGTCACACTGTCAAGATGCCATGACTACTAGACATCACTGAGGGATCAAATAAATGTGGTGTTTGTAACACAAATGAATTACTTCTCAAAAGAGACCCTTTTTTTGTTCACTTTCTAAAAGGTAAAAATTGTACTGTGGATAAGACCGACATAATTTGGCCTAAAGTATGAAAGCTCTTTGAGAAATAGCAGCAGTTAAGGCAAAATATTGTTTCCATGGTTATACCTGAGTATTATATAGAAGAAATGCTATTATAAATCTAAAATAATTACAGCAAACAATATTAGAAAACCAAACAAAACACTACATAGCTATCAGCTATATCTTTAACATGACAGAAACTTGAATGTCAATAACTGAACTTAATTACGACAATATAGTACAACTAAAACTATACATTTGAATAATCAATAAAAGTTGCTACAGTTAATAATATTATTAATACAAATTAAGTAAATCCCTCCACAATAAGTGCTTGAAGGCTTAAACCTTTGGGGTGCTAACATTGTGATACTGTGCTATAAGCCACTAGCAAAGGACACATTGGTTTCCCGACTCATACTCTCTTTTACCTCCACAGGCAAAGCGTCAAAAAGGTGGTCCTCAACAATGAGGCCGTTTTTACGAAGAAGGCGACAATTCCCCAGTTGTGTGGGCAGGCGGTCTAGACAATTCCCTCTCAGCTCCAGCTGGGTGAGCTGCACCAGCTGGCCTACAGTCTCAGGCATTGTGGAAAGGCCATTGTTTGCCAGACACAAGACCTTCAGCTTCGTACACCGGAACAGCTGTTTGGGAAGGATCTCTATCTTGTTTGAGTTGATGGCGAGGTGCTGGAGATTCTGCAGCAGACCTACATCTGGAGGGATCACTGTGATGGAGTTATGACTGATGTCCAGGTGCCGGAGCTTGGGGAGATGGAAAAGGGCTGTGGGGAGGGTCTCCAGTTTGTTATGGGAGAGGTGCAATGACTCCAAACATTTGACCTGGCCTATGGATGCTGGAATGGTTATGATTTTGTTATGCCACAGTTTCAGGCAAGTCAATCTTTTGAGGTGCTGAAAGCTGATGACTTCCTCGATGGTGCGAATACTGTTGGATTTGAGGTCCAGCTCTTGAAGGTTTGTCAAGCTAAAAATAGCATGGGGGATCCTCTCCAATTCACAGTTGTGCAGCTCCAGCTCAGCTAGGTTTGTCATCTTCTTAAGGCTGTTTAGAACCAAAAGTTTTGTACCATCGTTGTGCACCACAAGTTTAATCAGGTGAGGAGACAGCTCAGTGAGGTTTGAGGGCATTTTGGTGAGGTTGCTCTTCAGGTACAATGTCTTGAGATGTCTTAAATCTCTAAGGGACTCAAGTCCAATCATTTTGTTATTTTCAGAGCTTAAATTCCCAACTAAGTTAAGCTCCCTTAAGCTTCTCAATAGATAAACCCATGCAGGAATCTCAGCAACATCTGTGAACTTCACATAAAGGCAGCGGAGATGGTCACGAAGAAAGCCGAATGCTGTCTGCTCCACTTTGGCAGGGCAGTGGCAGAGATGTAGCTCCTGCAAACTAGTCATTTGTGAGAGCTTTGCTGAGAACCTGACCTCTGGAATCAGTTCCAGTTTAAGCACTTCCAGATCGGTGAGGTCAAACACTGCATTGGGGAGACCAGAGAGCATGAAAAGATGAAGCTCCTGCTGGTCTTGGGCATTTCGGCTTACAAGTTGTCTCAGTTTCTCAAAAGTCCATTCATGATTCAAACTGATTTCTCTCAGTTTATTTTCACTGACCTCAGAGAGGAATACGCCAAACCGTTTGGAATACAGCTGGTCATACTGATCAACCATGTGTAAGAGGAAGGCAAAGTCATTCTTGACATCAGGAATGTCACTAAAGCTGCTCTCCTCTCTGACCTTCTCAAATGAGTACTCTTTAAGGGGTCGCCTGAACAACCAAAAAAGAGTATACAAACATACCATCCCATAGATCATTATGAGAGCCATGTAGCTAATAAGAAGCTTTTTTAGCATAAAAGCCATGTTGTGTGTGCAAATAAACTGAGAGTATCCGGTTAAATTCTTAAATTCTTTTTCAGGTGTACATACATGCTGAAAATCAATAGATGCCATGAAGGTTGATGTGTAGGACAAGATCAAAATGAACTTGAACGTTTTGACAACTGTCTGGGCTACATAAAGCTTGTAGATAAAATCGCTGTCCTCCACATGAGCACGAAATTTCCTCACTTTTTCAAAAAGAGCTTTAGCCTGCTCTCCATCTTTTTTGTCCAGGATGGTCATGCTTGGGATTTCAGTGAGGGGCTTATCTGCCGAAAATTTCACTCCAGCAAGCATAGGAGTAGATGGGCTGTCATTACTCCCTTCTTTACCTTCTGATGACATCTGTTTTGGTGCTGAAGAAGTGCCTGTCAGTCTCTGTTTATTCTCCTCAGAGTCCTCACAAGCTGTTTCAGACAGAGCCTTTGTAGTCCAAGGAGATTCAAAGCACCGGCCCAAAATGGACACAAAGTGCTCTATCTTTGAACTTGTCTTTGGGTACTTAAACCAGAAGTTGCTGCTGACCATAAGCACAATGGTATGGATAAGAGTGAGGTAAGGGAAGTACTTGGAGTACCAGGGCAAGGCAACATGGTAACACATTTGGTTGACAAAAATGTACTGTTGATAATCTAAATTAGTTCTGACCCCCGTTGGCTCGGGTTGTCCAATTATTCTCTCAGCTTTCATGGCAGTTTGCGTGTGAGTGACGTGAATCTCATGGACAGCACTGTCTGGTAGATCTTTTGTGGGCAGTGGGGCAGAAACCATTGTGGTCCTGCTGGCAGCCGATGGTGCACTTTCCAGTGGACTTTGTGTGGTGAAGGAATTTGAACATGCCGTCTGCTCCGCCCGCTCCAGGCAAGGCAGGCAAGCCACCTGGTCCTTCGTGATCTGCATCGTCATGGCGAAGATAGCCAACATGAGCATGACCACCCCCAGGTAGTCCATGAACACATCCCACCATGGCTTCAGTATGCGGTAGGTTGGCTGGATGTCATTTAACGAGGCTACCTCTGTCAGTGTAAACATCACTGAAATTGAAGAATACAGAGTATTTAGTAAAAGATTTGAGCACTTTCAACAAAAAAAGAAGGCATACTTAAATAAGAACAGAAAACCACTTTGGAGACTAGACTTTTTTATGTACAAATATATTAGCTTCATTAGAAAAATTGTAATTAACCATAGTTGCTAATGGGTTATAAATCTTCAGCTATTCCACCAGTGTTACATTTACATGTAGTCATTTAGCAGACGCTCTTATCCAGAGCGACTTACAGTAAGTACAGGGACATTCCCCCGAGGCAAGTAGGGTGAAGTGCCTTGCCCAAGGACACAACATCATTTGCACGGCCAGGACTCGAACCGGCAACCTTCTGATTACTAGCCCGATTCCCTAACCGCTCAGCCACCTGACTGTTACAGTATGTGTAGCTTGCTTCTATTCAAGACGTGAAAGCATCTTACAAAATCTACCTAGACTAGTTACAACATGTAGATACTGAAATGTCTGGAAGTATTTGCTGTTGGGTGCCTGCAGTACCGTTGTTTTGTTGGCTAAACTATAGTGTTTCACTGGAGAAGATTTGAACGTTCTAATAGATGCCAGCTGACGGGAAAAGTTTTGTATTGTGAGCTATTTTAGCATTATGGTTTGGTCAGTACAATGCAGACATATTTAGTTTGAAACATCCTAAAAGTACCTATAGCTATGAATATTTGATGTCTCTAGGCAACCTCAAATTTTATATTCTGGTTTATCTACTGGACGATTTGGTGCAGGTCTACTAACTCTTGTGAGCAATTGAGAAGTTTGGCATGCACATGTTTCATTTGGAGGAGGGGTGCTAGTGGCCCTATTTCTCTTTTTTATGCATTTCTTGGTTTTGTTTCTTAGGGGTGTAGCATCCGTTTGTTCAATAGTTACTTTCAACCACATAACTAGGCTCGATGTTTTTGTTATGAGAGATTAACTGATACGTTTCCTCCTTGTGTTAGCCTTCTTATAAAATATTATGATAATTGTCAGGTGGATTGATCCAATGTATAAAGCTTTTTCATTTAATAGTTTATGAATAAGACTTAACATGCATAACATATTTGGTCAGTGTAGCGCCATGCCAAAATATATACGTCACTATTATTGAACATAAAGGCCTAAAAACACAAGATGATGTTTTGACAGGGAGGAAATGGTTGGACAACACCGGTTAAACAAAGAGCACTACATTATTGGGAATCGTCAACTACAATTGGGAGGAAAAAGTAAAAAGAAAATGAAATAGGCCTACAATTATACCGAGAAAATATCGAGAAGTCTTGCTCAGGAACTTTAACATTCTTGTCTGAGGTCAAGTGACTCACTGTACATAGGTGACTAAAAAATAAGCATGCTTAACGTTAAACATTGACAGTGCGCCTTTACTTATTTTACCAATTTGCTTAGCCGCGAGCAAGGCAATCTGCCTCTGGACAACCACACTGGTTATTTTGTAATCTAATAAAAAAATACTCAAGGCGTGACTATCACTTTGTTCCAGAAAGTCTATGAGGAAATAAAGATCTACCATACTTACTTCCCGTGGTTAGCTAGCCTACGTTAACTTATTTTATATTTGTATTTTAAATTGCAGTTTTCTTCATGCTTTCGATCTTGTAGCCTACGTATCAAGGAGTCGAAACATTTCCACGTAACCATGCGATTGTCCGAAACATTCCCCACTGAGCTACATAAGCTACCTGAGACACACTAGCTGCGGCGTGGTGAACAGCCAGGTCAGCCACCGTGCGCATGTAACTCCAAGAAAAGGGTGGTCCGTAAAAAAACCCAGTTGAGAGCGTTATTAGCTCCGTTTCTCATTGGTGGGCATGGACTAGTTCAACGTCCGAAAGTGACAATTTGCTTATCTCACACGGCAACAGTCTCTATCAATGTCTCAGGCTCGGATGCAGGTCATTTTTAGATTAGGCTACGGTTAAGGTCGTGCCCTGACGTCTACTTTCTCCTGCAGTCCAGCTATGCGTCTGAGACGTACAGTCGCATGACATATCAGGCACTCATGCAAATTGATTAGTTAAAAAATACACTGGTTATCACTTGTTGTGTCGATGCTACTGTAGGCTATAGCCAGGTACACCTGTGGTTTGAAATATCAGGTTAAGTCAATGTTTTGCTTATTGTTGAGATTAGGAATTTAGGACCCAGGGTGAAACTCTGCTGACTGAAGCCATGCTGAAGTTCCAGCTGTGTCTGGATTTGGTTGCTTGCTGTACCGACACAAGGCAAAGAGGAAGTGTCTCCTGAGGTCAGTACAGGTTTTAACCGGTCCTGGCCAGATAATGTGATGAGAATAAGCAGCCCTCCTTCCAATTCAACCTGTAGTCTGTTCTCCGAGAAAGCAAATGAAAACATTTGCATAAAGTGGGGTGACCAGAATGCGTCCGGCAGGGATTCCATAATTGTCCGGGGTTTTGCCTCGTCGGATATTTGTGTTTCTCTGGGTGTTTCACAATATTACGCCCTTACAAGTTTTGGAAAGGGTATCTCCCTTACGTTCCACCTTCTTGCGCAAGCTCTGACTGTAGAGAGAACTGTCATTTTGTCACTGTCACATATCAGAAAGTGCGGCATGCAATACACGACCCCCCCCCCCCCCCTCTCTCTTTTTCACAAACTCAAATCTGGTCACCTTACCATAAGGGAGTATGGAGGTAAACTAGCTTTAAGTTTGAAGGTGTGCTATATACAATGGTCCTACTGCAATACGTGCTACACTGACCACTTACACATTAATCTGATATTAATTACACAACCATGTGGTGGGTAAATACATGGCACTCTCCTACTGTTATTATACTGAACAAAGTTTATGGTTGTGTAACTGCTCTGATTCTATCTGCAGATGGGGTCAAACTCACAGAAATCTGACACAGGGGCATATTGCTGCGGATGAGTTGTGGTCGTTATGATACCTCAATGGCTTACAGTGGTGGGACTGGGTGTAGCCAACATGTAATTAGGCCTGTCTCCCAGGGGCGGCAGTAGACATACCCAGATGTCCTAGCAACCAGGTCACTGTTGACAAAGGGCTGAATGCAAGGTAAATTATTCAAAATAGAGGCTCTCACCTTTCAACGAATAACGTGACTGTACAAAAACACACTAATCACTTTCAAGCTCTGCAGGCACACCTACCATTTGGATTGTTTTATGTAACATCTGAAACATATCTGTTCTTAAATGAATTTGCATAAATGGCACAGTTGATAATAAGCACATAAATACTCCACATCTACCCTTGGCAATTCATAACAGTCCCTAATATTGTTTCCCACTATAGTACTAAAGACCAGCTAAATAATTCAGTAGTCACATGTATGTATTTGTTTGCTGTATGTAGTATGTATGTAGTGTTCTCTGCTGTTATATGACATAATAAGACCCTCCTCATGTTGTCATACGGATAGGAATATTTATCCAAAGTAAGACTGCTATTCAATCAAGTATTGAAGCGTTTTTAAGTGTGATTTGTCTTGTCTCCAAAAGGACTAAAGAGATTCACTGTGTGGATATACATCTAAGGAACAGTGTGACGTGCACAGGGATAGAAGCACAGGCTGGTACATAAAAACAATGCCGACTTCATAAGCAGGCCAGTGTGCTGGTGGTCATACAGCAAGACTGTATTTGACTGTCTTAATTCTGATTGTTGAAGGCCACAGTGACAGAGTTACTTGTCACATATCTTTTCATAGGATATCGTTACAGATGGTTTCACAATAACTAGTTTGGTGTCATGCAATAAGCCAACATTGTTACACACAGCTTAC
Organism: Osmerus eperlanus; assembly: GCF_963692335.1. NCBI lineage: Eukaryota > Metazoa > Chordata > Actinopteri > Osmeriformes > Osmeridae > Osmerus > Osmerus eperlanus. The sequence goes on from NC_085033.1 coordinate 3,877,789, forward strand.
ACACAGTGAAACAGCTGAGGAGAAATAAAGGATAGTGTTTATATTTTTATTCTACTTTTCAATAAAAAAAAGTTGTGTTCATCCCTTTTTGCTTAAGTTTAGTTTTTTTTGCTCAAGATTTAGAAGGACAGTCGTTTTGGACAACATTTAAGATTTACGTTTGGAATAACATTGAACCTTCTGCTTTCCGTCCTCGTGTAAACACGTGAGCTGAAAACCCATAAATAGAGGTCGAGGAAGCCATTGTAGCTATAGGACAGTTTGCTGGCAGAAATAAAGAGAAGTAACATGGCGTCGACGAGCCGGTGTGTACAATTCATGTTGTCTAACGTTAATGTAAAACTTGGTGATTGGCACTTTTATGTCTACCTCACAGTTTATATATAAACTGGCCGTCGTTCTGACTTTGGCAATATATGAACAGCTACTGCGCAGATTACAATAGCAAAATGTCGCTGACGGTCTCTTGTCAACATCATTACAATCGCTAACGTTAGCTCTAGCTAGCTAGCAGCAGATATCTTTTACCTACCGTCCCTAACTATTGTGGAGAACGTTAGCTAAGATTATTGGATAATTCTGTTCAAATCTCAGTAGAAATTGTTATTATGATGTATGTATGTGCTGAGATAACATTTACAGTTTGTGGCTAAATTATATTAAAATCAGCTTGAGGGCAAGCCACTAAATCTAGTTTACCTGTCCAGAAACTGATCGAGCCAGCTCCTTTAGCAACATAGCTACTGGCATTGGTAATGACAATTTACAGTCTGACCCAGTCTAAAATCCTTATGTAGCTGGGTAAATAATACATTCTAGCTACATCTGTTTCTTGGTGTCACATGGTGTTGAATGTTGGGCTTTTGCTGGGATGTAGGCTACATATCCAAGCTTCAAATGCGTTAGGCCACAACACCGGCAAGATTCTGATCCTGGAAAGGAAACCCATTCAGCTACTACTAGCCAACACACAGACACAGACGTACTTTGTTCGAGACGTACTGTTAGAGTGCAGATGAACGTTATTCAGAACTCAGTGTAGCTGGGCGGATGTTTCAGCGCAAAATTAAATCAGTAATGTAGGCAAAAGCCTAAAACGACACCAGTGTCAAACCTTGTCAAGTTTACTTCAGGTGTGGTGTTGAGTGCCCGTGAATGATGAAGTTGCTCTAAGACACTGAAACTTTAACTTAAAGGTCGATTTCACTTATATTGTGAATATTCAAATCTAGGGAAAATAAGCCGATTCCAGATATTTGACTAAATGCATTGGTGCACCTTGTATTCATTATGAACAGGATTACGAGTCAAGGGTTAGACCAAGCAGCTGATCTCTGGCATATTTTCCTTTCTGTAGTGGAGATGCTCTTGCCCTTCCCAAGGTGCAATGTCCCAACCATCCAGATGCCCTGCTGGTGGAAGACTACAGGGCAGGAGACATGATCTGCCCTGAATGTGGCCTTGTAGTAGGTGAGTCAATGTCTTAAAAGCCTCTTGAAAAAGGCTATCTAGCTGGATGCTGATTCATGCATGAGGTCAACAGCATCACAGATTAATAGGTCGCAACAGAGTGGTGTACATGAACATCAGAACTACTAATGAGGCCTGAAGGAAATCAAAATCATTGGGGATAAAGTCATCTGATGCAGCTTTCCTTTGCCATGAGCAGATGAACGTCACATCAGTTTTATATTAGTAGGATTAATGTATACAGGAGGCTCATAGGATTTAGACCAGAAATCTAATCCCTGACTCGGCAGTGTTCTCACTTGAGCAACTAGATACTTTCCTTTGTCCATCTCTGTATTTCCTCCTCATTTATACCATCATAAATGAGGAGGAAATGCAGAGATGGACAAAGGAAAGTATCTAAATGAGGAGGAAATACAGAGATGGACAAAGGAAAGTATCTAGTTGCTTCTAATGTGAAAAGGGTGCCATCTTCTGGTCATCCTGTTAAGTGCAGGGCGTAATGCAATGGAGGAGAACAAAGGTGGAAAGCAAACAATTATTTTTATTACTGACTGCCGGCATGTTTCGTTCTTTTTAAAACGTTAGGTCTTTAACTCTGTGTTTGTAGTTTTTATACACATTTGAACATGCATTCCAAACCGTGTCCTGTCCTTAAAAGTTTTTTTTTTTTTTTTGTAAGGACAGACAATAGATAAGCAGAATACTAGTCAAGGGTGAAAGTGAGACTGATAAAGGGTATTATGGGAATGTTAAGAACTCAACAGATAAAAAAGAAAACGTAAGGAAAATAACAATACCTAATAGCTGTGAATTGTTCCTCTAAAGGTGACAGAGTCATTGATGTGGGTTCAGAGTGGAGGACTTTCACCAATGAGAAAGCCACCAAAGATCCCTCAAGAGTGGGTGATGCTCAGAACCCACTGCTCAACGGAGGAGACCTGACCACCATGATAAGCAAGGTACCTCAGTGGGATGGCCTCCGACCCTAGCTCCACACCTAGAAAGATGCACACAAGCTTGGCTCAAGCTATTCAGTAGAATGCAATGAAAAGTCCTGTTAGTGATTGCACAAGTGCGGTAGATATCCATGTCGTTTTCACAGATTACTTGACAATTCCTCAAAAAATGTCTGTCTCAACAGGGAACAGGAGCAGCTAGCTTTGACGAGTTCGGCAACTCAAAATATCAGAATCGCCGGACCATGAGCAGTTCAGACCGGGCCATGCTGAATGCCTTCAAAGAGATTACCACCATGGCAGATAGGATCAACCTGCCAAGAAACATTATAGTGAGTGGCATTAGTTTCGGAATATGCTATGTCATATACTGAATATTCACTGATGTCCAGGGATCGATGCAGTTGATTATGCCATGAGTAGACACCAATGTTTTCCTACTACCTAGAATAACATGAGTTATTTCTGACCCGCAGGACAGAACAAATAACCTATTCAAGCAAGTATATGAACAGAAGAGCCTGAAGGGACGGAGTAACGATGCCATTGCCTCAGCCTGCCTTTACATCGCCTGCAGACAGGAGGGAGTGCCTCGAACATTTAAAGGTAGATACAGAGCTGGCCCTTTTATAACATTCTGAGAAAATAGATTGAATCCTTGTGCAATGAGAGTATAGTCCTGAAGTGCTGTTCGCCTTGTTAAACCCACCCTATTCCTCCACACAGAAATCTGTGCCGTGTCTCGCATCTCCAAGAAGGAGATTGGCCGCTGCTTCAAGCTGATCCTGAAGGCCCTGGAGACCAGCGTGGACCTGATCACCACAGGAGACTTCATGTCCCGCTTCTGCTCCAACCTCGGCCTGCCCAAGCAGGTTCAGATGGCGGCCACCTACATTGCCAGGAAGGCGGTGGAGCTGGACCTGGTGCCCGGGCGCAGCCCCATCTCTGTGGCCGCAGCTGCCATCTACATGGCCTCCCAGGCCTCCGCAGAGAAGAAGACCCAGAAAGGTGAGGAGGCTGTGGAGGGAGATGTAGGATGAGAGTTGCTGTTGGGAGGGGGGGGGGACTGTGGTTACAGAAGTAACCATGAGAAAATACTCTTGTATCCTTTTTTTTAGGTTGTTAATATGGATATTTTATAGTAGTGTAATAGTACGGTCTTTTAATGAGAAAAATACAGCAGTAATCATTTCTTGCTTCTGGAATTTGAACAGAGATTGGTGACATAGCTGGTGTGGCGGATGTCACGATCAGGCAGTCGTATCGACTGATCTACCCACGAGCCGCAGACCTCTTCCCCCCAGACTTCAAATTCGACACCCCTGTGGACAAACTTCCCCAGCTGTAAGGACCGCACTCTAATGACACAACACTTTCTGCTGTATTTTTAGGGTTCTTTCTTATTTTACGTTGGATTTCGAAGGTTTCTCTTTCTACCTTGTTTATTAAGACTTCAAGCCTTTGTCAAGGCACTTTTGCCAGAATACAGACAAGTACAGGAAACACATTCCAATGCTTAAACAGATTGCAGACTGTACTTACAGGATTTCATTTGAGTGTATATATACTGTATATATGTCCAAGTGAGAATGTAATTGGTGCTTGCAATTTAGGCTGATTTCATACTGTATACTTTCTTTTGTAGTAAATTAGCAGGTTCTATTTTGTTAGCTTGTTTGCATTGTACTAAGTAAATTAAGAATGAAGTGCTTTTCAGAAAAGCATAATGAAACACCATGTGAACTGAATATTAAACTTTGTTTACTGAACATTTTATGTTTCTTGTCTACGCCCACTATTTGGTTTAGAAACTCCTAACAGATTCCTTTGTAAAATTTGGAATAAAAAAAATAAAAAATAAAATATAATATCAGCTGTGAAAAGGGCAATTACCTTACAACTCACTGTACTGCCAGGGGTATGTCTAAGACAATTTCCTTGGCCAATGCTTAAACCTTCATCCACTTACCATGACTTTAAAGGAGTCACGATTTCCTGTTTTCCAAAGCCAATGTGTTGGACATCAGGGCATAGCCTCCATGCATTGCAATATGTAAAGAAACACACCACCACTCTATTACAAATGTTTAATTTGTGCATTCATGACAGGCAACAAACAATGACTGCCAAATGCTTTTCTTACACCAAGGCCAACAGTTATGTAACTTCAATATGGTGTACCATTTAAAAGCTTGTCTGTCTTTGCAACATGCGCAAGCAGCCATTTAAGCAAAACCTTTGTACATTCTATTTTCATAATTATGCTATACATAGATAAAAATAAAAACTTGATAAAATTAGTGCTTTCAGCTCAATTGTGTTTACATATACATATATACCCTGCCCTTCCCTGTAGTGATTCATGTCAACATGTATGCACAAACTGGCACTGAGATCTGTTCATTGTCAATCCAAATTCACTGTTTCCCCAGTTCAGGACCAGGTGAATGGGTTTTGGTAGTAAGCTGTAATGAGACACTTAGGATTAGTCTTATTTATTTGACAGTCCAACAACCAACTGAGGTATCAGGGGTGGAGTCCGTTTCTGAACTACAGTCTTAGTCATCTAGGATGAATGGATCCGAGTTCAAGAGACTTAACCCTGTTAGAAATACCAGAGAAAGGAGGATCACCCACGCAAGAGGTACACCTACACCCTGTACATGGTATGCAGCACTGCACCAAGGGTTTGGGGTTGGAGGATATGGTCTTCTCGTGCAAGACAGCCACCAGAGGGCCTGCAAGAGTTAAGACCTAGGTTGAATCTCAAAAGTGTACTTCCTCACAATAGCCTCGCCCCTTTCTTAGAACAGATACTGAGTTGAAGGAGACACAGTCAGACTTTGGAGATTCACCCAACATAAAAAATGAAGCACCATACCAAAAGCTGATTGTTAATGTCCATGATTGTGTCCATGACTTCTTGTATGATGGAACTGTCTACAATTATCAATATTAATAGCACAGTGTTATTTAATTCCTTAATTGTAGATGCCATGTGTAAAGAAACAGTGCCTTTCCAGGACAGGGAGGTACAGCATTACTATCCTGCTTGAAAAGAGTTCAACTGATTTTCAGGTAAAAAGGAAAAGCACAAGATATTCTTACTACAACAGAAGACTAAGTATAGTGTTGTTGTAAAATCTAAGTAGCTTGTAACACTGGATGGACTGTAGTCGTTTCTTCTTACAATTAATATCTTTGAGGGGAAAAAAAGTGAAATCTATGGGTTTCAAGTCAAGAAGCAGTAGTAGTCAATACGTTTACTGTCTTATAACTGTAGTGTCAGTTCAGTGATAATGCTGTGAGCACTCAAGTCTGAGTGACTAATACATGGCAGACATGTCACCCTTACAGCGAGATAAAATTCCACTAGCTATGGCAGAGCATTGCAAATTACTCATTACAATATGGAGGAGTATAATCTGTACAGATAAAAAAAACAAACAGACAGTGACTATGAATAACATGATCATGATGTAACGGTTTCCTTGACAGTTTGTATGAAAACATTCTCAGTGGTCAGACAATGGACACGGTGTGTGCAGAGGGAGACTCACTCTCCACCCCTCGTTCACTCAGGATATAGAAAATATGACGAAAAATTGTTTCTCTTTTTGCTATAAAAAAAAGTTCTTCATTTTTGTTTAAAAAAATACATGGGGCAGGCTGTCTTTTAAATGGTAGAGTGCGCCCATAGGCTGGAGGAGCGATTTCCATCGTTCCCTCTCAATGTTCTAGATGAGGAGAGGTGTTAAAAACGTGAGCTACAGTCAGCGCTGTGTTGGTTCACAGTGTGTGTGTTGGGGGAGGTGCGCTTTGATGCATTAGAGGGGAGGAGGGGGGCTAACACCAGTCAGCAATGTAGTCAAAGTCAGAGAACATGTCCTGCTCATCCTCATTCAGCGCTCGTGGTTCTCTAGGAGGGGTCAGGATGGGTGCCTCTGAGGTAAATTCATCGTCAAAGTTGCTGACATCGTTAGCCCCCTGGATGGTTGGCACAAACGGAGGCTTCACCTTCTTGGCCAGCAGTCCATTCCAATCCATATTCTAAAAATAATATGAAATATACACATTTTACAAATGTAAGCACTGAAATGTAATTTTCCAAACTCATAGAAAATCAATTGTGGCTGTGAATGAGATTAGTAATATGATTCACCCTGAAGAAGAGATGTTTCTTCACTTCTTCTGCATCCCTCTCTCCTGCCCCCAGGCGGCGCTCTGGACTCCTCCTCAAAAGCTACAGGCAAAATTAAACCAAGCTACGATGAGGTCATCTGACGGTTTCTCTTGAGAGTTTATAATTAGAACGTCCAGTGGGTTGACATACGGCTGGTTCCAAACAGATACGGCATGGTGCGGTGCACTGTTCTAGTTGTGTTTACAGACCAGAGATCTAGCACTCACCCTCCTCATGATGGAGATGGCCTCTGTGGAGAGGAACCTTGGGTAGCGCACTTCATCGTTGACGATGCTGTCAAACACCTCCTCTTCATCATCCCCAGGGAAGGGGGACTGCGGGCCGGGCCAAATGTTAGCAGTGTCAGATAAACTAAGTGGTTTATACTAAAAGTCTATACAACATACCGACATCAAACTGTAAAATAAAAATCGCTGCCATAACTCGCAGCCAAGTCAAGGCTTCATACGTTTCTCATGAAACGTATGAAGAAGCTCTCTGAGCTGAAGATACTGACCTCCCCAACCAGCATCTCGAAGATGAGCACACCCAACCCCCACCAGTCCACAGCACGGGTGTAAGAGGTCTCGGTGAGAACCTCGGGGGCCAGGAACTCTGGTGTGCCACAGAATGTGCTGGTGCGGTCCCTGAACCCCATTCCTGACAGACATGTGAACGTTATTATAAACAGAGGACAGACTTGAAGCATCTCCATCAGAAAAGTTGTTTGGTGTTGTGCTCTGGATAGAGCGTAGGATCTCATCCAAATACAGCTGGTGTTAAACACTGCAACCTTTAGGGATGAGTCTTACCCTCTTTGCAAAGGCCAAAGTCAGCAATCTTTACATAGCCCTCTGTGTCCAAGAGCAGATTGTCCAGCTTCAAATCCCTGCAGATCCAAGTGAGGGTCAACGTTATGATCAGGACCAGCAACCGTCTAGTCCGGGTGTGACAAAACTTACAGACCAGCAAGCAGTGCTAATTCATGGCAGTCTCTTACCTGTAAACAATCTTATGGTCGTGCAGGAACTGTAGGCCCAATACAACACAAGCTGCATAAAATCTGTAAAAGGAGGATTTACAAAGGTTGATTTCAGCTATGGATTAGCTAGACAAGTTTGTAGAAAAACTCTCTTTCCCTGCCTGACATCTGATACGGAGGATTTGAAAGCAACCAAAAGCCAGTTCTACCAGATCTTTGAGTTAGGGGCCCCTGTAAATGATCTCTAGACAGAAAGGAGTCTGGTTCTGACCAAGCAGGGGATATTTGGCATCTCTAGATTGAAAACAGGGTTTCCCAGGAAGGTTTCCCAGATCCTTGGTCGGGATCCAGCTGTGGCGACTCACATGGCTCTGGGCTCTGAGAAGACGTCGGCGTGGATGTGCATCATCAGGTCGCCCCCAGCAGCGTACTCCATGACAAAGCACACATGCTCTGGTGTCTGGAAGCACGCAAACAGGTTGACCAGGAACGGGTGACGGACGCTGTTCACCGTCTCAAAGATCCTCTTCTCACACATGAGGCTGACGGGGAGATCGGGGGAAGTTTCATGAAGTCAATCTGATTGGGCTCTGATTGGCTGACATCTCTTGAATGATCATGCCAGGTTTGAAGCCTTACCTGTCCACCTCATCCCGGGCCACTATGTCACCTTTCTTTAAGGCTTTGATGGCAAACATTTCACCTGTGACTTTATATTCCGCTAGCAAAACCTGTAGAATGAGAGGAGAACCGTTTCAGAACATCTGGGTTGTTTCAAATGTCCTTTCATTTTAGATCTGTTATAGACGTTAGCTACGGCAGTAGAGGCTGGGTGTGCACCTTTCCAAAATGACCACGCCCAAGGACTGCCACACACTTGAAATCTTTGAGACTGAACTGAAACGGCTCTTCTTCCCTGGGATTGAAACATGACATTAGATACATTAGTTACATTCGGATACATATCAGCACAAACACTCAGGGTGCCAAATACAACAGTCTGATATACAACAAGTACAAACACAACAAGACCCTGCTGGGGAGCAACCTTATCTCGGTGTCTTTCTGTATGGCTGTGAGCTCCAGGTCTGGGGGCTGGATCTCATGTTCAACCCCTCCATCCAGGTCAGCCTTCACCGCTATGCTGTTCCTCTTGTTGAGGAAGTCAAATGACGCCAGGGCATCCTGTGGAGATAGCAGACACTTGAGACGGTAGAAGATCCTTCCGACAACATTAGGTGATTTAGGACTCAGGAGAAGGCGTCACTGATTTTTGATTTCGTTTTTGCAGTTCCAGTGCAAATTAGAGGCGGTTGTTGCAGTTATGTGTGTTGCATCTTGCCACAATCATCTCTAATCTCACTACAATCTATATTCTGTACTTCCTGGCTCAAGTATCTCCATGGTAACCACTGTCTGTACCTGTACTTCCTCTTTCCCGGGCAGTTTGTCCTGTGCAATTGGTTCTCTGTTGACATCGGGTGCAGGGTAATGCTTTGGGCCTGGGGTGGGCTCTTTGTCAAAGTCCAGCTTGGTAACCAGTGGGTCACTGGCAGGGAGGGAAAGAGATTCATGAGCGAGGGCCGTGCTGTATAAACACCAGTCTGTATTTCAAAGCTTGTTTGACCATGCGAGAAGTACCCATGAGCAAGCCTTAAGTGGGTTTCTATAAGGGTCTCTTGGATGAGTGTGTGTGTGTTTACAACGGGGGAGGGGTTGGTGTATACCCTCTCCTATAGAGTCCCAAACCTGGTGGGTGTAGGGGAGCCAGGCAGACTGCTGGGCCCTGTGTCTGAGACCTGTGGGCTGAAGGAGTTGGTGCTAACAGTGGGTATGGCCCTCCTGACCAGCCGGCCCCACGTGGCGATGTTGATGTTCATCTGAGGGGCACGCGGGAAGGTTTTCCCTGAGAGCCCAAGAAGAGGAAAGGCCAGGTCAGTGACACGACAGCCTCCATTTCTCTGTTTCACATCCTCACACAGCACGCTACACTTCCATCTCACAAGGTAAGAGAGCATGGGTTGTCCATGACAAGAAGAGGATATTCACGTTTTAAATTGTATTTAGTATGTGGATCAGTATGTGTTATACGTCAGGAGCGTGTGGACTCACCTTGCTGCTTTGAGAAGATCTTCTTTTGTCTTTGCAGCTTCGGCCGTCGCTCAATGACGGGGTTGAAAAACGTGACCTGGAAGCAAGAATAAAAGATGAACACCATGCATCCTGGCTAGTCAGGTATGATGGCTGACATGGGCATTGGCTGTGCTGTGACTGTGAGCTTCCTAGAGCGCTTCTACAGTGAATGGTAAAATGACAGCGTGTGTGCGCGCGCGCGTTACCTCAGCAAAAAGAGTCCCCTGGGGCTCCAGATAAAGGCACATCCCGTGGCGCTGGTTGTCCAGGAAGTCCTCCAACCGCAGGAACTTGACGGCACAGAGGGAACGCCAGTCTCGCCAGTACACAGAGATCTCCAGCTCACGCGACTGGAGGTGAGACACATCCATCTTTAATATCCCCGTGTAACAAGGGATGGGTTTGTGGATTTAGAGTGTGTGCGCGTACGAGTGCGTGCGTGTGTGTTGTCCATACCCTGTCCAGCTCCAGTGTAAACTTCTGGTCCCAGGCCTGATTGCTTGCAGGCCTCCAACTTGTCTGACCCACGACTGTGTTGTCTAGTTTCAGCACAGCGCTGATCTCATCTGGAGGACGGGAGAGAGGGAGATTGGCACGAGGTAGAGACATACTGCGGAAATCGTTTCTACACATGAATGCACTTGGTTCAGTCCAGTTCTGCTCCCCCCCTTTATGCCTGTACACCTAGTGAGTGGAGGTGTTTTGATCGCAGCAACAAGGGTCTGCTTACTGGACAGGTCTTCACTCTTGGAGAGGTTCCTAGCGCTGGCCCCCCTGCTCCTGTTCCCCCGGCTCATGAAGGAGGAGCGGGTCTCGCTGGGGCTCCAGCCTGGCAGCGGCACGGAACCGGCTTTGGAACGCCCCGGAACGTTCTCCAGCAGGTCTTGACAGCCCATGAGCCTGACGTCTAACGTACCTGTAGACAATACGCCGTTTTCTTCAGGTTATTGACGGCAACGGTGCCCGAAATTGGGATGAAGCCAGTGTGTGCCGTTTGTCAGTATGGGATTTGTTTACAATCACTTCTCCTCAGGACATCCCCTGGTCCTCTACCTGTGAGTGCGGCGGGCTTGGCCACGGTGCTGTACTGGTTCTGGGTGGAGATGATGCTGGAGCGGGGACTGAGGGCTGGCGCCGCCATGAGGGACAGCTCCTCCACGATGCTGCTGCTGCGAGGGTGGTTCTTGGGCAACTCGCTCAACCTCTGCTCCAGGGAGAACTTGAGCAGGTCCAGCTTCTGACTGGACTCGTTAAAGCGGGCCTGGGCCTAGGGGCAACACAACAGGGCGGTGGGGACGTCAACTGGGGGCTGTACACACACACACACACACACACACGCAACGTCGTAGGACACTCAAGCCTAAATCTCCTGTTCTTTGTGCTGAACTGAGACAGGACCGGGGCCAGGCTCCAGTGAGGACAGTACCTCGGAGTGTGCTCTCTTCTCCGTCACCTTGCCGGAGCCCAGGAGCTTCATGACGTTCTTGGCGCCCTCTGCCACGGCCGACTCGATCCTGGCGTGATGACACAGCTCCTCCACCCGCAGGTCCAGAGGGCTGATGATGGGCTTGGCTGGAGGCGGAGACGGAGGTTACAGAGAGTCGTGCACAGTAAGATCAGTCAGTCGGTGAGCAAATGCAGATGTGAGCTTACCCATGACATCGTTGTTATCGAAGCTCAACTCGCTGGCCTGGCTGGCCTTGAGGATCTGCATCCTGATGAACTCAATCTTTGTCTTGCTGTCCTGAAGCATCTGTTGAGCGGTTGCTAGTAACTTCCGATCCTGTAAAACAAACCAAAGAAATGACAAAGTTAATGACATAGTCTGTATCATTTCTGCCTTTATTATTTTATATAGTGACAGTATATAGAGACAGAATAGACAGGGGAGAGAGAGACAATGGCATGCAGCAAAGGGGCCAGGCAGGATTCGAACCCAGGCCGCTGCGGTAAGGCCTCAGTCCATGTGGAACGCACACTTGGCTGGTGTGACACAAGGCCAAGTTGATACTGGACTGCTTTTATAAATATATATAAACATAAGAACAAAAGGTACACAGAATATGGGACTCTTAAAATCACATATGACTTTCCAGTTCATCAAGAGCAGAGTTACACAAGCCCAACCTGGCCTTGTCAAATCATGCCCTTAATTGGAGCAAAACTATGAATGACCACATGGAAAACTTGATTCACCCCCCGATGAAAGTGGAATGTCATTGTGTTGTGTGCGTCGTGTTATCGCCGGCCCTTGGAGTAAACTAGACTCCACCCAGAATTCCTCCCGCCGTCCAACCTCACTTTGGCGGTGTGGCGTGCAGGAAAGGCTTCCGTCTGACAGGCATTTCCTGGCTGACATCATCAGGCTGGGGCTATTTCCCACAGGATGGTGCCACTTTCTCTCTCCAGGCTCTCAGGACAACACTGACCGGTGTCGCTGGCGTTCCACACCGAGCCTGGTGGTGAACAGCACCGTGCACAACACTGTCCGTTTCCGACGCCATCGCCGTTATCAGAATCACCTTGAATCCCCAGAAATAGCTGGCAACAGGCAAACACATATTCGCCATGGTGTTTATCACCATCAAGGTGACTGAAATTCCACACCTTTGCTTATGTCAATATCGGCCTATACGCAGTATTTTCTGATCCAGAGACGAGATGATATTAGCTACAGCGTGGCAACATCTCAGGTGTTCTGAAAGACGCAAGTCATGAAGGCCACAGAACCTACAAATAAGCAATGACTGGAAACAACAGTCATGGTTTCTACCATTACGATTCTTGGCTGCTGAATGTTGCCATCATTGACTACTACCTCTGATAATAGACTATGGCATTCGAGCACTCCTTGACATTCCTCACCTTGGCTGATATCTTAGCCTGCTAAGAGGGTCTGTCTGCTAATGGCCTGATATGATAGATTTTTGTGTTGTTCTGCCACACTGGAGCACAACCACTCTGTACAGGGCAGGCCAATAACACTGTGCTAATGTGGCTGGTATTACACAACTCCATACTACGCTGTCATTACTAGCGCTGTTAATAAAACCCTACAACTCTTTGTCTGGTGCAACAGGTTTCTGCTCCTCCCTAGAGATGACACTATGCACAATGTGTGTAACAGAAAATGACACAGAGGAAACACGGTGCCAAGACACTCAAACTAACAGTGTTGGTGTCTTAACGCCTCCTAAATGTCAACACTGGGCCTGGTGTGAGAAAACTCACTTGTTTGGACTTGTGCCTACGGTACCACCATACAGAGACGGAGACGTGAGCGCACCTTTGAGGAGCCGTTGGAGTACATCTGGATCATGTTCTCCGCTCCCTGTTTGACCTTCAGCTCAATGTCGTTCTGCTTCTTCAGGGCGGCCAGGCGACTGTTGCTGGTACACATCCTTGCCTCGCTGGCCGGCGTGTCAGGGGTCAGAGGGCATTCTAGAATAGGAATATAGGTAGATGTGGATACAATGTTTGGAATCTGGTATGATTAACACCAACACATACACAAAACCACAAACACCATTGTGATTATTTTGGGGTAAGTAAAGGAAAAATATAATACATACAACACAAAGCATTGATGCATTACAATAGAACACACAACAAAGCAAACGACTTGGCAAACTTACAATACTGTTTGGATATTTCAACTATGGATTGAGTGTATTTTTTCTAACTAGTCTTGAGGCATTGGGAAGGCTTTAAAATTATACAAATACTTAGGGGAACCCCTGTGGCACTTTGAGAGAACAAGTTCACGCTTGCTACTCGAACAAAAACAAAGAGACGTTACTGTACATTCAAATACGTGGGCTGCATGTTGTGCCATTTGTGACAACCACTTATTAAGAAATACATTTTAGGTAGTTGTTTTGCCATCCCTCTGAGGAAATTCAGGAACTCTGTTCACCCTTCTGACCAAGGGTTTCTGGGTCTTGCAATAGACCGAGCGTGCACCACATCTCACCCAAACCAAAAACAAAAGTGCCCTCTATAATTTCAGTTGAGCTGCAATTCTGAAGGATGAGCTCACTGCTTTTCGTGCCTGGGCTCGAACAGTAAACCCCTCCCCAGCTCCAACTGTAGGAGGATGGTGTGAACACTCGCTTCTTCACACACAGGTGGGCAAAAAAAAAAAAACCTGCCTGACTTCTCCTGTTTGCTTGTCGTGCCGTCAGCTGGGAGACTGCAGCTCTCCAGATTTCCCTGAGCAACAGCTGGGCTAATGAGTACTGTGTGACATTAGATAGACGCGAAGGCCACCTACCTCAGCTAAACCCAGCAGGCAGCACAATTTATCTCCATGACCAAATCAACACGAGCTCAACCGAAAAGCCTTTTAATGTCTTCCAGCGTGAGGTTAAGAGTGACACATCTTGCTCATTTAAAACAGTGTTGCCTCTGGAGACAGTGGAAACACCGGAGGGTGGCTTTGATCCAGCCAAACCGGGTCTGATGATTCATCTAATCAGCCATTAACCATGGAGAGCCTCCCCACTGTGGTTTCTCTAAAAAGGTAGGGAGAGAACACGTCACACATCCGATACCAACTGTTGTGGAGTCTGCTACTAATGAGGAGAGTTGTGAGGCACCTGGGTCTCCTCAGATGGTTCAAAACCATGAACTTAAACAAGGTCAACATGGTGATGGTGCCGTGTTACATCTCAGATACAGTTAATGGTGGGCTACACTGTATTCTCAGATACGCGTGTGTGCCTGTGTGAGTGAAAGTGTGTATAAAAGACAGAATGCGTGAGCATTCGAAAGAGGGGTTCCCTTCATTGAGGAGTTTTTGCTGGAGGTCAGGCCGAGTCAGGCAGTCAAGGGCCAAAGTGCTCCACTCAGCCCACGCTGGGCCAGATGACAAGTGCTGAGCCACTGAATAACAAGCAGGCTGATGTCACTTCTGGACAGCTGACAGGGGAACCCTCCCCCAGTTCCCCACCTGATCCGAGGTCAGGCAAACCCAGGGGGAGCACGCTCCAAACACTCTTACTCCACCCACTTAACAACGGATCCCAGACCTGCCTCGCAGACTTTTGTTCTGCTGGTAACAGGATATTATGACTGGAACAGGGAGAGCAGATCTGACATCAGCTGTCGAGGGCAGAGAGTAACCAGAGCCTCCCCTGCAGTTCTAGAACTTGGCTGCCGAGGAACAGGCCTGGGGTCAGCCAGTCCCAGTACAGGGAGCTCTTCCTGTGACAACCAGCGACATTCCACTGGCAATGCGTCACTGAACAAAAGCCATTTCTCTTCAGATAAGGGGTCAATGAGTCAGGCTAAATTTGTTCCCACTTAAAAAAAACTACCAAGATGCCCCCACCCCTCTTCCCCTCTACTTCCTAGGTTACCGGAGTACAGTCTAAGCTAAACCGTTCCTCGCCTCTTTACCCATTTTAAGAAGCCTACAAATCCATTTGGATAACACTACACTAAATGATGTATTCTCTTCCAGTAGCACTCGAACCCTGTGGCTGACCAAAAGCATAACAGTGGGTTAAAGCAGCCCTGAACGTAACAAATGGCCACCTATTGTAACACTGGAAGGAATGTGAAATGCAACAATGTCAGCTCCTGGAGTATGAGTCACCCCAATAGACCGAGTCTGTGCGGCCTCTATAGACCTGTGTCTGTATTTGGGAAGCAATGTTTGGGACAGTTGTTGCTTGGACGTCATAAGACTGAAACGCCGCCACAGCTAATGGTAATGGTATGTTAATGTTACCTATGAGTTCATCTGGGTCCTTGACAACAATGTGAGCGTTGAGCTCCTGCAGCTCTTGGTGCAGCTCCTCAACCTTCTTGTTGGACTTCTTCAGCATGTTGTCCACGTAGGCCAGGCTCTTCTTGTCCGTGGTCACCTTACGCAGGTTCTCCGCTCCTTCCTTGATCTTGAGCTCCTTGCGGATCTCGCGGCGGATCTGCTCCTTGATTTCATCCAGCTTCTGCTGCACCATGGTGTCTGACAGGTCCAGGTTGTGGCCCAGGCCCAGCCGCTCAGACACCAGCTGGCCCCTGGCGTCGCCCTGGGGGAGCAACCACAAACACAGGAGTCAGAGAACCAAAAGAACTGAAGCTGCTAGGGATATTTTTGTGGTTGAAAAACACTCTGCTTGCAGCTTCGACTTAGCACCTCGTATTCATTTTAAAAGTTGTTCCACTTTCTTCACTGCAATCTTTCCAGGGGGAACTTTTCACTTTATTGCTGTTACAAATTTGGTTTGCTATACTCTGCATACGTGTCAAGGAAGTAGCCTAAAGACATGGAGTTGTTTCCAAATCGAAATTGAGTGTAGGGTTAGGGTTTCAGTTCATGTATATTACCCAAAACAGTCATGTCAGCTTAGGCAGGATTGTCTTTTAGAGTCTGCTTTTTGATAGGGTTGAATTGAAGGTCATCATACAAAACAAGGGAAGTCCCTTCTACCAGAACACACACACTGCTGACACACTCTGAAAAGGCACAAAAAGCTATGATATTAGTGTCATTTACTAAATCTACGTTCCAAGCTCCTGTCACATTACAATTTAAGACTTGAGTCCAAAACAAGCTTAAGCTAGTCAGTATCTTGGCTAACCAGCTTAAGATAACTGAACTGAGCTTACTGTTCCATTCATAAAAAGTCTAGTGAGCCCTCGGAACAAGACCACATCATCCTACTATCTCTGAGCAGTCTGATACTGTGTCTCTAGACACCATTGCTAGCAGCATATCTAACACATTGAAGATACACAGCAGTGGAAGGCTGTTTTCATCTGTTAACCTAAGCAAATTCATCCTTACCACCGTATCAGTCATCCATCTCTACAACATCTGTTGCACAAGCCAGTCCACGCATGTTCTACTGTTCTGTGTGCTCTCAGAAAAAAAACACCAGACACTCACACCTGAAAACGTCTCTCTTTTCTAAACGTGTCAGGCTGTCCTCTCGTTACTACAGCCACGGTTGGTCAACTCTTAAGTCAGTGTCTGTCACTCACTCACACACACACACACACACACACACCCCTCCCCATCCTCACACACACACACACACACACACAAAGGCACCAAGACACACACAAACAACCATTGAAATGAGCACAGAAGATGAACCGTCTGAGGAGGGGCAGCCAAATCCTTCTTAGCCTCTCACTCAGTGAGGTCACAGCAGCCGCGAATGCGACCTAATCTCCCTCTGGGGAGAGAGTGGCGTCTCAAAATAAACTTGAGTTAAAAACAAAACGCTTGCCGACCAATGGCCTCCCCCATGGAGCGACGTGTGTGGTGAGAGACAGGAGGAGGGGACTTTGGGAGCTTTGTAAGACATCATATACTGATGTTACAGGCTAAGCGCCATGCAAAGAATGACAAGAACTGATTGGACAGCACAGAACATCATAAACTTGGATGCCTTATGAGCTTGCTAGACGGCACCAAAGTAGCCTATGTGGTTTAACCTCTGCTCTTATTTTACCCACTTACTATGTAGCTTCTCTGGTTAAAATACTGAGTGTGTGTTTGAGATTAGGGTGTACGGTCTGGCTTGCTAAATCTTTCAAAACCCCACCCTCTACTCCCCTTCATAAGTGCTTGCCAGAGGCATATATAGCACATGTACGTCCTAGTCCAGAGGGAGAGAGGCTCCTTGTATGACTCATGGGTAAAATGGAGGTCACAACTCTTAGAAAAGGTAAAGAGAAGCTGCTTGCACACAGCTCAACCCAGAATGTTTGCATTGTTGCAGTGTTTGAACAGAGTACTGTGTGAAGATCATGTGCTGGTGTCCAAAAACAAGGAAACCTTTTGAAAAAAGTAGACAATGTCTAAGAATTACTAGCCTGCTAATTAAATACATTTAAAAAAACGGTTAAATTAGTGATATTTGAAATACATGTATCCTGTTAAAATATCCCTTAACTAATACATAAAAACAACTTTAATACCAAGTAAACATTAGGTCACTAACCTTCAGTGAAAGCAGGCTAAATAGTGTTTAAGCCTAAAAGCTCAAATTCCAACAGGTCTATTCAATTCATTACACAGGAAAGGTTAAGGATAGTATCCAGGCATGTGCCAATAGTCCTGCCTACCTACAGGTTCCCCAGTTGAAAGAACTGTTGTTGTTTTTTATGTATGAGAGATAATAAATAGCTACATCAGAAATAGAATCACAGGCTCATGTTACACACATTGTTGCACACACACATTCCCATCTGCTGCTTTTAACCACTTACAATATTGATCCAAAACCCAGAAAACAGCATTCAAAGTTACTGGCTAGTAAAACAAAGTGTACCATGAGCAATCTTAAATTAAGCAAGCCTCTCCTCGGTTTGGGGGCTTTCAGGGTGTTTCATGGGTTCCACAGTGGTCTCTCTTTCAAGGGGTCAGCAATAGACGGAGAATAAGATTAGCTGGTCTACATAAAACACAGTTTGGCAGTCATGGTTGCATGGCTCACGGTTTTTCATGTTACATTGTGGCAGAGACCTCACAACGTCCAAATCTTGACAAACATGGAAACAGCATATATTATTGTTAAAACACCTGTGGAGTTACACATAGATATAAATAGACTATCTGGGGGCATAATTCAAAACCATAATGACAATGTAGGCAATACTAACAAAATGCTTGCCTATGACCATAATTATGTTGACAAACGTACACGAGCACATTTGCTCAAGTGCACTGTTATTACATAGAAATGTAACTCACACTTTTAATGATGCTGTAGCTGTTGTTCAAATACAGTTCCACAAAAGCTACGTTCATACTTCAACTTTACCAATCCACAGCCATTGCTAAACTCAATCTATTCCCACTCAAATTGTCTGCCAAATGATAACGCAAATGTAGTTACGTTAAACTGGTATACATACAGAAAGTAGTAACAAAAATGTTATTTTCATAATTGTTTCCCAGGCCTCAATCCATAATTCCCAGGCAATCCTCCGGGACAGAAAGAATAGAAAGCAAAACGTGCGTATTTTTCCTTACACCGGAAACACACAATTAATCTACGATAGAATAAAGACGTTTACTACCTAGAAATGTGAGTTTTACAACTACTTTGCGCACTTAACGCAATAGTTGTCAACTTTTCCTACCTGCACAGAATCGGCGGCCATCTTGGCTTTCGACTTTGAATCAAACTCTACGGAGAGAGAGGGGTGGTGTGGAGGAACTCCAAAAGCAGCCTTGTTTCAAGTTTCCCTCTCGTGAAACAAAAATCTGTTATTCGGTGACCATACCATCGGTCACCCTGGAAAAACGGGACTTTCCATGTTTTCGCTATACTTCTTGCATCCTCGTTCAAAGTTGCAGCAGTCCAAAATATCTCCTATTCTTCATAAATCCAGCTGTAACATAAACCTATCACACGGATTTTGGAGAGAGAGGCGGTGGTTTGAGTGGAAATGCTTTAGCGTCCGCCCATAGGAGCTATGCACTCCCAGAGCCCATCTCCAGCGGACAGATTCTATTCGCACTTTCACGTGATCATAAACTTCATACACGAGCACCACACTCCTTTAATAATAACACCCTCCAAATTTAGCAGTTTATATATATATAGGCTATACACTTTAAACTATAGGCTATTTTAATGACAAAGAAATACAAAGTGTTAATCAACTGATATGAGATATAAGATTACCGCAATAGGCTATTCCAAGTAATGCAGGGGATTATAGCACAATCATCATCCTCTTAAAATTCTGACAGAGACTTGAAGCTTTATGAGTAGTGACAATGAGTAGTTTGTATTTAGAATGAAAACATGTCAAGCTGTTGTTCCCAGTTTTAGGTAGTCCACTATCAAGTGTGTATGTGGCTGTAGGCCATACAATTTCAGTTATGGCTCTACAAAGACCTGGTAGCGTGAAAGTAAAGGCCATATGGTGTCTGGTTGAGGCATTGCCTTACTGAACTTTTTCTGTGTTTGATAAACCCACTAGTGCCTAATGTTTGCTGTGCTGTACATTATGCAAAAAGGGACATATGATTGTGAGTGATGTGTTGTTGTTTGACTGCATGGCAACATGCAAGAGTGCAGTTTGCGTGGAAAAATCAGGATTTCTTTCTTACACATGACTCCCTCGCATTTGAGACACAATATATTCCAAGCTTCCAAGAAGGTGCAGTGCTGTGGATTACATGTCACTGTTGTGTGACATGTCATGCATTGGCTCCAATGAAAAAGAAGAGTTGCATTGTAACATTCCCTTTGAGCAAACTTTCAACAGCAATAAACTAACAACGCAAACAAATAACACACTGGTCTTCTGCGCTAGACCAGTATTTATTATTGTATGTAATAAAATTGGTCAGGCATAATGAACAATGAAGACTAGATGTAAGCATAAACTTGATGAAACATTATGAACATCTAATGAAGGCCTAATGGGGATTGCTGATGAAGTTAACCTACACAGGGGAAGTCTTGCTTCTCCATCTGGGTCACAGGGAAATATCCAGAAAGCTGCTGTTAATGATCTCAGTTTAATCTGAGATTGGTTCAATTACTGATGACTCGCATGAGATTATGTTATCAGATTTTAGTGACATTGTACAACACATTGTACAACACATACTCCTTGTATCCAATCCCAATCAACACTAAGTACCCCATCTACATCCCAGACCAACTTGGACATCTCAACTGAGCCATCTAATATAACTTTATCGGCCCATCTCTCTGTTGCTACATTACTAGCCCAACAGTGAGGCAGTTCAAGGACACACACATAGCCTACAAGCTCCCCCTTCAGCGAGCTGTGGGAACAGCAGTCTATTAATGACATGTATTGGGTTGTTTTGCATATTCAGTACAGCTCAATTGTTTTCGTGAGGATTATTATTATTAGTCTTCCACTTAATGATAGATGATGTTCGATGATAGATACATCAGCGTTGAAACTTGTCAGAACAGGCACTACACACCCATGGGGATTAACCCGATAGGTGGCGCAATAATCGGGCAAATATACAAAAAGAATGAGTCCTGCAACCATGTGTCCTTGTACGAGACTGAATAAAAAAGTCAATGGGGCCTATATAATCTGCCATGATGTATAATAATAGCTTGACAAAATGCATATAAAAGATCAGAATTGTTTTTATTAAATTCTGTTTGTTTTTGGCAACATAAACTTAAGCATGAAATAAACAAGACAAGTTGATGTTGACATTCCAGCAGATGAAACTGCCAAAGAGAAAGAAAAAGTCAATTTATTTAGGCGAGGAGCAAGGCACAATATGCTAAGAAACTAAGCCTTTGACAGCAGCCTCTTCAAATAGACCTTAACGCAAGAAGTCAAGTACAATGTCTATTGTGTAGGCCTATTGTGTAGGCCTATACTTCTGTGTATCCCAGGTAATGACTGACCTACAGTCTCCTCTCAGTCCTTTTGCTCTTCATAATGGCCTCTCGGCGTGAACCAAATAGACCTGGAGAATACTGTGGACCTTTTTGTTAGGCAGCTATACTGCAAGTACAATGGCACACCAAAGATTAGAAATCAATAAAAGGGAAAAACAATGAAATATAAAGGAGATCCTAACTAGGTAAATTCTGGCTATGGTTATGTAAATATTATAGCATTTTAGCAGCACAGTGATGCATGTGACCTACATTTCTGAATTGACAAAATGGTTAAAAAAAAATATCCCAAAACTATAAAACAAAGAGCAAAGCTGAAAGAAATGTACAGACCAGACACGTACAAAGCTGTTAACAAAGCAAACATAAGTTAATCATAATATCACCAGCTTGTACTGAAAGTAGTAATTATTTACAACAGTTTTATTTTGTAATAACCTTCCATATTTCACATGTGTAAACAGTTCCATATCACCTTGGCAAAATCCTCGGTAACAGTGTACAAGATTCATAAAACAGTAACATGAACACAGTATAAAACACACAATAGTACCACAGACATGAATAGTAGTTAGTTGGGTGTTTGCCACCCAATGAAGTCCATGTTCACAGGATTTAGATTTCATAAAAGTATCTTCAGTTTATAAGAAAACGCTAAGATAGCACAGTAGTTGAAAGTGTTGAGTTCCTTGTGGAGCAGGGCTGTCATTTCAACACTAAATTGACTCTCTAAGGTAAAAGGTTTATGACCATTTTTCCATAGATAATGATAGCGGGGGCAGGGTAGAAATGCAAGAACAGACAACCAAGTACTCCATCCCAAATATGTCCCCTTTGGAAGGAGTATACTATTAATGTGATGTGATTTGAAGTCTGGTCAGGTACCATATAGACAGAGCCAACTTGTCTCTAGCCATGTGTCAGTCAAGCTCCAGTGACCTTTCACCTGGAAGTGAAAAAGGAGCCCAGTGGACTGGTGGGAACATGACCTCCTGGCAATGTCACATGTAGAAGACCTCTTGGTTCTGTTTGGTTACTGTGGAGATGGAGGAGTCCGTTTCAAAGACAACATTCAGAAACTGCTGACTCAACTTGAGGACAGGCATTTCCATAGATGAGCCCATGTGGATGTAAAGGTTTATTGGCGGAAATGACTCTCTGTCCCTGGTGAGTGAATGTGACTGGGCAGATGTACTTCTCTTGTGTGTCTCTGCCTCAGTTGGTTTTGGGGTATATCTTCTCATAGAAGAAGTTCTGGGCGAGCAGATAGAGTTCCCCGTCTTTCTCTCGGACGGCGTGTGCTCGGACAAACTGGAACTGCTCCAGGGCAAATTCATAGAACTCGTTCTCCATCTTCCAGATGGCTGACTGCTGCAGTTTTGCGATGGACTCCTTGGTGGGGGGCTTCTTCTCGCTGGTCTTCCTCAGATGAGACTTCTTACCTGTGGGAAGATTGATTTAAAGTACAAAATCAGAAACACAGCAGGAGTCATAAGTATACAGTATGTGCATTGGTTTTTCCAGGGTTCCCACAGCATGGACCAATGGATTACCATTACTTACAATTACATCCTTGCATGTACACTCTTGTGCATAAAGGAATACTTTTCATTATTTGCTGAACATTTTGTGGCTTGGAAATCCAAACTGTTTAAATTGTTCAGGTTTTCCATGTCTGTGTGAACCCAGGTTTCATCGCGTTATGGGAGTCCATTGCAGTGTACCTGTTTTGTAGAGTTCTGTGGCGCCCCTAAAGAATCGTGGCAGCGCGGCCTCCAGCATCATGACAAAGTCTTCCAGCTCCTCAGTCACCCCCACCAGCAGGTACTCATTCACCAGGTTGTACTTGGCCTGCTCCAGGGCCCAGTGACTGCCTACATTCCTGCAGAGGATCGATGGAGAGGGACAGGAGAATTGAGTGAGAGAGGGGAGGTTAAGATGGTAGAGAGAGGGGGGGGGGGTGACAGATTGCAAGGGGAAGTAGATAAGAAAAATTAGAAAGAGGAGAGGGGAGAGAGGAGAGGGATGGTAATGGAGAGTGGAAGGAAAAGAGGGAGAGTTGAGAGGGAGGGAAATTGATTGGTATCATCAGGGAGAGATAGCATCAAGACTAGCTAAAAGCTTACAGAAAGCTTGAGGGGTACAGCAAAACGGCAGCACCAACACTACTCTCTCAACTGTGAGAATTGAGATTCTTACAGTTGACAAAACATTGACATTCTGGTGGCCAGGTGTAGAACGAGGAGACCATACCAGCATTCGGAGTAGTGACCACAGAAGAAGGGGATCTGTAACCAGAGCTTCTCTGGAGCGCAGTCCGAGCCTCCCGCAGAAACACACTCATCAAACGTCTGAAACACACACACACACATTCCCGGGTTAATACAACAACCACTAGCACACAGGCTCACACGTTTTATAACACGTTTCAAGTCCATAGCACCCTCCACTTGATCACATTACGAACACTTTATAGAACCTGGATGACCAGTTTAAAACCAGAAATGACATTTATTTATTTTAGTAAACAAGATCAGGGTGGTTATATTCTGCTAGTTGATAAGTGTGAGTCAGACCTTCTTGTCTCCTTGTTTCCTGCGCCTTAGCCCAGGCCTGTAGTCATCCCCAAAACGCAGGAAGTAGTAGTAGGAAACCAGGCGTTCGATTGGGTCCCGGATTACATTAATATAGATGGGTTTGTTCTTCACCCCAAATCTGGACCAACAGAAAAGGTTGTGTTGAAGAGCGACCATGCAATTACCTGCATCACCACAGACAATGGTGATTCCATTCCGAACCAGCAACCTTCTGATTACTAGCCCAATTCCCTAACCGCTCAGCCACCTGACCCCCCCCATGCTTATATGTAGCTCTCACTTGGTGAAGTCCAGGAAGGAGACGTGTCCATGGTAGATCGCCGGCTTCATCTCCCGCCACGACGTCACGTTCTTCACAAATCGCACCTGAGCAGACAGACAGGACAACAAACATCCAATAACCAATCTTCAACGTTTCCTTTCTGTTCCTCTCCTCGACAACACACTGGTCCTCTAGCATCTCCCGATCAGAGGGTTGCTAAGTGTAGTATCTAAACACCGTCAAAGCAATTTCCTGAGGGCCAAGAGTGGACAACCTGACAGCAGGAAGTGTGACAACTCGCATCCCCTTCCATCTCTAAACATCGGACCATCCAGCCCCACTCACCTGGTCCTGCATGGACATGACGGGGTTGTTCTTGGTGGTGTTGATGTGCAGCACGTGGAAATGGTTCTTGGCACACAGGTCGTAGGCGATGTTGGTGAAGGAGGTGCTCGCCGTCTTGGGGACGCGGTTGTAGATGATCACCACGTCCTCGGCCCCCGTCGACGGGGCCTCCCGCTCCCTCAGGCCGTCCTGCGTGTGCCGCTGCTCGATCTCGCGCACCTCGTGTCGGGCGATGGCCCGCTCTGCCGACAGCACGGAGAGGGTTAAAAAGGGCCAGTCGATCACTAATTGACAGTCAACAGTGTGGGAGCTGCTATGTTCATTTTAACATATTAATAGCCATATACGTCATTGAAAACAATGGGGTTTTGAAGTAAACACACCATATTGACCAACAACCTTGGAGAAATACATAGCACAGGACTTCTCATGTGCTTTCCCCCTGGTGTGAATCAGTGTCAGGCCAACCGGTGACGCTGGTAACAACAATGCCTCAGATCTCCGCAGGAACACAACACTTGAGCTCCTAATACCCGTGGGACCTGGGCCGCGACGCCAGGCCGAGACACAGGCGTGCAGGCAGCTGGCACCGAGGGGCAATTAAGATGTCATCTGTGATCACCCGTCGCCCCCCTCCCCATCTCTTTATACCCAGCACATACCCCCTCCGCCCCCTCGTTTACACGCTCCCTGGCAGCTGTCGGATGTCGACCGATCAAAGCTGGAGTTCAACGCCACACCGCTGCACGCTAGCAACTGTGGCTAACCGTCTGCTGCAGCGAGGGGTGTGACAGGTGTGGGCGGTCGGTGACCGTCACTCAGAAAACAAACAAACAAACAATGCATTAAACATTCGTTAACCATGCATCCACTGAAGGCTTCATCCCAGACTCTGCAACGCCTCGTTTGATTTTCAGATCAGATCTCAGAGACACTCCAAGTGCTCTCTCCCTACCCTCACCTCTAACCAGAAGACCAAATAACAACAGGTCCGACTGACTCCTCTTTATTAAGGGTGCGATATCTGCCAACAACTGAGTCAGTGCAGTGGACTTGGCTGTGGTCCTCTCTCTGTGAAGAACAGGCTTTGCTCCAACCACTGTATCAGAGGGCGCCAAAGACACTTAAGCTTAATGGGCCCCTCGGAGGTCATTTAATTACTGGACAAAAGCTGTCTCTATGGCCCTGAATCACTTTCGCCACACACGGTGTCTCCTTTCAGTCCCCATTTCCGCTGGTTCCGCCCTCGTCTCTGTGCATTTAGGCCATAATTACAACCTCACAAAAGGAAACACAGCCTTAAACACTGGAACTACTAGAAAGCCTATTAGTCCGGACTCACAATCCAAAGACCAAAGACAGAGCTGGAAATATTTACTGAAGCAATTTCGTGCTTGATTAGAGTTGCCCATTCTGAGTCATCCTTCATATTTGTTCGCCAAGTCCGCAAATGACAGGTTGTCATGTATTATAGCCATCTCGTAAGATCTTATGGGATAATAAAACACAGAGAGAAGATGATCCTCTCTCCAGGCACCTCATAAATCTATCATACTCTACAGCTCTCCATCCCTGAGCGGGTTAGCCCCCCGAGCCCAAGCCTGGGATGAGGGTAATAGAGATTGGCTATCACCAGACTGAGAGGTATACGCCATCTATGGTTCTGCTTCAATAGCGCTCGATTGCAAAATCAATGGAGGATGACAGGGAGATCTAGGTTGCTGCTGTAAAAATGGAGTGCTGTTTTTGTATCCTCCTGTAACGCAGGTTTAGATGTGGGGGTGGGTAGAAGCGGGGGGGGGGGCTGTGTGGTGCTTCACAAGGGACAATTAGCACGACACACACTCAGCTACATTGGTCATTTGTGAAGATCTGCTTGTGTGCTAAGGGATGATTATTACACGCGCAGGTGTGTCTGAGACTCGTTTAGGGGGAGAACTGGAACATCAGTCGTGCATTGCTAGTGTATGAACAGTGTTCCCAAAACGTATATACACAGTCAACAATCCCGGATCTGACTTCTTAGTGCTGTCTTCTGGATTTATCAATGACTGAGATGAGCTCAACAACACAGACACACACAGTGCAGTCACTGTCTATTTGCCCAGCTTGCAGCCACTACCCCCCCCCCCCCCCCCCCCGTTCGGAAGATTCTTTCCATTTCATCTCTTTGCCTTTCATCTCTCTTTTACACACACACACACGCGAACGCACACACACACATCTGTGACATGTTTAGGAAGAAATGACAGCAGCACGACAAGTTATAATTCTATTTCCTTGCAGTGCTCTTTTTAGGACCGATTACTGTAGCGGGGGGATGGTGAGGATTTTCCTGGGATTGAGTCACAAATGAATCATTGATGCTCCATGAAAGCTCTCATTCACATCCAGCCAGGCAGCTGAGGTCTAGACAGCTGGAGGAGAGAGGACAGGGACTGGGCCGAGAGACTACTGAGGCTGGCTAGACAGACCAGGCAGAAAATCAGGAGAGACAGTCGAATGATGGTTCCTGTGAGGAGGCCTTCCAGCAGCATCACAGACAGCGCAGTGGATGAAGATCCATGTGCCAGTAGCCCAGCTCACTGGCTTCTCCATTCGCACAAACACAATCCCAACTTTGGCCTTTGAGGTGAAAACCCATTCTTTCGAACCAGATATTTTTTTTTTGCAGCCTGTTAAATCTCTATTGTAAATGACGATACACGTAACATTCTTCTATTGTTGATTTAATAGACAGGACACAAGTCAGCTTTCATGGACATTGGACATGGATCTGGTTCTGGTTCCTGCAATTACAAATCAGGTTGCAGAGTGTATAATTACGGAGAGAAAGTGAACCCTGAAGACCTCTGATTGGGTGTTCTATTGAATGGAGGATGGGCAATATCTTCGTAAGTGATGTTCACCTCGTACAAATGAGACAAGTCAGGCCTAATCACAGACAGCCCTGTCATTTCACTCAGCCATCCCGGCACATCACATCGCTCTGACAGGTGAGTGAGCGCGAGGCCTGCAGTCTGTCTGCCACAGCACAGACTGACAGTTAGAGGAGATTATAGAGCAGTTTACACAGATGGCAGCTTCTTAGCACTAATAACTATCTAACTTAACATGCCTTGTTAAGAAGGGCCACTAGCTGTCAGGGTGTAGAATCGATTTGACCAGATCTTGCCTTGACAAGACTTGTCACTGAATCAGCGGGAGAATGAGCCAACATTTATAAAGCCATCTGTTCTTCAAACGATTTTGTTAAAAAATAAGAGGGAAATTGAAACCCAATGTATTTCTATAGAATCTTTTCCTAGTAGGTAACCACAAACCTTTCTCCCAGACCAACACAAAAATAGAGTTTGACAGACGTACAATGCAGTAAAAACCACAGCATTGCCAGCTATCTGAATATAGAAACAAACATAGCTTACATAACAATGTAGATCCAGTGACTACAACAACCCCTCTCTGCTTCTCGGCCCATAACAGCTTCAGATTAATAATGCATAGACTGGTGCCTGGGGAAAACGGGCAGAGCTGAGGGCAGCTATTCATAGAACAATTAAAAGAAGGTGGAAAGGTTAATAGGACCCACCACATTACCAAAAAAGCCTAATAGAGATTTCGCCCCTCTAACAGGAATGTGTCAGTAGGGCGCTGATTATGTTGATTAATACGTAGGCTAATGCCATTGTAAACTACCTAGCTAAGGTTACTAGGTCTATGGTTAGCATCGTGTAAACAGCCATGTAAACGTTGCCCATCCTCAGCGCTATCAGGATCCCCACGAACAGTCGCCTAAGTATTTGACTGGTGGAGATCACTCATGAACAGAAACATCCGGAGGAGGCCAAGTGTCCTCTACGTGACACGTTACTTCAGAGCTGAGAAGAGGTCTTTGGGGAGCTGGTAGACAGGCAGTGCCAGCAGGGTACTGTGCTAAAGAGGAAGAGAGTGTAACTGTCAAGCACAAACATGATGATGCTGGTACACTAGACATGAGGTAGCAAACAAGATGAAGGCAGAGGCAGGACCACAGCTGGGGACACTGGGTGCAGGCGGAGATGGAGAAAAGTGGAGCAGTTCACAGAGACACACTCTCTCTCTCTCTCTCTCTCTCTCTCTCTCTCTCTCTCTCTCTCTCTCTCTCTCTCTCTCTCTCTCTCTCTCTCTCTCTCTCTCTCTCTCTCTCTCTCTCTCTCTCTCTCTCTCTCTCTCTCTCTCTCTCTCTCTCTCTCTCTCTCTCTCTCTCTCTCTCTCTCTCTCTCTCTCTCTCTCTCTCTCTCTCTCTCTCTCTGATGAAATTGGTTGTAAAGCGCTGCAGGCACATCTTCTCCCCTCTTTTTGGGAAGACTTACAACTGGAGCGGCTAGGGGTTTGAATATTCCTGCAATGAGACCAAAATGTAATGTGAGTTCCCCACTCCTCCTCCCCTTTGATATAAAACTCTGCTCTGAAGCAGAGGATGTATCCAAACATGTTGACAGCCCTGCTGTTTGGCCACAAAGGATTAGTCTATAATCTACCAGCAGCAACCCACACCCCAGATAAAGCAGCTGTTTATGGTTATTGACTGGCAACAGACGCCCTCTGATGAAACTAATATAATTACGAGAGATTATGACAGAGGAAGCTGCAGGTCTGTATTCTGAAAGAGAATGCTGATCAGCGTTGTAAAGCTATTGTAACCCGCTTCCAATCACTTCTGTGGAGGAATCCCACCTGCTTTCACGCATGCTTAACCACCTCGACCGCATCATTTGTTACAACCCTGCGAGAGCGACAAGGGAGCTGGCTGCTAGGAGACTGGTCTCAATTACACCGAGGGTGCGAAACAGTTCATAACAACGCGACAAGCTTGTCTGTCAGCGTCCCTCCAACTGCAGGATGGACTTACTATCCGGCCAGCCTCACACAACTTTTCAGGGGACACATTCTTCGCTAAGTGCGCGGTGCCAATCGTGCGTTCCCCAAGCTCGAGCTGACACCATTAGCACTCTTTCTGTCCACACCAGATCCTTTCCTGACACCTGTGTTTTCACTGTGTGCTCTCCTCCATTAGGCTCTGTGGTGGCCTGGTTGGGAGCAGTGCTGAGTGACAGACTCTCTCTGGACCAGGAGACGCTACAATAAAGCTACAGAGGCCTGTGTAGAGGAGGCCAGCCAACAGACAGTGAATGACTCAAGCCTTTTTATAACCCGCAGGGAGGCTAGAAGCTCACTACTGTGTCAAATAGAGTTCAAACATGGATCTGAGTGCTCTGGATGATGGTAACAGAAACAGAACCGAAGCGGAAGAGGCAAGATGAGGGCTTTCATGGGAGTCTGGCCTACGTAGCAATAGTTCATCTGACTATAGCCAAAGCCTTTTACAGCGTGGAAACACAAGTCGTCATGTCTAAACAAGCTGGCTGAGAAGTGGTGAAAAAGACAGGTGTGGTGCTACACTTCAGTTACACGGGTCATAAGGTGACAGGTTTATAAACAACATTTCTATTTGTGCTGCTCCTAGCCAAGCGTGACTCGCCTCTAGAGTTACAGGGAGGCACAGTACGCCTCTACTACCCCCTAATGCATTTGGACCCTGAGCACCTCACGTTTTGCCTCATCGTCTCTGCCACTGTTGACCTAGCCTAAGGGCCTGCCATAGGGAGAGAATGTTGTCAGATAATACAAGAGCAGGCTCACCCCAGCAGGCATGATTTCAATGCAGCAAGGTTTCATTAAACTCCAGGCAATTAGCTTTGCTTCCCTGCTGGACACTTTAAATTGGAAAAGAGATTTACTTTCGGTGTAAAAAAAGAGACCCAAACAGGGGTAGGGGAATAAGAAAAGGAGTCAGGTACAATGGAAAGGCTACACAGGAATTTGCAATTAACATTAGAAGAACAAAAGAGAAAATCATTCTTTTGGGGTCAGACCAGTAGCACCTCAGCAGCATCTGGTCCAACAAGGCTGGGAGCTGTCCATCACACCACCCCTGTCAAACCTCACAACTATTTGGCTAGGCAGCACATCATTCTGGCCTCCAGCACACAGACGTCTGCTCCTTGGAGCCATCCATCAGAGGTTTTGCCAAGTCAACAGATTCTTAGGGTTGAGCGAAAGGCAAAAGACAGTTCCTCATATCTGATTTCAACATCTTATCCTTATGCAACCTAGCAGCATTTTTAAGACTCATTCTGTACAGTAGTATAACTAGTATCACATGCACACACCCCAAACATACAGCTCTGAAAGTGTTATGCAATGAGAAGAAGCATTACGCCTACAGTGCAGAGATAAATAGATGTAATATACTCTCAGTTGGTCTTTAGTTTCTTCTATTTTGAGGTCTGAACTGGACCTGAGATGAAAACACACAGTTTCTGCCCCCACTTAGAAGGGATTCCCCTAACCTACAGTGTTGGGATTAATGCAATAACCCTCTCTTTGTTGAGGCCTAGAGTGCCTAAAGTGCCTATAGTGGGAAAACTGTTTTCTATTCCAAAAATTGTGGACACACTATTGGACATAAGGTTTGTCTAGACAGAGTTCCAGTATAGACTATGTCCACTATTGCTCACTAAGAAAATCATGATGAAATCAAAGGATGCTGCATGTGCCAGGCCCAACAAGGCACTTTCTGATCACATACCATCAGGCTTACCTTAAGGTTTGAAAACTCTACATCCTGTGTCAAATTAATTGCCAGTGCTGGATTTCCCTGATACCCGTCAACTGGAGAATTATTTTAAATGTTAGTCCCGTGTATTTTCTATCAATTAACAGATATTAATTCATTTTAATAAATGTCTATGTTTTATGACCTGGAGCCGCTCAGAACGGACTGAGGACACCTCAGCCAGCCGGATCAGAATGGTTCGACTGCGGTACTTACCGAGCTTTCCTCGGGACTCTTCCAGCTTCTGGATTTGATTCTCCAAGAAGACCATGGCTACGGCGAATGCCAATAGCGCCAGAAGCTGAAACTTGGGCGGCAGCATGATCCTTAGTAGCCCCATCAAACAATCCAGTAAAAACGTGTTATTCCATGTCAGAAATACAACAATAAGAGGCAGTATAACGTTGGCAATTTGCTACCAGGAGAGCGGGTGTCTGTGCATGGTGGCCCTGTATTTCCAATGATGTTATCCAGTGATCAAATCCCTAATCCGAGAATATAAGATTTGGGTAAACCGGGTTTGTTTATAAAATACTGTACTTTCAAAACATTGAACAGTACAAGACGCACCCCGTTTGTGATTATAGTGCCTCTAACGAGTAGTTATTGAGGCTTGTGATCCTCTGGCTGTGCCAGTCTTCTAGTCTTGTCCCGTTCAGCGTAGGCTACTCCGCACAGCGATCGTCGGCGATGGGGGACTTTTCGTATCATAAATGCTATTGGTTGCTCCAACAGTCCACTAAAATGGTCAGGGTTTTCATTCGTCGGCAGCTAACGCCTGTTGACGCGATTGGATATTTTCTTTCAATTTCTCCAGATTTGGCGACAGGGAGCGCTGTTCACACATAGCTGAAATGTAACTGCACTGGCGGTCGCAAAGAAGAAAGGCGACCCTCTGCCAAGCCAAAAAGCACTTTGATGGAAAATAGCGAATTATTATTGATGTATTATTTGTTTTTACGATAGTGTATGTGAATTAAATAAAAATTTCTGTAGAATGTACACACGCGTGAAAATTATTTTAACAAATTAACAAACAAAAAATCAGGCAAAATACAGCATAGCCTCGTTGTAATAAGATGGTCCTAAACTCTCTTCCGCATCAAAGCGGCTCCAAAATGTCCGGGGAAGTGTATCTTCTGTGGCTCCTTTCGCTTATACAAACAGTAAGTTATTAAACATGGTTAGGCTTTCTTTAAAATCCAGGCCAAGTAAGGAACATTAGAGCTAATCAATCTGCAGACGTAACACTGGATCGTTTTTGAACAGCGTTCCCTGCATCGACAGACTAGCTTACGTAGCCAGTTGTCACCACCAGCGGCAGCGCTATGCCGCTTAACACATCCTTCGAATGACGTGGCTTATCGAAATTGTCGCAGTTGATGTAGATAGCTACAAATCTATAGCGTTATGTTGTCTAGTTTTTACCAGGCAGCAAATATATTAGTATAATTAGTCCGTTATATTCAAGCTGTCTTGTGAGCTGACTATCCTAGCTAACCAGCTAACGTTACTGTACAGCGAGATTTCTGACCAAATCTTCAGAATGCGCTCCTCCTGTCGGTGATTTGATTAATTTCGCTAGACTGGTCTTCGCAGCCTTAAACAGAATGGGTATTTAGCTAGGGATGTGAACTCCTCCATCGGCATTAATATGGAAACAAATATTTAAACTTTTCTGAGCACTCCGACATACACAATATACCATAATACGTTTGTAAGTCTAGTTGGAACAGGTGAGGAAAACCAATCCTAATAATTCGGTGTGCATGCTTCTCTCTTCTCTTCTCAGTTGTCCGCCTATGGAGCAGAACTGTCCTCAGAGGCGTGCAGGGAGACGGGTTTCTCCAGCAATCTCCTGTGTAGTTCCTGTGACCTGCTGGGGGAGTTCAGCCTGAGCCAGATCCAGCCTGTCTGTAGACAATGCTGTCAACAGGAGGCCCAGATGGAATCCCGGAAGGTGAGGGGATCATCAGCTACTTGGTTTAAGAAGTAGCCTCCATGCCACAAGTGTTCAAAATGTTTATTATGGCTGTGACTGCATCTCATAAAAGTTGACTACAGTTTTTTATTGTTATTGCCAACTGTTGGCTGTGGCCACCCAGCGCCATACATGTTCTTTGAAATTATCAGCCACTCAACAGGTTTCCCTGCAGTGCCAGACTTAGGAGATACAGAAAGGCTGTGGAACAAATGATTGTTCCCCCCCCCTGACTGCAGTGGTATCCTAGCAACAAGGAGAGACAGAGACTGAGTCCGCAGGGAGCGTGTGTGAGCTGCACACCTCATTTCACTTCTTGATTATAACTCAGCCTTGATTTTCATTTTGGCTTGTGTTAAAACCTCCTGAAAATGCCACCAAAAGCATCAAGCTTCCCCCCTCTTCAATGAACCTTTATCAAAAGTTCACCCTCTGCCAACACAGTACAAAATGCTTGGAGAAATCTCAGTCTGTCTTTAAAATAAAATCCAAGCTCAACATTCTGTTGCGTCATTAAACAGAAATGCGACCTTTCCATAGTCTTGAGTGGAGCTTGCTGAGTGTGGAACACATTGTATTTCTGTTAAGTATGCCTCTCAGGAAATGGTTTAGCATTGTGCTTGGCCCTCTCTTAGCCCTTTGCTTCTCTGCAAGCAAACATTACTGTCACTCATGTCCCATTAGGGTAGCATGCCAGCATTGACCTAAAGGCTTTCAATCCATTAAAATAAGGGTTTACGTCACATTCTCCAGAAGTCCTAAAACTGATGTGGCTGCAAGCTCAGACACTTGCAAGTAACCACAGGGTTATGGAACATGACTATTTAAGATGCTGTAAAGCAAATTCCATGATTTGCTTCTCAGTACATTATATATGTATGAAATGAGTTCCTGAAGGCATGTGCAAAGCGTGAAAACTTTGTCGCACTGAAATGTGGAGTAAGACAGTTGACAGTTTCTCTCCTGTTTTCAGCTCAGGTTTTGTTTAAGCGGGGCAAAACCAAACCTATCTACGTCACAGCAACCTATCTACGTCAGATCACAGACGGTTGCATTCTGTTACTCAGCTGGTACAAAGACAAAGTAATTAACACATAAAACACTCAGAGACTGCACTTGGGTCTGTTCTGATATCTGCAATTGATTTAGCTAGTGTTGTTGCTAAATTCAATAAATTAAAGGGGGCGGGGCTTCAGCTCCTTCAGGTGACACGCCCCCCCAGTCTCAAGCAGAGAAGCTGATTTTCTCACGATTTCAAAGCCTAATTTAACATACTTGTCTGTGTTTTTTTTCTCATTCGAATTTGGATGGGTAGTTGACAACACATTCTTCTGTGGTGCAGGGCTTAACTGGGACAAAAAAATGGCCCTGGCATTTTTGCTCAGACCGGCCCACCACAATCGGTCGGACACCAACTACCAGTACACCATCTTTTTGACACAACAGGGGGGGAGGGGTGGAGCCTGTTAAGAGATGTGATTGGGCCAGCCCAGTGTCAGTATGGAAAATTAACCAATGGGCCGCTGTCCGTGCTTTATGGGCCGGTCGATGGCCAATTTTAAGTAAAAAAAATAAAAAATAATATCATATCGGCCCCAAGTGCGTCGGCCCACCATGCCCGGTATGCCAGATTACCAGTCCAGCCCTGCTGTGGTGTGATGAATTTAAAACTAATTTTCAATTCCACTTTACAGCATCTTTAACTATTAAGTTAATGGTTAGAATGCATGACTCAGGATCAGTTAACCTGGGTTAAAGTATGCGTACAGAATCAGTGGAACGGGGTTTTATATTTTACATATTCGTTTCCTTCTCTATTTTGTCATGCTAGTGGCTTAAAGGAAGGCAGCTTGACTGGGTAATTAAATGAGTTTGCCCTACCGCATACCAGTCCATGCTGATATACTGCCATGACACTCAAATTTCCTCTAAGTTATTGTATATTGGTGTGGAGGTTTGATTACAAGTGAGCCACAAAGCAGCCATTCGTCAGCCTCCCTCCTATTCTCAGTTTAATGACCCTGAGAAATAGCCTGGACACGTTTATGAATCAGACTGTCTGAATCAAATGATCTTAGAGCACAGCCACCAGGTCCCCCTCTCTGTGTGTGGGCATTAGGGTGAAGGCCTGAACATGTATTGTCTTGAGAGGCTGGTCCTGCTTCTCAGAAAGAGTGTGTTCATTTTGTCTGCAGGAGGATGTGATCATAGAACCTTGTAGGCTCTTAGGTATTGAGTGAGGAGAACATCATTACTCTGTTACAGTGACCCACTGTATTGATGGCTAACATGCAAGCATCAATAAGCTGCTACAACCATCTGACTAGCGGTAGGTCAACATAGACACACGGATCATGAATCTCAATAAGCCATTGGTGGAGTAAGGAGCTGATGATGGAGTTGGCTGGAAGACATTTCAGTTGACTAATTAGATTTGGGGCGTAAGCAAGCTCCCAGGGCCTAATTACAGTACAAGATCAATATGGATAGACATCTTGAGTCAGACTAATGCTCTGCTCTTCTCCTTACAGCTCTATCCAGGGGCCATCCTAGAGGTCTGTGGATGAAAATTGGGGAGGTTCCCCCAAGTCCAAGGTGAGTGTAACTCAGGGGCGATAAGCCCGTCTAGTTAGCCTTCTTGGTGTCTGGTTGTGTAAGGAGACAGCTGTGTTTGCTTGGGACAGCTGTGTTTGTTAGGGCTCACAACTGTTTAGCTGCCCTTTTAACGCCAACATCCTTACACCTGGTAGCTTTTACACAGTAAAAAAAATCTACAGGAGCATTTAACATTATTAGTTGCACCTGCTAAAATGGGACTTTTCTTTCTCCATAGCTTTTGTCAGGAGTGACAAGCCGAAGATGTTCAAGGGTCTTCAAGTGAAGGTAAATACCGATTTATTGATTTCATGCCATTCTCCTTCATGCGTTTTTATTATTTTTTTTATATATATATTTTTCATTTTTCTGCTATATTGGTTAGTGACAGTTAGAGATGGACAGGAAAGGAAGGGGGGAGAGAAACGGTAAAGGCAGAGGAGAGAGGGGAGGACATGCAGGAAATGTCAACCAATATTACGGTTCATCTTCTTCAACATGCTTTTAGCTACACACTCGGGTGTTTTATGAGGATATTTTGGGTCTAGTGTACCATGGGTGGGAGGGTGGAGTACCTACCAATTTACTTGCCTTTATAACTTAGTGCTATGTTGTTTAAAACACAATGTTGAGGTATTACAGACATAATACACACAAGTGTGTTTGTGTATAGACTCTGTATACTTAGTCAGGACCTAATAGTTCCCCTCTGTGCTTGGTTCCAGTACGTGCGAGGCTCCGACCCTGTACTCAAGCTGCTGGACGATAACGGGAACATGGCTGAGGAACTCAGCATCCTTAAGTGGAACACCGACAGTGTGGAGGAGTTCCTGAGCGAGAAGTTGGAGCGGATATAATGGTTATACCCGTGTTTTTTTGTTTTTTACATTTGTTTGTGGTTGACTAGAGCACACCATTTATGATAGACTGCTCAATTGACTGCACTGTTTAAATACCTTTTTTTACCTGACAACAATGACATTCATCTTCACAAGTGTCTAGAAATGTAGAATTGCCTTTAAACGATTTCAAGGTAAGCCTAAAGCAAGAGATTGAAACTGGTGGTCAACTTTTTTTGTAATTTGTTTATTTCCCCCCCCCTCCTATTCGTCTGATATCTGTAGTGTTTTTTGATCATAAAACTTTGTGTCAGCCATGGGATTGTTGGCCTGAGGGGGTCCTGGTGGCTAGCCACTGGCAGATATTTTTGAGAAGCGCACTTTTGTGAAGGCCTTACAGTAAACCAAACCTGGAATGTGAGGTCTGATGTGTCTATGTGCTACTCTGGATATCTTGCTATGGCAAGAGGCTGGGTTCCACTGATTGTGTGTAAGTAAGGGGGGGAGCAAAAAAATAAATTTATGATCATGAAAAAACTTTGTCTGTTTTCTTTCCGGCAGGGCTATTTAACCCAGGGACAATGCATGTGTCTCTTTTCCCTGAATTGGGAACTTGTGTAAAGCTCATGAGTTTCTGCAGTCAATTCAAGTCATTTGCAAGCAAAGGTTAAAGCACTCTTGCCGTCTAGTGGTTTACAATTGTATTACAATTTATCAATGTATTTATTATAAGTGCATCGTGATGTTGTTCTGTAACTGGAACATTTCCATCTCATCAGCCAAGGCAACAAGTTTAACATTTAGGAATTTATTTAGGAAACTTAGCGATACAAATGTGCTATCACAATGGTATACGAGCTATAATAGAGTATTATAGCTTACAAGTGTCTACAATTTTTACACCAGCATTAAAAAAATCCAATAAAACAATACACATTTAAATATACATTTTGCTCTCTGTACTGTGGGACAAAAGACTTGCAAGCATGTACTATATGAAAATGGAGCAGGATTTCTCTAAACATTGAAAATTATACATATTTCAGATTATCTTTCTTTCCACTCTCTGAATGAGCGTCGTCGTACACAGGTTTGTTATGGACCTGGGCTTTGTAGGTCACTCCTGGGTAGCTGGATACAGGGCATGGTGTTAATACATCACAAACTAGGATTTGAGCAAGAGTTTTGAACAAAAACATACGCTACTTCTGTATATCAATGACTGACCGTGATGTACTAACCTTGCCTTGTCAGGCAGCATACCTCTGAAGGCCACACACTTCAGGACTCCGCCCACACACAGCACAGCCCCGCCTATCCAGGCTACAAAGAGGGCAGGCCCAAATGTGTACCTGGCATGAGATAAAGCATATTCAGATTAACAGCGAAGTGACTCATCATCATCCACTCTTTTCACTTAGATATCCACTACTCTTATGCTTCCGCCAGTCAAATGCTTTTAAATAGACGTGGGGGAGGGCACAGCAAGATCAAAGGGTGGAGAATATGACAAGAAGTCTTCTATACCAAATATGGCTGTGTAAACATAAAGGAAATGTTTTCCTTACCTGGGCATCCCTCCCATCCCTCCCATCCCTCCCATCCCTCCCATCCCTCCCATCCCTCCCATTCCTCCCATCCCCATCCCCCCTCCATAGTTTTGGTTGGTGGTAATCATGAAACTAGCCACAATCTGATTGGCGTAGATGGAGGCTCCTACAAGGGCACAAGCACCTGAGAGATAGAAGGCAGGGAATGAGTGAGCGTGCAAGGGAAGATTTATATTACATCTTTATGTACCCAAGTCCACCAACAAACTAATATGTTACAAAGGGCAACAATAACCGAGGTTGCATTTAGTATCAACATTCACTGTTTAATTTCCCTATTTAAATAGTGTACATACTTCCCTCACTCTTACCGGCAATGATGAACATGATCCCGGCAGTAAGAGTCATCTTAGCTTTGGATGAGTCCTCCATGCTTCCTATTTTGAGGCACTTCAGGGAGAACACGGATATCATTGTCCCAATGACACCCAGAACCACACCCACGATCATCAGTGCTCTCACAGCTTGAAAGGTACCTGGGAGACAACCAAGACCACAGCAGACAAACATTTGTGGCAAATTCAGACCGACTTCACTGACAAACAAGTGGAACAAACAATATATACATTATATATTTGCCCATCCAAAATACATATTTTTATACAGTAGAAAGTTAATTGTAATGAATGAGATGTTTGATCTAATGGTTGCTAATTCGTTTGTCACTGATAACAGTGTTGACTGAGCATGGGCCTGGCAGAGTTACCATTATTCACAGGTGCTAAAGTAAATACTCACAGGTACAAGCAAGGTACATGGGCAGGAGTTCATTTGGGGAGATCACGGAAATAAAAAACGGAACAACGCAAAACAATGCCCAATTTCACTATTGGGCCTATTTGTTCTTACGGTTCATGCAAGAAAACAACATACTGTTTATGATCAATTTAAAAGTTTTTGAAAATGTATTTATATTATATATATTTAAATGTATTTTCTTTAAACGATATTTACTACAAAAAATCGACTCCCTCACTTACACACTCGGCTGTGATTTCGATGGACTCTTACAAATCTATAGGTGTCCTGGACACTTCAACATCTGACAGAGCACACCCTTCAAGCATAACCTTTAACAAAGGGACCACCTTGGTCAAATCAGACCCACAGTACAACTCAGCCTCAGTTGTCCCTAACGTTGGGACAAACAGCATTCATGTGAACTTTTCTGCTTGAAAAAAGGCCTCCTAATTAGAATTGAGCTGGCTCTCCCAGCCCGTCTCCTTACCTGAGAATCCAAGGAGGCCGTAGAGGGGCCTGCATTCAGTCATTCCTGCGGAGGTGGTCTCACAGTCCTGCCACAGACCCTTGTAGGTGTACACCGAGGTCACCACGTCGCCCTGGCGATCCTTGGCACTCCAGTTGTTCATGCCTGTGGCGGCGATGATGGCTGCCGCGCCGAGCAGCCCCAGGACGAAGCCACCTGTCTGGAGAGCGGTAGGGGCCATGGTCTCTGCGGTGTGAGCTGAGTGGGCCTGAGAGTGTGTGTATGTGCTTGGTTTAGGAAGATCAAGTGTGACTGAGGTGGGCAGCGCCCGGGGTGGTGGTGAGACTGACGCAGAGAAGGGAGGGGCCTCCGAGTTTCACCCGCCGAGACATGGCATGAGTTGGCCACGTACACGTCAGGGCTCACATGCACACTCTTGACAGGGTTCCGCTCAGAGATGTGGTCACAGTGGAGATAGGAGCACCTAGTACCTTTCATGAGAACCAACGGTCGACAGGGAAAGCAAATAAGAGCTTTCAAACGCTTCTCATGATGTGTGTGTTCACTAAAATGGACACAGTCACTCTGACAGTACGCACTGACACAGGGGAAGAACTAACCCCACTAACAGAACAGACAGACCGACAGTTAGACCATGTGATGATCTGTGCTCATCTAAGTGGAGTCGCATATTAAATTATTGGGTATGAGCAATACCTATAGGCCCCTGACAGTCACCTATAAATGAATTTGACTTGATGTACTGTTTTGTTAATATTTAATTCATAGATTTTGACCAAGCCCTACATCAAGAAGCAAACAGAGACTAATTTGAGTCACATGATTCAGCCTTATCAGTCACCAGAAGTGGAGTGGGCAGGTGAATGTAGGGTTTCTGTTCCTTTCTCTGTTGCAAGCCTCTCCCACACACACAAACACACGCACAAAATTCACCAAATAAGCTACAAACTGAACACAAAGAAATCGATCTGTGCTTCTTCAAAAACACATTTCTAATTACAGGCTAATCAACAGTGGGCAGCACAAGTGTAACTCACATGTTGATCAATACCATTAGACAAACAACTAAAATGTATTCAAAATGTCAATGAGAATGAAACTCTTGACAGCCTTAAAAAAAAAGAAACCCCATGAAAGTGCCACACAATGTTCCAATCATAATGTTTAGGTTATTCAGACACAACAGAAACACAACACGTAACATGGAACATAAAGTAGACAACATGAATGACTATTTTGATACATTTAGGAGTGACATGAGAGAGGCATCCATTGCATGTTTTATTATAAATCCAAGTCATATTACAGTACAATGTATAGGAAGAAAAAAATAATTTATTACGGTACATACATTATTTAAACAATGAGGATCAAGTGATTTGTAGCTTAATGTCCAGAAGAGGTTTGCAAAAAATGTTTTTTATCAAATTATCAAAATTGGCTATTTTGTTAAAATCCTTTTTTGAATCCATTGAGGAAATTGTATACATCTTCAAACCAATAACTGTAATACAATTTCAAGTTAAACACCTATATCATGTTCAAAATCATTATTTTCAAACGTTTTCTCTAACAATGCATTATATGTCATCAAACCAGACCCCAAGAATTAAAGACAATTGGAAGATTCGTACAGGTCTACGTACAGTAAATAAATATTTTTTAGGTTAATGTACTATGTACTTAACCAAGTCCTCCTTGACCAAAAAAGTTGTCCTTTTCTCATTCATGAAATTAACTGCTGTACTTGCGTCGTTTTCCCAAAGGCTCGCAGGGCAGACAGTTACAGTCACAGTTAATGAGCCGAGGAGTACGAGTCTATCCCAGTTTTGGACATACCTGGAAAAAGGATGTAAGCTACCTGAGGCTGTAAACTCGTCGTTGACCATGCGCTGCAGTTACAGGGCACCACGTACCCCGGATTTGTAGCTGAAGGATGAGTGTGAGTGTGCTGGCTTGGGCAACCTAAACTTCCAAAAGGTCCAGTCTGATATCCGAAAGAGTGAGCGTAGGGAAAGGCGTTAGCAGCCAAGGTATGAGGTACTTCCGACATCCTCTGGACAGCGCCAGTGC
The DNA here is from genome assembly GCF_963692335.1 of Osmerus eperlanus. Lineage (NCBI taxonomy): Eukaryota > Metazoa > Chordata > Actinopteri > Osmeriformes > Osmeridae > Osmerus > Osmerus eperlanus. Next base: position 3,919,079 of record NC_085033.1, read on the forward strand.
TGAACTGGCCAGGGTCAAGGAGAGAGTATGGTGATGATGTCGGCGGAATAAAAGCTCTGGCTTTCTCTGCAGAGGCTAGGAGGGAGTCCGTGGAGAAACCTTTCAAGTGTTCTGCATCCCCGAAGAACTGCAATGGAAAAACGAAGCGGTCCTTTTTCATCAAACTCTTGGGTTTGCGCCGGGGTCTGTACTTGTAGTCCGGGTACTCTTTCATGTGTTGCGCGCGCAATCTCTTGGCCTCGTCGATGTACGGTCGCTTTTCTGACTCAGAAAGCAACTTCCATTCCGCACCAAGTCTTTTGCTGATTTCTGAATTGTGCATTTTAGGATTTTCCAGTGCCATCTTTCGCCTTTGGCCACGGGACCACACCATAAAAGCGTTCATAGGTCTCTTGATATGATCTAAAGGTTTTGCCATGAGTATCGCGCAAGGTGACATATGTCACACCAAAACTGTATAACTCCCAAAATTATTTATTCACCTCTCCACCAGTTCATGCTCCTCTGGTGCGTGATGGGGTTCAAGTAACAAGTCAAAACAAAATACTTGAATCAAAAAGAAAGCATTCCCGTTAGAAATTCATGAAGTGCGCTCGGTATTAACTAACACTCCAAATACGAGTTGCACCTAAAAAGGCTGCAGGAAGGTGCATGGATGAGAGCCAAATAAGATTGAGTTCAAAGGTATTGATGGTGCTGAGCAGGACATCATCACAGAACTGTCACATCCTGCTAGGCCAATAGGAAAGCGAAGAGAGCTGTAATCCCTTTAAAAAGTAGCTGTGCAAGGGGGGAAGTTTTGTGAGGGAAACTATTTTTTTTTCCACAGCAACCCCCTCATCCCTAAGCCATATTTCTTTCAAATATTACATATGTTGTGTCCCCAACTAAGGAATAGTATCTTGGCAGTGTCCGTAGCTTTTCTCCTCCTAACAAACACAGCATCTGATGTTGTGTTGACCATGGTCCCACCTCAGAGACAAAAAAAACTTGTTTGTTTGTGACAAATATACTGTATAATATTTAACGGTGGGGTCCCACAGTTCTAACCTTTGTATGGAAGTTTACAGATAGATATAAACTCAGGAACGTTTCCTCAAATGCCATTTTTCATTACGAGCTGACTCATATCACCAAGCCATCATAATCAATACTAATCACAGACATAATTCACAGTTCCTGGACCATTAGATTTATTACTATGTGTTGGTAATTACTATTTTTATCTGATCAAAGAAATACATTCCATGACATTGATAAAATGCTTGAATGTCATTGCCACAGTGGCACTGCAAATAACTAAAAAAGTGCAAATCCTACTCTACAGTATGTTCAAAAGAGCTTGGTGATAAACTGAAGAATAATCTCAAAGGTATGCTAGTTAGCTAAAACTCTATGCAGTACTTCTCTGGTGTCTTTGCATAAGAAGAAATCTCTGGCTTGCCACCCCACATGGTCTATCAGGGCTTACACTAAATGGAAAATTACAATCAAGGCAGGACAATGTCTGTCTGGGGATAGACTTGAGCCAGTGAATCAGAATAACAGCATAGTGTGTAGTGTGAATATGGGACCAGAATGGGGTCATTGTTTGGTTCAACTGTACATTAGTGGCACTGCGGGCCACTTCAAAGGTAGAAAAAGGGAAATAAAAGGCCAGGCAGTGCACACCATGACAGGCAGACATGATAAAGATATTCGAGTCCAGGCTGTGCCCCTATAGGTACAGGCTGCAGCGATAAACTGGCTGGCGGCAGGGGTCAGTGAATCCACAGTGCCCCGTTGCCATGTTATCTACGATGGGTTTAACTCTGACACAGGAGGCACTGAGCATGCAGTGCGACTGATTACCTCAACAAAATAACATCTTGGCAGTGCTTCATTTCAAAGGAGTTTGCTTGAGATATTCTTTCAGGAAATTGCATCTCATAGACACATAGAAATTGAAATGTGATTAACTTAATCCAATCATCTGATAACTGAGATATTGATAATATCCCATATACTTTCTTGTCAGTGGGGAGCTGATTCATATTCATGTGAAAATGTTTTCTGCGCAAGGGTTATGTTAGATGCATTGTTTTCAGTACAGTCTGTTTGTGTAAGTATTATTTGGTGCCACGATGAACACTGAGGACAGCGTTTCAGCTCAGAAAATGAGGAAAAGCCCAGGGTAATAAGAAAAACTGCCAACAGCACAAAATGGCTCGAATAATCCGGTTATCCTCCGAGCTCTGAAAGATACTGGTCCTTGGGAGTCTATCTTTTCCTCTTATGTCAAAACTGTCCTCCATGCACTCAGGTGGATTAAGGAGTCACGGTGGAGAAAGAAATTGACAGGTACAAAACACCTGGAGGTGAAAAGGAAATGAAAGAGGAGCATGGAGACGAGGATGGTTGTAGCGTCTGGTCCCACTCTCTGTTCGATAAAAGCAACTCCAGTGAGTTAAAAAAGTCCCCCGGTTCTCATGTAGCTACAATCATTTGGAATTCTTACCATATTTTTGGTGTCCTTCTGTATTCTACAAGTGCGGTTTTAGACCGATAAGGAAATCGTGGAATGTGGGTATGTAGGGTGGCTAAGGTGAGGCAAAGGAAAGGTACCATGCATTTTACGAGCATGTAGGGCCTATGCCTACATGAGTCAGACTAGCATTCAGCAAGCATTCTTCTCTCACTATCTTGGTGCAGAACAGCTGGATTCGCCAGGGAAGAGCACAGGGCAGTAATGGATTATTGACACACACGTACAAAACCTTGCTCCACACAGGAGACAGATAAGACAGTAGGACAGATAGAGGATGAAGGGGGTAGGGATGTGGGCCAAGCAATGCAGTGATTCACATTGTCAGATGTACTTAATCTACTTCTTTCGGGGGGGGGGGGGCTCAGAATTTTTTTATTATTATTATTTGACCAATTTGATTATTGTTTGCTGTATTTTGCACCATGCATTGTCAAATGTTGCACCAATCCTACAATGTCGTACCATCATTTTTGACAAACATGTTGCTAGATGGGTCACATCTGAAATTATTCACCCATATCTCAAATTGAATGGAAGTGTATGGAAAGTTCTATAAAAACCTAACTTTTAAATTTGTCATTTCAGCTACCCATAAATACACAAACACCCTGGCAGTAAAATTTTTCAAGGTGTCTTAAAAAAACATTTGAAGTGCAACAAGAGTTTCTGACACCTCTGAGCTGTATATTAGGAAACATTTCATGGCTCCCCATGGCTCGGGGGTGGGCGGGGGGGGGGGGGGGCGGGATTTCACAAAATCTTTGTGCTTATTCTCATGAGACTTAGGAAAAGTAAAGCGGTTTTAATAGCTTTCCCTCTGACACATTGATGGTGGAATATGCTTTCGCTCTGTGGCAGACAGCTCCAATCCCAAAGGGGGTTGGGAGCGATCTACCCCGCTTGCAAGCACTTGTGGCCTAACTAAATTAATACACTTCCACCATCTGAGGATAAACCTGAGGGCAACATTACTGTAGGGGCCTATCAGCAAGCTTGTAATAGCACAGTCAGCAGTCAATGAGATACATTTGCAACCAGGCATTTGTCAGCGACTCAGCGTCATGCAGGCTAGAGATTTAAAATGTCCTGCAGTAAATTAAGTGCAGCTTGGAAGTAGAGGTGCAGGCTAAGCAGAGTGATGCTTATTTTAAATGGCAGACAGGTTTAGGAGGAAGCTGAGAGGACGCCTAAGCTAGAGTAGCTTCTGATTCATAGTTCAGTTGATTATTCCCCCCCCCTGCGAATCTCAGGGTCTATGTTGACACTAAGCAATCTGAGCAAATGGCCCATGTACCTACTCTGGAACAAAACGAATGATCTTCCATGAAAAACATTAAACAAGGTCAAAGATTATAATAAAGTATTTGAAGGAATTACGGTAGAAGGAAACTCAAGAAGGAAATTCTAACAACTCTAAAAGTACCAAAATAAACTATTCAAATGTGTGAAACGTGTCATCCTTAATTACTTTCTCGATTCACAAATGACTAAATTTGCTACATGGGCCGTTCCTGAGCAAGATCCAAAGAAAAAGAAGATCTAACATGAGTTGAATTAATCCTCTTTTGTTGGATTAATTACCTGCAGGAGTCGGCTGACAGGGGTCTGTATCTACACCGAGACCAGCAAAGGAGACCCATACTTGACTCATACTTGATCGCCTGTGGGATCATCTGTTAGGATTCCAGCAGAGGAAATTCATTAATACCTTCAAGCATTAGACGCTTCGTTGATTACATGCAAGCCTGTACTGTATGCAGATGAGTGTATGAAGTCATTGGCAGCATAAAGAGCTCAGCAAGAGTCATGTTTTTGTCTGATTTAGTGTCACTTAAGGTTGTTGGATTACTTTTTTTCAGAGCACAGAGGGAGAAATAAAGTTGGATGAGAAAGTTGTGTGCCAACACTCTTGATTGATGACACAGAGTGAAGGAAAGCAGGGGCAGATATAGATATTTTCACTTGGGGTGGCAAGGGGGTGGCAGGAGATGGTTGTATGGTCTTATGGTGGCATGGTGGCGTGGAGGGACAGTGTAACCTGATGCCACCATAAATTACAATAGCATTGTACTTTAAATAATGGCAATATAAATCAAATGTATATTGTAGAATGAAATTTACAATTATGTAAAAAAGTACATATATTAGCATGGGTATATATGGGATGGATTTTGCTCCGATCTAACTAATAATTGTATCTGTTTCTTCCTTCTCTCTCTGTCTCACTATTTTCTAGGGCACACATAAAACAGAAACGATCAGCTATCCCGCCCCCCCCCCCTTTTAGATTTGAGAGGATTACACTTTAGCGGCCAGGTAAAATGCTTGGAATTATCAGCTTTTTCTTTCGTATTCAGAGTAGAACAGGCATGTGTACTAGGAGAGACACTTCAAATACAGACGATATCCATTTGCTTCCTAATACAGGCCAAGTGACAGTGTGGAGCCACTAAGAGGCTTATGATATAATGAAAACAGTGTTCCCCCAGGGCTATGATATGCTCACTGTGACAGTAAGGAGTGATTTGTGGAGGGTGGAGACTGGGGAATCTTGGAAGGTGTGTGTGGGGTGGAGAGAGAGCTTTCTGTCAAATTACACAATAAACTTGAATGAAAATGTCTCACTTTTAGTTTTTCTAAAATAGTGTAATGTATTTGAACTTGCTACCAGTAAGACAAATACAAAATAATAATACAGTGGTAGTACTGAGTAGGGCCACAAGAGATCAGTATATCTATCACCATGAGAAGATCAAATGACAAGTATTACAGCTTAAAGATTGTGCACTCTAGACATGATGTACAGACTACAAACATAGAAGTGATATAAGTGTTTTACAAGAACGGTTCAAAGTAATCAATGTTAATATTCTTTCTAATCAGTAGTCTTCTAAAAAAAGTTGGGCTCGTCCGGGATTTGAACCCGGGACCTCTCGCACCCAAAGCGAGAATCATACCCCTAGACCAACGAGCCACTGTATGTCAGAACTATATTTTACTTATATGATCTTTAAATAATCAATGTTAGTTCAACAGTTTTAGATTTATACTAATTTGATATTTTATTTGTGAATAAAATTGGCTTTGGTATACAATTTTTTTTATTATAGTGTAACTAATATGAAATGGTTTGGTATATCCTTACATATCTTACACAGGTTTAATCCGTGTTTTCCCATAATCAAAATGTGTACATGAGCAACCAAAAGAAAATTCTGTAGATCTTCATGGATACATAAACCAACTCATACAAACATCTTGGCTTTTAATCACTATTTATCCATCCATCATCTGCCGCTTTTCCGGGGGTTGGGTTGCGGGGGCAGCAACCTAAGCAGGGAGGCCCAGACTTCCCTCTCCCCGGCCACTTCCACCAGCTCTTCCTGGGGGACCCCGAGGCGTTCCCAGGCCTGCCGAGAGACATAGTCCCTCCAGCGTGTCCTGGGTTTTCCCCGGGGCCTCTTCCCAGTGGGACGTGCCCAGAACACCTCACCAGGGAGGCGTCCAGGAAGCATCCTTATCAGATGCCCGAGCCACCTCAACTGGCCCCTCTCGACGCGGAGGAGCAGCGGTTCTACTCTGAGCCCCTCCCGGATGACCGAGCTTCTTATCGGTTCTACTCTATTTATTCAATCTAAAATGAATTGAATATCTCCAAAGGTGTAAAATTCCAGTGAGGAATGTTCCATTAAAGCCATTCTTTAAAAAGCTAAACCTAACCCCAGTACGATAGTATTTCCTTCTTTGGGGAGGACTTTATCCATCAGTTCTCTGTCTTCAATGTGTCTTTGTCCTACATATATTTCTTAGTTAGATATTTGAAGAATAAACTGATTTGGCCAGCGATCTTGGCAGCTTACTTGGCCAGGTAAGCCTTCTACACAACCACCACCTCATACCCAGCATCTGCTTCTGATCCTGTGGAAAAGCATCAGCCAGCATACAGGCTGTCAGAGGCTCTTGGCCAAGCATGCAGACAGTATCAGCCTGGAGGGGTATAGACAGGTAGTAGAGACAGGTATTTATAACTACAGGAAGCATAAATACACAGATAATCCTGTGGAAAACAAGAGCAATTGAGTTGAAAATGGTTGTAAATACCATAGCCACCATTGACTGAGCATTTACATGTTGCTGGGACTTGCATAGTACAGGCTCTCAACACGCACCCGGGAAGGGGGTCACACTCTGCTGATTGGCATGTATATGGAGGGTGGCCACCGCCTTATCAACCTTAGAGCGCAGAGCCTCTGCAGACTCCAGTTGGTGGGTCACCTTACTGTTGTCCATCCCCACAAACATTCCAGTGAGCTTTTTAGCAAAGTCAGGTTGCATTTAAATTGTTGTACTCGCTGTGAAATATTTTACTGTTGCTTGCTTTTCTACAGGTGCAGTCTTGCACCTTTTGAGGTTCATGTTGTTTAATTGTAACTTGTTTAACTACATGCTCTTATTGTTCTTCCCTTTGGCACTTATTTGTTTTTTCACAATGTATGCTTCATGTTTTGGCTACCTGCAATGTTTGGGGTTATCTCGTTGTTATGATCAGTGACCTATGCACTTGTGTAAAGCTCTCTCTTGGAAGTCGCTTGGGATGAAAGCGTCTGCTAAATGAATACATGTAAATGTAATGCATCTTATGGATGAGGGTGATGAGACACTCTCCCAGCATTTGTTTCTGGTAGTAATGGCAGCCGTCAGATGCACCTGGTCCCAATGTAAACAGCAGGCTGGAGGACAGAGGGACATGCTGTTAGATACACGTCACACACACGTAATGCTAATGATGCCACAATGAGAACAACTGCTTTCAGCTTTCAGGTCACCTTCATGTGACCTAGCTGTACCCCCATCTCATTGTCTTTATCCTTTCCCAACGTTGTTTTCCTAAAACTTAACTTCTTATAATAACGTCCAGGAGCGCAGCCAAAGGAGCGACTTCTCCAATTCACTACTGTCTTCAATTTCCCATCAGGTTATTTCTCGTCCAAACTGCACCCCAGGAAAGTTTGAGTCTGAAAATGTGTTTGTGCAAGACTACGTGTATATACCCAAATAAAAATAACGTAATGTCTTTTAGGTGTCCTATTCTTGAAATTCAGTTTGTAACTTGTTTAACTAGAGGCTCTTATTGTTCTTCCCTTTGGCACTTATTTGTTTTTTCACAATGTATGCTTCATGTTTTGGCTACCTGCAATGTTTGGGGTTATCTCGTTGTTATGATCAGTGACCTATGCACTTGTGTAAAGCTCTCTCTTGGATGTCGCTTGGGATGAAAGCGTCTGCTAAATGAATACATGTAAATGTAATGCATCTTACATTTATCGATTGATCGATTGATGCTGTTAATACGAGGATTGGATGTTGTGAGTCTTTTGAAATATGTGGAAGGGAGGGGATTTTCAACGCCCAATGCATTCTGGTCGCCGCTGCACGTTCATCAAGAAGCTGTAGGCTACGATCTGCACCGGAATCTCAGGAATTTGAGGTGTCCGCATCAGTTCAGTCGGTCGAGCCCAACCCTCAGAACCACACGGCATTCTTTCACTGACAATCCGGTAAACATTTGATATAATTGTGTTTTGCTTACTAAGTAGTTCATACGTCTTACGTAGCTACAAACTATTTCTCTAGGTAGCTAGCTAACGTAAAATTGACTTCCTGTCTCATTCCAGCAGGGTGCTTGACTAGCAAGCTAGCTAGCACTAGCTAATACATTTAAACTAGCTAATTACCTAGTTTGTACAATCAAGCTGCTAAAATGTTTAGATATAAGGACACAACTAAGATTGATTTCTTAAACCATTCTGTAATGTTCACCTGTGCTTAGGCAGATGGTAACTTCTCTAATTTACGTTCAGGGCCAACAGCAGACATAAGCCTAGACTAGAGCTAGCTAGCTATGAGTTTAATGTTAACATGCAGAACGGTCACGGTTTCGAGCTGGCTAACTAGAAATTAATATGTTAGTTGGCTAGCTAGTCTATTGGTCATTTAAAAAAGTTATTTATTGGTAATTTGGCATACGACAAGCTATTTAACTGCATGCTGCAAACTCAGTAACTTATTTGTATAGCTGGTTACACCATTCTATTTTGAGAATGCCATAGGACTCAAAACTCCCAAACTTTTTAGCATACTCTAGCTTATACGGGCTTTCGAAACATAAAAACAAACATTCAAATACAGCTTGTTTAGGCCTATTCCAGTTTGTTAGTCCCAGCTGGCCCATTGCAATTTGTTATCGCGTTAATTATGAATGGGTAATATAGAAAAGACTAATTGACGGTAAATTATAAATGACTAGAGTAAACGGTGTACTGTCTGGGGAAAATAAGCAATCCGTTTTGAGAGAATAAAGGTTGGAAGCGTAAGCAGTGTAGTGCAGTTATGGTGGTTAGTATATTTTCAGACAATTTGTTCTGAGAAGAGACTGAGCACACTTCCTGTCTTTCAGTCCCCAAATCAGAATACAGTTTATACGTCATTGGTGCACATTACTGGTTTTTCTATATCATGTGAATGTGTTTTGCTTTGTTGCAGGTTGAAAGAACAAAATATGTCTCAGGCTGAAAAAATTAAGGTATGTTTCTGTATTTGCACAATAGTGCCTAATATCAGACTGCCCTGGATTTTTGTTGTTGTTGCACTTTTCTTTTACTGCGTGTGTGTTCTCAAGCATTCTGTTGGATCACAAGCATCTTCTTGTGTGGAAGTGTCCAGTAGAGGTGCAGAACAGATGTCTACCATGTCATTTTAGTCTGAGATGAGAGAGAGACATAAGTATGGATGGCACAGTCGACCGCTCAAGCAAAGGCTTCCAGCTGCTCGCCTTCCTCATGACTCGCTGTTGTCTCTCAGCCTGAAAACCCCCAGGCAGAATGAGAGCACTGTTATCCCAGGAATTGCTCAAGCGGGGGGGGGGGGGGGGGGGGGGGGTACTGTAAAAGTGTTGTTACATACTCTTTAAATTAACCTCTATTGTGGAGCTTTAGATTGTTTAAACTCAAAGATCAAGTGCATAAATCTCAGTTTAGAAACTAAAAAGTGAACAATGTAATCCACTGCTGACCGATATCTGATAGGCCCAATCCCGGGACGTAAGTAGCGGAATGCTGCCCAGAATTGCTTCTCCAAATAAAAGGGAGAGACATCGGTGTTTCCTGAGCACCAGAGAACAAACGTTTCTTCTAAATAGTAGCCTAATAACGGTCTGCAGTTTTTACAAAACAAAGACGATACAAGCCTATTTTGTCTATGGGTGTAAGGATGTACAGAAGTTGTTAGAAGTATCTCTGGTAGTAATGTAGACGGTTCCTCTGTTGACCTATTTCCAGCAAGGGCAGTTCACCAACCCAGAGACCCCAGGATATGTGGGCTTTGCCAACCTGCCCAACCAAGTGCACCGCAAGTCAGTCAAAAAGGGCTTCGAGTTCACCCTCATGGTAGTTGGTAAGTGTAATCTATTAATTTCTAGTGTTATCCCTGACCCTGTTCCAGTACTGTAGAGATATTCCTTTTTGACACTGCAAGAAAAATGGGTTCCAAAATGATGATGTTGAAGTGCTCTAGTCAGGCCATAGACATCTGAGGAATGTGACATCTACTGTAAGTGGGAACATTTGAGGAATGCATTTCCTCTTTCTCCTAGTGCTTTGTAGAGAACGGATAGAAAGGGGATGCCCTATTAGTTTAAAAAAACGGCATATGCTTATTTCAGTTTATCAGTCGACTCTACAGAAAGAATACACTTTCACTTCAGGGTTTCCCGCAGCACTTTGCAGCTGAGGCGGCCGCCTAAGCAACACACGCCTGCCGCCTAAAACACACGCCTGCCGCCTTAACTACGTCGCTAAACTACTGATAAAGGAGAACACACATTTCTTTGTACTCAAACCAGAAACAACTTCTGTAGATCATTTCTACTTCCTGTAGTGTGTCTGTGGGCGTTGGTGGGAAGGCCCACATCCAGGTTAACAGATGCAGCGAGTTAGTCTTCTCCCTCTCTCTTTCTGACGTGCTGTGTGAACGTTTGTCTTTCCTCTCCCCTTCCCTCCTCCTCTGTGTGTGTGTGTGTGGGGGGGGGGGGAGGGGAGGCCCTGTTTTACCATCCCACTGTCAGTTCAAACTGCCTTAAAATACACCACAGTGGAATGCAGCCTATAGGCTTCTGGGACAGCCTCACATTGGATCTGGCCCGCTGCTGCTGGAACACTTCAGATGCTTGTTCTAGCATCAAAGATCGGAGAAGGGATGGACCAATCACATTCCCTGCACCGCACATGACTGTGGCTTGATGTCTGTCATGTGGAGATGCTTGAGGGTAGGATCTGGTTAGCTGAGAAGGATATGGAACAGCGTGCCCGAGCAAAGCATTCCACCAATGGAAGTATTCACTCTTTAGAAAAGAGAGTTTGCATGTGTCCTTGAGAGAGCGTTTTCAAGTCCTGCTGTGTGTTAATGGGTTCATGTCTCTTTTCTAGGTGAGTCTGGACTGGGCAAGTCCACCCTGATCAACAGCCTGTTCCTCACTGACCTCTATCCTGAGAGGATCATCCCTGGAGCTGCAGGTGACGCACACAAACCCCCCAATTACAATTGACACCCCCCCTTCCCTCCCCATTGACTGACATCTGTCCCCCCCCTCTCTAACCTGCAGAGAAGATTGAGAGGACAGTCCAGATCGAGGCATCCACGGTGGAGATCGAGGAGCGAGGAGTGAAGCTCCGCCTCACCGTGGTGGACACACCTGGATATGGCGACGCCATCAACAGCCAGGACTGGTGTGCTACCCCCCATGAACATTATACGGAATAGCACCTCCGTTTGACACTGTTTTTAAAGCTTTATTTGCGTGACACAGTCTCTGCAAGGTGACTTTTCCTCGGCTGGGATTGTGACGGACTCCTCTGCCTCTCCCCACAGTTTCAGCACCATCATCGCCTACATCGACGACCAGTTTGAGCGCTACCTCCACGACGAGAGCGGCCTGAACCGCCGACACATCGTGGACAACCGTGTCCACTGTTGCTTCTACTTCATCTCCCCGCTGGGCCACGGGTGAGCGGCCGCGCTGGTGCTGCGCCACTGCCCCCTGGTGGACTTTTACCTCCGTCTCTTCTCTCTCTTTTTTCCCGCCCCTCTGCCACCGCCCTCTCTGGTTCCTTTATCTCTCTCTCTTCTGTCTGTCTGTCTAGTCTGAAGCCACTGGATGTGCAGTTCATGAAGGCCATCCACAACAAGGTCAACGTGGTGCCTGTCATCGCCAAGGCGGACACGCTCACTCTGAGGGAGAGGGAGAGGCTCAAGCGCAGGGTAGGTGACTCTCTCTCACACACACGCACAGAAAATGTGGATGGTCAGTTTTAACAACGCTCCACATCACATTCAGTGTGATGCAGCACATAGCTGGACAGTAAACGCTCCCATGCTGTGGCTGTAGATTCTGGATGAAATCGACGAGCATGGCATCAAGATCTACCACCTCCCCGACGCCGAGTCTGACGAGGACGAAGACTTCAAGGAGCAAACCAGGATCCTCAAGGTAAACTGTCATCTCCTTTGTGTTCCCTCGTACAAATACTCTCCAAACACAATACTGGCTCAATACTTAATACTGACCGAGTGCACTTCTTACAGCCAGTGCTGTGGGTTTTAAGTCCTTCGCCACACATTTCCAACTGGAACCGGTATGGATGTGAGTGATGTGTTCCACCCCCCCCCAGGCCAGTATTCCCTTTGCGGTGGTGGGATCCAACCAGCAGATCGAGGCCAAGGGGAAGAAGGTGCGGGGTCGTCTCTACCCCTGGGGGGTGGTGGAGGTGGAGAACCCGGAGCACAACGACTTCCTCAAACTCCGCACCATGCTCATGTGAGTGTGTGTGTGTGAGGGGACGCACTGGACCAATGTCATTTGTAGGAAAGTTGTCGTGCTGATCGAAAGTATTGATTGATAGCGGCCCCTCTCCGTTCCCAGCACCCACATGCAGGACCTGCAGGAGGTGACCCAGGACCTGCACTACGAGAACTTCCGCTCGGAGCGCCTCAAACGGGGCGGCAGGTTGTCCTCCCATGGTTACGTTCTGCCTCTCTCTCCTGCGTACGTACCTGTCTGTCTGCTTGCCTTTCTGCACCTCCCCCCCCCTCCCCCTCCAAACTGCAGCCAGCCAACACAGCCCAAGTCCAGCCCAATAGCAGTGATTAAGACCACTTCCTGTGCACAAACCTACACGATGAAGAGACATTCTTTTGTGGAGATGTGAAAGATGACGACGAGGATACACCAACATGATTTTTGGGAGTTTTATAAACAATATCTAAAGCAGGCCCAGTTATTACAGGATCCTTCACGTTTGCTGGAGAGAGCAGTTGTTGGTCTGTGGAAGTCGTTCAATTGTGTCAAGTCTACATGTCTAGGGTTCTACAAGTGACCCTTGTTGACCCAAGTGACCAACCGAGTGGGCGGAAGCAGTGGGCCATAGTTTGACCTGTCTGCAAGGCTTATGTGGGCACATTCAGGCAGAGGATCATACACAGCCAGGATTAGTGTTTATTTGGTACATTCTGTATGCATTTGGCATATTTGCCGTTCTGTAGAACAGCCCCTCAAACAGATTCTCCCAAACACCGTGTGGAATCCTAGCGTTCTCGGGGCAGGTTCTGTGGGACTTTAAGAGCTTCTCTGAGGGCAGTCCAGGAGAAGAGGTGGATGTCACAAACCTCTCCATCATCCCACCGGTGGTCTGCCCCACCCAATCCCCCGGGTGACTTATTGGAGGTACCGTCTTCAGTGTGGGAGGTACCCCTGCCCCCCCCCCCCCCCCCCCTCAACTTCATCTCCTCCCCCTCCCCTTTTTTTCTCTTGCTGCTTTGCTTCTGTTTCTGCAGCTTGCCTTTCACTTAGCACAAGTCTGTCCACTTTTCTTCCACCAATCTCTTTCTGTCACGCACACCGATGCATCCCACCTTTTCTACGTGTTGCTTTCTTTACGTCTGCCTGACTGTCACGATGGATGGCGAAATGACTTCCCTGAGGCCTCTACTGTCCGGTGCGGCTTCCTGTCCACCCTGGTTTTCTGCTGACTGTCAGCAAGACGCTTTCCGAACACTGTGCTGTCGTTTGGATCTGTACATGCGTAAACGCAGCCTATGAGGTGTCGTCTGTGTGAGAGTGATTGGCGGTGTGGCCGTCCAATGGTCAGACCCCCACTCACCCCAGTCGTCTGTGCTGTACAGGAAGGGCCCGGAACCGGAGGAAATGGACAAGGATATGATCCTGCAGGAGAAGGAGGCTGAGGTGAGACACTCGACCATCACCCTCACTTGTCTGGCTGAGTTCCCCACCTGTGAGGACGTGAACCTACACGTGAGTTTGGATTCCAAGGCGTGGCTGTGACGATGTCTTGTTCTGTGCAGCTGAGGAGAATGCAGGAGATGATTGCCAAGATGCAGGCTCAGATGCAGAAACATGGCGATGGAGAGGGTGACGCGTGAAACCCCACGGTATGAACACACACACACACGTCTTGCCTGTATTGAGATGTAGCCCAGTTCATGCGCTCATGACGTTATGTTGGTGGTTAACATTTTCACAATGGTTTAAATGTACATTAGACCGAGACAGGAGACGGTATCGTAAGCTTTTCCTTTCCCGTTCCGGGCAGGTTTGGAGCTGTTCATTGAGCCTGACCAGAGAAGGAAGGAGGTTGGCAGAGGAAAAGGAAGTAGAGTGAAAATCAAAAGAAAGATATCATCGGAAGATACTGGTCCCTGTCTCAAACTGCTTGCCACCATCTTATTTTATTTCACTCCTACATAAGCAGTATTATGTTTTTATTGTATTTACACACGTTTTTGTTTCTAATATTCCATATTTCTATACTATTGGATTAGGCCAGTTATTGAAATGAAGAATATCCCCCTTTAATGGGGAACATCATTTTGTTAGTCATTAAGACTTGTTTGTTATTTTACTTTGCTTTTTTCCTTGCTTCTTTTGCTGTTGAGAAAGCCAAAAGCCCCCACTCCTTCTCTCAGTACTGTGATTGGCTGTCCACTTGGACCTAAAACCACTCATCATGTTTCCTGAAGTTACAAGTGGTATGGCCAACTACTGTGAAAGTTTAAAACTCTTTCTTCCTGTCTAAACTGCAAATCTTAATCTGTAATGTCAGGTGTTTTACCCTCCCTTTTAATCAGTCGTCATGCCAATATTGAAGGACTGTCAATTCTTGGGATTCCTCACCAGTGTTTTTTCTGTCCCGCATGCACCACTGTACCTGGTCTGAAGTGGCATTGTGCTTTAAATTGACTAGTGATGACTCAAATATACTGTGACCTTTCGCCTCTCACCCTGTAGCCCTGGCCAATGAAGGAGACTTTGATGTTCTCGATAGTGTGCCTCTGTGGATGCTGTTCTCCTACCTGAGGTTTATCTAGTTGTCAACCCATTTAATGCAGAAAAGTGTCCTAACAAATGCATGGTAAAACTGTGATGGCTGTGTTCAAGATACGTTTGTGAAGACATAACTATTCCCTTTGGCCCCTTCGATGTGGAGTGAAGTTACTTACAGAATCTGTGCTGCGGAGGTCGTACTGCCCATACTGTAGGACTCTTCTGTTTCTGGACGAGTGCCTCTGGAGGAGACAGAGCTTCTGGAAGTTTTAACTGGTCCTTTCTATTTGCCATGACCACCATTTATGGTCATGATGTGGACCTGCTTGAGTCTATGCTGCTCAAACCAGGCAGAGGCCAATTGACAGTTCTTAACATTCCAGTTTCTGCTGTTTTATCCAAATACTATCAAATAAAAGTATTTACATATGCTATACTTGTAATAAAATTTGTATTAAACATAAATGCTGTTTTTATTTGTTGTCTCCGAGTGCTGGTATATGAGCTGTCGTTATGCAAGTGATCAAGGTTGGCCTCTGTTAGGATTAACAGAGTTCAACTAGCAGCTGCCAGGGAGAGAGCCTCACTCACTGGGGTCGGGTTAGGGTTCAACACTAGCTGCCAGTGTGAGAAAAGCTGAGCAAGATTAGCTAGCTGTGACTGGAGGGTTACAGCACAGAGCAGCTTAACCAGCCCAAATGCAGTGAGCAAACTGCCTGGGAACAAAATAGTTCCCCATTTTGACTTAATTCATGCCTAAGGTGCATGGAAGACAACATTTTTTGTTAACCTTTAAAATTTGCTGAAATGTTGCACTCTGTTGGATTGGTTTGTAATTGTCTGACACATTAACATGGACCACAGATATGACCTGTTGATATTTTCTCTTTAATAATGACATTTCAGTCTCATGACTGACATCAGACAATACAGTCATACTGCACAATAGTCAGTGGTCATGTACTTCTCATGGAAGCAAAAAACTGCTTTCCAAATCCAAAAACCACTTGAGTTAAAGAACCATTTTCCATAGACTTTATTATAGGTTTTTCCCGTTCTAACAGGTATACACAGCGCTCTTAATGTCATGGCTTTTCTGTCTTAAATACTCTCCGTTCTATAAAGAAAAACTGTAAAAATATTTAATTATAGCTAATTAAAAGATCTCTTGGGGGGGGGGGGGGGGGACTGAGGGTCTGGTTTTTCTGTGGTCCTTGAGAGGTGGGGAGGGGGAGGGGGGTTGAGGGGCAGACAGCGTGGTTTCACCGCGAGGAAGGGGTGGTGTTACCGTTCAGAGAAAACCTGGAGGACAGAGAAGAGGTTCACATGACCATGATACAAAAAAGGGTGTCACCTCAACAAAAAAAAATATCGATATAATTATCGTTTCTGATATAGCGGTACTTCCATATAGCATGTGTTGCAGGTTGATATGGTTTTGGCGCAGGCCGGTGCCACTCACCTGCACACTCTCTCCATCATGTGTGTGACGAGACGGTCGGAAATACCGGGACAGGACTCCTCTGCCAGGTTGAAGGCATTCTCCAGCTCCTCGATAGCCCCCACCCCACCTCCGCTTGCCCGCCTCTTCTCTTTCAACTAGGGGACAGCAGGCTTTGAGTATAGATACACAGTCTATAGATGAAAGAATATAGATGTCTGGCCAATGTCATGACATTTCTGTAAACAATGTACCTCTCTGAAAATAGGAGTGACCAATGCAGACAAACACTGTGACTTGGGTTGCCTTTTCACCGAATCTGCAGACTAAGCACAAAAAGAGCAACAGTTGTTATTTTCTCTCTTGCTTTTTGTAGGCATGAGAGACAGAGTGAGAGAGAGACAGAGAGAGAGACTTAGAGAGACATAGAGAGAGAAATCGTCACACCTCTGAATCTGTGTGTGTGTAGCCCTTTTGTAGCTTGTTCATGGAGCTGGGTCTGACTGTGGGGAACGTCCACATGGGACACTGGTTGTCATCGCTATCAGCATCCCTGAGGGGAACAACACCAAAAACACATGAAGGATGTCTGGGGGGGCCAGCAGGCAGAACCATGTTTATAATGCAGCCATCAAAACAAGCTCTTTTTGAAAGACTGAAATAAAGTGTCCTACTGAAGTTTCGTGGAAAAAGGAGGGCATTCTATAAATATACAGAAGGGCCAGAAATACTTCCATTTGGTTTGTGATTAAGAATGTGTGTGTGTGTTTAGGAGCTCACATATCTGAGTCGTCTGAGCTGGACTCCTCCCCGTGGCCCTCGGACCTCCAGCGGCGGTAGCGGTCGATGAGTTCTGTCAGGTAGGGCGTCTTCTTGGTGTAGCGTGTGATGAATTTGTGCTTTAGCAGTTCCTTGGCTGTCGGCCTCTGATGATGAATTCAGCACAAAGACTTTCAATTCAGCAATTTTCAGATCTTGCACTGGATAGGAACATGATTTGTAAAGTCACTGTGCAGCTTTGGTAACATGACAGGGTTGCCAAATGAATGCATATTTAGTAACATATTGATACTATTCTTATGAACATGATATATAATATACAAAAAATAAATAAAGCTGTCATAAGATTTATCCAGCCTACATTTCCCTAAGTCTTTTGATATTTTGATCTACTTTAAGAACAAAAGAAAAAAGTAATCCCGCGTTAGTGGGTCGCATGGACAGGAAACCTTACTCACAAAGCGAGGGTCTTTGTTGAGGCAGGCCTCCACAAACTCTTTGAAAGGCTTGCTGTAGGAGCCCTCGAGGGTGGGAGGGGTGTTTTTGGGGATGAGGAATAGGACCCTCATAGGGTGTAGGTCCGAGTTAGGGGGTTCCCCTTTAGCCAACTCGATGGCAGTGATTCCCAATGACCATATATCCGCCTAATTAGATGTACAATTAGAAACACGAAAGGTTCAGTTACAGAACTAAGTTTTCATGTACAGGTCCAAAACATATAGAACTGCATAAAATGTCTTGAATAAGAAACCCAAATAACAGACGGTGTTCCATGTCTTTCCCATAACCATAGCCTCACCTTGAAGTCATACGCTGACTGTTTGATGACTTCCGGCGCCATCCAAAACGGCGTGCCCACGAATGTGTTCCTTTTGATCTGAGTGTCTGTCAGCTGGCCCGCCACCCCAAAATCTGCCAGCTTTACATCGCCCTGCTCAGACAGCAGCACGTTGGCAGCTAGGAACAGATAGGAAGACGGCTTGCAATTAATAAGCATCGAGACACAATGTTCTCTTGGCACTTTGAGTGGTGACTAGAGGTTGTGTATTTTTATAAACAATGCTGTCAGTTATAGGAAGTATTGTAGGGATTGTATAGGAGACTGTAAGGATATAATGGCTTCCAGACAGTCACCTTTGATATCTCGATGAATCTTCCTCTCGGAGTGCAGGTACTCCAGTCCCTTCAGGATTTCCCTCAATATAGTAGCTATATACGTCTCTTCTAATGGCCCGGGACGCAACTACAAGATAACAGGGTGAACAAGAGACAAAGAGAGAGAGTGTGAGAAGGAAATCTCATATGCTTTCCAGTATTGCTAAAATTCAGACGTCCACTATTGGAGATTATACTGGATGGTAAGCTTTCTTACTAGGTCTAGCGCTGATCCCCCTCCCAAATACTCCATGATGATCCACAGTTTGGTACCCTGGATGGCAAGAGAGGGTATTATTATCAGTGTGTGTGGGCATGTGTGTATGAGTGTGTGCAATATAGGCCCATATGCAAGTATATAGCATGCAACAAATTGTCTTACCTTCAAGTAGGACCCATAATACTTGGTGACAAAGGGGCTGTCACACTGGCTAAGCACCGTGATCTCCTGCTGGATGTCTTCTATCTCGTCCTCAGCCTCCTCCAGGTCGATGATCTTGATGGCCACCACCTCCTTGGTCCGGTTGTTGATGCCCTTGTAGACCTCGCCGAAGGAGCCTTTCCCAATGCGCTCCTGCTTGGTAAAGTACTCCTCTGGGTCCAGCCTGGAATTCTGATAGACAGAATGGAAAGAACACAAACAATTATTAACCAACAACATATCTACTACAAAAGGGGTGTGTCCCCCGTGTGGTGTGGTGGACCTGCACTTTGCAGTGCGCTGAATATGAAAGTTCTATTAAAGTGTAATGCTGCTTTAAAGTACATTTATGTAAACGCAAAATCTGAGATGGATGATGTTCTTAGAACACATTAAACAAGAAAATATATTAAATGTTATTTTACAAATGAGGGACACTCGCAAAAGACAGTTGACAAGTGAACCATTTGGCCCGCCTTGACGAAACTCTTTTGACTTGTCTGACCATTGAAGAGACGGTGTTGTTGATAATAACAGTGTTCGAAGCATACAGGGTGCATACATTTTTATCTCTGCATACCATAGTTCATCTCTGACTAGATCGATTTATTAAGGCCCACTACCCACCCCTCCCTAGTATCGGATGCGTAGCAGTGAGTCATGGGGGTTCGCCTTGGCTTTGCAAGTAGGGAGGTGACAGTAGCTGTAGCTTAAAAACTGTACCTGATTTTGCATGTCGCGTAGGTGCGCCATCCTTTCGGCAGATTTGACAGAAAAGGGACAGCCGCAGCCCTTTCTGTCTGCAAGACAAAGTTGTCAAAATCCTGTATCTTATTTTTCTTCCTCCTCCCTAACACCCTTAGCTGCCTAGCGAGCTAGCAAAATAGATAAACACCCAAGCTACCCGTGCTGTCACTCCGCGCAGTGTTTACGGCCTCGAATCCCCCGACTGTGGACTCTACAGCCCGTTTGGAAGGCAAGCTATGTATCGTAAAACTCCATGTATGATAGCGTCAGACAACACGGAAAAAATGTTTCCGTATATTAATATTTAATTCATATCAAGGAACACTGCTTCTTGAATTGTGGCTTGAGGACAATATAATGGCTTACAATGCGCACGCGCATCCAAGTCTTTCAAGGCGTGCAGGATTATGGGAGTTGTATTTTCTGTAATGGATTTAATGGCAAATTTCTCGATTCATGGGCAACACTGAAAATATAAAAATGCAGGCAATTAGAAATACAAGATATAAGCACAATACATTATAAAGATCAAGCTAAATTAAATGTATGAAAATGTACCGCGTACATATTTGACATTGTATCGCATTTTGCCAAATATTTAAAATATAATATATTTCAGGCAGAATTTCCCATACAGGTCTATACGTTTTATTATTAGTATTTCCACTAGTGTACTTAACTTTCTTGGTGCTGTAAACCAACCATACACACACAAACACACACACACACACACACACACACACACACACACGCACACACTCTTTTCTGTTTGTGTATGCATGTGCATACACAAACAGAAAAGAGAGAAAGAATCAAATGTTTAATATAGGCCTAGGCTATATCTAGGTCATCATTCGAAATAAAAAAATATTTACAGTAGTCTACAAGATTGATTTGAGTTCGTTCTATTTTAAACCATATAGTCTTTGGATTTAGGTGAGCCACTCGGGCCACTTGTTATTTCTAGAGGGGTTAACAGTGTTTATACTATAGTAGAGTTGAGCATATAGTTGGAAACAATCTTTAAAAAAAAAAGAAATGTTAGTGTATTATCAATTAGGCTACTGGGCTAGGGTGGTAAATCTTAAATTAAAGCTTTTGTCAATGGAAACAGATAGGCTTAACACTGAGCGCCAATAGGAAGGTGGAGCTCACCAGCACGCTCAAACTGCACTCCTCCTCATCACATTCGTTTGCCGAAGAAGGGAAGCAGATATTGGATTTTACCGAAGCTCTTTGGAAATACTGCAGCTTCTTCTAGAAAGTGTCTATTGATACAGTGTTACTTATCGATTATTTTCGAGTTCCAATAAGGAGAAATACATTGAGTATGCATGGTTTCCTACCTGATAAATGGTTTAACGGGGATCTGACCAGCTAACTAAATCTGCTAAATATGGTCAGGGTAAGTACATTCTCTCAGTCAATTAGCCTGTTTATTTTAGACGCATGCACTGTAATCAATTGTGTAAAACTGAGTCAATGCTGCAATTCAATAAAATGTGATATATATATATATAGGCCAGCTGAAACGAAATGTTGTACTATGATTGTAAACAAAAAGATAACAGATTATGTCAGTAATGGACAGACGTGGATGAACGTTGTACGTTCCAAAATGGAAAAAAGAATAGTTACATTGTGTATGGTTCCTGTAGCCTACTTGAAGTTGCATAATAAATATTATGTATGATATTTCACTATCTTGAGGTGCATGAGTCACATAAATGCCTCTGACACCCACTGAGACCACTCTCAGCTCCGAATGTACTTTTACCATATATTTTATGGGCACTTTGGTTTGTTTGTTTGGAGATATTACATGTTTGCAATGCAACACAAGCTATCAGAAGTCTGCATTCAATACAGTATAGGACTGTATCATACTATCATCTATTTTTAATATGTGAATTGAACATCTGGGCTCAGATCGTAATCTGTGCACCTTCTTCACAGACAGATTCCCCTCGTAGGAGTGCTCATTGAAACAAGACAAGACCTAGAACCTGACGGAGGTGGTCAGGGCCTCCCTTGCCTGACCAGGCCCCTCGGCAGGGGATGGAGGTGCTGCGTCGCTCCTCTGTATTTGCTGCTGAAGCCATGGACGGGTTTGAGCGCTTACCAACTGACAAAGAGCTGATGTCCCAGTCCAAGGCTCTGTGTAGGGACTATATACTCTCCAGGCTCCATCTGGCTGGACTAGGGTGGTCCAAGGCTGAGCTTAACCTCCCCATGTCCAGTGGATCTCTCTCAGAGGTTTCAGCAGTGCTCCTCTGTCTCGGTAAGACTCTACTGACCATCGCCTTAGGGAATGTCCTGTTTAAGGTAGACTGATCTTTTGTCATATGGATAGATGAAACCAGTTTGACCTGTTTTCAGACAGAAGAATGCAAGAAAAGGGGCTTTTGATATGGTTGTATTCTCACCCCATGACCCACCAATGACCTTTTCAGTCTGGCTAGACTGTTTTTTCTAATGACCCCTTCGTCTTTTTAATAGATAGAACTTTATTGATCACAGAGGGGAAATCTCCCCATCAAAGCATATAGTGAAGATATCTATCATATAAGTAGAATGAAAATAGGTATGATCCTTAAAAATGTAACAAAAATACAATACATAGATGGACACTGATTGTGCAGCATTCCTAGATTCTGCAGAAAATGCCAGCTATGAGTGGAGTGTCAGCAACATAATGAGGTGTAAAAAATTTGATATTTAGTCCTGCTAAATTTTGTAGAGCAAGTGGGTAGATAACACTGAAGCTCTAATTGGTTAGGCATGTCTGCCTGCTCTTTTGTTTCCTAGGTGACGAGCTGGAATGCATGCGGCCGAGTGTGTACAAGAATGTAGCGAGACAGCTCAACATCTCGGTCTCCATGGAGAGCATGGTGACTGACGCCTTCCTCGCCGTGGCAGCGGAGATCTTCTCCACAGGTGAAGAGAGCTACGAAGGATGGGGGAGGAAAGGCCACATCGGTGGAAGGGGGGAGATGGGGTAGTGGTTCAGTATTTTGTTCTGCTGGACAGCTGTTTAAAGTATTTGAATGGAGTGATGATGGATTTGTGAGGAGTGCCAGAGTTTTAGGCCAGGATAGAAAATCGGATTCTTTTTATACATTTGTAAGATTGAGTTTTGAGCATACAGTTCCATCTGGGAGTGTTAATACATTTCAACCCCCTCCCTCTGTTGACCAGGAGTGTCTCTCTCCAGTGACATGGTAAAACATTTAGAGAAATTGTAATATGCTCTTTGAACGAGGTGCAGTCAGTTAACTCAGTCAATACTTTTTTTAGGACTTTCGGTCTAATTGTATCTGAGAGATTTAACATAACTGCATGTCCTGCACATTGGCGGAGGAACTTATACATTCTGTCACAGCCCACACTGTTATGGCAATGGAATGTGTGACATTGACACGATGAAGTAGAACTAGAAGTATCCAAATGACAACCAACAACTCATGCGGGTCTCTGAGTGGAACATGTTGGGTTTATGGGTAACAAGGACTTGGCTTTGTGTCTGGAAAGATAAAAATAGATAAGATTTAATTTTACATGCTTGAATTTCGGTTGAATTGTGATGGCTCTGACGTCACAAAGGGAGACATTTTTGGAACATGGTGGGATTCCTTCAGAGAAAAACAAACTCTGGCCCCTGCCCCCCTGAGTCCTTTGGGATAGGGAATGGAGGAGGTTCCTAAAATGGCATTTATGGCACTACAAGATGTGGGTTTATGATAACATTACATTCAAACTTGTTTGTCCTTGTTTGACCATTTCTCATTTGTCCTGGTTGTCAGGCCCATGTATGTGCATCAGTCGAACTTGTTTCTCCAGTATCTCCCATCTCTTCTATCCTCCTCCTCCCCTCAGTTCATTTCTTGTTCTTCCCCTTATCCCAGACAATCTTATCTCTATTCCTAGCTGTCTGTACACATCAGGGTCAGAGCTCTCAGTGGGGAGTTGCGGCTGACTCTGGCGTGTGTAAACCCTCTCAGAACTCATCCTCATAGCCAGGCCACAGATCAGCTCAGTGCTCTGACACAAATGTCTAAAAGGAGGATAATGCCATTAGACTTCCTGTTGCACCACAGGTGACTGTCAAACTAAGCCTGACTGGGAGTCGGTGTTCTAGGACATGAGATTACCTTTGATGTGATTCACACACTCCTCATTCCAGTCTCATAGCCATGATATCCTGTACTTACTGTACAACCAAACATTGTAGAGTATCCTCTTGTTATCTGATGTCCTCATTCTAAAGATTCTGCATAAAGTAGGATCATTGGGGGGTAGGTACCACTTCATGTAGTCTAAAGCGGAAACAAACACAATGATGACCACCTCATGTACTTCACTTTTTAGTGAGTCCCTCACTGTGTATCCCTCCAGTGTACCAGAATACACAAGGACTAAACTGATCCGTGTTTGCCTTGTCCCCACTCTGTTTCTAGGTATCACGTGGGGCAAAGTGGTGTCTCTGTATGCTGTAGCTGGGGCCCTGGCAGTGGACTGTGTACAGCAGGGCCAACCGGCCACAGTTCACACCATAATTGATAGCCTGGGCCAGTTTGTCCGCAAGTTCCTGGCCCCTTGGTTAAAGAAACGAGGAGGATGGGTAAGGACATGTTGTTTTTGAGTGAGACTTTTTATGTAACCAACAGAACACAGGTTGGAACATGAGAGAGAAAGCTGGTTGTAGGGATGCAAGGTGTTGGGGGTCTGTGACCCCTCAGCTCCTGCCAGTGCAAGTATGTGACTACTGCTGCCCTCTACTGGTGTACAGAGGTACTTTGTCAGGAAACTTGAAAATGTCAGCAGCAATTATGTATTAATTGATTTGATTGAAAACAAACGTGTGGTATGTTTGTCTTCATTGTAGATGGACATAACAAAATGTGTGGTCAAATCGGATCCCGCCCCTGAACCCCATTGGCTGGCCTCTAGTACAGAGTCCTTCAAGTACCTCCTCACTACATTGTATGTTTATATCATGAAGGAACAATGACAGGCAGCCCTGGAGAGACTGTGGATGAATAATATTCACCTGAAGGCTTGAAGGGGGAAACGGAATGGAAGGCCTCACTTATGGACTCTGCTGGTTGAGATCTGTGATGGCTGAAAGTCAGTCACAATAGTACCGCAGTCATATTCTCATCGCTAGCCGCTAACTTTGACTACCCTTCATCCAAAGAGTAGTCGCAGTGACTGTCACACGCGTCATCCACAATCAGGTCAGATCTCTTACTCATTTGTTGTTTAACTATGGATCATGCCTCCGCTATCAAAATCTTTCAGTGGTGCATTCATTAGGGGTGGATGTATCTCACTGAAGGAGAGGATCTGTCCTCTGTCTGTACAGTCACCTGATGGTCTTGTTTCATCTGACATGTAACAGATGGACGTCCGATGAGTCACTTCGCATCTCAACTCGCTCCCCAGTGCCTGAGGCTCACTTCCTGGGCAGTTGGGATGTTGGGTGAATCATAGAATGTTTCAATGCAATCTGGGATGGTATCCTGTTCTGTTGCACTTGGCCGATTTCTAAATTTATCTATATTTATTCAGTTCATAAAAGGGTCTAATGCTATGAGATGTTTTATAATGTTAGATATTGTATCCTTTGATACTGTCTGTCTATGAGTACTGTCTGGGGCTTATTTCTTTATTTAAACTAATGGTAACCAAGGTCAGTGCAGAGAGAGATGCTGGTATTGACTGGTGGTAATGGTTGTATTGATCCGATTGGAGAATGTATGTGATAACTTGCACAGTATTGTTGTTGTGAGTGTTTGTATGTCAAAACATTTAAAATCACAATAAACTTTAAACACAAGTTTGTCTGTTACCTGTGGCTTTACTCTGATTACATGTCATTACAAAAATATGCTGTTGAACATCAGATGTATGTTTAGGATAGAAGATACAAACTCATATGGTGGCATGAAGTAGAGCGACATGAATTACGTAACAAAAGAACACCTGAACAGAATGAATAACGAGTGAGAGCATATTCATTGATGTACTGACCTCATTTAACATGAAGCAAAGAACTGCTAGCATTGATAGCACACAGGGAGCAGTGCCAAGATCGCAGAGACTGAGGGGTTAAGACTGTTTCAGTACGACACATTCCAAGTTAGCTGCACACAGGTGAGTGTGGCCATAGCATTGTGGGTTTTAAGCCTAACAGGATGGAGAGAGAGATGTATATCTCCAAAGAAGTATGCTCCTATGGGTCAGTCATCACAACATCTGGTGGGAGGAACACCATGGCCTGTGTATCCTATCCCAGCAGCCTGCATCAAGAATTCCGGCGGTAGGTTATGTGCAAATGCTGCATCAGCGGCTGGCCCTCCATCGCCATGGAAACCGTCTGCTCCAGCTTCCCATCCGGTCTAAGCTGGAACACTCTGGAAATCTGAGTGGGAGAGAAGACGAGGTGTCAATGATGATGCACTTTTCACTCGCCCACGTACTTTTGAGTGCCCGGAGGAGAGCAGTTTTGAATCAGACAAAGTCTTGAGTTAGTGTTAGTTAGTGTTTGTATGGGATTGAGATTGTCATGGGATCAACACAGGATCAAACCTTTACCTGCTGCACATGGGGCTCCTTAGCAAATGAGGTCCTGGCCAGGCCATGTGTGTGCAGGGTCATCCCCTGCCCCACCAACTCCCCTTCCTCTATCTCCACAAGCCCTGCAGTGGGATGCAGCATGTTATGAAGCCTATCCCAAAACTGTGTTCACATTCAATATTTTGGATTTTGAAAGGCATTTCCCAAATAAAATGTATTATTATTATTATTATTATGTGTGCACGTCCATAAATAGGGGTAGCAACTATAGTAGTGTCAATGTATGAATTGGGACGAGGGGGGTTGCGTCAGGATTAAGGCTTTGAATGGCACCTGAATTTTGAGCAATGATGAAGGCCACTCTGTTGGTGCCTGGTTGCAGCCTGATGAAGCCACATTCCCTGTGTAGAGGTTTTTTGTTCTCAGCATGTGAGGCATTAAACCTGGATTAAAAATACATTGTTAAATTGTTGGTCTCATATGAAGCCTTTATGACCAGAAATGTGATACAATACAGCAATGACGATAGGCGTTAACTATTGCAAAAACAGCAAACATTAAATCACACTCACGTGAAGTTGATAACCGGTTGTCCGACGTGAGAGAACTGCAGAGTCTCATTGTACCGGAAAGGTGGTATTGAAGAAAAAGAGCCCTCTCCGGGCTCATCTGATTCCCAGGTTCCAAGCAGCCAGTCGAGCGCCAATACAGCGGGGTTCAACTCCGCTATGGGTTCAACCAACACAACAGCCAAGTTCATGCGAGGACACTCGTGAGAGGCTACCCGTTCGCGTCAATTTACAAATGTCTAAACCGGTAGCGTATTACTTTAAGGTAAGTCAGAAGAGGAAAGGGTCGCCTAAATATTGGTGATATATTTCCCATGATCGAAAGGCAGTTGAGTTAATGACTGCGTACAGACACCATTGAGATGGTGCGTATATAAATGGTCACGTACATAACTGAAGATGAATTCTAGGTCACTTGCGTTGCGACACTGTTGTGTTTATCGAAAACATTGTATCTGAATCGAATTGAAACAAAATGTCCTACCTGAGTGGTGAAAAGGGCACGCCATTGATGTCGCAAACTTTAGTTTAAATTATTTAATTCAGCAAAATGTAACCAAGGCTTACTAGAAATAAACGCAAATGGGTTGATGTCAAGTAAAGTGCATATCATACTGCGACAATGTCATTCTCATACAAATGTTGACGACGCCCCCTTTTCACAGATGAATCTTGGGAGATGTAGGCTAGAGGTCTCTAGAACTCTCGCTAGTCTTTCTGATGTTTGTGTGTTTAATTCTCTCCTGTCGGTCAATGAGACTCCATCTCATTACCTATTGATGAAATATACATTTTCTCGCATTTCTTTTCAACATTGGCACAAAATAATGCATTTACTACATTACATTTGACAGTTTATTCATATAGCAAATGCTTTTATCAAGACAAATTATGTAATATATTTAGTTTTATATATGTTAGTATTATCAACAAGTAGCTCTATGTTAGGCATATTGTTAACACGCATGCAGTTAGTAAGATCTGCTCAAGAAAATATTTTTTTATACAAAAGGTGGTTAAAAGCTCTGGTCACAAACACAAATCATCCTGTCACAGTTAGATGCCTTCATAGTCCATTTATCTAGCTGTTCTCAGGTATATCAGACTGCATGTTTCAAAGCTTCACGTTTCCTCATGCTTTGCTTTTTTTGCAGTGCTTGAGTGCGTCTTCGAGTGCAGCCAGTGCCAGGTCAGCATTGGTCTTCTGGCAGTTGTATCCCATCAGGCCCACACGTATCACCTGCAGAGAACACAAAATGTATCCTGAACTACATTCTCTTCTGACAGTGTAACCAACAAACAAACAGATTCACATGGTGACCTATCAGGGATTTGATCCTGCTTTCATTCACAGATGTAGGGGACCAGACTACTCACCAACCCAACAGAGGGCCCAAGCCCCCCCGTCATCTCCATCTGGTGGTGTTTCATAATATAGGTCAGCATCTCCCTCCAGTTGTAGCCGTCAGGGATGGCAAAGGTGGTGACAGAGGGAAGTCTCAGATCCTGGAGAGGACATTGCAAACAAACAGATGACCAAAAAGATTAGATGTATTGTGCATTGCTTGTGGGCCTGTAATATATAACAACGTACATATCAGCTATAAGGTCTCACTTTGTCCTTGATGAAGAGCTTGAGTCCCAGATCTTCCAGACCTTTATAGAGGTGCGCTGCCACCTCCTTGTGGTGCCTCCATGACTCCTCCAGCCCCTAGGGGGAGACAGAGATCACATAATGAGGGTGCTGCTACTCCTGTCCCTGAGGTGTGCATTTGCATATGTTTTGTCAATCTTACAGTTTCTGCAAGAATTGCAAGACTTTCCCTCAGGGCAAAGAACCCAGACACTGGTCCTGTATGGTGGTATCTAAAACAAAGGTTTAACAGCCATAAGTCATCGTCACAGATAAAACAGATGTGGCTATATTTACATGTAACTTTTGTGTATACTTACAGCCTGGCAGGTTGTCCATCACAGCCCCAGTAGTTGGACAAGTGGGTCATGTCAAAAAGGTAGGACACAGGTTTTGTTTTCCTGTTAAACATCTTGTGGCTGCAGAAGGGAATCAAGAGTTTTAAAAAGTGTATTGTTGTGAGTCTTCAACACACACGCACACACACGCACACACACACACACACACACACACACACACACACACACACACACACACACACACACACACACACACACACACACACACACACACACACACACACACACACGCACACACATAAATAGCCATGCTCACCATGCTCTCTCATTAAAGGAGATTGGTGCTGTACCAGGAGGGGCATTTAAGGCCTTCTGTGAGCCAGTGTACAGGATGTCAATATCTACAGAAACATGAGAATGAAAACATATATGAAAAGATCTCTCACATGAAAACTAATCTCACACACATACCGAAATGAAACGAATGTCGAAATGAAATAAAAGTCTAAAATGATCTAACAACTAAAATGATCTTTGCAGCCTTACTCTGTTTATCCATGAAGATTGGTGCTGCCCCAAGAGATGCAACGGTGTCCACCAGAAACAGACAGTTGTGTCTGAAAGGACAAAGAGAGGAAAGTAAGGAAGAGAGCAGGCTGGTCACTTTAAACTGCAGCCTTACTGATTTGTGACAGGGACTGACAGATGGAGATCAAGGTATCCTACTTGCGGCACACGTCACCAATGCCATCTACTGGGTGGCAAAGGCCAGCGGAGGACTCTCCATGTGTGAGGAAGAACAGAACAGGCTTGTGTTTGGCCATGGCCTGCAGACAGGAGATGGACACTGAAAATCTCATGCTCTGACACATAATGGAATACTATTTGTATTGTTAAAGAATTGGTCTGTGATGGTCACCCTAACTTGGTAGGCAATGTGTACGTTTACAAATTACCTGTTCGATTTCTTCATTAGTGAAATATCCACCTGGTGGTTTCACCATTGTGTGAACCTTTGCACCTGAAATAGATAAGGTTGTAGAACTGATATTTGGACACTTGTAAAAGCCCCCAAAGCCTTAGCAATTTAACAAATTGCTGTTTTGAACCATCTAAAACATTTAATCAAATTCCAGCCTCTGGGAAACTTCTATGGTAAATATCCGCTTAAACCTTAAGTAGCATACTCACCAATTCTTTCAGCGATTTCAGCCACGCGTTCTCCCCAAATTCCGTTGATTGCCACAAGGACACTTTCTCCGGGCTCAACCGTATTGAACACCGCGCACTCCATCGCCGCGTGCCCGGAGCCACTCATGGATATTGTCATGTTGTTCTCTGTCTGGAAGGCGTACTGGATCCCCTTCTTGATATCATTCATGATCTATATTACCCGCGAAAAAAGTATAATTTAATACAATTATATGTTGCGTTTGAGAACGTGTTCCTGGCTGCACTTGCGCACCCCATTACGCATTAGAGTTGCAATAGAATAACCTACAGTTATTCAGCTGTCAAAAGTATTAACTACCACCTTAGATATTGGATGAGCTACGTGGATATGCAAGGCTAAAATTAAAGATGATTAAAGATGGCAAATACTATACCTCATACATTTCTGGGTGCAAATGGCCAATAATCGGCCTGCCCCCTGCAGCTAACACGCGTGGAGGCACGTTGGACGGTCCTGGGCCAAACAAATAGCGGAAAGGTGCCTCGAGTGGTCGGAGCATGCAAGCCGGTGGTGGAATTGACACTGAAGACATGCAGCGGTCCAGGCGCAGCATCATAATCATGTTTTTTGTGGGTAGTGAGCTTTCCAGAGCCGCTTGTTGCGCAAGGAGCGCGGCTCTACGAAACACAGTCCGCTGCATCATCCTTAACTCCTCACTCCGGTTTAGTTGTCTAAAGTGTCTTTCTAGGACCGACTGAATAATTGTGTTTGGCTTTGGGTTTTGCTGAAGATTTAAAGAAACAGGTCTTTGACCTATTGGGCATGGATCTGTGTGCGTCACTTTGGGCTGGCAACAACAGCCTAACGCATTGGTCGAGGATGTCTGATCTACATATTGTATTGTCAACTAGACTAACAGCATCAGGTTATCAAATGTGATACTTTTTTAACTATATCGATCAATGAGTAATGAGAGCTTGTGGTTATGACCATGTTCTTGGTGAGGAATTCAACTGAGTAATGACCATATAGTAGCCTATCTCCATTTATTTTGATTGCACTTAATCACATGTTGGCTAGATTTATTATGCTGATGTCACCAAATAAAATTTCTAACAAAACACTAAAATTATTTGGCCTTTATTTAATTATTGGCCTTTATTATTTGGGTACACTGTATATTTGATATATCATGTTTGAGAAAAGTACCTTCTTAATAATAAAAGAGGTGAATTATGTAAACTAAGACTTGGGACTGGGCTTTAAAGGAACTTGGAGCACTTGCACAGGTTGGAAAAAACGTTGCCTCGAACCAGTTGAGTTCAGTTAAAAGTTGTTTGTGAACGTGCTCTGTTGATCTTTCCCTCCCCAGATACTGTCCTTATTCAGGATTTTTGAGAGGTGTCCACCCATTTAAAGACAGGAGATTGGCTGACCAGAGTACAGACAAATAGAGACACAGACACACTCACAGTGACGCGCACACATACAGTCACTTACATATCACTCATTTACATTGTTACTGAACATGTTTGTGTGCCTGCACACCAAAGATCTTTTCTTAAAAATTGCGGTAAACCCAATTTGATTGATTACAGTGAATACCGTTTAAATCAAGTAAGTAGCATGGCTTAAAACAAACCCTTATTGTACATTGATATTTCAGTTGTAAAACCCCAAATACTGTACAGTTAAACGGTGAGATAACAGCACAGGAACTTTCAACTTTTTAATGAGCTCAGTCGCTCTCTTCCCTGCTTTGGGAACCCTGGTTGTGAGAGACTTTATGAGAGTACAGTATGGGGCCACAGAGGGGTCATTTCAAACCTGCTCCTTTTCTCACAGTGCTCAACTGTCAGTAAAGTGCTTGGTGCAAATTTCATATTCTCTCACGATTATGACTAGGCAAAGTTGTACATCTTAGTATGGAAATGCTCCTGAAAAAGTATTTACCATGGTAACCTTCGATATTGCATAATTGCCTATTGTCAAATCTGTGTTAGCTAGTAAGAGTCTGTGCTTAGGGAGAGTTTGATAAAACAGAAACAGGATCAATCATGATGTTACATTTGTTAAATAACACGTGACCCCTGTGGAAGTGGAGGTCTGGCTGTCTTGAGGCCGGTGGGTCTGGTTAAGCTGTCATCATATCACAACAGGACCTTG
Organism: Osmerus eperlanus; assembly: GCF_963692335.1. Taxonomy (NCBI): domain Eukaryota; kingdom Metazoa; phylum Chordata; class Actinopteri; order Osmeriformes; family Osmeridae; genus Osmerus; species Osmerus eperlanus. Next base: position 3,950,964 of record NC_085033.1, read on the forward strand.
AACGATCTGTGCTGAACATCTCTTCATGTCCCACGTGGTCAATAATTAGACTGGCTGGTAAATAAATGAAACTCCACTGTTTACCTCTCTGTGGACTTTGCACCACTGACGTACTCAAAATGCTTAATGGGGGGGGGGGGGGGGGGTTGCAAGAAAGAAAGATAGATAGAAATTTGGTAATTGGAAGGCAAGAGAAAAACTGTAATAGGAAGTCAAACTTGGCATGGTCCTGCTCGTGTCAGGACATCTGTTCTAAAAGTATGATGTAACAGCCTTTGGGAACATCCAAAAAGTGACATGTAATGTTTGTCAGGTTGACTGTCTGATGGTCCTTTCAACAGCTCACTCACTTCTGTGTACAATTGTACAGCGTGTCCCCTTGAGAAAGGCTTGTGATGTGCAGCTGGGGATCCTGTCCAGCAGATGGGGTGCTCACACTGAGCATGCTCCACCATCGGATGCTCACAGAGGGCAACATATGTAGATAACTGAAAACTGTTTTGAGCAATTGTAAAAGCAACCAAGTGACCAATCTACCATAAAATGAAAGCTTATTACGCAACCAATTGTAACAGCAATATCTAATCGATACTATTTACATTTTGTGTCAAGTCAACAAATAAATAAAATATTTTGTTTACGCTTAACACAGAGGCTACATTTTGAGACACAATGACCTGCATTGTTTTAGAGTTTCCACACAACTGGATTCTTCAATTTGAATGACAATGGTTTGACTCTGAAAGAATGTCTTAGTAGGCATGAACTGACTCTGGATACAAACACAGCCCCTATATAGGTCAGAGAAAAACAACTGTATACATCCGTAATCTATCTTAGCTTTTTATAATGAGGGCCATCCTTGGGTACCAGTCTGTCCTCTGCTTTCCCTCACTTCTATATGTCTATCAACCCCCCCCCCCCCACACTCACACAAACACAACCAACACACCCACACAAAAGTGTGCACACACACACTTCCTCTTTCTCCACAGTACCACATATCTACCTTCAATCTCTCCCTCCTCTCCCTCAGGGTCCCCTCCCTCCTCCCATCTCTACCTCTCCCTGTCTTTCTCTCTGTGCTGCATCATTTCTGCCTCTCCCACTCTGATGATGCGGACGCTGATGTCATCACTGCCTCCCAGCATCCTTGGCTCTGCCTCCTCAGCCATTTTGCTCTAGACTGTGGGGCGTTCTCACAGCGCAGCTCCTGCATCCATAAATCCATCTCTCTACCCATCTGCTCCCCCCCCTCCTCCTGCTCCCTCCTCGTTCCAGCACAGCACAGCTTGACGGACTGACGCACCACTGTGTACCAGGCCGTGCTCGCCCACCCAACCCTACACTGACTAGGGTAGCTCTCTCTCTCTATTGCCTTGGGTGGATTCTCCATGAATGGATACACTAAGGGAGGCTGTTAGCTGATCAAGGAGAGGAACAAAAAAACAGAGGGCAGAGGAAGACGGAGGAACCCACTGCGGTCGTCGAGGAAGTGGTGGTGGTTAGGTAAGAAGAGCTATCCTTTTCTAAGATGTTCTGTTCTATGGCGCAGACACACCACGGGAGGTGCTCCTTGGGTTTATGTCTTGAGGGGGTATATAGATGGCCATCTTGTGGCCCTTCTTCATTTCAAGGTGGTAAACAAGGATCTCAACAAGATACTGCAACATGCCCATGAGGTTGGGTTTGTAATCCATGTAACCCAGTCATTAAGCTATAGAGTTATACAATATTTCTAATTGCCGTTGTAAAAGGCAATGTAGTCATAGTAGGCCTTACTGATTGTCATTTGTTATCTGGACAAAGAAATTGTACCTGTCAAGAAGAGAACAGCAATAAATAAGTGGTACGACTTCAATGACGTTTAGACCAGCCTACAGTTGATGAAATTGAGAGGGCCTGTATCACCGATAGCGCAGTGTTTTTGAGGTGCGGCAGCGCAAAATGGAGGTGACAATATTTACATTGGGCTGTTAGGTTCCTATAATGTAAAGATAAACTAGTCTTCCATAACAATATGCAATTCTGTAATTCATATAAATTGTGCCATGTAAACATTTGTGACCCCATAATAATTTGTCTGGATATTGTGGCTGATAAGATAGCCTATTTAAAAAATTCGCGTGGATGAATGGTCAGGGAAGAATCGCGCAGACGCGTTGTTGCCGTTATTGCAACAGTGATTTGATGAAAACGCAGGAATAATTTTGTTGACGCCTCGATGTAGGTCATCAGTAAATATTCTAAATACAAGTAATCTGTATATACGCACGACAGGTGCATTCGAGCAGATGGAATCGGAATATTAACTGCAGCTCTAACGGGAATGGATAAACAAGGGATGCTACCCAGTGTCTAAGATATCACTCGATGTCACCCAAGCCTATACGTACTAAGCAGCCATTTTAGGCAGTTTTAAAATCAGGATTCTCATATTGTTGGCTTTAACACGCTACAATGTTGTTTTTCTGTTTGATGATGATTTACATGTTTGATGATGTGTTTTGTTAATCGCTTGATTCATCAGACAGACTGTAGTACCGCGGTAGCCCAAATGAAGCATGAGCGTAACAATTCATATGAAACACTAGTGATTTTGTTACATTTAGCGTCTAAAGCAGTCCTCTTCACACCATGAAGGCTATTTCGCAGTTGTCGAGAAGAAGAGATAAGACGTCCTGCCTTTATTTTTAGGCTATGCCTATATGAGTTGATGGAAGTGGCAGGCTATTCAAAAACTTTTAACATAATCTGACATTTAGCGACACCATTATCTTTTCAAACCACACTTTACCATCTTTATCCACAGGTGTCAGGTCTGCCTGGCGACAAGCCCACCCTCCTGACAGGTCTGTCCCCGGCGAGGTTTAGGTCCCCACTCACAGGCAGCATGGCAGGAGCCTCGGTAAAGGTGGCGGTGAGGGTCCGACCCTTCAATTCTCGAGAAACTGGGAAGGACAGCAAGTGCATCATACAGATGTCAGGGAACACTACAAGTGAGTATCATCACAGCATAGGCTTTTTGCTTCAAGTTGAACTGGTATAGCCGACCCAAGCCTCAGTTTTGGCCTCAAATCTTATTTGTTGCCTGACAAAAATCAAAGCGTTGTACCACAGCATCACTTCTAATCACTGGTTATTGGGTCCCTGAATGAATCAGTTCTCTCTTGTCTTTGTTTGAGTTCAATGAGCAGTAAAAACATGGGGAGTGTAGTCTTCCCACTTACTTTTTCAAAACATTTCCAGTCCGCTAACCTGAAGCACCGATGTCAACATAAATAATGCATGCTGTTTGATTAAATATTTACCACTAGTGTCTGATTGTATAAGGCATTTAAGATGTATGTTTTTTAGTAAGGTTTTGGCCGGTGATCATTTTAGGATCTGTATCTGAATCCATGTAGGCTATTACATATTTTTTTAATGAATGCTTTTGACACTTATTGTTGTCTGTTTCTTCCACCGTATTGCATATTGGCAGTATTTACATTTAAAAGTAAATTTCGTTATTTAGCAGACAAATCTTATCCAGAGTGACTTACAGTAAGTACAGGGACATTCCCCCCCGAGGCAAGTAAGGTTAAGTGCCTTGCCCAAGGATACAACATAGTTTTGCACAGCTGGGAATCGAACCGCCAACCTTCTGATTAATAGTCCGAGTCCCTATCAGCTCAGCCATCTGACCCCCATACATCCACATGAATGCTGACCCTGCATGGGCCAGGCTGAAGGTGAGGCTACACGGTAGTGGGCAGCGGGGCATGTGGCATGGTGGCTTGGGCTAAAACAATGGATTCAGTCAGTCCATGGCCAGGCTTGTCTGTGTGTGGAGGATGTTGTGACCTCACTAGCGCTCATCTCTCATCACGCAAGCCACAGGGTGCGAAAGGCCTCCTTGTTTATGTGTGGGCTGACACACACAGTCAGCTGATGTGCCGTTGGGTGTGTAAATGTGTGTGTGTGTGTCTGCAGTGCACCCATTTGTATGTTTTGCACTCTCTGCTGCTCTGTGGCCGGCGGCAGTTTAATGACCTCATTCCCACAGTCTTTAGTAAGCCCCAGATTAAGGCCTGGGTATACTTGAATCTTTTATTTGACAACATCAAAATACAACAAGGTCTCTAATTCTCTCTCCCCATCCAATACTGGTGTGTAGATACCCTGCCGCCTCCTTCCACTGGGTCACTGTGTTTCATACAGTGTCTTTCTCAGTAGAGTAGATAGCTAGATAGTAATATGCAGACTGCGGCTCAGGCAGGCTTCACTGTAGAACCAGCTGCATCACCTATTCTGGACACAGCTGCAGCCTCTGGTGTTCAGGTGCCTCTGTGCTCAGGTACACACAGCTTATAAAGGACTGCTCAGTTTCCTTCTAATGCCTGGCCTTGTTTTAGATTTCACCAGCTACACAGTTCCCCTAAAATGAGGAGAGTGCTGCTTCACATTACTAATCTCTACAGCCAGCCAGTGAGCTTCTCCAGTCTGCCACAACACACAGCAGAGAGAGACATAATAAAACAATTGTTAATAGTTAATTATCTTATTTACTGTCAAAAAAAATCATCATCTTAATGTGTTTATTTATTGGTGGATTTGTTAGATGTTTTTTACTTGTTATACTGCCCATAAACAGTCAAGAAACACCATAAAGTGGCATATGGTCACAATTAATAGCAATCATTAGCCACATGGAAATACCTTACTTGGTGAATATTGTTCGCTTTGATTTAACATTTCTAACCTCAGTTACTTGCTGTGTCCTTTCAGCGATCATAAACCCCAAGCAACCAAAAGAGAACAAAAGTTTCAACTTTGATTACTCCTACTGGTCACACACAACGGTGAGTTTCAGATTATGCATAAACATTTGAAGTATATAACCATTTTAGTTGAATCAAAGATCTCAAAACACAATTCCTATTTCTTTACATGTCTGTCTGTCTGTGTGTATGTCTGTTTGTGTGTGTGTTGTTCCATGTGCCTGCCTGTGTGTGTGTGTGTGTCTGTGCTGCCCTCTGCCCCCTCTGCAGCCGGAGGACATCAACTTTGCGTCCCAGCAGCAGGTTTACAAGGACATCGGGGAGGAGATGCTGCTGCATGCCTTTGAGGGCTACAACGTCTGCATCTTCGCCTACGGCCAGACCGGAGCAGGGAAGAGCTACACCATGATGGGCCGGCAGGAGAAGGACCAGGAGGGCATCATCCCTCTGGTACTTTAAGACTGACAATACTTTGACTTTTGAGTCAAGGAGATCCAATCCATCAATTCCTTTTCACTGTGAGTTTGTTGCAAAGAATGTGTGTTCTCTTTCTCCTGCAGATGTGTGAGGATCTCTTCACCAAGTTTAATGACAGCAACACCGACAACAGCACATCCTACTCTGTGGAGGTCAGTTATCCCACTTGCAGTCTCTAGGGGATTGAGACCTTTAATAATGCATTGATTTCAATTTTAACTTTAAACTGAAGTTAATGCTAATTTAAGGCTAAACAATGTGAATCACGTGAGGTTAATTCTCTATATTGGTTCAGAAAATATAAAAATAGCATTTTGATCTAACTGCCAACAGCCAAAAAGAGCATTATTATTATATTATTATTACATTGCAAGATTATTATCGAATCAGCATGATATCGATATGAAAGATATCATTGACATTGATATGTAGTGACAAGGAAATCCTAAACGTGTTGTGACCTGGTGTCCTCTTGCCCTCTACCAGGTGAGCTACATGGAGATCTACTGTGAGCGTGTGCGGGACCTGCTCAATCCCAAGAACAAAGGGAACCTGCGTGTGCGAGAGCACCCCCTGATGGGGCCCTACGTGGAGGACCTGTCCAAGCTGGCCGTCACCTCCTACACAGACATCCAGGACCTCATGGACTCTGGCAACAAGGCCCGGTAACGGGAGAGGGAATGACTGAATGAATGAATGGATAAATGAATGACTGAACTAACAAACAAAAGATTAAACAAACAAACGAAACAATGAACAAACGCCTGACAGAGAATTTAGGTACAGACTAGTTGATGCTGGCAGGACTGAGCCGATAGACGGATGGTTGCACGATGGATGAGTGCACGATGGATGAGTGGACATCCTAAGTCTCTCCCTTCTTTCTCCAGGACGGTGGCAGCCACCAACATGAACGAGAGCAGCAGCCGTTCTCACGCTGTCTTCAACATCATCTTCACACAGAGGAAACACGACATGGATAGTGAGAACACCACAGAAAAGGTGCAGGCCAAAAAACCTCTAAACTCACAGTGTCATACATGTGTGAATGAATAGTAACATTCCCCAGTATTTGCGTTATTTTCTTCACCTTGTGACGCATGATGATTATTATCGTAACAGGTCAGCAAAATCAGCCTGGTGGATTTGGCTGGGAGTGAGAGGGCTGACTCAACAGGAGCCAAAGGGACCAGGCTGAAGGTGAGAGGATGACCAGATCAGGGAAGGGGTTTTATACAACTTCACAACACCCTGGTTGGAGTTTAGAGGTTGTTCTCATCTTCTGTTGTAGGAACCTAACTTTCCAAATTTACCATTGCCCTCAATCTTCCTTTTCAGGAGGGAGCAAATATCAACAAGTCCCTGACCACGCTGGGAAAAGTAATCTCTGCTTTAGCCGAAGTGGTGAGAACCTTCCTAATTTCTACCATTTTGGATGAAGTGACCTGCTGTCAACTGGTAAAATATTCTAACTTCAGCAGTGTTACATAATTTAAATTCTGTACTATTTTTCCTTTTTACAGGACTCGGCACCCAATAAGGTACATTATTTCATCAATTTTTCATTCCTATTTCAACACGTGGTTTTGGTTTGAAGGTTTGAAGAAAGAAACAATGCTTTCCTGACGTGGTAACCTTTGTGTCATTGTGAACAGAACAAGAAGAAGAAGAAAGTGGAGAACCATATCCCTTACAGAGACTCGGTTCTAACCTGGCTACTGAGGGAGAACCTAGGTATGTGCTCTCTCAACTTCCTCTCCGTAGGGAATTACTGAAGAGTTTCCTCTTGGAATGACTTGATCCTATCTTATCAGCTCACATTTCCGTTTCCCTTTACAACTGTTCTTACATTCGTCTACAGGAGGGAACTCTCGCACAGCCATGGTCGCAGCCCTGAGCCCAGCTGACATCAACTATGACGAGACCCTGAGCACCCTCAGGTAAACTTTGGACAAAAGATCTGCTAGGTGAACGCCTGTAAACATAAAAGTAAGCCAAAATTGAGATATTTTAGGAGCCACAAATATCACAAAGATTCGAAAGTTCATGGTGAACATGGAGCAATAAGCAAAATATTCTCCAGCGTATGTTTGATGTTCCGATGTCTCCCTGTATGGCCCTGGGTCCGCCCAGGTATGCTGACCGTGCGAAGCAGATCCGCTGTAACGCCGTCATCAACGAGGACCCCAACAACCGTCTGGTGCGTGAGCTGAAGGAGGAAGTGTCTCGCCTCAAGGACCTCCTCTACTCCCAGGGGCTGGGGGACATCATAGAGAGTGAGTGCCTACACGCAGGGAGAGCCAACGCAACTCTTGTGCACACACACACACACACAGTCACACACACACACACTCACATGCTCCGAAGCGCGTGCTCCAAGCACACACGTACCATGCACAAAAGAAAGAGAATCTACGCAGGTACGTGCGTGAGCGTATCTTACACACCTTTCTCTTTCCTCTCTTCTCTCAGCATATCCGGGTCCTGGTCCTGTGATAACTGGTTTGAAATGTGTGTATAAATCTGACAGCCCTGTCCTTTGCAGCTAACAGAATGAAGCTTAGCACATTACCACAGTAGAGTCCTAATTCCCCATAGTGAGTTTTAGTCTCCATATGACCATAAAAGGTTTACTACATAGAGCTATCTTGCGCAGTTGACAGTGAAGGGATGTTATTATCCTTCCTCAAAGGTTAATGTCTTTGTTTTTCTGTTAAGAACTATTTGAACGAGCAACGCTTTTTGGGAGATTATACATTGTTTTTTTCTGTACTAATCACAGACATTTATATACCATATAAGAAAGAAGCTAGCTCGTGTTTATGACATCATTGGGGGTTGTCATCTCAGTGTGTTTTGTCAAGACTATTCTACTCAAAGTAAGAAGTTACAAGCCAAAATAGCAGGCATGGCTTTGAATTAGTCTCGTTCATCTGCCAGTGCTTTATAATATCACGACCAGATGAAGTTAACGAGAATGACTCAACTTCCCATAGTCTGTGATTCTACTGTGGAGGAGCTGTGCGTCCGACTCTTCATGGGGTGTCTGGCATGGACTCTGCTACATTGCTTCCTAGGCCCTGTTGCCTAGAATCCCTTCCTAATGTCCCTCCCCTTTAGCTCTTACAGCTTTGGATGATGCTGCTTGTTGGCCTCAGGCCCAAAAGACAGACCACTGTTGATTGGCTTGAGAGTAATATGCTGGATTACCTTTGCTACCAGCCACACATAACATTGCTTTCTTGAGCTTGTAATAATGGATGTACATTGCATTTGAATGTCTGACTAACTGACAGTCTTCATGGCTCTGCGTGTCCCATCAGTTTGAGTTGCTCTTTTTGCTCTGTCTGCTAAGGCTTTGGTAAGCATCTTCCTGCTTCTACGATCCATTTTTTGAGCTTTCTCTTCTTCTTTTTTTGTACTCCCTGTGTTCCCTCTTCTCCTTATATCCGTCTCTCTGCGTTTTTTCTCTCCACCCCAATGTCTCTCCTCACTTCCCTGCCGTCTGCCCCCCCCCTTCTCTCTCTCTCCCACACACGCCTCTCTCTCTGGCAGACTTGTGCGATTACAAGAACTTTGTCAATAATCGCCAGGCTGTCAATCAAAGGGGTGATCTCTCCACAGTGAACCATGCCATGACGGGGATGAGTCCCTCCCCCTCTCTCTCCGCCCTGTCCAGCCGGGCAGCCTCTATCAGCAACCTGCACGACCGCATCTTCAGCCCGGCCAGCGAGGAGGCCATCGAGAGGCTCAAGGTTAGGAGAGGAGGGGCGGAGAGAGAGCGGGATGGAAGAGAGGGATGGGGGAGGGGGTGTAAGTCTGTCAGGCGATCAGTTTGTTGGTCTGTCAGTCAGTCCGTGTTAATCTAGAACTAAATCTCGATAATAAAAGAGATGACTTAAGATCCACAGCCACCATTAACCATAACCACCGTTCCCACTTAACTCCAGGAAACAGAGAAGATTATTGCTGAGCTCAATGAGACCTGGGAGGAGAAGCTGCGCAGGACTGAAGCTATCCGCATGGAGAGGTTGGTGTTGGTGTATGGTGTCAATGGTCCCTTCCATTTCAGTCTCAAAAAGGACTAGGACAGATACAGTATACAGAGGAAGATCCAAACTAGGGCAGAACTAGTATCTCTAACAGTCTCTAAACCGACCTATCATTTTGAACAGGCTGGTATCTCTAAGAGGCCTCGTATCTAACAGTGTCTGTGTGCTCTGTGTAGGGAGGCTCTGCTGGCTGAAATGGGCGTGGCCATGCGGGAGGACGGAGGCACAGTCGGCGTCTTCTCCCCTAAGAAGGTCAGAGCCCTCAAAAGCACTTCCCTTAGCCACCATCTTGACAGCTGTTCAACATTTGACCAAACGGACCCTGGTGATATCGGGATGTCATTTCAAGCAGAGTCCTCTTTGTTTCAGACCCCCCACCTGGTGAACCTGAACGAGGATCCTCTGATGTCAGAGTGTCTGTTGTACTACATCAAAGATGGCATCACCAAGTAAGACCTGGCTTTCTCCGAAAATCTATCTAATGAATCATAGTGCCTCAAATCTGCTGATACAAATAGGTGTGGCCAAAGGTATAGCCTTTAGCCATGTAGCATAGGTGATGGAACGGTCATACAGTGGTGAAAGGCTCGCTCTCTCTCGTGTGCGTCGTCATGACGTCATCTTCTGCTTTTCCAGGGTTGGCCGAGAGGACGCCAGCAGTCGTCAGGACATCGTACTCAGCGGCCATTTTATCAAGGATGAGCACTGCACTTTCACCAGCTCTATAGGGCCAGGGGGGGAAGGTAAGACTGGGGGAGAGTGATAACACACATCCAGCAACTGCTCTCCCTTCCCATGTGCCCTGGGTTTTCTGCCCACTTATCTGTGGTCTGAATAGACAAGGATCGGTAGAATCTGCCGAGTCACCTGGTGTTTGACTTCCTGATTCTCGGTGTGCACCAATAGGAATCGTCACCTTGGAGCCCTGTGAGGGGTCAGAGACATACGTCAACGGGAAAAGGGTGACCACGCCCACCGTTCTACGATCAGGTCCGTCCCTTGACACTCCCTTCAAGAAAAAAACATGAAACACGTGTTACGCAACGTTATAAAAAACCCTTGACCTGACCTATGCCCCCCCCCCCCCCCCCCGCCTCTCTGGCTCTCCAGGGACCCGCATCATCATGGGTAAGAGCCACGTGTTCCGCTTCACCGACCCGGAGCAGGCGCGCCAGGAGCGGGAGAGGACCCCCTGCGCAGAGACCCCTGTGGAGCCGGTGGACTGGGCCTTCGCCCAGAGAGAGCTGCTGGAGAAGCAGGGCATCGACATGAAGCAGGAGATGGAGCAGAGGTACACGCCTGCACACTGCACTGTACATTCCCTCAAGCTCAGTGAGAGACGCACTGGAGAGGGAATCGTCTTTTGATACCGTCGAGATCGTCTGAAAAGGTTCAAAGTGGAGCGGATATTTTAATGTCTATTCCCCTTGCAGGCTACAAGAGCTAGAGGATCAATACCGCAGAGAGAGGGAGGAAGCCAGCAACCTGCTGGAACAGCAGAGACTGGTGAGAGAGGCCGCCATGTTAGACACTCACTGGAAGCACATGAAAGCACATGAGGTTGTAGATATGTAACAAATAGCAGACATGTATTGGGTTGGTGTTCGACAAACCATGTTGTGATGTACAACTGTCTCCATGGGGGTTTATCCCAGGACTATGAGAGTAAACTAGAGGCCCTTCAGAAGCAAGTAGATTCCCGCTACCTCGAGTCTCCAGAGGAGGAAGAGGAGCCTGAAGAGGAAGGTGAGCCCGTCTTTCCCAGTAAGCCATTTTAAATTACGCACTACGTTTCAGATATTACATGAAGGTGATTGAGACTGTCAGACAGTGGATCGGTGGCGTGTGAATATGCGAAATGAATAGTGCCAACGACAGAATAGCATTTAGCAACGACACCCTTATTCCACAGTGCCCTGGACCACGCGAGAGACGGAGCTGGCTTTGTGGGCGTTCCGTAAGTGGCGTTTCTATCAGTTCACCTCCCTGAGGGACCTGCTCTGGGGCAACGCCATCTTCCTCAAGGAAGCCAACGCCATCAGTGTGGAGCTCAAGAAGAAGGTCAGCTGCCACTGATTGTCTTGTAGGCTAATAGGTTGTTAAATGATTGCATCTTTTCTTTGGATTATGTTAAATAATTATTCAGTATTACATTTAGACAGCATAATATAGACTCTATGGTCATTTTTAGGGCTGTTTTAAAAACCTAAGGACTGTGTGCTGTACCTAGAAATGACCTAGCACATGGAGTCAAATTGGATTTGTCGTAGCAGAAATGTCTCGGAAAAATCAATGATTCTCACATTTTATACCATGAAAAACATTTGGCTCAGAAGAAAATCGATTTGGTCGAACGCAGTAGACCAGGCCAGCCTGTCGCTAACACACTTAGTACCTACAGGTGCAGTTCCAGTTTGTGCTGCTGACGGACACGCTGTACTCTCCGCTGCCTCCGGACCTCCTGCCCCCCAGCGTGGCCAAGGAGAGGGAGAGACGGTCCTTCCCCCGCACCATCGTAGCTGTGGAGGTCCAGGATCAGAAGAACGGGGCCACACACTACTGGACCCTGGAGAAACTCAGGTAGGTCTGCCTGCGTCTGTATGACCACGTTGAATTCATAGGGTTAATTGGCCCAATCAGTGGAAATACTTTATCATCACACCATGAAAGTGCTTTGGCTGGGGTATGCTGCACTTTTCAGATATACTCAAGATATTTGAGCTTCTCTATTTAAAACTGAGCCCAGTGAAGTTGTTAGTTTGTAAAAACAGCAGTTAAGCAGTATGAACCAGCACCTTTCGTACAGGAGGTAAGGTTTCTAATGACAATTAGCTGTTTCCTGTGGCTCTGTAGGCTTCTCTCATCTCTCTCTCTCTGTTGCTTCCTGTCATCACTGTGTGTTATGGTGCGTTACTGCCCCCTGCAGGCAGAGGCTGGACCTGATGAGGGAGATGTACGACCGAGCAGCCGAGGTCCCCAGCAGTGCGGTGGACGACTGTGACCACGCCCTGACCGGAGGAGACCCCTTCTACGACCGCTTCCCATGGTTCCGTCTGGTGGGCAGGTAAGGCCCGGGCCCTCCTTCCATGCACCGCTCACAGTAAAAAGAAACCAAACTAGAGACTAGAACTAAGCCGTTTTTAGGACACTGCATTTCAATGAACGTGATTCTGACCCTGCCCGCTCTCTTATCCACCAGGGCGTTTGTGTACCTGAGCAACCTGCTGTACCCTGTCCCCCTGGTGCACCGCGTAGCCATCGTCAGTGAGAAGGGAGAGGTGAAGGGCTTCCTTCGCGTGGCGGTGCAGGCCATCTCAGGTACTGCAGGTCAGGGTGGATGTAGACATCTGCTGTGGTGAGGTGGATGAGGCGTTCCCCATGTTGTTGGATGAAGGGGGATTGAATGTGGAACCCCTCCTCTCTCCTCAGCTGACGAGGAGGCACCAGACTACGGCTCGGGGGTGAGGCAGTCTGGCACTGCCAAGATCTCCTTTGAAGACCAGCAGTTTGAGAAGGTACCAGAGTGGAACTGTTTGGAACTGTGTTGCAGTTAAATGAAAACACTGAAATAACCATTCGATTAAATACAAATGGTAGGAAACCAGAGATTCCAGAATGTGTAAAGGATTCCAAAATGTGGTCAATTGAACTGGGATATAATGGATATGGTGCACAAAATGGAGGTTTTTCCGTGCAGCTCGTGCCAGTGTGTTGAGGTATGGTGTATTTCCTGGTCAGTTTCAGACGGAGTCATGTCCAGGTGTTATGTCCCACTCCAACACCTCCCAGGAGGAGCTGCGCATCGTGGAGGGGGAGGGCCAGAACTCAGAGATAGGAGTGTCTGCTGATGAGGTCAACAACAACACTTGTGCAGGTAAGGAAAACGCCCTGGTCTACATCCCATAAACGGTACTTGGATGGAGAGAGATCTATGTTATCTGACCTTTGTGTGCGGGTGTGTGTGTGTTTGGTCCAGCCACTCCAGAGCCCCCCAGCAGCCCTCTGAAGGGGGTCTTGGGCCCGGGTCTGGACCTCCCCCTGGAGCTCTGCCAGGAGAAGGCTCTGTCCCACCTGAGGATCGGCAGCACCTTCACCTTCAGGGTCACCGTGCTGCAGGCGTCCAGCATCTCCGCCGAATACGCAGACATCTTCTGTCAGTTCAAGTAAGTCCACACAACCTATTCATTCTTACTCTACCTTTATTTAAACTTTAGCTCAATGCTGTGAGCTATTGGGATTGAGATACAGTGGAAGGATATTGAAAGGCAGTATTTCCATGTCTTGTAGAGGCACTGATAGTCACAGTAATTGTTATGGTTTGGCTTCCTGCAGCTTCATCCACCGTCATGACGAGGCCTTCTCCACTGAACCCCTGAAGAACACAGGCAGAGGACCTCCACTTGGCTTCTATCATGTCCAGAATGTAAGCACTTCATGCAGTGGAACAAAGACGGCAACATTCGTGGCTTTTTTTTGATCGCTGTTCAACTGCAGATGTTTAACTACCATACCAGAAGTTTGACTACCATGCCTTGTGATATGGTTTGTTTTGTCACCGGGTTAGATCACAGTGGAAGTCACCAAGTCGTTCGTGGAGTACATCAAGACTCAACCAATCGTCTTTGAGGTGTTCGGCCACTACCAGAAACAGCCTTTCCCGCCCCTCTGCAAAGATCTCATCAGGTTAGGAGACCTCAAACCTTCCTTATCAACCTTAATCATGCTCGATCCTCTCCTTGTTTCAAAGCTTTTGTTTGTCAAGACCCGTGGGACTGTTTCAAGTTTAACAGTGAGGTTTATTCTTTCAGTCCCCTTCGACCTTCAAGGAGGCAGTTCCCCAGGGTTATGCCCTTGTCCAAACCAGGTGAGCGTTTCTTTACGAGAGCATCCTGGGCTGTTTCCTGCCCTTTAGTGCCAACTAGGCCCTGAGACTGTTGTCCCTGCTCCTCTGTCCTAGTGCCGGCCACCAAGCTGAACACCCTGACTCGCTCCACCGCCGGACCGTGTCACTCCAAATATGACCTCATGGCCTTCTTCGAGATCTGTGAGCTGGAGGCCAATGGAGAGTGAGTGCCCCCCTACTGCTAACACCCCCCTTTATACCTTACCCCTCAAACCACGCCTCCCTTTATACCTTACCCCTCAAACCACGCCTCCCTTTATACCTTACCCCTCAAACCACGCCTCCCTTTATACCTTACCCCTCAAACCACGCCTCCCTTTATACCTTACCCCTCAAACCACGCCTCCCTTTATACCTTACCCCTCAAACCACGCCTCCCTTTATACCTTACCCCTCAAACCACGCCTCCCTTTATACCTTACCCCTCAAACCACGCCTCCCTTTATACCTTACCCCTCAAACCACGCCTCCCTTTATACCTTACCCCTCAAACCACGCCTCCCTTTATACCTTACCCCTCAAACCACGCCTCCCTTTATACCTTACCCCTCAAACCACGCCTCCCTTTATACCTTACCCCTCAAACCACGCCTCCCTTTATACCTTACCCCTCAAACCACGCCTCCCTTTATACCTTACCCCTCAAACCACGCCTCCCTTTATACCTTACCCCTCAAACCACGCCTCCCTTTATACCTTACCCCTCAAACCACGCCTCCCTTTATACCTTACCCCTCAAACCACGCCTCCCTTAATACCTTACCCCTCAAACCACGCCTCCCTTTATACCTTACCCCTCAAACCACGCCTCCCTTTATACCTTACCCCTCAAACCACGCCTCCCTTTATACCTTACCCCTCAAACCTCTTTTTCCTGAACTCTGAATGACATTCAAAACTATTTCAAGGTGACCAAAGACAAAAATGTATATTTTATCTGTGGTTTTCTCTGCTCTTTCCCTGCTCCCACTCATTGATTGTGAGGGATTCAAAATGTCGAATTATATCAATGACATACTGTAGCTGGTGGTCTAGTCAGTGAGATGAGTGTGTCTGTACTTCTCCACAGCTACATCCCTGCCGTGGTGGACCACCGAGGAGGCATGCCCTGCCACGGAACCTTCCTGCTCCACCAGGTCAGCCCTGCCCACCCACCTGGACATGTTACACAGCACAACGTTCACTTCCTGTGTGATGTTCACATCCTGTTTGATGGTGTCCTCTCCACAGGGAATCCAAAGGAGGATCACGGTTACCATAGCGCACGAAACAGGAAATGATGTCGAGTGGAAGGAGGTTAAGGAGCTGGTGGTTGGTGAGTGTGGAGGAGGACCGGGTTGGGAACTACCTGTGCATTAAATACAGTTCCTCTATGTGAGCTTTTGTCATCCAAACATTATTTCACCGTAACAACGATCGTTTACCCTGTGACAGGACGGATCCGCAACACCCCAGAGGCGGACGAGACCATCATCGATCCCAACATCCTGTCTCTCAACATCCTGTCTGCTGGCTATATCTGGCCCTCGCACGACGACAAGTACGTTGCCTCTCTCTCTCTCTCTCTCTCTCTCTCTCTCTCTCTCTCTCTCTCTCTCTCTCTCTCTCTCTCTCTCTCTCTCTCTCTCTCTCTCTCTCTCTCTCTCTCTCTCTCTCGCTCTCTCTCTCTCCTCCACAGCTCCATTCCATGAGGAGTCGTGGAATTCTTCTTTCACATTTGCGATAAATAGCATGACTTATCCAGCTTTTCGTCTAGTCAATGTTGCAATATCCACCCCTCCCTCCCCCCCTTCCATAAATATGTCCTCTATTCTCTCGCCTTTTTAACTCATAACCTGTTGCTTCTCTCTCTTTATGCTTTGCCTGTGACAGTGTTTCCCTGGGAGATGACCATAGGTATAATACTGCTCTTATTTTCATAGCTCCAACTACTTCTGTCAGCTCTTTTCACTGTTTTCACAACTGCTTTCTTTCTCCTTTACACACACCCACGCCTAGACAGGCACATGGTAACTATCTTGACTCTCACCCGCAGGACGTTCTACCGATTTGAGGCAGCGTGGGACAGCTCCATGCACAACTCCCTCCTCCTGAACCGCGTGACTCCCTACGGAGAGAAGATCTACATCACCCTCTCGGCATACCTCGAGGTAAACACGACACACACCGCCAGGGGCCTGAGCGCTATCCCTGCAGGTCTCTCGTAAGACCGTTCCAGCTTGCGCCGACGTCCCCTGGAAACGTCGTCGTTCCGTTTGTGCAAGGTCACGGTGTTGGGGTTGTGAAGAGGTATCCGAATGAGGTTCTCACCCTTGGAGCCGTCCCGCTCTCTTGCAGATGGAGAACTGTACTCAGCCCACGGTGATCACCAAGGACTTCTGCATGGTGTTCTACTCACGGGACGCTAAGCTGCCCGCCTCCCGCTCCATCAGGAACCTGTTCAGCACGGGCTGCCTGAGGCCCTCCGAGAGGTAGGCTCAGCTTGTGCTCACCCTGACCACAGCTCGCCCTCTGGTCAGGCACACGCCAGGCCTGGCCAGCCCTGTAGTGGCTAGGCTCTGTGTAAACACATCCGCTCCATCTCTAAACGACACCATCCCGACCTGAAAGAAATGTTTGACTCGCCCTCTTCTCCTCTCCTCAGTAACCGTGTGACTGGGGTGTATGAAGTCAGCCTCTGCCACGTGGCTGACAACGGGAGTCCAGGTGAGAGCTGCTGTCCTGAGATTCAGACCTGCGGTGGGGTTGAGCGAAGAGAAGGACCGCGTGGCGAGGCGGTATTCAACTCGCCCTGTGTCCACCCTGTCCCCCCAGGCATGCAGCGGCGACGCAGGCGTGTGCTGGACACCTCGGTGGCGTACGTCCGCGGGGAGGAGAACCTGGCGGGCTGGAGGCCGCGCAGCGACAGCCTCATCCTGGACCACCAGTGGGAGCTGGAGAAGCTCAGCTTACTGCAGGAGGTGAGGGGTCCGATTGGTGGGTCCTCATTGGGGGTGGGGTGAGACTGCAGGCTGGCTCCAATCACGTTTTGATACTGATTAGTGGCAAAGAAGAGGTGCCGGCATTATATTTTGGGGTGTCTCATCCATTCTTTGTGTGTGTGTGTGTGTTTGCTCAGGTTGAGAAGACCAGACACTACCTGCTCCTGAGGGAGAAACTGGAGGCCACCTTGCAGGCCGGACAGGACGTGTTGTGCAAGAGCAATGACATCAGCGACTTCGCCAAGAGCCCTGTCCTCAGCCACAGCCCTGGGGGCATCCCCCCCCTGGAGAGCCCCAGCCAGAGGCAGAGGGAGCTGGCTGCCAAGGTGACTACCAGTCCCTGGATTCTCCTAGGCCCCACGCATACCCTACGTCCACTCCAAGTCATGTCATAGAGACATCATAAATTGCACAACGCCTCGTGGTTGTACTTATACTTGTATGGGATGGATTTGAGGTTTTCACCTGATTGACTTGTTTGTTCCCCCCCCACACACCTCTCCTCCTGTGCCAGTGTCTGCGGCTGCTCATGCACACCTTCAACAGGGAGTACAGCCAGGTGAGCAGCAGTGCCAGTGAGAGCAAGGTGAGCCCCAGCCCAGCCCCTTATTAATGCCCCCCTCCAACTCACTTCCACTCACCCTGTCCCGTCTCACAAGAAACCCCCCCCGGACCCCCGAAGGCCAAAGCCCATTTTTCTACTCATCGCAATTCCGCTCCCCTTCATTCAGTCATTCCTTTCATTTCTCCTGGCCGAGGATCATCTGTCATCATCATCTTAGCCCCCTCCCTCCCTCCCCTCCCCTACCAACATGGCCTCTCATCGACCACACCTTTGTGTTATCCTTTAGGAACCCATGTTGTGATTCACCTCGTCACCTTACTCTGCTCATGTTGCCCAACTCCCTCTTATTTTGTTGCCCTTCCTGCCTTCTTACCCGCCCGTCCCCCACCCCTCTAGCCCCTCCACCCCTCTAGCCCCCCTCCCTTCTCCCCCAGAGTATGGCAGGCTTCTCTTTTTCTAACATTACTACGGCATGTTCGATTGGTGAACTAAAGCAAGGGGCGCTCGGTTACCTTTGTGTTTGTCGTTGTTGTCTGGAATTAGCATTAGTCTACTTTGCCGGTCCTCAAAATAAGATACATAAGAACCACTGACTTACAGAAAATGTTCTCAATGTATGTGCGTGTTTGTGTTTGCTTATATGTTTACGTGTGTTTCTGTGTGTCTGTTTTTGTTTGTTCTTGTGTCTCTGTGAATTTGTTTGTGTTTCTACGCCTGCATGTGTGTTTGTTTTGTATGTTATTGCATGTCTCTGTGTGTGTCTCTGTGTGTATTTGTGTGTGTGTGTGTGTGCGTGTGTTTTTCAGCTGTCTGAGATGTCAGCATCGCTGATGAGGGAATCCTCCTCCTCCGGACTGAGCACGCTCACTCCATCCTCTACTTGTCCCTCATTGGTCGAAGGACACTATGACATCAGGTTGGTGTTAGTTCCCCCTCCCCCCCCCCCCAAATATTCCTGTTCATCCAAATCATAACCAGGAAGTCTGTGAGGCCATTATACAATCAATTCAAAAGTGTTATGAAGATGGTGAGAGTGGTTGTGTGTGGTGTCCAGACACACGGAGCCCAGCTCAGGAGCCTCCACACCAGACCTGGACCCCTACAGCCCCGTGGACAGGAAGAGAGCCTCCCGTGGCTGCACCTTCGTCCCCGACATCCAGGAGATCCGCGTCAGGTCAGAGCCCTCCCTCAACCCACTACGCACTGCATCATGATGGAACATGAATCTGGGATCAGTAGGAAAACACCCAGAAATGTACTGCTGCTTATTAAATATAATGTATACATATATATATATTTGCAGCACATACAGCATATCTGCAGCACAAATTCACAAGAAAAAACACCTTGAAGATTTTTGTGTCAAGAATCCGGGGTGCCTAACACTTCTGCACAGTACTGTATATATATTTGACCTTTGACCTGTCCCTGTGTCGTGCGGGGCTGTAGTCCCATCGTGTCTAAGAAGGGCTACCTGCACTTCCTGGAGCCCCACACCAGCGGCTGGGTGAAGCGCTACGTGGTGGTGCGCCGGCCCTACGTGTACCTGTACCGCAGCGAGAGGGACAGCGTGGAGAGGGCTGTCATCAACCTGTCCTCCGCCCAGGTGGAATACAGCGAGGACAAGCAGACCCTGCTACGGGTAATACTCGCCGGGACTACTTTGTTACACCATAACGACACCTCACAATCAATCAAGCAGCACCGCAAATGTGTTTTGGAGCAGTGGGATTCTGGCTGTTTAAGAGGTGTTTGTGTTTGGCGTGGAGATGGTATTGAATGATGAGGTGAGGAGGATTTCAGGATGGATGATTGGTATGATTGATATGGTTGTTTGTCAGTGTGTGGATCGTGATGGTTCTTTGTGCCTTAGACTCCAAACACCTTTACCGTGTGCACCGAGCATCGTGGGATACTGCTCCAAGCCAGCAACGACAAGGAGATGCATGATTGGCTGTACGCTTTTAACCCTCTGTTGGCTGGAACCATCAGGTGAGGTGATCCCAGTATACAATATCTCACTGCCCTCATCACCTTGGCAGACCATTGATCTGTTTCCACAAACTCAAACCGCTAACCGACCTTCTCCTCCCCTCCTCAAGGTCTAAGCTCTCCAGAAGAAAGTCGGGCCAGAGGATGTGAGGAGTGCACACCCTTGTTGGAAAGAACAAACAAACACAATCTAAAGGCTTAACTGACCCCAATAACCCTCTTATGTATATAGGTCCCCTACTCTGTCCTTCGCACCCATCCTAGCTCCCCCCCCCCACCCCGAACCCCTCTGCAACCCCCCCGGTAGCCACCTCAGAACCTGCACGGTGTGTCCTGACCCCTCATGCTGTCTCTCCAGTGCCCCAATCTAACTAAGACCCATAGGTACTCATGTTAGACTAACCCAAGACTGGCCCACCCGGTGGGGCTTACCTCTGCTAGGTGTTCGGCCTGGTTGTGATGGTCCTCTGTCATGTGCATGTAGAATCGACAGTTCCCTAGACCAGCGGTCATTGTCAGAAGATAGGTAAAGAAGATTTACACGGCAAGACCTTGTTGATAGCAGACTAGTCTGACTTGTTGCCATTTCCAATGTCATACATCCCTTTGACCTGTATATGATGCCCAGTCCCTGTTCATGTATTTCTTATTAACGCTGTAGTCACATGATAAAGATAGTGGTGACATGGTATATCCCTTTTATAGCCCTCATAAGACATGTCTGTGTGTGTTTAGTGCAGGAAACATAGCAGTACTTATCAAGCTCATTCTTATCTGAACAGCGTATACACATTACTGTACCTGTGGAATGGTTGGGTTCTACAGCCCATGTTGACGTTGCATCAGTTTCATATTGGAGGTTTGAGACAGCATATGGTGGAGGTTTTGGTCCGTGTACCAAGAGATTCCTGGGTTTTGGTGACAGGTCTGTATCAGGACATAGGGACCTTAGAGGGCGATGGGGGAGCTGTTTAGCTTCCATATTTACATGTTGCTCACTGTGTTGACTTGTCATGTAACACACACTGCCTAACTTACCAGTGAATTGTGCCCTTGACTTGTTTCCGCCTTGTGTAGTTTTGTACAAATATTATTTGTATCTATACACAATTGAATTCATTTTTTTTGTGATGTGTTTAAGTTGAATCACTGACCAGTTTTGTCGCATGGCACTTTATTATCTTGAGTTGATGTCTCGTTCATTTACTCAGTTGTTCTAACCAAAGCGTTTTAGTCTGAGACAGAAAACGCTCTCTCATATCAGCGTGACATAGATTGTAATCCCTGTCAATGCCCACCACGTCCACTCCTCTCTTCTGACCCCGAATGTCTGCTTTGTTAGTTCAGTATACTGGTAGGAAGCACCCAGAGCAGCTACAATGAAGGTAGGCGGGAACAAGGTCTGTTGATGAGTTTGTGAAATAGCATGGACCTGTATTCCAGTGACAGGGAGAAGGAAGAAGTGTGAAAGTGCATTGATATGCTCCAGGTTGTGCCTCCCTCTTTTCTCTGGGTTCTGTTCTCCAGACATATTATCAACCTCTGACACATCCTTCCTAGTGCTACTACTGCTATGTATAGGACATTTTATTCACTGTACTATGAACCTGTTAATAATTGATACAGCGTATCCATATTATCCTTCAGGCTGAATACTATCCATATAGACTAATACCATACATATAGGACGTGTAGTACAGCTAATCGTTGTGTAAAGTTGCATATAAACATTCCTTTCTTTGCTTTTTTTTACGGCCTGGTGCTTGTATCTGAACCTACACAGTATAAACCTCCTGATATTATATGAGATCCCATCGATGTGGATTTGGGAAGTGGTTTAATGTTTCTGAATCCATACTCTTACCAAGGTGACCACTACTGTCTAAAGTGTGCTGTATGAGCGATAGACATGTTAAATACATATTTGCTAGCAGTTTGCACAAAGGCAATTTACAAACACTAATGGCATTGGGGGCAGCTGCTTAGGTTGCTGCCCCCGCAACCCGACCCCCGGACAAGCGGAAGATGATGGATGGATGGATGGATAATGGCATCGAAGTCTGGTGGTTCTGTGTGAATACGATGTTGCCAGATGATACTGTGAACTTGTGTCCAAGACGTGGCCAGACAACCACAGGTTTGTGTTGTGATTTGTTGTCCTTGTTGATACTGCAATGGTCAATATTTGGTTCAATATACAGTTGTGGGTCTCAGTGTGCCTCAGGCCAGCCAACCTGTAGAGCATTCTCAGTTCCCATGACTGAAGGACATGATGTCACTCAACACAGTTCATGGTCTTGATTTAGCAATATGAAAGGACTTGTATCATGTTTTTGTCAGAGTGTAGTGCAGTTTAGTGGTAATGTAGCCCAACAACAAATACATATTTCCAGTTAGTTTCTGGTCACCTTGGTTTATATTGTATGACTTTTTATGTGCACTGGTAGTTATGTTGCGTGCTAGAACAATGAAAAAATACATAGCTTTATTTATGAATTCCTGTTGCTGTTCAAAGACGGATATGATATGTTGGACTATTTACCAAATTATAAAGAAGCACGAGTTCTCATTTTGATCAAATATCATGATTCTTAAGCTGAAGCTTGTATAGAAAGATGAGGAAGGGTGGTTCAAATCCTTTGAAAGAGAGATGTCTTGTTCGAAGGTATGCTTTCATCACTTCACCATCTGAAACATTTACTGTACAGTTGACCAATGACTTTGTCTGCTTTTTATTCCAAACATTAGGATGTCTGGCTTTACATCATTTAAAAGGAAATCACATCACAAGTTGAAAAGAAAACAATATTTCTGTGAACTGGTTATACCGTGTAAAAGATTATGGGTAGGTTCTTTTGGAATGTTTGTTTGTTTTTTTTTGTTTTTTTTATTGCCATATTTTGGGATCTGAGCATGTAGATCCAGCTCCCTCACTACACCTCTCTCTCTCTCTCTCTCTCTCTCTCTCTCTCTCTCTCTCTCTCTCTCTCTCTCTCTCTCTCTCTCTCTCTCTCTCTCTCTCTCACTCTCTCTCTCCCTCTCTCTCTCTCTCTCTCTCTCTCTCACTCCCTCTCTCTCTCTCTCTCTCTCTCTCTCTCTCTCTCTCTCTCTCTCTCTCTCTCCCTCTCTCTCTCTCTCTTTCTCTCACTCTCTCTCTCTCTCTCTCTCTCTCTCTGTATGTCTCCCTTTACCTCTTTATCTATCTCTCTCCCTCTCTCCTCTCTGCTTGCTATTACTGTAACGTCAGGTTTCTTCAGTTCGGTCCTGTTGAGAAACCCCCTCCATGTAATGCCTCTCACTATAGCTTGTCATCGGCGGTGTCTTGTATATAAAACCTGATTGCTGTGGTCAGTCCAATCACACGAATCATGTTACAGTAACCCTCCCTTCCCCCTTTCTACCATTAGAATAACTGGCCTGTGATGATGATGATGTAATCTCAGTTCTCTGCTCACGTTCTCTTTGAGTGTACTGGAGTTCTGGTGTCTTCTAATGTTTGTGGACAGGTAACAAAGTTGGTAAAAAAAGTTAAATAAATGTGAAACTTATGCAACACTTTCTTGTGTCGTGTGTGTGTGTGTGTGTGTGTGTGTGTGTGTGGATTTTGCCTTTGTGTGTTGTTGACTTTCACTCAGTGGGTTTGTAGATCTGATAGATTTACAGCAGGTAAAATGTATTACAGTGTTCAAATGACTTGTTTTGCTTAGGGTATGGGATCCCCTTCCCAACCCATATCATATATCTTATGTTGCTTCTGAAACTTCTCAACTTAGGTAAGATTTGATATCTCTAAAGATACCCCTGTGCACCCTGACAGGTGACCCCTCTGAGCAGGACAGTGTTTCTGTGTTGGTGTGGCCGAGAAGTCCGCACCTGTGAGGGCTTCCATTATTGATAATGCTCTCAGCACAGGCTGACCATTTAGACTAATCCTTTAATAACACAGACATAAACTCTGTGCTTATTATTTGACACAATGGGTCTGAAAGAAAGGGTGGGGAGCACCTGTCTGTGGACTGCACAGATGAAGTTACACACCCGATTGAGAGATCAGGGCCTTTGTGATTTGTAACTAGTTTGGAAAGACAGACTGTTGTATGTGTAATGAATATTTCACTGTGTCTGTGTGTGTGTGTGTTCATTCTTCTGTGTGTGTGGGCTCATGTCTGTTCACATGCGTGCATACCTGTGTGTGTGTGTGTGTGTGTGTGTGTGTGTGGTTGTGTACACGCCCACATTAATACAGGCGTTCACCGCATTCCCATTCTACAGGCATTCTGTGCCTGCCTGTCAAGAGGAAAAAGCTGTTCTGATGGATTTTAACTTAAAGCTCGCGTCAGACGTCTGACTAGTTTTGGTCTCCTTCACTCTTGGAACAAAACAACCCCCCCCCCCCCCCCAGCTCCCATCCCTACACAGCCAAGTCTCTCATTCATCAGCCTGGCTGAATGGCAAACTGTCAAGCTTCCTCTGAATGCCCATGCAATCATGCATGCAGTATTTCTGCCCTTCTTTGTATCATGTTAATGCCAACTCATAGTCCTGGTTTTCTTCACATCCTCATGGCCATAGGTCTACTTCCGGTTACTGGACATCCAATCCCCCCCTTAAATTATTGACACTAAGAAGGCCCCCCTCTCTGAGGGGTTTGGTACATTGGGTGCTGTTCCCTAGACTTCTTGTCCATTGGTTGGGAGGCTGGAGAGGGCGTAAAAACAACTACTGGTCTGTTTCTCCAACCAAAAGCCAGTCTGCATTACTGCTGGGAATAGTTTAAGGTAAGTACACCTAACTAATCTTGAGATGACGAGAATTGCTTGCAGATATTAATCAGTTTTGTTTTCTTTACATTGTCAACCATCTGACCATTCTGGTGGAGTGTATTACCTTCAGTTGATAAAACAGCTTACATTTTAGCCAATGTTGATGAACCACTAAATCAGACTGTACCATTCTTACTCTTCTGATTGTTTTAACACAATATTATCAGAATTTTCTCCTACTGAGGGCAAGTAACTTTAACAATAATACTGCACACATCAAAAACATTTGAACGTTATGCCTACAAATGCATATGATGAGCATTTCACTGTGTAACATTCACATAGTGTCACATAGTGTCATACTGGTAGTCACTTAGCCCATTGGCTTTGGGTGGCAAAGCCCAGCATAATGAACTATGTAGCATTTAGGCTAATGAATAGCATCAAGCCCATTACAAATCCTGTGAATCACTTGGCTACTTGAACCAGCCTATCAAGTTTCTGAACTCTTACACACTGCGTCTTTCGTGCACCCCATGGGGGCTACGCTACACTCACCTGTCTGGGCTCCCGTTTCACCCCTCGCATTTACCACAGTCCTTTCGAGCTTGTGTGGGTATGTTTGTGTGCTGTACTGTACGTGTGAGTCTACCGCAGGTGTGTGTATGAGCATGTCTGTGTTATGTCGGTGTGGGTCGATGTGTGTGACTATATGTGTGTGTGTGTTCTGCACCCCAGGGGTCTTGGTCTCTTAGAAGATTGCTTTGGGGCCTCTTATGGAGTTGATGTTGGGTCATGTTCTGTGGTTCCATTTCTGTCCAGGCGGGGGATTCACTCTTAGTCATCCCATGCTGTTTGCCGTTGTTGTTGTCGTTGCTATGTGTTGACTTCATGGTGGCAATAGATAGTTGATGTTTACAAGAAGATTGAATATTTTCATTCAACCTTCATCCGAACTGACTTTGATTTTCCCCATCTACATAGAAAGCCATTTGAACTCAGAACAACTCAGGTGTTTGGATAAGGACCGGCTGTTTGGATGACCAGCATGGAGAGCTGCAAGGTGACCAACCCTGAAGTCAGGGACAGACGATGACCTTCAAATAAAATGATGTTCACAACAGGCTTAAAATGTCATTTACTCACTTTCTAAACAGTTTATTTTGAACCTCAGAGTTGAGCTGTTTAGCGGCCTGTCTTAACACAGCGTGAACAAGACTCAGGGATAAATCCAATCTTCTTATTTGCATGCTTCTCTGCAGTTTTGCTCTGTAGTGACACAGACCTATTCCTCACCCTTGGCCCTGTGTGTGTCCCCAGCAGCCGGTGAAGGAGGTGCCCCCCCAGCCTCGCCACCCAACCCCACCCCCTGCAGCCTCACCTCTTCCCTCCACCTCCACCCCCACTATGAGGCACGCCACCGGCTCAATGCAGCATGTGCAGGTGGCCTCCTCTGGTAAGTCAGCGCCTCGTAAGTTAGCATCTTATAAAGTTCCATTTAGTAAGTTAGCATCTGGTAAGCGCATGAGCATTCAAATTAGCATCTTGTACGTCAGAGTCTAGAATGAGTAAGTCTCTTAGACTGTTAGGGATGTATAAAGTAATAAGGTCAGGATGGCCTGTGTTGTGTTTGTAGTGGTGACCTCCTTCAACCTGCTGAAGCCTCCGGAAAGAGACCACAGCTTGTTCTCTCAGATGAAGTCCATCAAGTCTCTGAGACAGGCCGGCATCACCGCTGTCTTCACTGGACAAATGGTAGGCTGGAAGGGCAAAGGTGCAACATGACAGTTTAGTTCGTGATTCATCAACAATGCTAATACATTGGTGTAATAGTGATGTGTTCTCAGTACACTACAACTGGATGATAATAGTATACTATTCCAAGTATCTAGAGGGGTATGATATGCCAATCTTTTACCCATGTGGACAGAGGGGGGAGCACGAGGGCGAGCTGATACCGCTGCCCTTGGAGGAGGTCATCCTGGCGGACATCGACTCGCTGGTGCCCACCCACGACGAGAGCGGCCGGCCGATCGCCGAGTGGAAGAGGCAGGTGATGGTGCGCCAGCTGCAGGCCAGGCTACAGGAGGAGGACAGGATACAGGTAGGCACAGTACACACACAGATACACAATCACAATCCCACACACACAGATACACAATCACACACACGCTCGTCTCATCACTCACCACCAGGAGGGTGCTAACGGCCAGGCGGAGGTGGAGGGTTGGAAGTTCTCCCCGACCCACAATGCCATCCTGAGCCCCTTCGGCGAGCTCCTGACGGAGGCCGACCTGGATTACCTGGAGCGTCAGATGGAGAACGCGTCCATGCAGAAGCGCTGCCGGGCCTACGAGCTGGAGCTGGCCCGCCTCACAGAGGAGCTGAGGGCCATCCTGCCCGACCCCATCCTCAACATCACCGTCAACACCGAGTTCCTCCGGCAGATGGATGCCGAGGGACACCTCCCCTTACCGGTGTGGTGTAGCCGTGTATCTGGCGTCGTCAGGAACATGTCCTACCTCCTGACCGGCCTGACCAGCCGCGGCGAGGCGGAGGAGGAGGGGCAGGGGCCGGACGTGGCGCCAGGGCCCGAGCCAGGGCCAGGGGAAGGTGCCGGGGCGTGCAGGATACCTCACATTGGGATGGCGTCAGCGTTCAGTCACCATCTGGAGACTCAGAGCTACAGCAAGGGGAGGAGAGAGACTGTGGAGAGGGAGATCCAGCAGTCCGGGGTGTCGGTCAGGAACCTGAGGTCCAATTTTGAGGGTCAAATCGGGGAACTGTATCCTTTCGCTGGGTTTCTGAATGATTCCCAACGCCTGGGTGACAAGGGGAGCCAAAGAGGGGTCAGGAGTGGGAGGGTGGTGGAGTTGGCTGAGGTAGAGAACCAAAGCTCGAACAACACAGGCTGCGAACTGAGCTGCCATGACACCCCAGCACCTCGGGTGATGGAGACCACCAGCCTTAGGAAGGAACGGATCGTGGTCTTGTTCCTCAGCCACTGGAAGAAGTCAGCCTACGCCATCACCATGAGAGCCAAGGTCAGGCAGGAGGGCGGCGCCAGGGCCGAGGCCCTGACATCGTCAGCCCAGGCCCAACCCAGGAGCAGCTCAATGTTTCACGTCTGCCGCCAAAGAACCGCCGTGGAGAAGATGCTCAACTCATGGAGAAGTTTTAAATCCGGCAACAGGTGCACTCCCACGGTCCCCCCTCTCCAGGTCCAGCGGCACACTCACTCTCCCGAGCACTTTCTGCCAGAGGTTGACGGCCTTCCTACGACCTACGACAGCTTGACCCTTGACCTCTTCATGCTGGGCTACTTTCACATCCTGGAACAGGATCTATCTGCGGAGGAGAGGAAGATGCGGCACCTCCTCTGCTTCGAGGTGTTCGACCACGTGGGCAGCTTCCCCTGGGAGACGGTCAGGGACTTCCACAAGGCCGTGGTCCAGGAGATCCAGGCCGGAAACCGCCAGTGGAGCAACGGCTTTGAGGACATCAAGGCACGCTTCTTTGGCAACGCCGCAGTAACGCCCAGGTGCCACCTAGGGGGCGCCAGAGAGTGCCAGTGCCTTTTGTCCCAGGACATCAGACTGGTTCCTAAGGTCATAGTTCACACTGCCCCTCCAGACGAGGGCGAGTTGCTCAGGTGCAGCAACAGCACAGACTTCTCCTGTTTCAGTAACAACGACATCTGTAAATACATCGATCGCAGCTTCGCCTTCTGGAAAGAGAAGGAAGCTGAGTTGTTTGACTTTGAACACTAGTTCTGTTCTTTTGATATTTTTTTGATATCCTGCTACGGTTCGTTGATCAAAATGTGCTTAAGTGAACTAAGAGGTCACAGTGGTCTGAATTGAGTTAACTGTATGAGTGTGCAATCCTGTGAGAACTAAATTGTCAACTGGTTGAAAGAGGGTGACTATGAGTACATGTATTTGTATACATGATAGAATCATATTTTCACCTTTCAACTTTTAAAAAGTTGTGTTGCATTTGTTTTGTATTGGTTCTGTGTTTACTTGAGCTCCACAACAAGACCTAAAGGCATCACAGTGATCATATTTCTATCAACCAGGTGAAGACCAGATTGGACTTTCTCATTCGTTCAGTGTTCTCAGAGATTAATTTTTGTATCTTTTGTGATACAAAAATAAACATGGACGTGTTGTACCTTCCTAGTGCTGTACAGCTGTAGGGCTCCTGAGGGCTAAGGGCAACCATGCTGAACACCAGAGAAAGAGGTCAATGTTCACAATCTTTACTGTACTTTCCACACTCTCTTAATTTCGATTTTCCAAGTACCAGACACTTGAGACGATTAAAACCGGTAAGCAAGGTTCTCATTCTCTTAACCTGGCTCATTAGATAGACTCGCCAGTGGACTTGTTGTGAGGGAAGCGATGTCCTTGTACAGGGTGTTCTTCAGCATCAAAGGTTTAGCCG
The DNA here is from genome assembly GCF_963692335.1 of Osmerus eperlanus. Taxonomy (NCBI): domain Eukaryota; kingdom Metazoa; phylum Chordata; class Actinopteri; order Osmeriformes; family Osmeridae; genus Osmerus; species Osmerus eperlanus. The sequence goes on from NC_085033.1 coordinate 3,979,909, forward strand.
GGAGGACGTGTCCGCCCAGCACACAGGATCCCTCCAGTCCTGCCCTGACACCCCACGCCACCCTACAGGCTCACTGACACTCAGGCAGAGCGCGGAGGTCAGGAGCAGTCATTGTGTCATAGTGGACATTTCCCACCGTTAGGATGGAGGAAAAGAAAGGGAAGTCAAGGACACCTGGGTCCTGTAGTATAAAGGTATGTAGAACTTTTGCAACACATACTGTCGTTTGAGGAGCTGTCGGTTAACCTCTCATGCTGTGTGGATGACGAGTGTTTTGAGGTTGAGTGCTCAAAGAAGTGTGAATTTCTGGTTACCATGATCCGTGTGTAATGGACTAACTGGAACTAATGAACTGCAAAATACTTTGTATTAGGTGCATGTCGGGCATCGGGCTCTTTAACCTGCGTTTGAAGGTATCCAAAATTAGCCTAATTATCGGAAATTGGTCTTGGATATTTGGATTTGAAGCAAGTTGAGCTAATTATTTGTTGAAAATGCAAGACATTTATTGTGGAGAAGAAAGTGTTTTCTTTTTGGGTGAGGTTGGTCTAGGAAGACAAAGACCTGAACAAATATTTCTGTTTGGTCTTATGTTTCTTTTAAACGCTGCTTCAAAGTGGAGATCAAAAACTGTTTCCCTCCATTCACTACAGCAGCAGGGCACCCGGTATAGACAAAGGCTATCAGAGACAAAATAGCTTACACACACACACACACACACACACACACACACACACACACACACACACACACACACACACACACACACACACACACACATACACATACACAAACAATGTACATAACATGGTCTTAAGTATAGAGGAGGTATTATACACTAAGCCTCACATGGTAAACACAAACAAGTGCTAAACCAGTGTCAGCATGTGTGTAACACCACTGGTTGTCCAATGTTCTATTTACCTCCATATAACTTCCCTTCTGTCTCGCTCTCTGTTGCCCCCCCCCTCCCCCCTCCTAGCTCTTTGTGCTGTGTCACAGCGTGCTGCAGCTGACCCAGCTGCTGCACAGCGCCTACTTCAAGAGCTGCATCACCACCATCGAGCGCCGCTACGGCTTCAACAGCATGTCTATGGGCACTGTCTCCTCCCTGCACGAGGTAGGCACACAGCGCCTCCCACTGGCCTTCCCTCACATAACATCAAGACACGTTTTTCAATCTCTGCGGTCACTTCACCTGCCCTGGCATGCCTGCTGTCGGTCCTGCAGATGGGGAACATGGTGCTGGTGGTGTTTGTGAGTTACTTTGGCAGCAGAGTCCACCGGCCTCGCTTCATTGGCCTGGGCGGTCTGATTATGTCATGCGCTGCCGCCTCCCTGGCCCTACCTCACTTCCTGTCCAAGCCCTACCAGTACAACTCTGTGTCTGCCTGTAAGTACATTGGATCCCCATGATAGTAATACTGCTTTCTCTTTGTCTATGAATCGTCTGGTGTATGTGGAAGCCGGTAGAACAATAGTCTTCTGTCTGTGTCCTGTGTGTGTAGCTGGTGGAGCGTGGGATGTGTGTGTACCACAGGACAACTCATCCACCCCCATAGTGTGCCGGCAGGGGGGTGCAGGTCAACCCTCAGAGGCCAGGACACAGTGGCTGATCCTGGCAGCTGCCCAGGTCATGTTTGGTATCGGCTCGGTCCCCATCCAGCCGTTTGGCATCTCATATGTGGATGACTTTGCTGAGCCAGGAAACTCAGCTCTGTACATAGGTAGAGTACAACCTTAATTTAAACCAACTCAGGGAACCATTTGTGTTGTATTGTCATTTACTTGTACCTACCAAATACCAACATACACCCACCAAATACCACCATTTACCCAGCACATTCCACCATGCACCACTATAAACCACTATTAACCCACCATACACCCACCATGTATCGTAAAAGGAAGAGATAGTTCATAAACAGTTTTTCCATTGGGAGTCAGGTGGCTGAGCGGTTAGGAAATCGGGCTAGTAATCTGAAGGTTGCCAGTTCGATTCCCGGCTGTGCAAAATGACGTTGTGTCCTTGGGCAAGGCACTTCACCCTACTTGCCTCGGGGGGAATGTCCCTGTACTTACTGTAAGTCGCTCTGGATAAGAGCGTCTGCTACATGATTAAATGTAAATGATGTCTTTGTGTTGCAGCCATCCTGTTCTCCATCTCTGTGTTTGGGCCAGCCTTCGGCTACCTGCTGGGCGGCATGATGCTGAGGGTCTATGTGGACGTGGACAAGACCGGAGGAGGTGTGCCTCTGTTCAACTCTCTCTTCAACTTCCATCCTTCTTTCTTGATCATCCCTCCTCCTCCTCCACCTGATGCTCTGTCTTCCAATCACGTTTCTTCTCTTCACAATGTTTTCTCTGTCTATCCTCACAAGTACCCCGTCCCTGACTGCCCCTCCTCTTTCCCTGGTCCTCTCACCCATGCCCCCTCCCCAGACAGTCCCCAGGACCTGGACCCCTCCGACCCTCGCTGGGTGGGGGCCTGGTGGATGGGCCTGCTGGTTTCCTCTGGCTGTCTGGCTCTGGCCTCTATCCCCTACTTCTTCTTTCCCCGGGTTGAGGTCCAGTCTAAAGTAGGTGGGCATTGTTTTTCACGTCACACAAAGTTTGTAAGAGAAACCGTATAACCATGGATTACGTATGATCAGGCACGCAAGACTGAGAGAGACTCTCTGAAAGATGACCCGAAGAAGTCAGCAGAGACCTCATTGGTTGAGTTTTTGAAGAGTAGGTAAAATGTTTAAATTGGATAAAGAACAGTGTTTCTGCATGAACTGATACACAAAAGTGTGAAAGTGTTCAAAATATGCTAGAGTATTACCCCCTTGTGTGTTTATAAACAGTAGAGTAGCCATTCAATGTATGTGTGCGTGGATGTGTGCATATGTGTGTGTGCGCGTGGATGTGTGTGCACATTTGTGTGTGTCAGGGTTCCCACGCCTCCTTCTGAGGATGCTGCTGCGCCCGGTCTTCATGCTGCTGGTCTTGTCCCAGTGCTGTTTCTCCTCCTCCATTGCCGGCCTCGCCACCTTCCTCAGCAAGTTCCTGGAACACCAGTACGGCACCACCCCAGCCTACAGCAGCCTCCTTATCGGTCAGGACAACACACACACACACACTCACACCTGTGTGCTCACAGACACACACACAAACACACTCAAACATCTATACACACACACAAATACACACATTGACTGTACACAACCTCCACGCACACACGTTCACTGAACTTTCACTGTTTTTCCATGACTATACATCATCCTATCATCTTCCACCTATTACCAGCCTTTTGGTTTTGCACAGGGGGCATCAACCTGCCCACGGCCGCAGTCGGGCTTCTGCTGGGTGGGGTGGTGATGAAGCGTGCACGCCCCTCCGTGCGGACCCTCCCCTGGCTGTGTCTGGTCCCCCTCACCCTGTCCGTGCTGCTGTGTGGGCCTCTCTTCTTCATGGGCTGTTCCACTCAGCGAGTGGCGGGGGTCAACGTCGAATACGGCCACGCGCGGGACCGCTGGACCAATAGGTGCGCCGGAGCCTGTCATCCTTGTGCAGATGTACCGCCGCGTCGACACGTCTGGGCAACAGCTCCTGTAGCATGGCAGCATGAAACCTCTGAGCGCTCAATAATTCACGCTCTCCATGCAGTCTCTCTGCTGTGTACTTTATATAGAACACCTACGTGGCTCGGCGGTATCTCAGCATGGGCTGGTTTGAGAGAAACATTCTCTGCCCTTCATCGGCTGATGGTTGAACGTTACTTAGATACTTTGCAACTAAACCCATCCTCAAATCAACCGCAGGCACACCATGTTATTTTTTGTTGTGGTGTTGTCGTTTTGTTGTTCTGTCGTCAGTGATGCATAGTCGTAGCCTCGCCTTAAAAAATAGATGTTGCTTTCCAGGTCGCTTTCTTTGTGCAACTCCAACTGCTCCTGTCCAAGTAACGTCTTCAACCCCGTGTGTGGTGAGGACAGCACAGAGTTCATCTCTCCCTGCCATGCTGGCTGCACCAATGTCACCTTGGACCCACAGAACCATCACAGAGTCCAGGTAGAGCCATCTTAACACACACAGTTCCTGTATCCATATATGACATGTTCGAAAGGAAAGGCCGCTCTAAACCTTTCTCGTAGACAACCTTATGATATCATGTTGTTATGACATTTTGGATGATCCTGCAGGATGAGCTCCTGGGGTAAGAGGGAGGGAGTCAGGTGGCTGAGCAGTTAGGGAGTCGGGCTAGTAATCTGAAGGTTACCGGTTCAATTCCCGGCTGTGCAAAATGACGTTGTGTCTTTGGGCAAGGCACTTCACCCTACTTGCCTCGGGGGGAATGTCCCTGTACTTACTGTAAGTCGCTCTGGATAAGAGCGTCTGATAAATGACTAAATGTAAATGTAAATGTAAGATGGCGTGCTTCCTGCCCGCAGGTCTACACCATGTGCAGCTGTGTGCCAGCTGCTGGGGCTGGCTTGGGCCGCGCTCACCCTGGCTCCTGTGTCAAGAGCTGTCCTCACTTCCTCCTGCCTGCTTTGTTCCTCATTGCTTTCGCTGGCTTCATTGCCAGTGTCTCTCACAACCCAATCTACATGATGGTGCTCAGGTACTCAGGAAGATGATGATGAAGGAGGTAGTGATGATGAAGAGGGTGGTGATGATGATGAGGGTGATGATGATGAGGGTGCTGATGATTAATATGGGGTGATGACGATGGTGGCGATGAAGATAATGATGGTTGTGATGGTGGTGAAGATGCAGGATGATTACTGGGAGGGCACCGATACGGGGGTGAAACTCATGCTCATTCAGACGTCCGTGTGATTTCCTCCTAAGAACCGTCTCCCAGGAGGAGAAATCTTTTGCCATTGGTGTCCAGTTCTTGCTTATCAGGATGTTAGGTAAGCCCACAAGCCAAGTTGGTTGCTAGAGCATCCTGAGGTCTTTCTGTATATGCATCAGATGGTAGGAGATATTCCAAGGTCTTCGCCCATTCACCGTACCTCAACTTTCACGACTTTGATATAAATCACATTTTAAACTCATCTCTCTGTGTGTGCCAGCCTGGCTGCCTGCCCCAGCAATGTTTGGGCTTGCCATTGACTACTCCTGTGTATGGTGGAAAGAAGCCTGTGGCAGAAAAGTGGGTGCCTGTGGGTACTACGACAACGACATCCTTAGGAACAGGTGAGCTTTGGTGACAAAAAGAAGCCATTTCTTTTCGGTCCCTTCATTTCTCAGAATTCATGACATCTCCTTAAACGTTAATGCGTGTTCTCTGTCTTCCTTCTCAGGTACTTTGGGCTGCAGGTGGGCTACAAGGGTATGGGTATTGTGCTGCTTGCCCTGGCAGGCTGGAGAGCCCAGCACACCCCTGGGCTCAGCCTGGAGAAGGAGCCCGAGGCAACTTGAGACTATGCTATGATCTGCTATGACCAGGCCTGGAGAAACACCACATGGGGAAATGATGGACCAAAATAGTAGTTTAATGTTTTCAATTTTACACAGTATCCTTTTACTCTTATACATGATTTGTATTATTTCATTGTAAATATTTACTCAGAATGAAAATAAACAGTATGTATTTTTTACTTTTGCATTTTAGAGAATATTAACTTTAAAAAAAAACTTGAATTAAACAACTGTTTGTAGGATAACTCAATCATAACTAACACCAATTTCAATAAAACAATGTTGAGCTAAGCAGTTTGTGTGCAAAAATCAGTTAATCCTTCGATCTGTTATAAAATGTTACTATAATGCTGAATACGCAATGAAGGTGAGAAAATGAAAAAAGGTGAGGTCGCGCAGGCGCACAAGCAAACCAAATTGACAGGACGATTCTCAGCTGCATTCCCATCAGAGGAGGATCCCCCCGCACAAACGGATAGTTGAAGAACCGCTGCGTCTAAATACGAAAACCTGTATTGTCATACAATAGAGCTCTATCGCTGTTACCATGTCTGCCGGAGGAGATTTGGGGAACCCTCTGAGGAAATTTAAACTGGTATTTTTAGGAGAGCAGAGTGGTAAGTCGAGTCTTTAATAAGGGCACATTAAGGGTTGGTACTCAGTTGCTGAACATGATATGGCAAATTGAAGGCCATTCCTTCTTCTTAGGTGTTAGTTCTCGCTGGTTCCGCTAATTTGCTGAGTGGCTGTGACATATTTCACGCCCGTTCGCCCATTCACCGGTTCCTGGCACGATCTGTTTCTGTACAGAATTTGATTAGTCATGGAAAAAAACGCACGCATATTAAGTGGAATCCTTGTCTTGAATTAATATATTTTGTCACATAGGAAAATGTTATTTTTGTCATGGTTCCCTATATGTGTTGAATATGTTTTACTATCCGTAATATAAGCCAAAGCAGACGATTTTGTGAGGGATGTTTTGGATTTGGACACTGCAGTAGCAGGTAAAAACGTTTTTAAAACGATGTGTACAATCTATAACTGTAACATCGATCATTTTTGGCTACCATCAACATTAAAAAGAAAAAAAAACAAATAACCATGCTCCTTTTATCTGGGTTTAAGACAGTATAATAAACATCTCCCATGTGCCAGTTCGGGACACACCCAGGTTGGCGATGTCTGTAGAATCCTAACCTCCCTGTCGCCGACTCCGTCATTTGACAGTCCAATATCATAACAGTGGGTAAAAATGTTGTCTGTGACATATCAGTATGTTCTTATATTATAATTCGTTTATTCGGGGAACAACGCCCGTTTACTGTTTGACAGGTTCTCTGGTCTGATCAATAATGATTTAGCACTATAAACCTTTCTGGCCAGCCTACGTGGTCAGGCATCAGACATCTGAAGCTACTGCTTGCCATGTCCTCCCCGCTAATGCTAATGAAAAGGAAGCAGATAAAAAAAACAATAGCCTTTTATAGAGTACAAATGTTTGTTACAGATTGTTTTGTGTGTGTGTATGTCTGTGTGAGTGTGTGTGAGTATGTGTCCACCGTTGTGCGTGTGTAATGGAGTGTGTGCATTAGTGTGTGTACATGGTTATGTGTGTTTCGGCATGTCTGTCTGCTAGAAGCAGTCAAGTAATCAAGCCTTGTCTGCCTCATCCATACAATAGAATGTTGTAATGTTTGCTGTCCGTGGTGCTGAAACCAGGCCTGTCATGGCCGCTGCCCAAAGCACTGGCCACGAGCCCTCTGAATCACCCACGTCTGTCTGCATAGAGAACCTGACCCAACCTTATTCAGAAACCACCATCTCCTAATCGCAAGATTCTCAGGTTCACAAAACAATCTCTCTGATTTGATTAATAGATTCATAAGCAAGTTGGAACTGGCTTCAACTTGCCCTCCGATGGGCACAAGGGGGACATTTTAATGCCCATCCCTTCAGCACCACGGACAGCAGGGTTGTCAAAAGTAACCGTATGGAAACTGTACCAGTAGTCTCATCTGTCTGAATAGTGATCTGTCCCTGGATGCTTCTAGCTGGTAGGCAGGGAGGGAAGCTCTGCTGTCTGACCTTCATATACTGCTGTGTTTTCTTTCAGTGGGGAAAACCTCTCTGATCACCAGATTCATGTATGACAGCTTCGACAACACATATCAGGTCAGCTTTGGAATACTGTTCCTGTCTCAAATTCTTCCATGACATGTGAAGGCCTACCACATGAAAAAGTGTTCTCCAAATGGACAAGATTTAATAAGAAACGTGTGTGCCTGCTCTCATGTTGTCGTATGTTGTATGTTGGGGTAGCTTAATACCATGTTTTTGGCCCTTTTTTCCAGGCAACCATTGGGATTGACTTCTTATCAAAGACCATGTACTTGGAGGACCGCACAGTAAGAAACCAGGACCGTACTTAAAACAACACACAAAGAATAACTTGGTTTGAGTCGGTTTGTCATTCTAATTGATGATTTGCTGTTCTTTTTAAGAGCCAACAAAGGCATCTCACCTCATAACACCTGCATGTGTATTCCGCATTTTCCAATGGGGTCATGTGCTTCTTGGAGCTGGGTTGAAGCTGGGTCTGAGCACTGTGGCCCCAGCTCGTTAGCCGGGCTCTGCATGACTCTAACCCCGGCTGATGTTTAGGTCAGGCTGCAGCTGTGGGACACGGCTGGACAGGAGCGCTTCAGGAGCCTAATCCCCAGCTACATCCGAGACTCCACCGTCGCCGTGGTGGTGTACGATATCACGAGTGAGTGATGTGTCTTCCCCTCTCTCTCTCTCTCCCTCTCTCCCTCTCTCTCTCTCTGTCTCTCTCTCTCTTTCTCTCTCTCTCTCTCTCTGTCTCTCTCTCTCTCTCTCTCTCTCTCTCTCTTTCTCTCTCTCTCGGTTTCTCTCTCTTGGTTTCTCTCTCTCCCTTTTTCTCTTTGTCTCTTTTTCTCTCTATCTCTCGCTTTGACTCTGGCTCTCTATCTCTCTATCTTTCTCTCTCTTTTATAAACACACAAACACACACACACAATAGCGTAGGCTCTGGCTAAAGATGGTGTATTTCTTCCACAGATGTAAACTCTTTCCAGCAGACCTCTAAGTGGATTGATGATGTTAGGACCGAGAGAGGAAGTGATGTGATTATTATGTTAGTGGGAAACAAGACCGATCTGGAGGAGAAGAGGCCAGTATTGATGCTGATACAAGAACATGTTTATTTGTTATATTCTGACATTCTTCTGCATCCATAATCTACCGCATGTTGTTTATTGATTGTTTATTTTCAGTGAATATCTGAATTCCCAGTATCTTCTCCAACAGGCAAATCACCATTGAAGAAGGAGAACAGAGAGCCAAAGAACTGAATGTCATGTTCATTGAGACCAGTGCCAAGACAGGCTGCAATGTCAAACAGGTGATACCCTCAGTAATATGTCTTTTCTGCAACAGGATGTTCAGTTTCCGGATCTCACATCTTTCTCTCTTTCTGCCTCTCTATTCCCCCCCCCCCCCTCTCTCTTTAGCTCTTTCGTCGTGTTGCAGCAGCCTTACCTGGGATGGAGAGCTTGGATGATGCTAACCCTGAAGGCAGTATCCTTTGTAACTGAGTGACTCATCACTGTGCACTGCAAGGCTACCAATACCAGAGAACAAAGCTTTTCTCATAGTGGGAGCTGCCTCTTTACACACAAGAGTGGCATTTAGCAACAATACGTGTGTGGGTCATATTGCCGCCTAGTGGCTTTGTAGCTGTATAGCACCCTTGCATGCATCACAGACGGGTGTGGGTGTTGTCTGTTATTGACTCCATTTGTACTGTCTGCTAGTTTCACAATGTCCATCTAATCTAATTTATCCTTAATTGGACACTTTCCAGTGATTGACATCAAGCTGGACAAACCAGCTGAACCCACTGTCCCTGAGGGCGGGTGCTCGTGTTAATGCTACGCTGGCAGACAGCTACCCTCACATCATAGGCTTGTTGTGTTGCTTCCTACTGGTTAGCTTCCAGTTGACTTTTCTAATTGGATATGGGCCATGTATATCTGATTGGACGAATCAAGTGTTATATTTCAGTCTTCAGTTGTAAAATATTGTATACTTTGTCAATATGTAAGTGCGGGGAAAACACAAACGATCAAAAAAATTGTTTTAGAAAATGAAAAAGGGAGAAAAATTTAATGAAACTGAATTCTTTTCGCCGTTATGTTTTGTATTTTTTATATATAAAAAGGGAAAGCACCAAAAATGATGCCTAACCATGAAAGGAGAATAGTGGGGCTGTCCATTCCAAGATGGCTGACCATGTCTGAATGTCTGCAGCACGCATGCACGCTGATCTCAGGCCTGTCTTCCGGGTCTCTCCCTGGAGCAGGTCAACTATCTTAGAATGTTTTATAGCATCTAGAATCTCATGACATACGTATCTCATTTGATATTCCCACCAGAGTCAACTGACGATAGATTCACCATAAACATTAGCTGTGAAGATGTGGCACTCTATGAGTAACTTTTATAAAACAACTGTACTGTGGTAAAAATTAAAAAAAGACGAAGCAAGAAATTGTATTTCACAACCCCTATGCCCTTCCTATCCCAGTAAAACACACCGTAATGCACTGCACTGTATATAATAATGTAATATGTATGTCGTCCCTCTGTAGAAGTGGTCCTTGTTCACCAGTATAAATAATGTAATAATGTTTCATGATTAATAAATTAAAGATTAAAGGGCTTCACTCTCCTAACCATCGACACTCACAAAGTAGCGAGTGGTCTACTCTTTCCAATGTGTGCGGTCTTTGTGTTTCAAACGACTTCCTTGTCATCCTGGTCCATCTAGACAACACCGCAAGTCGAATCAGTTGGTGGTCATGGTAAAATGACTTGTCAAAATGTCAATGTCAAAAGAGGCTGTACAAATTGTTAGTGATCCTGTTGCAGACAAACTGGTTGGTTTAGGATGTAACTGAACTGGAAAGCACCATTTTCTTAAATACAGTTTTAGCCACAGTGTGACGTGTGTTTATACCCATCTCGATGTCCCAAGAGCTCTGATAAAGGGTAACAGGTCAGGTATTCCCCTGGTTGCTCACAGGTGTACAGTTAGGTAACACTGAGCAACAGGTGGACCCTAACATGCCGGTTGAGAAATGGACTCTGGAGAGACAAGGCTGAAAGAATCAACCCCACAACCTAACTGTAACTGTGGACTTTCCACCTTTCTCTAATCACTATTAGAATACCAGTAGAAAGTATGTATGTGTGTGTGTGTGTGTGTGTGTGTGAGGGAGAGAGAGAGAGATAGAGAGAGAGAAATAAAGAGTTAGAAGAGAGCTTATGTTGAAACCAGAAACACTTGTTTTATTGAAACTGGGTGTGTTTGATATTTGGACATGGCATCAATTAATGTGGGTCATGGTTATTAGATATTCTTTTTAATCTTTAAATTTGGTGTGCTATTGATCAAGTGTTTAAACACCCCAAGAGGAAACCCATATACATTACAGTCTTGTAGATGGACACACCTCTACAATCCGAAGGCCACAGGAATGAATTCAAAGTTAACAGACCACAATTCACAGCCCATAAAAGCAAGCTTTCTGGTTCACACGCACACACAGATTTTCTCAGTGTAGAGTACAGTGGATTCTAAGAGGGAGCCATGTCCAGAGTGGAGGCCCTGGGAGAACCAGACCTTCGATCTCAACTCAGGGAGTTCCGAACAGACATCGCCATGGCTATCGATGACGCCTTCCCATTGGTCCATGGGCTAGTGGACCGCAACATTATTAGTGACCAGTTGCTTCAGGTGAGCTGTAAAACAGAAGGGTGATAACAGGGATTTTAGTACGTGTCGAGAATGATGATGTTTCATAGTGAACCAAACCAATCTTAAAACATCTATTTAAATTTTTTAATCACAGTAAATTCGTATCTAGTGTTTATTTGTGCAATTCAGGAATATGGAATATCCGTTTTAATCCAGTCAGTATTAATTGAGCTGAAATGCCAACAGCAGCTTGCGCCTGATCACCTTTAGGAGACCTTGGAGAGGGAGACCAGAGAGGGCATCCACAAGGCCATGTACTCCCTCCTGTCCTGGCTGCTGGAACAGGGCAGGAGCACCATCAAGGCCTTCTGGAGCAACCTGGCCAAGGACTACAACCAGGACCGCTACCCCCGGCTCCAGGCCCTCCTCGCCAGCCTCCAGCCCCCCCAGCAGGGCTCTGCGGCCAGCTCAGGCTCCAGGCAGGGGAAGGGGTCCCCCGGAGGCTCCAGAGCCCACAGCAGGAAGAGGACCCTGGGCGACGGATCATCTGCCCACCACCAACACTCCCACAGTCAGTCCCATGCCAAGAGAAGCACCAGCACAGGTCAACTACCCATCTCTGTACACATATCTGTCTGGCTCTGTGTCCTTCTTCATTTACTATTACTGGTGTCGTTTGAACACAGTGCCAGTCCTCACACATTCTCGTCATCTCTCCCACCAGGCAGCAGAGCGAAGGGGGTGAGGAAGAGTGAAGCTCCAGCGGTGGCTCAGGTCCCGGGGGAAAGTGGTAAATCAATCATCACGGTCATGTACAAAGACTATGACACTGAGGAACAATTATGACTTTATGACTTTTCCCAAAACAAACATAAACGTTGCAACATGTGCTCACCCTGGTTGTTGTCGTGGTTTAGCAGGTATGCAGGCGGTGTCCACCTCAGTCCAGCGGGCTGTCACCTTGTCTTCCAGTGAGTTCCCTGTCAGCTGTGGGGCCAGAGAGGAGATCCTCATCAAACAGGTGTTCGGCTCTGGTCAGTTTGCTAGTCGTTCGACAACCCCATGGACCCCATGGTGGAGAGAAAATGTCCAAAGTTTAATTCTTAATTATAGTGTAAAGGATGTGGGGTCTCTTTGCAGGAACTGCCAAAAAGTGCATCAAGGTGGGTGGTGAATACTTTAGCTCTGGTCCACTGGAGGAGATGACAGGGGGGCTCAAGTCGAAGGGTGCAAGACCAAAAGTCAACCACAAGGGGGAGCCCTACACCAGGACAATTGAGGTAAATCACACAATCCCTCTACAAACCTGTCCATGGGCCTACTGTATGCTTTCTGAAAAGGGTTAGCGTGTGTGACTGCATGATGCGTGTGTCCAGGTGCAGCGCAATGATGACGAGTGTGGCGTGTGTAAAGATGGAGGGGAGCTCATCTGCTGCGATGGCTGTCCCAGAGCCTTCCACCTGGCCTGCCTCGACCCCCCCCTCAATACCATCCCCAGGTGCGCTCTCCTGCCACACCCTCCACAGCAGGGAAGGTCAAACACAACCCTGGCTCAGCATCTCATTCGTGTTCTCATATGCAGTGGCACTTGGCGCTGTCAGTCATGCGGTGGTGAGCGAGGGAACAGGGAAAGAAACCAGCCAGCTGGTCAGGTCTGTAGCTGAAAGCTGTTTTGGGGGGGGGGGGGTTCACGTTCCTGTCAGCGTCACTGTTGACTGCGGTCTCTTTCTCCAGAGCTTGGCTCCTCCACAGAGGACCGAGACCAGCTCCAGCAACTCCACCATAGACATCTCCTTCTTCTCCTCCTTATCCTCCGCCTCCCTCTCCAGCGTCACGGCAACCAAGAGCAACCACAGTTCAGGATATCAGGTGGGACAGCTTTTGATGACGGTTTTAGGTCTTTTTTTTTCTTTGGTGGCTGCCATATATCGCAAAATCAGTTTTTCCCTTTCCTATTTCATCTCTGACTTGGCAATCATTTCATTTGGTTCGGCTGCAGTCTGTTTCGGTAACGGCCAGTGTTTCCTGTTTGTCCCTCGTTGCGCCAGTGTGCCGGTGGACAGGTCATGGGGGTCAGGGACATGTGTGGGGTCTGCCTCCTCAGTGGAGGAGACCTGACCCTCTGTCTGCAGTGCCTCCAGAGCTACCACACCTACTGCCATTTCTCCACGTAAGGCTGTTCATCCCACCCCAACATCACTCTCTATACTTTGGAGCCAGGCCTGCATTATCAAGGTCAACAGCATCCTAGAGCTACTTGTACGTGGATATTGAACTGTTCTGCCGAGTGGACACTAAAGTCAGTCTAATCCATGACAATGCATAAATCAAAAAGCAATCAAGTGCACCACTAGTCGCAACGACTTTTACTTTACGTGTTATTCATTTAGCAGATGTCCAAAGCGACATTCGAACACTAGGACCATTAGTGTTTGGCTAATGGCTACTCATGACTGGTAATGGGGTGTACGGTATGCAGTGATGCTGTTCTTTCCTCCACAGTGGAAGGTCCATCTGCACTTCCTGCACTAGGACCTGGGGCGGCTTAGCGGACAGAGAGGCTGAATCCAGGGGCTTACAGGTACCGAGTGTGTGTGTATGTGTGAGTATGTGTGTGTGTGTGTGTGTCAAGTGTTTCAGTCCAACCTTACATAAGTGGCCAATCAGTCTTTTTCTCGCTCCCTGTCTGGTTGTTTAGGATCCACACTCGCTGGGCCCCTCCCTCCCAGAGCCCAGCCTACAGAAGGACGAGCTGGACTCCATCATTGGAGAGGTGAACACTGACAAATCACATCCCAGAGGAAGAAGCAGACACATTCAACCAACCACATACACACGACTAGTCTTCACTAACATGGCGGAGACCCCATGACCCATTTCCACCTAATCTATAGTGCACTTAAAAGTTCAATCACACTCAAATGCAGGAATCCATTCACAGCATTTAAATGGTTCCTGTTGTGTTCTCCTTCCAGCCAGGCTCCATAGATGGGATTCTGCAGTGGGCTTTCCATAACATCTCCAGGCCTCTCTCCGACACTCAAGCCTACTTCCAATGATCTCATGTCATTTGCAGAAGATCGCAAACACACACATGCAATTGTGCTCACATGCGGTCTTACACACTTGAGCACACACACACACCACTAGACACACATGCACATACAGTACTGCAGTACTCTGTCCACACATATAAACACACATAAACACACATACTGTACACACAAAAACACACACTCTTTTTCAATGCCTCTGATGTTATCTCTCTTTGTCTCTCTCTCTCTCTCTCTCATCCTCCTTTTTCCCAAGTGTTCATGCTTAGAGCAGAAAGAATTCACACCCACACAGAAACAGATGGTTTTGTTTGCATGGGTTACACACACACTGAGAAAAGATTCAGTTTGATGAAGAATTCCTTGAAGACCGTCACTTAGATCTGGAATGTTGTTTTTGTCAAAGTTTCAGGAGTTTAGCATAACTGCTAGATGAATGGACTTTTGCCAAGCAGAAGAAAGATTTTTCTTCTCTCAAACGGTATTTGGTTACCATGGTTACCTGCTCCTCAAGGCCCCAAAACAAGGATGAGGAATGCAGAGCTGTGGACGTTAACTCTCAATGGCGCGTGAAAGACACAGTCTATATTTGGAGACCTCAAGCAAGGATATGCTTCAGGCTTGAATGGAAAAGAAAATTTAGGAATCCACCCTATTTTAAAATAAAGAAAGAAATGAAGGAAAACGTTTTCTTTAAATGGCTATAAACATTTAAGAACTATGACATGTGGCTAGGAGTGTTAGCTGCGTGCCCAGGCATCCATGCAGTTACATAATAGTAAGCCTTGGCCGACCATGAGAGATATGACCTACATGATAGAAGGAAATGAGCCAAACATTAACCACATCTTTGTGAAGAGCAACAATGAATCCTATAGGTGGCAGTCATGAGACAGACAAATACTGATAAACAGGGACTTTCATTGCCATCCTTCATTGACATTAGAGTTTGTGTAGTAAACCTTGAATAAACATTTCCACATAAAAACTGAGGAATGTGATTGGTTTATTGAAGTAATTCTGCTTTTTTAATGAGGCAGAAGGGAGAGTGAGCTTCCCAAAGCGGCAAAGACAGAAATGTCCATTCTATTTCCAAAACAAACAAACGCTGTGAACATCTTGAAGTGAATGTGTATCTGGTATTTGTACAAGATGAAACTTGGCTGTACTCTCCTGGGTTATGCTCTCCAAGCCAACCCTGTCCTGGTCTTTCATTTTTACGAAAGGATTGGTGTTGTTTAACTCGCTGGCCGTCCTCCCCCTCAACTGGTCTCTTCTTCTCTCTATTCTGTGTTCGACTTTAATCTCTTGTTTAGATTTAAGTCATCTTTGTTTTGTACGAGTGGAATGTCTCCTACATATGTTTATTTCATGTTTGAATGGTGACTGGATGAGTTAAGGGGGTGTGATTCATGGACAAGCGAATCTAGATTTCTTTCTCTTACTCTTATACGTGTATGTGTGTGTATACTTGTGTTGTGTCTGTGAGTGAGTGTTAATGGGTGGTCTTACTTTGGAAGAGTATGATAAGTGATATTCCCACGAAATGAGAATCCTCTTTTCACAACTCTTGGAATTCCAGGCGAGCATATTTGTGGCAGTTTTCACATAGCTATTCCTGTTGTGCTAAAGAGTTGAAGGATGTGTCACTTCCTATCCTTTGCAGGAAGTGGTGCAACTCACAGTCTATGATCACCAACCAAGGTTAGGCCACTTTGGAATTATTTGACGAACAATATAACAGCAGACTGGTAATACTTGTTAGTTTGTGACTACTCTGATAGATTGCTGAACATCTAATGTACAAACTGGACCATGGATTTAACATCTTTCTTATGTCGGGACATGTGGATTATAGTATGTGGTACCTTCTACTATTATCCCAGCAGTAGTAATGCAGTAACAAGCATCTTTTGGCTCTGGATTTGATATAGTGAAATACTGCCCTGCTGTCCAGTTACGTAACCGTGGTCTAAAATCATTCAACCCTGACATGTTCCAGATGGTGCATCTCATCTCACTGAAGTGGATCAGGAAAGCTAGTGGCTCCTGCCAATACACACACACACCACCTCCACTACCACCACAAACATTGCAGTCACATGTGATGACTACGGCCACAGTCAATTTGAACCCTCCCCTCTGTCTTGAGCGGAGGAAGAGCAGACCAGCTGAAGTTTACAAGTTCAAGCAGTTGCTGATTCATCTGGAGTAAGAGGGACTTGTTATGATAAATAAAAACGCTTAAATTAGTGTATCTGCCAGGTCATGTCGCGCATTGGTTTGTTTACAACATGGGCGATGAAAAACTCTTACAGGAGCAGCTAATCAGGAGTGCCATAGTCTAGACATTTTCAACATGGTTTAGTGCATTTGAAAGCTGGTTGTAGAAACATACAGCTGTATGTGGTTGAGGAGGCCAGTGGTGGAAGGGTTAGGGTTAGGAAGGAAGGACTCGTAGAGGTTACATGGTCAGACACAGAGTCACACCGAACGCCAAAGAAGCAGCGAGGAGAAACCTTCTCCTACTCTCCCCTGAGGTGGCCAGATAATAACACAGTCTCAGGGATGATTTCAGGGTAGCCTAGAGTCGGTCTGGAACAGTAAACAGTACAGAGTCTCATTTGAGCATTCCAGAAAGATCCTGGGATCGTTGGAAGGGATGACCATGTTTGCATTCTTTCTTTGGAGCGTCGGTGCTAACAGTGCAGCCTGTGATCTCGGTCTCGCCGTAGGTGAGAATTATATGAGGTTTGGGTGGGGGGAGGTGGGGGGACTGGTGGGCAAGCACACACTGGACGTGCGCTCCATTATCTATACAGGAGTTCATACAATTGGAGCCAGGAGTTTTCCCAAACCACAAATGACCATCGATGTTTGTCCAGAGAATGTTGTGCCCTCACTGTAGAAGTTGGGATGTGAGGGACAAGCATTCATGTCCAATACGGGTTTTCTGCTGACACAATAAACAATATGGAAAGTTTTGAGTTCTGACTTTATTGCCCACAACGTCTATCCAGAGTAATAAACAAAAGGACTTTTCATGTTGTCAACTTCAAGAGCTATTCTAATGAGTTTGTTCCATTTGGCATCATGTATCATTTGGACTTGATTCATCCTAAAATAGATGTTTTCCCCCTAATTAGTCCCCTAGCAGTCTTAAAAATAGTGCACTGGCTGAAATAAACAATGGTTTTCATTGAGCCTCCAGAAGAAGGCCCAGTGTCTCTGCAGACAAGGTCGGCTACAAGCAACAACCATTAACATATTTCATGGCTGAATCACAGTCATTTTTCGTGACACAATGGCAGCTGGAATCCTAAAACAGATAATGGATCTTCTATTCAGCTTTACCACAATCTTATGACCTCAAAGTCTGTATCTACACCAATTGAGTAATAGATCAACTTCCAAAAGGCTTGACTCAATAGGTAGTGGCAGTGTCCTTTGACATTCTTTCAATTTAGTCATTAAAGTACTTCTCTACTTTCTCTGTCTTTGATATCTAGAGCAAGAAATCAAATCCATATGTCCACAGTATTCTCTTTGGCTGCCCCTTAGCTAGCCATTCTAAAATTGCTAACCATGGAATTGACATCACTTCCAAACCCTTCTCTGGGCTCATGTAGATGGAAACCCCCTCAGAGAGAGAGAGATAGAGAGAGAGCAAGAGAGAGAGAAGGGAAAAGAGAGAGACTCCACTCACACACCTCTCTATCATTCCTTCTCTCTCTCTCTCTCTCTCTCTCTCTCTCTCTCTCTCTCTCTCTCTCTCTCTCTCTCTCTCTCTCTCTCTCTCTCTTTCTCTCTCTCTCTCCCTCTCTTTCTCTATCTCCAGAGGCCATAGCAACTGATCTGATACTATGTGCCAGATCAGCAATGGCAGCTCTGAACTATTTGCTGGGGGGCGCACATGTCGGGCGCAAACGAATGATTGGCATTCTGGTGACCTCCCAGGCTGTTTTAGGACACTGTGGTGTGGTGGTTGCTGTGTCATTCAGACATCCAGTCTGTGGCACGTTGTCTCTGGACAAGTGACTGCAACCTCTAAAGGACATACAGCACAACTCAAGACAAATAGTTGTATAGTCCTGCTAACTAGTGACGCCTGACTCAGTTGTTTGCTCTCTCAATTATTCTCTGAATTATCTGTTCAAAAAGCATGTGAAAGCTACAATAACATCTTTATGCTACTGTTGAGCTCTTTTGTGTTTTTAGACAGACCATACATCTCAGACACGTTTGTGGAGATAGGAAGCAAAATTAATGGTGAAAAGAGAGAGAAAGAGGAAAGAGGAACATGATGACTGTGACACTTAACTATTAGCCTGCAGCAGTGTTTGAGCCGTTTTTGTGTTATAAATATTAATTTATTTATTCACATATATAGACAGGGTCATAAGTCACAGAGTAATTTCAAGTTAGCATCCTGCAGTTTCCTGTGAAATAAAATATATGGGTTTTCTTCAGAAACAAACACTACTTAAAGGATTGCTTTTGGAGACTGAATTTTTCTTTTTTCACTGCAAGTGATTCTGACACTGCATTCTTATCTCAAGAGGAAAGAGTTTCAGATATCTTGACTGAGTAAATAGGTTGATAATCCGGTTTCCAACAGAAAGCCAGAAGAATACTCGATACTGTAGGTCCTACGTTGAAATGGCGGTGTTGGTCTCACTAGAAGCTGTCTAAAAATGACCTAGGTTACACAAATGCACTCCCACAGACACATACACGCACACACCTCATTTCACGAGCAAGCACACACCTGCAACAGCAGTGTGGTCTGATCTCAGACTGTTGGGAATCTGCTGTTATGACTCATTGTCTGCTATCTGTCAACTAGAAAATTCACTGGAAATTCCCTGTAGTGAACAGGTGGAGACAATTTCCAAATACCTCACAGTAGTAAATGTCGTAATAGTGACCTCCTAGTTCCACTTAACTAAATGAAAGAAATTCAAGTTTCTAGTAAGGGACTACAGGTAGGCTCAATAAACAATGCGAGTGTCTTCTTGAAAATTGATCCCTGAATCCTTGAATGCATCAAGCAAAGCAACTGAGACCAGTCATGCTGGGAAATATGAACACGTGGGAATGGCCTTTTGTCACTGGCCTCACAGAACTGAATACCATTTGAACACATTCCATCTTATCCCTGGCTATTGTCTCCCTCTGAATAAAGACGCAATGAGGGATGTGAGAGCCGTGAAGAGGTCCAACCCTATCCTGTTACATTCCACACCAATCCTACCTTATCAAATTACTCCCTTCTCCATTCTGTCCCTCTCTTTCCCACACTATTCAACACCATAGCATTAGATCCCGTCTGATCCCCCAGCCCCCCCCCCCCCACACCACCACCACCACCACCACCACCCAGAGTTAGTCTCTGCTACGTTGTAGTTTTTTATTTCTCAAGTCCAGTTTCAGTTGTTGTCCCCTCGTTCATTACCTGACTATTTTAGAGTTTAATTTTCATAGTGCGCCTCACCAAGTCAACTGTAGTGTCACGATTCTATAAACGGTGGTTCATTTGTACCAATAATCAGAATTGGGTATTATATTTGGTTCCACCGGGATTTGGTTTACGAAGCATTGTTCTTAAAAACCCTGGACACCACCCCACACAAATTATAACCTGTGGGCTAACTTTGAACTAAATGAGGTCCAAAATCCGCAGACAGGAATCTTTATGGCCTGTGATTTTGGACCTCCATCTCATGTACAGGGCTTCTTCAATGTCCATCATTTCAAAGGAAAACACTCACATTCCTTTAGAAGTTCACAGGAAGTGTTCCACAATGGGGGCACATGGCCAGAGGCATAGCGGACCGACAGAGACAGGGTGGGGGGGTGGGGGTCAGAGGCCACCAGGGGTGTGGTGTTGGAGGAAGTAGAGGGGAGGTGTTAAATGACAAGCTAAAGGGTGACCACTGTCTACAGTAGAGAGGGGAACTTAAAAAAGACTACAGCATGCCAAGCAGTCTCTTTGCAGTTGGCCAAACAGACGACCTGTCTCCGTCTTTAAAAATGTCTGTTTAAGAATACTCTCCCAAGGCATGTCTGGAATGTGTGCTTAATTATTGAGGGAGAGTTACTACCAGAGAAAACATACCATAGGAAATTTGGATTTTCGAACTAATGAGGTAGAATTCTTTGTTCGGTCCTGACTTGTTTGTCATTTGTTTGTTTTTGTTTCATTCATCCTTCTCATCCTGATGGCCAATGTAATGTGGTTGCAACCTGTGGTTATGTATGTGTTCATCTCTGTATTGATCGCTTGTTCAGTAGCCTCCAGCTTCTAGAGCTGATCCAGTTAGAGAGTAAGTGACGAGCATCACTCTGTTTCTGGCGTCCATTACTAAGACAGTTATGTTACACAGACAGATTTAGTCTATTACACAGACACACAGCTTCAGGCTCTAAACAACATCTAGCCTATTTGTGGAACAGTCTGAAATGAAAATTCCCAGATCTGTAATCCATGATATCTGTTAGGTCCGCAGGTAATAAATAGCTTGAGTTGGCCTTTGGTCTTCAAAGATAAACATGTGGCCTGTCGTATAGATACACTTTTACCTGCTAGGGATACTATTTCAAATCCAGTTAACATCAAATAAGTGATTTGTCTTTTCTGTTGTTGACGACTTCAGTAAAAAGGACCCTGGGTAGTTCACTGCTCATTGAGGACAAAATGGATGCATTCATCAGGCAGCCTGACCTCGTGTCTCATACCAAAGGACATTGGTCCCCTACATATTTGAGATTCGTACCCACAGTCAAGCAGGTGCTTCTGTTTGGCATTCCTTACACCTCTGCATCATGCAGTGCTTTGAGCACAAAGCCTCTCTATGTCCTGATCACGGGGAAGACTTGGGCTGCGGATTCCACTGGACAGCTGCCCGTCTCCTCCCCCCCCGCCTCATCATCCACTGTCCTGCATACTATAGACTCCAAAGTTTTAGAGCTTCAAATGCGAGTCTTAGTTATGTGTGGGATAAAAAGAGGAGCCTGAAACCAACAGGAGAGAGAACAATCTGGAAAACACTGAAAAGCTGCTGAAAGCACTTGCATGTTTCACTATTCTTTTAAATAAAGGTGTCTATATGTCAATTTTCAAGAATAATAAACCACCTTACATTAATTCCCAAATCCTCGTGGTTGCAACTGGTACTACAACCTTTCAGTTAAACCTCCTCCCCCCTTGGAACCGTGTGGTTTTACGCTTTTGATCCCCGAGGGACCTCGCGCTTTACATTCCTCGCATTCCAAACTTAGTCCCCTCCTCGGTTACTTATTATCGCTGCCTGTGAGCTGAACAACCATTTCAGTGTTGAGCATTGAGCACGCACGAACAGAACTAGAACACACAGTAGAAGGATGAGAACGGTTTAAATAAACGTGGATCACTTTTGGAAGTATTTCGAATAAAGAAACTTATTGTTGGGATGAGAGCGTGAACTGGTAAGAAAGTCTATTTTATTCCGAAATAAGACGCAAACTTTCCGAAACACATAGTCACTTTGTGACTTTAAAATCTATTTACCAACACCATGATAACATTCTCTATGTTTGTTTATTTGAACCTATTTCTTTTGTATCCGATAACTCTTCTATGAAGTAATTTTCTAGAACTATGCTCTTGCTCCCCCGTGAGAAAGGAATTTCGCCGCACTTTTGTCTGCCGCAGTAACACCATTAAAACACCACGTTTTCAGTGTCGCTGTGAAGGCTGTAATGATGTGATGCGACTTGTAGAGAACCCCACAGCACATTTTTTTCTCAGTCAGAATAGATATATAGAAAATAATACTAGCCGAAAATACAAAAAATGCTTTATTTATGCTTTTTAATATTATTTATAAGTAGTGAGCACAGTATATCCTAATATTTTGCAAGATCTCCTCTATGCACAAACAGTTTCACAGACAAATTACTGTCCTATTCTGCAGTTAAGTAATTTGCACATATATAAAATTATGCTTATTCTCCTCTCATCCTAGGTTCAAGGCCATCCAGAACCCCTATTGATCCTGAGCTTTGATTGAACACTGATAACAGAACAACATGGCGTCCACCGAGGAGCCGTCTGGAACGGTCCTGCACCGCCTTATCCAGGAGCAGCTTCGCTACGGCAACCCCACAGATGCCCGCACCCTCCTGGCCATCCAGCAGCAGGCCCTGCGTGGAGGAGGAAGTGGGCCCGGGAGCGGAGGAGAGGCGTCCGGCAGCCCCCGCTCCTCCCTGGAGAGCCTCTCCCAGGAGGAGCCCCAGTTCCCCCAGCTATCTGCTCGCCAGGAGCCTCAGGGCCAGGAGCACCAGGGGGACTACCAGCACTCAGAAAGCAGCTACCATCTCTACCAGCTCCACGGGGAGGAGCTGCCCAGCTACGAGCAGGCTAAGGCCCACTCCCAGTACCTGGCATCCCACTGGGCTGCCTCCATGGACCCCCAGAAGGAGCATCACGAGGGGGGCTTCCACGACGAGGGGGATCTGATGGAGGTTAAGCGTGGGCACGTGCGGTCGCTCAGTGAGCGTCTCATGCAGCTTTCCTTGGAGAGGAATAGCAACAAGTCTGAGGCCATCAAGAGCTCTTCTCACAGCTACCCAGAGCTGGGCTACTATGACCCACAGGCACTCCCCATCCCAGGCCCAGGCCAGGACAAACGTAACCCACCTCCAGAGTACTCAGGCCCCATCCAGGCTCAGGGATTTGTACCCATCCTTGCCCAGGAGCCCCAGTGTGTCTACAGGGACATGCCCCAGCCCCTCCTAACTCAGCAGCACAGGTACTGACTCGTGTTGCTTTTCGTTGTGCCAGTAACAACTTTTATTGAAGCTCAGCATGTGGGCGTCTCTTTTCACGTAACCACTTCCTGCAGTGCGTCATTGTGTTTCACATTCCAGAGTCATGGCGTTCTGTTTGAATCACACCACTTAAAATTGCTTTCACCCTCACAAGCCAATCATGGGTGGAGTAAGTGATGAGTAGTGCTCCTGGTGATGGTTGGGATTTGGATGTATTGACAGTTAGCTGTTCCTTCCCCAGGTATGCGGTGACTGTCCAGCAGCCAGAGGCCTGCTACAGCATGTTCACCAGCCTGCCCTCTGCTGGCCTGGAGGAGCCCAACCAGGTGGAGCTGCTGCTGATGGAGAACGAGAGGCTAAGGCAGGAGGTGGACAGCCACAGAGAGAAGGCCGGCAGAATCCAGAAGGTAAAGGACCGCAAGACTATCTTTTTAGGCCTTAAATGGGTAGCATACCAAGGGCAACTTCCAGTGGGACAGCATCTGGAAGGCTTTTTTTAGTATCGGAGGGTAGACATACAAAGATTCAGCTCATCCACCAATAGTAAACGACTGTAGTCGCTTGTGCCTAGAATGCCACTTGTCTTGGAAACACAAGCCCAGTAACAGTTGGCCCTCAGACATCCATCACAGGCACACTTCCTTGCCTGTACTGGGGACAGGACTCAACAGCTGCCACCCGCACAGCACACACACACACACACACACACACACACACACACACACACACACACACATACAGATCACATAGAGGCCACAGACTCCTACTGTGTCCTCACCCCCTCTATTGTGCAGTTGGCCAGGGTGTCGTATGTGTGAGGCCATAGATTTTTGGCCTAATCCAGGCAGTGTCAGACAGCAGTCGATGGGGTCGTGACTCTGGTCCAGCTGACGCATGCCCCGAGTGCTAAGATAGAGAGGGAGTGGGAAGGAGAGAGATGCTGTTGGTCACGGCAGGTGGCAGGGCACTTGTTAAAAATGAAAGGCCTCTATTGTTCTTTCATCCAACTGCATTTTCACCAACATGCTTCTCCATTCTACCTTTCTATTTTACCTTGCCCTTCTGTTCTGTCTTTCTTTTTTCAACTTCAAATGCCAGTTTCTTTCCAAAGGCATTCATAAGACACACCTTTTACATATTTCTCAGTGTTTTAGATGTGCTTGATTAACCCGCCTCCCCATTTCACCACGGATGCTGTCGGAAAAACGTTTTCCTCCACGGTAGTCACGTCACTCGGTTCTTGCGTTCCCTCAGTCTTAAAGAATGATAATTACTGGGGTTGGAAAGTTTTCCCGTCAGGCCGCAGCCCTGAGTAAACATGCCTGAGTGGCTGCTGTAATGGTGGGCGTCTACGGGCTGTTTCCACAGCCCAGGCATGTACACCTTTCTCACTCTGGCAGCCAGCCCAGACCTCTGTGTGAGTGTTTATGTGAGTGTGTGACTGTCTTTGTGTGTGCCTGCTTTTGTGTGTGTGTGTGATCATACCCGTGTGTGTGCCCACACCTGGAGCTGTGGCTTTTAGCTCTAAGGAATGCCGATATAAATCAGTCACATGGGGAGTGGTGTTGTCCTGAATTCCTTGGTATTATATGCATACCAGTATGTAGGTCGTGTGTACATTGTACACTATACACAGTAGGCCCTGTACATGCCCACATATTTACTCTACTGGTATGTTTAAATCCATATTGAGTATTTATGTACTTTATCTATATGAGTCCAAATGACCCAAACCTCCTGACGTGTGTTAACCCCCTCCCCTCTGTCTCTCCAGTTGGAGCAGGAGATCCAGCGGATCTCCGAGGCCTACGAGACTCTGATGCAGGGCAGCAGTAAGAGGGAGAACCTGGAGCAGACTCTGAGGAGCAGGCTGGTGGCTGAGATCAGGAGGCTGCAAGACTTCAATAGAGACCTGAGAGGTATGGACTACAAATATCACAAATCCTCATTTGCTGAACCCTACCAGTCAGCCCTTTGTAGTTTACACCTCAGCCGACTGAGGCCCTGTTTCCTCTATGTAAAAAACAACAAATGCTCATACTGAACTTGAACCCATTTGCTTTACAGAAAGCCTGGAAAATGCCAGAACCCATGCGGCCAAAGAGGTCAAAGCTGCTGACCACAACCAGCACATCATGGCGAAACTTTTAGAGCAAAGTACGTATGCTACCCTACTTTGAATCTTACAGTCTTCAGTACTCACCCCAGCCCATGACCAGCATTGTAGATAGGATTGGACCATAGCATGGAGTGCTCTGTAGCTAAGCACTTCCTGTATGTAGGAATGCCAGTTGCGTAACGTGGACTTATTAAGTCGGCTGAATAATAGGAAGTTCAAGCCTGCTTTGGAAGGAGGAAAAATAGGAACTATAAATTACACCATGGGGGTAAAACCAGGATCCCGGGTTGTTGGTTTGATTTATGTTGTCTATTTAAGTAGGGCTCTGTTTCCAAAACTAGAGGTGGGAAGTTGTCCGGCCTTGGTAGAGGAATGTTCTGTATTAAGTGGGTCAAAGGCATAGGCCCGCCCCCCCCCTCTTCCCCTGCGGCATTCCACGAGTGCTCGGGTAAATGAAGAACATCAGCCACGATGGAGGAATTCTGGGACTAACTTGTCAGGGAAATGGCGGTGGATGGCAGTATTCAACATTCTTGAGGGACCCTAGGTTTAAAAACGAAGGCCTATTTAGTTCCTTAGATCAGCACAGCAATCTTTCCAGATGCATTTTGGCACGCTATGGGACGAAAATCCTTGTGGCCAATACGGTTGATAGTTCTAACTTGCTGCCCACCTCCCCCCTGCAGACGAGGAGCAGTACGTGGAGCGCCAGCGGGCGGAGCGTGAGCTGCAGCGCCTCCGGGCCACAACCGAGGAGCAGGGCGCCCGGGCGGAGCAGCTGGAGGAGGCGCTGGAGGCGGCCCGGGGGCGGGGTCGCCAGCTGGAGGAGGAGCTGCGCAGGAAGCGGGCCTACGTGGAGAAGGTCGAGCGTCTGCAGAGTGCCCTGGCCCAGCTGCAGGCCACCTGCGAGAAGCGGGAGAGCCTGGAGATGAGGCTGCGCACGCGGCTGGAGCAAGAGCTGAAGAGCATGAGAGCCCAACAGGTAGGAGAGAGGTGGCCTGGTTCGCTCTGGAGGGGCTGGGGGACACTTCACCCTCATCGACCCCGGACTAGCCTCCCAGAATCCCCCCCCCCGGTCGCCTGGTGTTGAACTCTTGACCCGTCTCTCTACAGAGGCAGTCCCAGCCCCCCGGGGTGACGGTGGGCTCTCTGCAGGAGCGCCTGAGGGAGCGGGAGGAGCACATCCTGGCCCTGGAGGCAGACACGGTGCGCTGGGAGCAGAAGTATCTGGAGGAGAGCACCATGAGACAGTTCGCCATGGACGTGGCCGCCACCGCCGCCGCCCAGAGGTGAGGGAGCCTCGCACCCTGCCCCCCCCCCCCCCCCCCCAGATGCTTCAGATCCCGCCTCTTCCTCCTCCTGCCTGTGTCTTAACCCTCTCCTGTTTATCTCCCTCACAGAGACACAACCATCATCAACCACTCTCCATGTCACTCGTCTAACAACAGCTTCAATGAGGACCTGCCCGTCGCTGACCACAGAAACCAGGAAATGGAGAGCAGGTGTGTAGCTACCTCATCACTTCTCGTATAAATCGCGGTCAGAGCCCGGGCTTAGAGCGCATCGGAATCCCTGATCATGAATGACTCAATCGCCCGAATTCATCACAAGTGGTAGAAGTCTGTATCTGTCTAATCTGGCGACCGTGTTTCTCTGCTGGTTAGGATCCGGGCTCTGTACGTCCAGATCCTGGAGAAGGATGCCGTCATCAAGATCCTGCACCAGCGTCTGCTCCAGGACCAGGGCAGGAGGCAGGGCATGTGCCCCCGCTCAGACCTGGCCCAGAAGGATGGCTCCACCCTGCGTGCCGCCACCTCCACCCCCGCCATCAGCACTGCCAAGTTCACCAGCAAGAATGCAGGTAAAGACCCTGTCATTTTTATTGTCAGTAGTAGTAGTAGTACTTTGTATTGTGTTATAGAAGGAAGTACATCTGTCAATGAGTCAAGTGCCAGACTAAGTGTTTTATCTCATGTTGCCCTGCAGGTAAGAGTCTGTCAGACGACCAGACGGCTTCCCCACTTCGCTTCTCTGCTCTGTCTAACCCTGGCCAGGACCAGCAGGATGGATCTACAGCTAGGGAGCCAGCCACCAGCAACAAGCTCAGCACTGGTGAGTTATCGGATGGACACACACACACAAACAAAAAACTGGCTAAAGATTATGTTGAAAGCTGTTGCTCATTGATTTGCCATGCCCCCAAAAGATCAGCCAATCAGGGATAGAGTTTGGCAGGTCGTAGTTCACCAGCGGCCTGCTGGAATGTACTTAGTTGCATTCAGCCAGCCTGTGTATCGACCACACTCATTTACCAGGAATAGATCATCTGAATATAGAACATCAGGATGTACACTGAGGTTAGATAAAGTGTTCTTTAACTGTGACTATTCCTTCATTCATACATTAATCATTGTCCATTTTTTCCACAGAAAATGCAGTGCAACAAAAGTCACGTCCAAACCCCTTCAAAGGACTGGATGACTTGGAGGCTGAAGCGGTGGAAATCTTCATTTAAGGAACTTAAAGACTTAAAGACTTAAAGAATGTGGACTAGATGTGACAGGGGCAATGTCCCTGTAATGAGCAGTGGAAGGAAGCTGAGAAACGCCAGAACGTTCATAGATCAACAAACTCACATAAAGAGTGACAAAACGGGAATGTTGTAGAATGAGAGGAAATTGTGTGAAAAAGGACTGGTTTCACATTTAGAAGGGAGCTGTGCTCTCTCTCTAGCTTTCTCTTTGACCTGGACTAATGCAGGCATGCGGTCTGGTTGTGAGATAAAAAATGTGAAACTTTAGAGGTACTTGGACAGTATTTTGGATTGCAATTGGGCAACATATTGTCAAGAGTGTATGCCAAAGTATTTATATTTGCTGCTTTCTCACATAACTATGATTAACTTAAAAACTCCCATCCATGGAGTTCAGGAACTTCATATTTTTCTTACATCTGGTTGTCACATTCCCCAAATATTAACTTAAAGCCCCATGGTATTTCAAATTGATCTTAAGATCTTATCTTTTGTGGACTCATGACTTGCATTCCCTCCCATCTCTAAAATGTTACATTAACTAGCCACATTCCTGTTTCATGGAATTTGTCTGTTTGGAAAGACTCCCATTTCTTTATAATTTGATTGAAGAAAACGCAAAACAATCATGATTCGCATATTTTCTCCCTGAACTCACTCAAGGAACCTCTGGAGCTGGTTCTACTGGGGTTCAGATCTGAGTGAGCTGTTTTCATCCCAGTTTCTACGATTTGAATGGCCTTTTCCATGTGTGAGAGTGTACAGTTATTTTCATCCGTTTTCTTTTTATGAATGTGTGTGTTTGTGTGTGTGTCCTAATATGGTGTGTCTGCTGGTCAGATATCACCATGGGGATAAAGCTACAAGCTACAGTTGGGTTGTTGTTTCCTGTAGGCTTTGGATGAACTAACAGGTTAATGATTATATATTTTATACAGATGTTTGTATTATTTTAGATACAGTATGTAGTGCTCTGTGCAGGATGCCAAAGATTTTATGTGTGTTGTAAGTTATGTTCAGACAATCAGATATGTTAAGCTGTCAGACCGAAGTGTTGACCTCAAGACATTTCTGTGAACTCCTAACAATATGAAGGTTGTGAATTTGAATTCATTCAACATTTCATAAAGCAATAAAATATTCTAATATATAAAGAAAGAATTTCCACCTTTGTTCTTTGAAGTAAACAAGTACAACTCCACAGAAAAACATTTTGCTGTTGTAAGCCTCCAGTGTCAGAGCTATGTTGACAAACATCGAAACTTTTCGCGTCGTCTTTACGGTTACTCCTTTCCTCTTAACACATTCACTCCACCTGTAGAGAGTGAGTCCTCGTTAATAAAGGCCAGAGATGCATTCTTTGGGCTCAGATTTCCTCAGTGGTGAGCACTCCTGTTACTCCTGCCGACTGTTAAGAGCATGCTTGACATTGATAGCATTCTTAACTGAACTGAGGACAATATACATCACAAAGGCTAGTTTCTCTCAGATTAACATCTGATCCTAGTTGTAAATTCCTGTGACCTGAAACACGCAGTACACCTAGTGTTCCTCTCATTACAAGCATAAGTTGTATTTTATCGGTCTCTAGCCAACTAGCCAGTCTGTTGGTGAGGTTACACTGAATTGGTGAGGGTGTCTTTGGTCGCTGTCATGCGATATTCATGAGATTCCTCTGAAAGCAAGGAGAGCTCCAGACAAGCTATTGACTTCACCGGTTCTCCAACTGGCCTATGCCTGTTCCCACAATGAGACTTCACAGCCCAGGGACGATGACAATGACAGAGAATGTGCTGGGGTCATCAGGGCTGGGGTGGGGGGGAGGGGGCAGAGCTTACATGCCTCAGCTTCAGGGATCTGACCGCTGGGACACTGTATGTGTATGCATGTATATACTGTATACAGTATCACGTGTGGGTGAATTGCTAGGTTGAACCACCAGACAATGTTATGGGAAAATACATAAACCATAGTGTCTGTTATTCATACAAATGTAGAGCTAGACACAATTTTTATGGACACCTTACATACTTTTTGTATTATGTAAAGTCCTTTCCTGCGCTGTATCAACCTTGAAACACTGTCGTCCATTTTTTTTCTTTTTCTATCTCTCTTCCTCTTGCCCCCCCCTTTCTCTGTCTCTCCCTCTCTTCCCAGAGGCACAGACACTGTGGTTTTATAATTAGATGGGTTAGATGGGATTAGAAGTTAAAACACCTCAACAAGCATGGACTTGGCAGACAACAACTTATATAAGGGAAGGAAATTAGATGGCAAGATACAGATAGGAAGGACTGTATGGGAACACAGCAACTAGCGGTATGTGCTGCAATCAATCTTACTTATGAACTGAGAGTGTTTATCTTTCTCTGACTGACAGGATTTTGAGGAACTGCCAACATTCCTTCTCATTCTGAAAGGCGGCTGGCGTGTTCCAACTAAGAATCACTCTGCCAGAATTGATATGATAAAGAAGGATGGAACGTTAGTAGGTTCAGAGGTCAAATTCCGCAATGGGCTAGCATGTCAGGAAACGTTGAGGGAAATTATTTGTCGAAGGTTTTTAGCTATTGCTCAACCACACGAAAGCTTCTATGTCGACCTTGATCGTCATGAAAGACGTACTGTTAGGTCCATAAATATTTGGACATTGACACAATTTTCATCATTTTGGCTCTGTATACCACCACAATGGATTTGAAATGAAACAATCAAAATGTGCTTTAAGTGCAGACTTTCAGCTTTAATTTCAGGGTATTTACATCCAAATCAGGTGAACGGTGTAGGAATTACAACACATTTTATATGTGCCCCCCCCCTTTTTAAGGGACCAAAAATAATTGGACAAACTAACATAATCATAAATCTAATTGTCACTTTTAATACCGCCGTCCTATGAGTTCTGAAGCATTTGGCTGAATCTGAGCAGATAATATTGCCAGAAACACTTCAGAATTCATCCTACTGCTTTTGTCAGCAGTCACATCATCGATAAATACAAGGGAACCAGTTCCATTGGCAGCCATACATGCCCACGCCATAACACTACCTCCACCATGCTTCACTGATGAGGTGGTATGCTTTGGATCATGAGCAGTTCCTTCCCTTCTCCATACTCTTCTCTTCCCATCATTCTGGTACAAGTTGATCTCGGTCTCATCTGTCCATAGGATGTTGTTCCAGAACTGTACAGGGTCTTTTAGATGTTTTTTGGCAAACTCTAATCTGGTCTTCCTGTTTTTGAGACTCACCAATGGTTTACATCTTGTGGTGAACCCTCTGTATTTACTCTGGTGAAGTCTTCTCTTAATTTTTTGACTTTGACACAGATACGCCTACCTCCTGGAGAGTGTTCTTGATCTGGCCAACTGTTGTGAAGGGGTTTTTCTTCACCAGGGAAAGAATTCTTCTGTCATCCACCACAGTTGTTTTCCGTGGTCTTCCGGGTCTTTTGGTGTTGCTGAGCTCACAAGTGCGTTCTTTCTTTTTAAGAATGTACCAAACAGTTGATTTGGCCACACCTAATGTTTTTGCTATCTCTCTGATAGGTTTGTTTTGATTTTTCAGCCTAACGATGGCTTGCTTCACTGATGGTGACAGCTCTTTGGACTTCATATTGAGAGTTGACAGCAACAGATTCCAAACACAAATACCATACTTGAAATGAACTCTAGACCTTTTATCTGCTCCTTGTCAATGAAATAACGAACTCCCATGAGGGAATAACATGGCCATGGAACAGCTGAGCAGCCAATTGTCCAATTACTTTTGGTCCCTTAAAAAGGGGGGGGCCACATATAAAATGTATTGTAATTCCTACACCGTTCACCTGATTTGGATGTAAATACCCTGAAATTAAAGCTGAAAGTCTGCACTTAAAGCACACCTTGATTGTTTCATTTCAAATCCATTGTGGTGGTATACAGAGCCAAAATGATGAAAATGGTGTCAATGTCCAAATATTTATGGACCTAACTGTATGTGTCCATGTGCAAATTGCAGAAACTGTTTTGTCACCCTTTCTGCTTGTGTAACATGTATTGGCCCTGTGGCATTTGTGGTTTAACAACACTTTCCTAATAGTCTTAGAAAGAGAGGCTTTGAACTCCCAGCTCTAACAATAAACAATCATGGGGAACACAGATATGTAGGGAGTGGGAAGTAACACAGACCAACAAACACTTCTTCTTTCAAGTCAATCCTCATCAGTCAGGTACGGAATGAGTATTTCCGTTGACACAAAGAGCTTTCTTGCAAGGGTGTTTGGAGGAGCAACACAACTATCAATCCTCTGTATTTAATCTGTTCAAACACAAAGTATTAGTAGAGCTCACATTTTGAATTCATCCCAGCACCAACGTTGTGGTTTTTCAGTGAGGTCGAGATTGATCAGGTCTCCAGCCGACCGACTTTTCCAGCATTGATTAATGGACACATGGAATGACTTTCAGACCCTGGGTAGCTCCAGCCAACAGGGCTTCTGAAAACACCCACAGGGATAGTAAATCGAATGGGAATCATTTGTTTCCCTAGTCGTCAACCCATAACATATTTTGGTTGTTGGTCATATATGTGTACTGTGTTTTTGCTCTGGGTCCAAGGGGAGTTAACAAGCAGGTCCTATTAGCCAGTTGAATCTATAACTGTGAATAAGACTTCAGACTGAGGTTGTTCACAGGCTTTAAAAAAATGTTTAGTTTTTTAGTGCACTTAGTTTCTTGCATGCCTGAGAAGGGCAGGTAGAAGGGACACTTGGTGTGTTGCAGTCGTCTGTATTGATTGTGATTCAAGGCTGGAGTCTGTTGATGACAACCTTATGAAATCCATCTGAATTCAAACCTTGTCCACTTCACATTATACACAATGTTTCCTTGAAAAATACACAAAGTAAAACCATGTCATACTTTAAATGTTTCACCTCAACTGCAACAGGTCTAGTTTTTCCACAGCTCATGATGTTCTGAAAACTGTAAGGCAGTGTTGTTAGACATTGGGAAGGAACCTCAGTGTTGACTCCTGTGTGTTTTGTTCTTCCACTTCCTTGTGGGACCCACCTCACTGACATCATTTCCTGGCTACGCATAATGACATACTGTTCAGCCCTGGTTCAAACATCATTGAAAGTCAACATGTGTGTCATGTGTCAAATCTGTGAGGGCAATGAGCTTATTTTTACCATTAGTCATACATGCCAAACGATATGAGACAACTGCAGTACAACCAAGAAACCTTAGTTATAATATTCAAACACAACCTGTGAGTCCTAGAATCATCTTTTATGCCAAACTGACAGCTCATTCCATTCCAATCCTCCATCTACTTGAGTCTCTCAGGATCAGTGGGTCAACCAGACATTTGGCCAGTGGAGTTTTAAAGGTAAATAGTGCCACCTGGTGGTGCTAGACTGCTCAGTCAGCCCCCCATTGTGTATCTGGTGTATTTGTGTAATCCATTACACTGTGCTCTAACCCTAACCTTGCATGTGAAAAACAAATACTTTTTTGTATAAATATCAGGGCAAACACATTTAATTGCAATAATACTTGGTCATAACTGAACAAATGCATTATTTAATTAAAAAGTAATCATCAGGTCATTTTATGTGGTCAATTACGGTTTGTGAAAAGCCTCAAAAGAAGAATTTCCAATGACCGCCACAACCCTAACTAATCACTGGATACCTTATTTGTTCAGTGTCTTCCATTTTGGTTTATATGAAGTCAGAGTCATCAGCTATTTACAAAATATTTTATTTGAGAGTTTTGTAAATTCTACATACTTGTTTCTATAAATACAATATGCGATGTAATTTTTTTAATAATGATAAAAATCAACAAAATAGTAACATTATAAAAATAACAATTTAATAATGATCTATTAAAGGCATCTACACATATTTGAGATAATCCACATACCAAACTAAATTTTTTGACAAGGACGTCTATAAAACATATCCATGGCAGGTCTATTTCACCAAATGAATTACGTTTTGTTTTCCCTTTTTAGCAATGTCACAGTGCAAACATCATATGACAGTAATTCATATGAACGTAAAAGCAAGTAATGCAATGTAAAGGGTAACTGCTAAAAGGATGTCAATACTGTGCTTTGAACAGCTGGTTCCTGGGCTGCACAGCCTTCCTCTGACTCTCATACATGTTGAAATAAGAAGTTAAGAGGTCGTCCATTTTGTAACCCTTAAAGAAAAACAAGAGACAAACAAATGGATGACAGGGTGTCTTGATTTCAACATCATGCTGGTTAATGTGAAGATTCTTGTTGAGGGTGAACTACGAGGACGATTGGCCATCCACTCACCAGTGACGTCTCACAGAGAATGGTGTTTCCTCTCACCAGGTTACCGACCGTCATGTGGAAGAAGGTGCTGCCGCTGGACCAGTTGGTTATGCGGTTGAAAGGATATAAGACCAGCAACTCCTGAGATTTACACAAAGAAAAACATCTGGTCACATCATGTTGGAACTAACCTGGGACTCATGTAGTTGATTTATCAGCTAAGGGAAATTAAGCTTCACCTTGGTTTTGGGGTTTATGAAGTTGACACCTTGCTTGCTGATAGCTATCACCACAATGCTGGGGTAACTTGGCTCGGATGTTTGCTGTGAAGCAAGACAATGAGTTATCAGATGGAACGTCCTCCGGAATTAAAGACAGACATATAACATTGGATCTTCTGTAACCGAATGCCCTGACCTAGCTGTCTCTTAGTCTGGCCTCACCCACCTTCACTTCGAAGAAAACACAACCAAAGGTTGGCCAGCTGGAGATGATTCGAAGGAAGGCCAGCTTGGCCTCGTCCGTGGTGATCCCAGCCTGCTTGTTATAGGACGACACGATGTGCTGCAGGGGAGAACAGGACAGAAAGCTGGGTTCAGAATGAGGCCCGGGAGCAAGCTCCGGAACACTTTTGGGATGGTCGAAGTACTAAACCTTCTTCCACTCCTCGGGGGACATGGACTTCAGCTGGTCAGCTGGAACCAGCTCCTTCAGCATCCTGGGGATCATCACAAACTGAGACTTGTCTATGTCCACTTTGATCCTGAACAGCAGCCCAGCCAGGCTGATCATGTCCTCCTTGGTGCACTTGTGGTAGCCTCGCAGGTACTTGGGCAACTCCTGAGGGCAGGAGAAACAACAGTGTGAATGTGGTGGGAGCTTCCCAGGTTTGTGACTCGTGACGTTTTAAGATGTAGGATTTTGTGAGGTGAATCTTTGAAAGAGAAGCCGTTGCTCATAGATCGAGGTAAGGCTAGCCAGATAAGTGGGACTCACTTGTGGGAAGTGGAAGTTGAGGTCGGCTATCAGGTCCCTTCCTGGGATGACGTTGAACCATAGTTTCCTCATGAAGATAACTAGATAAGGTGCTGTGGCTACAGTTCCTGTCAATCCATGTAAAGGCAAAAACTTTAAAAACCATGACACGTGAAACCATGATGGTGGGGGAGTTTGTATTGAATTACTGACTATCTATTTAGTGATTGTACATTACCCTCTTTGGATTTCTTCACTTTCTTCGGTTGCTCAGTGGTCGGTCTCAAACTGTCAAAGAAGTACTGTTGCTCGATCAAGCCCACGACCTAAATTCACCACAAAGTCAACCACAACATACGTTCACATACCTAACCAGGACAAATGCTATACAATAGCATATATTTAAGGACACAGTACTTTGTCAAGGCTTTCATCTCCCCCACCTTGTTTGTTGTCTTCATGAAGAGACCGTAACCGTCTGAAGAGCTTAGTTTCAGGCGGCTGGCGATGGTTCGACAGAGGTCTCGAATCCTCGTGGTGGACTCCACTTCAAACAGCTAAATGTTTACAGATGTGTTACACCGACGCTTAAACACCTTTACCCTGGAACTCTTATGTTGTAAGAAGATGATAAAAGGTGGTTGTTTTAAGGCAAACTTTACCTCGGTTGTATCATTGGGGAAATGTACTTTATGGAAGATCTGGCTGCTGTTCTGCTGGATGGCGTCAACCTCCACCTGATGTGGGGGAAGCTTCCTGGGCTCCATCCTACAACAAAGACAGTCAGATCTCAAACATAGCTTTGTCATTCCTGAAATCTGCGTTTCATTTTTGCCACAGGAAGATACAGTTATCCATAGCAATTTAAGAGAACATATTGGAGCCCAGGCTGGTTGGTAGCCAGTTGACATTCTTTGTCTAGGGTCCACAGTGGTGTTCTCACCTGAGCATGGCCTGCAGTCTCTGCAGACATTCTGCAGCCAGGGGTTCTCTTGGGCGGGACTCCAGGAACAGCTGGGTGTATTTCAGCAGGGTCTGGCTGGGGGGGAACAGACCTGTACACAGCCAGATTAGCTGCCAGCCATAGTCTGTACTCAACCTGTGAGAGGAGGGAGGAGAGAGAGTACCATATGAGAGAGAGAGAGAGATAGAGAGAGTACCATATGAGAGAGAGAGAGAGTACCATATGAGAGAGAGAGAGAGAGAGAGAGAGAGAGAGAGAGAGAGAGAGAGAGGGAGAGAGAGAGAGAGAGAGCAGACTTCATCACTTGGGACCCTTCACAACTCCTGTCAGCCCACATCAGCTAGCCATTATAGGAGCACCTCTGGCCAAATAGAGAATGTTCAAAAACCCTTTCATTCCCACTGCGACATTCATATCAAACAAGGCCAGATAGACTGTCACTACTTTTTAATGCAGCTCTGCACACCTGCTCTTAGTTATTTAAGGACTTTTTGTGTTTTAATGTAATTTGATTTGTGGTTCTATGACCCTAATCTGTCATGGGTGTATGTTTTCTGTCATGGGTGTATGTGTCGGTTTTCTCAGTTAGGTCAGCCCGGGAATGGAACCATCTCCCACAGAACATTAGAGAATCAACCTCATTCAACTGCTTTAAAATAAATCTCAAAAAATGTGATCATTATTTTTGTTTACCACTTGTTTGTATATCCATTGTTCTTTCCCTTCTACCCATGGTTAAGGACTACGTGAGCTTGTGTATTGGGATTTTATGTTCGATATCTTTTCACTAAATGTCTTTGTATAGCCTTTTATCACTCTGGCAGGGGGACTGCCAATGGAAACTAGCCTTTTGGCTATAATTGGGTGCATTTACATTTTAATGTTCATGAATGTACACTGTCCCTCTTGATCAAATAAATACATTGATTGATTGATTGATGTTGTATACTGTTTGTGAGCCAAGTGCAAGACCATTTTCTATCTTGAAGTTCTGGAAATTTGAATTTAAAAGAAGAACAGCCATAACATGGTACCTGCTACTGTTGTTGGTCATCTGCCTCATGATCTGACAGTAGATCTCATCTTGTAGTTCCACATATTGTGTGGCCGGCCCAAAGATCAGGTCGGTGAGCTCGATGGCGCTGCGTACGTGTTTGTTGGGGTAGTCTCCCATGTACTTCAGGATAGGTGAGCTTGTCGTTAAGGACAACAGTAAAACAGTTGCTACTGTACATTGTTTGGTACATGCTCTATAAGAAGAAGACAGGAGTAAAAACATGAACCGTTCTGTCGATGAAGGATATCGATGAAGGCTGTGCAGGCCATGTGACTGAGGTCGGAGTTGCCTTCCAGGCTCTTCAGAAGAGGCTGTCTGAGGGTCTCTCTGGAGTTGGCCCACAACTTTTCCTTCCTTCTGACCTGACCTGGCCGACCCACCTCCTTACCTGGCTGCCTGTCAAACATCCACACAAGATGCATAAGAACTGTGTAGATGGTTGGGATGAACGCATTAGGGTTGGAAAGAACGGCCTCTCGGTGATACAAAAGATGGCAGTTCGAACTACCTGAAGTACTCAAAGGAGAATTCCTTCAGTGAGATGGGCGCCACTGCCTCTTCTCTCTCCAGAATGTTCTTAGTCTTCTTCTGGTCTTGATTTAGATTTAACCGATTCTGGGGATTCAGTTAAGAAGAAGCACTTTGTCAGAAACCTCACCAGAGTGCGCTATTGCTCTATCAAAGTCCACAAGTCGGGAACCGTTGCGTGCCAGTCTGCCTACCAGGGTGTCCTCGCTGGGCTTGGAGAGAGTTGGCAGCACCTGGATGGCATCGGTGGCGATGGCCCCGGTGTTGGCCGTGAACTCATTGGTGGCCTTGATCCAGCCGCGCTCAGGGGAGTACTCACCATCCTTCACTATGACCAGCAGGTCCCCTCGCTTGCAGCTCAGGAAGGTGGGGTCGTCTGCGAATGAGGAGGAACCCCGTGAGAATGGACTCTCATTAGACTCCTGGAAGCCTGAGCGTGGCGTGTGATCTTAGGTTGATTCACATCACCCCGACGGCATGATCGAAAGCGACTTGCAGGCGTGCGAGGTGAGGTGAGAGGGGGTCCTACCCAGTCTGTTGATATCCTGCAGGGCTACTGCGTACACAGAGCGCTCCTTTAGACCCTCCAGGTACACCTGGATCAGCTCGGCCATCTCCCCCGCCAGGGCACATCTCAGGAGATAGAGCCCCTGCATTGTGTCCAGACTCAAAGACTGACTTCCAGTAATACCGTCACTGGGGAACACACAGAGCAATGGGTTTATTGTTGTACTCACAGTATACTGAATATAGTCGTGTACGGTTGGCTTTTTGGAGGGTATAGCTCAGTGGTTGAGCATATTGAGAGGTCTCAGGTTCCCCCCTGTAATGTACGGCGCTTTGGATAAAACTGTCTGCTAAATAAATACATAATAAGAATAAAAATGGGTGGGTGGCAAAGGCTAAACCAAACTGCCGTATGTACCTTGTTATGTTGGCAGCAGTCACTTCAGGGTAGGTCAGCTCTAAGAGCTGCTTGTTTTTGTCGTCCTGGAATGAGACTCCCTTCCAGTTGATGGCCACGATAAAGGCGCTCTTGGGTAATGATGGTCCTGTGATTGAACAGAGAGCCAAGAACCCAATTCAGGTACAATCAGACAATCCAGAACAACGACTTGTTTGAACCTGACATCTGGCCAGGGAGCATTTGATGTATGCTGAAAAAAACAACCTCTGTGCAAACATGTCTGGAGCGAAAGCCCTGGAAGACTCACCTGAGATCATCGTGACTTCATAGAACTTGGAGAAGTAGATAGGCCACTTCTGACGGGCACTGTCGACAACGTCAGCCCTAGCTCTCTCTTTTCTCTCCTTTCCCTTTACATATGAACCCTGTCAAAGACATTGATAGTTTTAGAGAAATTTGTTTGTCATATGCACAGTGTAACAAAGGTCATTCTGGGCAATGACATTCTTACGACAAGGCAAGGTAACATCCAAGTACAATGCGTGAAAATATAAAAACGCAAATACTGGCAAAAAAAAAGCCAAACGACAAAAAACAGCACCAGCAAAAAAAATTGCCAAAGTACAATGGCAAATATTTTTACAGAACACAACAACAGCACTAGCAGTGGACATTCCACCAGCAGCAGGACACCACATGTTGCATGAGGAGCCAGGGTCAGTGCAACCGTCCTATCATCATCCTCAAATGGAATCGTCCTCTCATAGTTGGCAGAGGACGACATCAGTGGGCTAGATGGGCGAGGGTGGTACCTGCAAGTGAGCAGCGTTAATCATCTGAATCCACTTGGTCTGTGACTTGGTTTCTATCAGGGTGATGGGGATGCAGTCCTCCACCACCGTCCTGGCATTCTCAATGCTGTTTTCAGACCCAAATTGTGCGTAGTAGTGCATCGCAGCCAGCTGGACAAAATCGTCTTCCTGAATGTAAAAAAAAAACAGATGTCATATCCTGTAGGAGCAGCGTGCAACAACTATGGTGCTCTGCTATAGTCTGATACACCATCCCTCCCCACAGCAGGGTTACTGACCTTCTCAGAGCTGTACTTTTTCGACTTGAGGCCCCTGATGACCTGTTGGTAGATGATGTCGGTGCTGACGGGGTCCCACATGCTGTCGTGCCAGGGCGTGAACAGCTCCTTCTGGAAGAACAGCTTCCACAGGGTCGGCTGGCCCTCGTCGCCCTTCCTCCTCACTTCGTGCTCGCACTGAGAGATGGCGTCCATCACGTGCTTCCCGTCGCTGCCCAGGGACCACAGCTGGGGACCGCCACGGGAAAACAGAAGGACGTCATACTCTAGTCATCCCCAGAGCCGGTCTGCGTGAACTTACATTAGCTCAGGAAAGTGTTAAAGTGACGGCTTGGTGGCATCTGATCTCCTTCACCTTGTCATAGATGTCGATGTAGATGGAGAACCCGTAGGTGTCTTTCAGGTTGATCTTCTTGGCTACTTGCTGGCACAGCTCTGCAGACGTGCAGGCCGAGTCCACAGTCAGGCTGATGGTGGATCCGTCCATCAGGGACACAGACATCGGAACGGACAACTTGGTCTTGGCTGCCTTTTCACAGGAAGACAAACACATTTTCACAAATGCTTTTCACAACTGGCAAAAAGCCTGCGGTATGCCGTATGAGGGACTGCATCTGATTTCAATCCGGCTTTGTTCTGGAACTCGGATTTCCCCCTTTTCCAGTGTGTCTCACCTGTAGCTCTATATAGCAGGGAGGTTCTTTTCTCTCCCCATTGGCCACGACGCGTCGCAGGCGTTCCGCGCAGTACGGCCCGTAGCTCTTGTGTCCACAGCGGATGAAGGCCTCCAAATACTGCACCGTAGACCATAATAGACAGTCAATGATTAACAAGGACAAATAAACGACCAGATTACAAAAAAGACAGTGATGATGCGTGCATTGTTTCAGGGCCACATAAACGTTATATAAATAGTTGTCTTGGCAGAGGAATACAACCAGCTTTAGTTCCCTGTTGTACACAGATGAGGGTGGTACCTTCAACAGGTGCTCGGTAGGGGGGAAGACTCCCAGACAGATGGACATCAAGATCCAGCCTCGGAGACAGCTACGCTGGTTCTTGTTTTTTACCAGCTGCTTGCAGATCTGACTGTAGATCTCATCCCTGCCAAGGACAGAATAGACTCAACAGTTATTGGCTGGCAGTAGATTCCTCAATTCTTTTATGTATATTCACTGATCGTTGTTTCAGTACAGCAGGAATGTTGTGGACTTCTTGTTACCTGATATTTGGTCTGGAAATGGCGTATCCAACGATCACGTGCAGTTGCTCCAAGGATGACATTGGTCGATCTAGAGTGGGTCCTTCACCAACCATAATGTCGCTTCCATCCACCTCGATTTCTGACTGGTGAGGAGACAGTTACACAATTTGCATGTGAACACAGGATGGGTATAGCCCAGTGGAGGATCCTTTGACTACAGATCAAGAGGTTTCAAGTTCCGCCTGTAAGTCGATGTGGATGTAAGCGTCTGCCGTGTTTCTCAACCCTGGTCCTGGGGGACACCATGTCCAGCATGCTTTAGATGTTTCCCATTCAAATGAATAGGTCATTATCAGGCTTCTGTAGTGCTTGATGACAACCTATTCATTTGAATCAGGTGTTTTGGAAACACAGTACCAAAGGAAGACATTACTTGATGAATATTGCATTTGATTTGATGTGGAAGAAACGCCTCACCTCTTCAACAATAGTGGACTGTTTCCTGTTCAATATTGCTGCTTCGGATTTCCTCCTGTTCTTTCTCAGCACTTTCTGTTGGGACAAGAAGAGTGTATCTCGCTGGTAGAACGCAGGTTTGGTTGGTGAAAAAAACTAAAATGAGATAGTCCTTCAAAGAAATGGTTTATACAGATAAACGAGTCAGTACCTGGTCCAGTCCCACCAGGTTGCTGAGCCTCCTTCCCTGCCTTAGTGCATACTGAGGGAAGGGGTTGGTCACGGTGCTGAGGCGCTCCTGGCTGAGTGTTTTAGGCTCTGGGAGGTCGCCCATGAACCTCAAGATGATCCACCACACCGTGAGACAGGCCTGGGGGATAGAGGGAGTGGGCGGAAGGGATGGATGGAAAATAGAAGGGGAAGTTTGGTCAGGAAAATAAAATGGGGAAAATAAGGCTTGGGGGGATGTGAAAGGAGAGAAGGGGGGTGAGCGTGCTGTGCTCACCAGGGCGTCTCCCTCGTCCTCGTGGTGGAGCAGGGGCTGCCGGAGCCGCTGGGTGATGTGGCTGTTGCTGGCTGAACCCTGGAAGTGCATGGCACTGAACTTGAAGAAGGAATATTCGTCATCCTCATTGTCGTCTTCTTCATGATCCAAATCGTAGTCCTCTACGGGCAGTTTCGGAGGGCCGGGGTCGGTTGCTGTGTCTGGCTCTGGGGCCTCCGCGATGGTCACCAAGGGCACTGTCTTCTCCGGCGTGGTCTCCTTCTTCTCCGGCGTGGTCTCCTTCTTGTCCTCCTCCTCCTCTTTGTTCTCCTCCTTCTAAAGAAGAAAGAAAGAAAAAGAAAAATGATAGAAAGAGAAGTGAGACTCAAACAATTATCAATGCATCCTGCATCTTTTCCGTGGTGGTTCTAGGCTCACCTCAACCACGTCTGAAGAAATACACTCCTGTTTGTCCTGGGCAACAACCATGGGTAGGAACTCAAACATGTCGTTCAGTATCTCCTGTTCATCCATAGGCTCAGGGCTGCTAAACGCCTGCTGGGATTGGCTGAGAACCTCCTCAAGCCTTCTCT
Source organism: Osmerus eperlanus (assembly GCF_963692335.1). Classification (NCBI taxonomy): domain Eukaryota; kingdom Metazoa; phylum Chordata; class Actinopteri; order Osmeriformes; family Osmeridae; genus Osmerus; species Osmerus eperlanus. Next base: position 4,022,177 of record NC_085033.1, read on the forward strand.
GCAGCTCCAGGGCTTCCAGCTCCTGAGCCTGGCGCTCCTGGGCGGAGAGGAAGGCCTGACACACAACACAGAACAAATCTTACTGCAGAGGCACGGACAGACAACTTGGCTTGTTCATTTCCATTCTTTCGGAAGAACGTCTCTTCTTCCCAAAAACTCACGTCGGTCCGGATCTTGTTGGCCCTCTTCCTGGCTAGCATGCCTCTGGCGTGGGCCTGTAGGAGCGTCACAGCTTGCCGCTGGCGTTTGAAGCTCTTCCTGGCCAGGTAGCCTCGCACCCCAGCCTGCATGGAGACAGCGGCCTCCTGCTTCTTCTGGAACTCCAACTGGGCCTTCCGCCCGCGGATCCTGGATATCAGGCGCTCAAAGCCACGTAGAATCTGAACACAGGCGCGCCCAAGTGAGACCAGATAGGAAAAGCAGATTAGCGAATAGAACCCCAACTCAAAGTGTGACGGGTCTAATCCTTGCATTACCAAGGACTTGTGTGTTGTGAATTCTTTGAAAAGGAAGATTTGAACATGATTTTTTAAATTCATTTTTTCTTGGACGTGCCATTGGGAGTCCAAAGTGACCTGTGTTACCTTTCGGTAGATTTTCCGCACTCTGAAGGCTCTCCAGTACGTCTGTACAACCAGAGCTGCTCTTCTCTTGTTCACAAAGCTCTTTCTACAAGAGGAGTCAACACACATGGGATTCATTCCTACTCCAACATCTACTATACATTCATACATGCATACACTTTGATGACAGCTGGATTCAGCTAACCTAATTTTGTCAGTGTCTCCACTACCCCTATCACCTACCTGTCCCTGTGGCCCAACATGACCCTCTGGATGATGAGGGCCTTCCTGTTGAACTCTCGCTCTCTCTCCTGCTCCAGGAAAGAGTCGTGGGCATCCTGTGGAGAAACAGGAGAGAGGTTTATTAAAAGGCTACCCACCTGACATATGCACATGTTGCTGACTCATGCACTCTGACAATTTACTCAACATTGACTCAACATTCATTATTTTGAGTTTGGATTTGTGTTTGAGATTGAGGACACAAACTTCATTTCTTAGGAGTATGTGACTGTTGGGGATGTTCTAGACAGGTAGGAGTAGAAACACTGCACCTTTAGGAAGATTTTGGTCCTGCCAGTCCTCCATCCGTCATCTCCAGTGATGACAGCCCTGCAGATGGCATCACAGCAGGCTGCCGCTGTCTCCTGGGGGACGGAGGAAGGAAGCAACAGGGACTGGTTACCACCAGGAATACCACAACATACAATAAAATAGCGATGGTTATGGCGGGAATTGTAGGGATGACGTTCATCGTCATCATTTCGCCGTCGTTTGTCATAATGTGTGTTTAAGTTGGGCCACGTGTCTCACAGTTTTGGGGTCACAGACAGCGGTGTTCAGGAGCACCCTGTAGCGCTGCAGGAAGTCCTTGAAGGAGTGGCGGATGGGAAATCCCAGTTTGCGGATCCTGATGGTGTCCATCATGCCAGAGTAACGCAGCTGACGCATGCACAGCTCCCGGTCAAAGCTCTGAGGCACACAGAGTCGCTGGTAAACTTGAGCCAGCAGTACTGTGATGGCAATGGCGGTTAAATTCAGCCCTAGTAATAATAACAGCAACCACAGTAAGAGCATTTAGCAGAGCGTGCGTATTCCCCGTATTTCCTGACCTTGGATTGTTTGTCGTTGTTGGGTTTGAAGCAGCGGATGAAGAAGGGCTGGCAGACGGACAGGGCCTTCATGAGGGCGTCGAGGGACAGGCGGAACTTGCCGCTCAGCGTGGTCACCTGTTTCCTGCCGTCGCTTTGGGCCTGCAGGGGCAGATGAGAGATAAACCACGGTTAGGGGACCAAAGCAGGACCAAAACCTGAACTGATCAGCAACCGCACACTGAAAAATTGACAAGCATCACTCATTTATGAATAGACTCATTGGAGAGTTGACATGGCACATTGTATGTTCTAAGAGCCGTGACATTCCTCACCCTCAGAGAGCTCCTGGGAGTTAGGATGACCTTGTGGTTGTTGGAGCTCTTGGCTCCATTTGTATTGAGCTCAGTCTCAAAGATCATTCGAAGGAGCTTGTTGGTGGATGTGTTTATAAGCTTGATGATGTCAGAGCTGACAGCATCTCTGTTCTTTTCCAAGAAGCCTACAGGGAAATAACAAACCAGGAAACTGGTTATGGTGGCTCAGCTCCTATTAAACTGGTCTATACTGGATCACACTGTATGAATTACACACTCACTCAGGCGTTGCCTGAAATGTGACAATCCATGTTATTGATCTAGTTGAGGAACGTGAACCCTGACGTTTCCTGGGTACCTTTGGAGTTGTAGTAAACGACCCCAGCAAAATGGCTGATCCCAAACTCGACATCATGAGCACTTTTGGAGGAGAGGTAGACGTTGCTTTTCCCATGGACTGTGTTCATCTTGTTCAGCATGGTAGCGTCGGTCCCCTGTGAAGAAACGCTCAACGCTATCAATGACCTGACCCATACTGACAGACACAGAGAAACCTGGCCCATGATTCTAGGTGATCAGCGTACCTTGGGAAAGTGGCTCTCCTCGTCGATCAGGGAGAGCAAATTCAGAGATTTCCCTGCCAGCAGGTCCAGAGTGTGCTGGTTGTCACTGAATGAGATGCTCTTCCAGACAATGTCCTCCTTGTAATACTCCTCTTGCTCTTCTTTGAACAAGTGACTCACAAAGAATTGCTGCAGCTGCTCATTGGCAAAGTTAATGCACAGCTGCTCAAAGCTGTCAAGAAAGAGAATGAAGTGAGACAGGAAAGAGGTTAGTTGACATATTGGGCTTAGAATTTTGCAAGAAATCGAGTGAAACAGTTGAATTGCAAACCTGTTTGAGTCAAAATTCTCAAAGCCAAAGATATCAAGTAGGCCAATGGATTGGCGGACATATTTTGGACCACTGATTGGGATCTTGTGGATAGTATTGTTGATTTTCCCAACAATCCATATGAACAGCTTGCCATAAATTGCCTACAGAAATGATGACACACTTTTTGAATATCACTTGGTACAAGGATTTCTTTCCAGAGCTTGATTTGAGTGTTCCCCTTTCTATACGCTTTACACACTGATGGTCAATTCTGAGCCCTGTTACCTTGACAAAGGCGTCCCTGCAATCAGAGGCCTGTTCAGAGCTGAGGGGTTTGGACACCCGTTCCCTATTGGTCAAGAAAGAGCGATGGGTCAGACTCACTCCCAGAGCTGTACTCTGCACCTGGAGAGACAAGACAGGGAACAGACACACAGTATCAACACACTGTAAGCAACATTTAAAGTTGTACTGTATAGCGTCGACATGACAGATGCCAACCTCTAGTAAATCGGCTGCGATGGTAAAGTTCTCTGATGTCCTTATATCACTGCTTTCCATGTTGTTCAAGTAGGTGGCTGGTTAGAGGAAAAAAAGGACACAAGGCTCATTCAAACATCTCCCTTTGACATGATACTCAATGAAACCCAGCGTCATCACATTCATTATTCCCACGCAAGCCACAGGGCCATCCAGAGAGAGAGCCACCTTCGAAGTTAACGTTGCCCAGGTGGAGGAGGGCTGCCAGGAGCTTGAGGACCTCCCAGCACTGGCTCTCTGTAAAGGTGAGGATCTTCAGAGCAGAGCGCATACGGGCATAGTCTTTGGCGTCGTCACGCCCCTCACAAACAATACAGTCACCCTACAGAAGAGGTATTAAAGGTTACTATCGACGTCGTAGATATCATAGGGTATGTGATTGCTGTCTTCAGGTAAAACTTGTGGGATGGTCATTTATAGTGTTTGGTGAGTAGTTGATGAAATACCTTTGTGAGGAAATTGAAATCTGTGGCGTCGCCTAAAGACAGCATCTTCTTCTGCTCTGCTGACATCCCAGCCAACATGCAGTAAAATACGTGATAGTTTCGCTCTTCCGAAGCCTGAGGAAGTTGACAATCAAGAGCTACAAATGTCCAGCCATTCCAGGAAAACACAAATGTTCCTACTTTCCTGAACCACACGTTTACAGGATATTGTTTACACAGCTGAGCAATTATTTGCATAAAGCAATATGCCTAATGATTGTCTAATGATCTAAACTGTATGAAAGATAATAAAAATAAAGAGGTCACTAATATTTACCTGATGGCAGACACGAGACGTCTCCAGCAGGTACTCCTCCATGCGGGCTCCTTCAATCACCCCGTCTTTGTTGAAGAAGATCTCAACGTACTTCCCAAAGCGGCTCGAGTTGTCATTGCGAATTGTTTTGGCATTTCCAAATGCTGAGGAAACCAAAAATATTTCTCTGACTATTGGCTTTTTACACAAAGACATGTGTGGAAGACTTTGGTAAATCGTCAGTACCTTCCAATATGGGGTTGGCCTCCAGTATTTGCTGCTCGATCCATGAGTGCTGTCCACTCACTGCAGCCAGGAACTGGAGCATCAGCTTGGTGCTCTCTGTCTTCCCCGCCCCTGACTCCCCACTGAGAGAGAGAGACAAGGAGAGAAAGCGAGAGAACAAGAGAGAAAGCGAGAGAAAAAGAGACAAGAAGAGACCTGTGTTCACCTGTGTGTACCTGGAGACATCCCTCCTCCGGGACAGTGAACAAATGAAACTCTCTCCGTGCTGCTTTGGACCCTACCTGACGATGCAGCACTGGTCGCGTTTGTAGCGGCGCATGTTGAAGTAGCAGGTGTCGGCGATGGCGAACACGTGGGGGGGCAGCTCGCCAAGCCTGCGGCCGTGGTACAGCCTCACCTGCTCAGCCGTGTACAGCGGCAGCTCCTGATACGGGTTCACCGCCACCAGAACCGAGCCTGTGTAGGTCTACCGAAAACACATCAAAGATAACAAATACTACATAAACGAACGTATAAACCAATTCTTCCCATGTACATTTGATCTATGGGTACATTTTTGTCAATGACATGATCTTTTACATGGTACGGTTAAACTCTAGTGTACCCCTGTGATGAAACACACTGTCCAAAGCCCATGTAAAATATGTTCAATGTAAGTACAAGTATTGTTTATAAGGAAGCAAAGGGATTGTCACTGTGGAGATATGAGTGTAGAAGTGGACTCACGTAGATGATGCTCTGCCTGTGGCGGACCATCAGGTTCCTGAGGAGGCCGGCCTCGTTGAGGTCCCCCAGACGAATCATGTCCTCCACCCCCTCCACAGACGTGGGGTGCATGACCCTGACGGCGGCCTCCCCCCCCTGGGGCACTCTGTGCTCCTGGAGGAACAGAGAAACACTGACATGACACATGGTTCAGCACCACAAACCAGACTGAGGGACCATACGGAAGAGAACACCCTGTTTGGAGTTATATAATCAAACCGTGGTCACCTTTCCCTCATCGTCGACTAGCACCTGTTGGCCAGTTTTGGTCACCTTGACCCTGGCTCCGATGGTCACCCCAATACTGGACTCCAGCCAGACCCACTCTCCCTTGAAAGAAGAAGAACTGATGGTCAGGGGGAAACTTGATTTAAAGTAAACTTTATACAAATTGTTTCTCAAATTATTTCCTTATTACTGTCAGAAGTATATGTAACTTCCTGGTGAAGAATAGTATTCAGACAATGATAAAGATAGCTGAAAACATTTCAATCTGGTTAATTAATAAAGACATGATAAGGATATTATGAATCCTACCTTTTTCAGCATTGCCAAATTTCAATTCTCCTATTCGTTGGTCATGCAATTTGAGAACAGGTATTAGTTAACAAATGAATATGTCACTGTGTGAACAATGAAACTTTTAGTCACAATGTAGTCAAACTACAGTTCATGTTCATGACATCTTATTCCTAGAGGACTATTCCTCAACTACCAACAACCCCATTCCCTATATTACCACTATAAACAAAAGCATCAACATTCAAGGAAACCAGTTGGAAAGCTTATTTTACCTTCTAAATTATTTGCTGACGTCCTTCATTGAAAACTCCGTCCCTGAGCTGTAGTGGACTCTTGAAAACTCACTTGAACAGTAGGCTCCAACCAGGAAACAGATCAAACTTCAGACACCTTTTTTATGACACTTTGACTTTGATCTGTTGAACTAGCCCATCTCCAACGACCAGTGGCAGATCCACTCCTTGTCAATATCTGTTACTGGCTCGTTCCATGGTATTTGTGTCAGGGCGTCTTCTCTTACAATCATATTTGTGAAACATCCAATACTGTTAGGTTACATATTTGGTCAGAGGAACAATTAGCTACCACTGTGTGTGGAATCCCTCAAAGATAAGGAGACATTGGCAAGTGAACATTATGAACTGTGCCACAAAATACAACAAAAAAACAATGTTTTTGTTAATCATTTTTGATAATTGTGTCTTAACTTCAGATACTGAAATACATGTTAGGTGACTCAAAAATTATGTTATGAGTAAAGCTCTGTTATAAAACGATGGGCCTGGCCTTTGGACCCGAGGGTTGAAATCAGTTTTCCAATTACATAATCCAGTAATAAAGCCGTAAATACAGATACAGTTTGGGAACTTATTACTGAGATGGGTCCACTGTCTCCGTCAAGACAACAATATAATGTCAAACAGGAGAATTCCTTCGTGTCTACAAGTGATTGTTTCCAGGGACAACATACTTTGGAGTGTATAAAGGGCATGCAGTGTAAACTATAAGCTGCTGTTTAGCTGTTTGATGAGAGATTCCAGATATACGACTTGCGTGTGGTGGTTTGTTCCGATAAGGGGATTGTAAATGAATTTTAATTTCCTTGATGTTGCACAGGGAAACAATGTCAAACGTCCAATGACGTGTAGGAACAACAGCGAATACATTCTACCTAATACTCTAAATCTTAATGAAGTAATACACTTTTCCAGTATTCCAGTGTGTTCACCATGTGTAATCAAAGAAAACCTGTATTTAAACCATGGGCTGATATAGTTCCCAGTGATATGGACCCTTTGTCATTAACAAGAGGCGATTACAATCATCTTCGTCACTATTCAGCTGATAAACAGGCGATATGATGGAGCCAGACTGGGTGGATTCAACATAGGAGGGACCATGATATGTACAGTCACCCATATCTTGTAATAGCTCCTTGAATGACTTCTCGCATGACTATGACCATCGGGCTGACATGGCAGCGACGTCCATATAAAGTGGGAGGAAGTTGCCAGTAGATTGTAATCGAACCTCTTAAATGATCACGGCTGGGACTCGTGGCTAGAAAGCTGGTCTTAAAAGGGTGTGGCCGAGGAAGAGGCCAGCAAGGTTGGATCAATTTAACTGCACACACACACACACAACTCATCTCAATCCTTGCTATAATAAATGAGACTGAGGTGATAAGGTTTGTTTTTTTGTTTCGTCATGGTTACACATATATCACTGTCATATTGCCATCCTTGTTGCCTAACCTATGTAAAACATCCAAGCATTATCCAAATCACAATTTCAAAGTCCATCGTTAAGTATAAATGATCAACTTTGACTTTGAAATTGCAAGTTTAAATCTGTGTGGGATTGTGCAGAAGCCACATACGTGCTCTATTGTTTTATATTAGATACAAAGAGTGGGCTTTTTAAGTAACTGTTGGAAATCCGAAGAAATTCAGTGAAGCAGGTTATTTTATTTGGTTCCAAAAGGGACAGGCACATTAAGAACTCACAAATGAATGTTTCAATCTGGGGGGAATGCAGCTGTCACATCACATTGAGATCCATGTTTCCAGTTGGACAGAAATAACATGTCAACTCCAACACACACCACAGCGTTCTCCGTCCCTATTGGAAACCTCTAGAACCAGTGTCCTCTATACAGTAGAACTGCCATGTTCAGACTTTTAAAGCACACTACTTACAGCACACAATAAGGTGCCTTAAATGACAAAATTGGCTGTTTGCCCTCAGTCTTGCCCCCATCAACGTTGCAAAAACCCATATCCCTGAAACAAAGTTGTTTGTTGTTCTAGTTGTTACAACAAACAAAAAAAATTTGACATCAACTAGTCATTTGCTAAAAGAAAATCCATTGGTTGTGCGGATATAGCGGCCAGGTCTTTAGTTAAACAGAGTTAAAAGATCTACCACGTTGTGAAACTGATTAGAATATAGTAGTCTAGAGTGTCTAGCTCCTACTGTCTGTGTACAGAGCACATATTGTGCAGTAAACAAGCACATGAAAAGGTAAGGCAAGCAAAAACACAAAAACAAAGGCACGCTTTAAACTGTTGAATCTCTGGATTTGAGAGTATACTATATGTTGTCAATACTGTACGATATCTATCGGTAACTTCGGTGAATGGTCTTTGACAGATGTATGTGCAAACCTACCACTGGCATCTATAGTTGAAAGTGTGACTTTAACAAACAGGTATCAAGGTAAAGAGTAGTACACATGGTTTCTATCTAGGACAGGTCACTTTGACACCACAATTGAGGAGACTTAAGAGTGTATTGCTTTGAGTTAACATGAAGGTCTAAAGTTGACAGGCAGTCCACAAAAGCATAAACAACCACAAGCAATTTACAAATCAATGTAAACGCATTTTTAAAATGCATAAAATAATGCCTCACAATTAAAATCACAGGAGCATTGTCTGGCATATTCAGGTCATTACGTTACTGCTAAAACAACAACAAACAACTACATCGTACAGTCACACGACTGGCTTCTACATAGATTCAATGGATGTCTTGAGTCTGTTACGTATGTCAGTTCAGTGTTCTGTATCACTAAGCTCAGCTATCTACATATACGTGATGGTAGTTACTGCTTTTGGTTCATATGCAACATGTATCTGTCAGGGAGGAGTTTGTGATATGGTTAGGAATCAAGCATGTAATTAATTATATAACAGCTTTGACTTCTCAAGCAACATTCAATAGCACAGTGAATGAAAGGACTAGGTACGTTTTTTTTTTTTTTCTTTCACATTCATACCAATTTATTTAAAAATTGTGGCCTGTTGTCCCATACTTCACATCCTAAAATAAAAATAAATCACTTTCAATAGAGGTTTTCTTCTCCAAGTGAAATTTAGGCCAGAATTCAGTCTGGGAAAACCAGCCTTGAGGGTTAAACTGAAAATAGTTTAAGATTTGAATCATCACACATACACTGTGCATCTATTATCTAAGAAAAATGACCTCATAAAGGTCTCGACTGCAAAATGAATGTCTGAATTCATGGCATAGCTGTGGCTCTTGATTAGAGTGAAATGAACCCACAGCAGCCGGCCCCTGAAGCTGTACTGCCTGTAGGCACTTGGCTGCTCAGAGGAACTTAAGACCACAAGCTAGGCCAATGAAAGAAACATCTTAGCTTTGCTAATCCGTAAAAATAAAAGAATGTGCAAATTCCACTAAAGTTCTAAAAATAGGCTCTGTGTGTGTGTGTGTGTGTGTATGTGTGTGTGTGTGTGTGTGTGTGTATGTGTGTGTGGACGTGCGCTTCAGGGCACATGTAGACATTCATGATCCATTACTTGTGGGCCTCTTGAGCACGGCGCTGTACTTCATGGGCCCGTCGGTCACCAGCTGAACGTCAACCAGGGTGAAGATGGCGATCTCCTGTGGGGCACACGGGGACACAGAGGACTCGTCAAACACGCCGCTGGTGCTACCGGGTGAGGAAGTCGCCAGGTTAGTGAAGCCAGCCTGATCACAGTGAAGCCAAAGCAAACCCTACTTTTTTTTAAATACATAAATAAGGGAATAAAATGCATCCAGGTAGTCCTTCGAGGATGACAGTCGACGGCACAGCTCCCTCTGGGGTCTTACCTGCCGTACGGGGGCCTTGTCCTGGTCCTCCGGGGCCCACACCAGGGTCATCTCGGCCCGCTTGCCCACCTTGTTGAAGTGGAACTTCTCCAGGCCCTCCAGAGCCTGCAGGGGCGAAACCAATGAAACTCCCGATCTGAAACTTGCTGCACGACAATCTCTCATTCCTCGAGAACATGTCCCGGCTCGCCGGCTTTTTATAGCAGTCAGACATGCCCAGACATTGCCGGTAGGCGTGGTGGATTACGTGGTTCTGGAACATTCCCTCACCTTGCAGTAGATGCGTTTTTGCACCCCGTAGCGCAGCACCAGCACGTCGAAGGCCTGGTCCAGTACACCCATCACCATGGCCTCAGAGTCAAGAGGGCCGCTCTCCTGGGGGGGGGGCGGGGGGGGAGACAGAGAGACAGAGACAGAGAGACAGAGAGGAAGGGAGGGAGGGGAGAGTTCATCACACCTCCGTCAACACCATCACATCCTGTCTGCCCTGAGCATCGCCCTAAAGGTCTAATGGAGACGTAGATTTTTCGGACCACAGAATGCATTTTGATATTATTGCTGAAACCGTTGGAGCCCTCAAACCGTCAAGACTTGCTCGCTTCTGACTTCACACAATCTGTCGTGGTGTGACGCGGGGCCGAGGGGCTGGTTACCTTGACGAAGACCCCGAAGAAGAGCTCAGAGCTGAGCTCCTGTACTCTCTTGGAGGCTGTCTTCCTGTCGTTACAGTGGGACGCCTGCTTGTTCACCTCCTCCCCTGTCAGCTCCAACTGGGGCCCGCAACCTTCACAAACACACACACAGACACGCATGTCATTTCGAGGGATGTAGTACACAACAAAAATATATATATTTTTGACAAATGACTTACGCCCAGAGAACTGGCCCTCGATGATATCTTAAAAGAACACAAAGCTTGCTGGCTTGGTTTTCCCTACACAACTACAAGGAACAGATGAGCAGTAGGCGTGACAACATCAGCGGCACTCAAATCCTCCAGCCTCTGAACGCCACACGCGCCCACACCAGGGGGGATAGGGACTGTAAGGCACGCATTGTCCTCTCCTACAGTGCTAGTCTGCAGCAGGCTGACAACTCACACTGCCCCACAATGGAGCCCGACACACTGTCCTCAATGTACCCCTGGAGCACAACAAAACCTTTGTATCCCTCTCACACACACTCTCAGTCTCTGTGTGTCTGTCCGTGTGTCCGTCGTCTACCAGGTTCACCCACCAAGCGACGCAGCCAGCAGGCGGTGCACGATGACGTCAGCGTAGCGTCTGATGGGGGAGGTGAAGTGGGTGTAGAAGGGCACGTTGAGGGCGTAGTGCTTGAACAGGGGCTCCTCCTTCAGAACGCCTGTGCAGAAGTACACAGCCATCTGAGGGGGGGTCAGAAAAACAGCAGGTCAAAACAGAAGGTCAGAAACATGACTGAGCCACATTTAGATTTTGGGGGGCGGGGGGGGGGGGTGGGGGGGATCGAAACTAAGACAGGGGTTGGGGTTATGATGGCAGAGTGGAGAGGTCAGGGGTCGAGGTCTCGGTTCACCTGCATGGGTCTGGAGCACATGTGGGTGATGACCTCCTTCCTGGCCACTGTGTATTCATCATCTCCCAGGGTGGAATGCAGACTTTTCTGTGGAGTGCCAACCAGGAAAAGGTTTACGCAACGCTAAAAGAACCATTGTCATAATGTGGCTCCAAAAAACACTTTATAGTCAGAGACAGATTAGATAAGGACAGATTAGATAAAAACAGATTAGATACAGATTGAATAAACTTGATGGTCCACTCACGTGGAGCGCTCCGGCCGAGGAGAAGTCGATACTGAGGCCCATCTGGTCGCAGAACTCCTGCAGGTCGTCCACCATCTTGCTCTGTGGTGGAGGGTGGCGTCGCAGCAAGGCCTTCTGGGGGAAGGAGCGGTAGATGTGGTGGGCGGTGGCCATGTTGGCCAGCAGCATGAACTCCTCCACCAACCTGGGAAACAAAGAAGAAAAAAGGGGGGAAACGGAAGGGATGAAACCAAACTGTTTGCTCGACGGACAGAGTGAGCTTTCCAGCACCCATAATTGTGTTTTAGCAACTCGGGTGTTTTTGTCCAATCAGCTTGCTTGGTGTTGTGGATATTCTAGGAGGTAGAGACTTCAGGCTGATGAAGGCTGGCGGAGACTCACTTGTTGCTGTCTCTGTACTGGTAGACGTAGCATCCCTGAGGCATGCCCGTCTCCCTGTCTAGAGTGAAAGACAGCTTCAGCTGGAAAAACACAACAGAAAAACATTCAATTCATTGGAGTTGCACCTGGAAGTCGAATGAGATCCAGGTTATCGGAAGAAGAAGAAACGTTTCTCTGTTAACCAGCACGACGCACACGCGAGCAGGCAGCGTCCTGCAGGTCAGAGTCGGCGGCCCCCTCCCCCCCCCCCGTTCTCCACTGACCTGGTCCAGCCGCAGAGCGCCCCCCTCGAAGCGCTGGGCGCGGAGCCGCTTGGCGATGGCGTGCAGGTTGAGCACGGCCTGGTGGATCTCGTCCACGGGGTGGTCGGGGGCGACGGGCGGAAGCTCGTCGGGAGCGAACAGCTTGTCCGGCGCCTCGATCATGCTCTGGGCGTGGTCGTAGCTCAGCTTGACGCAGGAGCGGATCACCGTGCGGCCGAACCACTCGCTCAGGATCTAGAGGAGGGGGGGGGGGAGGGATGGCGGTGAGTTGTGGTGTGACGTGCGCTGGCGTGTCAGTGTGCTGTAGGGGCGTCGGGAGTGGAGGTACCTTCCCCTCGGGGGTGATCTTCCAGATGACAGAGAAGGTGAGCCGGTCAGTTAGAGGGTTCAAGCTGCACAGCTCCTCACACAGAAGCCTGGGCAGCATGGGGATGACCTAAGAGAGGGCCCATTCAATGTCTCACTTTGTCCACCCGTCACAGGCACCGGTTGTTGTTGTTTTTTATTATTATTTGAAACTACCAGAAAAAAACCATTGAAGAAAATAGGGGATAGAAGTGGGGGAAGACCTTCTGGACCAGGTAAACACTGGTGGCTCTTCGGCCGGCGATGAAATCCAGAGCGTTGCCCTCTTCTACAAAATAACTGACATCTGCGATGTGAACGCCCAGCTCGAAATTACCTGAGAGGGGGGAGGGGGGGGGGGAAATGTCATTTTGTGAAACAAGGCCCCATCATGTTAACACTGGCAGCTTGTGTGTCTCTGACGCACCATCAGGGAGAGGTCTGCAGGACAGGGCATCATCCAGATCCCTGGCGGTGGCAGGGTCGATGGTGAAAATGCACTCCTTCCTGAACAGGGAACAAAAGCTCAGTGTGAGGGTGTTGGCCGGGAACAGGGTGTGTCAGATTGGCCTCTCTAGCTGTTTCCCTGGAGCTTTTAAGTCAAGGACAGGGCTTCACTGTGTAAGGTAAGCCAAAACTGTTCTGGTTTGACCTAGATTTATGAATATAGTTGAATATGCCTACGTTGAGAGTGTGTAGGTAGGTTGAGTGAGAGAATGAGTGAGTGTGTGTGTACACGTGTGTGTTGAGTCAGTGTGTGTGTTGAGTGAGTGAGTGTGTGTGTACGTGTGTGTTGAGTCAGTGAGTGTGAGTGTGTGTGTGTTGAGTGAGTGAGCACTTCTCACCGCAGGTCTTTCCTCCTGCGCAGCTCCTCAGGGGGGATGGCCCACGGCAGGGTCTGAGGCAGGCAGCCGAGGACCTCGTGGGAGAACTCTGAGAAGTCCACGTCGTACTCCGTCAGGATGCCCTCGGTCTCTGGCTCGATCTCTCCTGCCTGGCCCAACGTCTTAGCCAGGCGGCTGAGGAACATTCACACACACTTAATACACTGGCCTGAAAACCTCATCTGCTAAGACAAACCACTACCGAGTCAACATGAGAACTTAGCGATAAGCGGGATACGGTGGTCCTGAATTTCCACCAGTGAATGTAGATCTGGACCTACCCTTCGGCAAAGTTGCTGTCATCTGGCCAGTGGGTGATGCGGCAGATGAACAAGATGTTGGCGTAGTCCCCAGGGCGGGACCCAAAGTCATGGGGACAGTCTGCCAGGGGGACATTTATACGAGGTACGCGGTGGTCCACAGGGGCGAACATGGCGAAGGGTTTGTCTGGGAGGAACTTGAGGAAGCCTGTCGCTGCCCTCGAGTGCTTTTGTTCAACTATGTACACCACCTGGAAGGTAAGACGTGACATGGAAATAAATTAGACTAGGAGAATTTTCTGCTAACTATCTAGAATGACACCTATTTTGAGTGTCCAAACACTTGTTCTCAATAAATAGTGTACCTTGGCAGTCCTTTGAAGTATCTCTCCAGTGGAATTAGGCTTTGAGGGCACATCATGGTTTACGCCTTCTCCCCCTGGAGATCATAATGGCAAAAAAATCATGACTATTCTAAAAGGATAAAGCATCGGACCCTTCTCTGTCGAGAACATCAAGCTTTCTTGTGTGAAGAGAAGCCCTGTACCTTTAGCATTGAGGCTGATGTTCTCAGCCCTTTTAACCATCTCCTCTTGGTCACTGTACTGGTCCTCTATGATGACATCGGGGCTGGGAGGGGTTTTCTTCCCTGGTGTTTGGGTCTTCCCAGCTGAGGACTCTGGCTCGCTGGCGCCCTCGCAGTCAGTGTCCGACCTCACCACCTGGGCGGTCAAAGGATTATCTACGTGGTTAATCCTCCGGGGCAACAACTGTGGACAGACTGAAGACAAGGAGCTGAAGGAGAGTTCACCTTCCACTGCTCTCGGGGGAGCAGCTGCACCACCACGACATCCCCGTTCAGGCACCTGTTCCTGGCTACGATCCCATCCAGGAAGATGTCTCGCGTGCTGTCCTGTGAGGACAAATGTATCTCATTGTAACAGTTGCATTTTCTATACCAACTGATAAAAAATAACCTAGAAAAATAAATGATGGCACTGAAAACTAAGTAAGAAACTTTGTTTGACAATTGGGTCTCCTCACTGGTGATGGGATGAAAGCTTCGTGGTACTTCTTAGGGTTGATTCTTATTGGTCCCTGGAAGGAAGAAGGGATACAAGTGAATTTTCTTTGTCACATAAACAAATTTGCCAGCAAGTGTCACAGGGGGTGGTCATGTCACCCATCAGTATTGCTTCCTCCCCCCCCCCCCAAGTTTGCCCACCCCAGGGTTCAAACTCGGGCCCTCAAGTACAAACACAACAACGACCTCTGTAAAACACAGTGTTCAAACCAGCTACGCCACCAAAAAGCTAGCTCTTTGATGGCGCGGGTGGGTAGCATTCATAATGAGGACGAGTGAGTTTGACCCATCCCAAGTCTGTTACACAAGCACATAATGTTACGGTGCCCGTAGACGGAGCCTTTGAGAGTGTTACCTGGATGAGCTCTCCCCTCTTCAGAGCGTGGGAGACATCCTCAGCAGACATGTAGGGTTCAAACACCTGCTTCTTACCTCTTCCTCCCCTGTTCTTCTTACCCTTGTCAGCCGGGGAATTGGGATTTTGGGCTGAAAATAAGGATCATTATTAAGACATTATTAAGGTAATGTGTACATCGTCATCAGTAAGCAGCACATACCACAAAAAGAAATGGCTTGATTTTATATACAGATATTGATAGCTAAGCAATTCGACAAGCACAAATGAGGAACAGTGTTCAGTTTACCTTGTGGTTGCATGTTATTTGGTTTATGAGGGGACTTTGTCATATCTGGATTCATATCTGAATGGAGGACCCCATCTCTTTCCTCGTCCATATTGTTCTTTGGCACATTCTTCTTCTTAGATTTCTTCTTCTCATGCTCTTTCCCACCTGAACCAGCTTGGCGGCCAACCCTGTCTCTTGTATCATTGTTACCCTGGTTACTAGTGGGCTCTTTTAATGGTTGGTCTTTGTTCCTCCTCTGCTGATGCTGGGAGTTCCTGTGTTTGATGGAACCAATCTCCTCACCAGACTCCACGTCGCCATCTTGACTGGTGGTGGTGTCCCTCCTCTCCCCACGCCCAAACCCATCAGACACTCCTTCCTTTCTCTCAGAGTCCTGCCTGGCTCCCCGGCTGGTAACCTTATCCATGTACAGAGACAGGGAGCCTTCTTCCCCCTTACCTTTCCAGGAAGATGGGGAAAAGTCAGATGAGTCTGAACATTCTATGAGAGCCTGGTCGCTTTTTCGCTGTGGTATGTCTTGTCTGTCACTGTGGGCCTTGTTTGGGGTGGTTGGCACATTCTCTTCCCCTTGAAACTGTGACTGCTGTGCATACTGTTCCAGGTAGGATCTAAATTTGCTGCTGCGGTGCTGGCTGAGAAGGCGGGCATAGCCATCTTTTTGACGAGGCGTGGTGTTTTGGGTCTGGCCACGTTTGGTATCCCGAACCCGGTTGGGCCCTTTGGTTTGACGAGGTGTGTCCATTTGGTTATCTTGTTGAACCTGGAAACGCGAGTGAGTCCAAATCAATACCACATAGTTGGTGTGTATCTCAAAATCAACTTGAGCTAGACACATAGCTAATAAAACAACAATCAATAACTTCAACAAATCTTGAATATGTGTCTGACTTATGACAGATAATTAGACATATCACACCATTCAAACTCAAATACATTACTTTTCTTGCTATCTAACTCAGATAGCAAGTCAGCTAGTTAGCTAACGTAGCTAGTGCTAACCATGAAGTGGCATTTTATCACCGTTTTATAGCTATTCTAGCTCTAGCTACGTTAACTCTTAAAAAATTACCTAATATGTTGTAAGCTTGTTCGGTAGTACCTAGCTTAATAGATTTGCTAAGCGCTGGCTACCTTGATAGTTAATTAGCTAAATTGGAGAGCTAGCTATCTAACCCTGCAGTGATTTGACTATGCCCTGACCAGTCTGTGTAGACTTCTAGCTGGCTAGCTACTGTAGGTAAGTTCGTTTGGTTGTCCGTTATACAGTCAGGTTGAACTTGCATAAGCTAAAACAGCTTAAAAAGTCATTTTTACATGATACATGTTAATAAAATGCGGTGTTATTGCGCCACTAAACCAACGAGTAAATCTCGTATAATTAAAATACGTCTTCAAAAAAGAAAATGTTCTTTTTAGTGCAGTAAGCAGTAATCCAGTCGACCGCACGACAGCCCGTAGAACGTAAACGAGTGTACGAAACAAAACGTTCCTGAAAAGGAAGTTGACATAGTTCATAAGAAATGTGATTGGTCTAAACAAACGGATGTGCAGCTGTTTTTCAATTCCACTCGTCTCAGTATTCACATGTGATATAACAAGCATGCATGCATAAGTAGCTAATTCTTATCGAGAAAATAAAACACATGGCGAAGTCAAGCAAAGTAAGATCAACCTTTACAGATAATACAAAAAGTGAACTGTGGAGCTATTGTGACATATAGAGCTTGTCTCACTGCCATGTGGCCAATTGAAGGCTACATGGCTAACGCTAGCCATACAGACATGCTACAATGTATTTAACACTTCTGTCAGGTTACTCCACGGTTATGACTTAAAGCATCGGCAGTGAGATCAAGTGAATAGCTCAAGGCTATTGACTGAGAAGCCTTATATAATGAACACTGTTTAATCCACTTTAGGCAACTGCAGAGACAAGAGGATCCAGAACGACCACTGTCAAGAATGCCATTGAAGAAAATGACATTGGTGAGTATCATATTATGTGCAAAGAATCTGTTCTCTATTTCAATGTAGGTACAATTACAAAAATGTCTGAATTCGCAACACATTTTTTAGATGTTCAGACAGTCTGTCCATCCCCAGTGTCAAAAGATGCAACTCCCACTGCTGACGTCCAAGCTGATTCAGAAAATGAGGTGACCGCTGGAAAAGGTACCAAAACTTGTTTATGTTGTCCAGCATTACTGGATAATTATTTAGACAGCACTCATACAGTTTCCAATAAACAAAGGATATTCTGTAGGTTCTGTGGAGGAGCAGAGTGACACCACCCCTGCAACAGCAACAGCTGCCTCAGAGTCCACAGCATCCGTGACGGTGACATGGGAGCCAGAGACTGAGATGGCAGACGACGAGACCCATGGGGACCAAGAGGACATTAAAAGGGCTGAGTCCCAAGAGGAGGAACAAGACGAGAACGAAAAAGGTAGTAGTTGTCATATTATAGGAATTTATTTTTTCTTTAAATACGTTGTGTTTAACTACATGCTCTTATGGTTCTTCCCTTTGGCACTTATTTTGGTTGTTCACAATGTGTGCTCCATGTTTTGGCTACTCGCAATGTTTTGTGGCTATCTCGTTGTTATGATCAGTGACCTATGCACTTTGTAAAGCTCTCTCTTGGAAGTCGCTTTGGATAAAAGCGTCTGCTAAATGAATACATGTAAATGTTTATAACCAACAAAATCTCCAGTTGTTGCAGTTAAGTCTGGAAAAAGGAAACCTGAATCCACAGTCGATGCCTCTCCATCGAAAAAAATAAAGCGCCTAAATGATGGTATAAAATCCACAATAATGTTGGTATTTATCTCTTACCTACATTTTTGCTGATTAATTTATTTGTGTACTAACTTGGATACTGGTTCTTGTTAGGATTTTGTCTTTTTGTTGGCAGTTTGAACACCTCTAAAACATATGATGAGGTCCAAAATTCTCTAGCAAATTACTTTGCAGCACAGAGTATTTTGGTTCAAGATATAAGGCTGGATCATTCACGGTGAGTGTCTCCTATCTTATTCTTAACTTACTTTACCCTCTACATAATTATGGTATCACGCATGATCCCACAGAGTTAATAAATATGATGTTACTCTCATTCACAATCCAGAGAATGGAACCCAGAGATGTGAATGTCAAGAAATTTAGTTTGTCATCCTTAGGCTACATCTTGGGCCACAACGTTTTTTAACCACATTTCCTTATTCCATCCAGGAAATTTGCATACATAGACTTTCCCACAGAGGAAGATTTATCTGAAGCTTTGAAGTTGAATGGAGAGAAGATACTGGACAAGCCAATGAGGATTGACAAGGCAAAAGTCAAAGAAATCATAGCAAAAGGTATCGACTTATTTCACTGGTTCCAAACTCTTGGATTAATTGTTTGGTCTAATAATGACATTTCCGTTTGTTGTTGGAGTAGGACACTGTCATGAAATGTTTTACCAAATTGGTGTTTTGTTTTGTCATAGCAAAACATGCCAGGACGTTGTTCGTGAAGGACATCCCATTTTCAGCAACAAAGGAGGACCTAAAGATAGTCTTTGATGAGGCAGTGGACATTAGGTTTCTTGGTGGCGGTCCAAATAAAGGGTGAGACATTTCATCTGTTGAACGAGGTCTCAAGAACCTTTGAACTGCACTATAACAATTTTAACACTAATTCAAAAAGCACAACCACAAAGCTAAAATAATGTTGGCCTTTATTTAACAGAATTGCATTTGTGGATTTTAAAACGGAGTTCATAGCTGAAAAAGTTCTGAAGGCAAAACAAGGGACTATTGTCGGTGGTCGTGCTATCATTATCGACTTTTTAGGAGAAAAGAGTGCCCAAATGTCTAAACAAGCTCCAGGTATGTATACTACTCTTTACTTGGAGAAGCAAGCCATGTTGAAAGTTGGATATCTCGGCTCTGAACTGTTTGTTTACAAACCAGCTATGTTTTTTACACAGCTGAGGCTACTCCAACAAACACTTTGATTGTGAAAAACCTGTCATACAAGGTGAAAGGAGATTCCCTGAAGAAAGTCTTTAAGAAAGCAGTCAGTGTCAAAATACCAAAGCTGCATGGCAAGAGAAGAGGGTAAAAGAGGACTTTTGTACTACAGTAGAAAGAAATATTCATTTATCACCTCATTCACCATTTTTTCTTGTCTTTATAGATTCGCTTTAATAAAGTTTGAAAATGAAGATGATGCCAGGGATGCCATCAAATCTTTACAGAGCACAGAGATCAATGGGAGAGCAATCAGAATAGAATATGACAAGTTTATACAAGTTCATGAGGGTGAAAAAGGTAATGGCTTACTTTTAAAACATGCACATTGGGTTTGGGTGGGTTCTGGATTGAGACTTATCATGAACTGAAAACAATCCCTTAATATCATTTGTAAAGTGTTATTTAATAAATGACTTGTTGTTAATGCGTTATTCTCAACATTGTGCCTGGTGTGGTAGTTCTTTCGAAGACATTGGTCGTCCGGGGTCTTGCAAAGGAGACCAGCAAGGAAACTTTGGAAAGTGCCTTTGAAGGAGCAATAGGTGCCCGCATCGTTACAAACAAAGATGTTTCCAGGGGGTAAGTGACAGGAGAGAAGAACACAAGATATGAAATCTCTGTTACTTTTGACCTTTCCCCCAATATGTTCTGTGTTTCATATGTTCATATCTTCCTTTCAGATTTGGGTTTGTAGACTTTGAGAACCCTGAAGGCTGCAAGGCTGCTAAGGATGCCATGGAGGACTGTGAAATAGACGGAAGCAAAGTGGCTATCGACTATGCCTTAGTCACCCGAGGGGCTGTCAAGGGAGGGTTTAGAGGTCAACCCAAGGGGCGTGGAGCTGCAGGCAGAGGGGGTATCCGTGGAAGACGGGGAGGTCCTGGGGGAGGCAAGTTAGCTTTGTTAAACTGATGTTGAGTGAACAATTTCAAAAACATTAATGGAGGCTTAAATCATATTTTAATTGAAAAAGTAAATTATAACAACTGCCTGTTTGTTTACCTTTTGGAGTACATTGTGCTGTGTTTCAGGGAGAGGAGGTGATTCAGGAACGAAGCTTAAAAGTGGAAAACATCAGAAGAAAAAAGTTCAAGGATGACAAGATGTTCAGGAGACTGCTCTACTGTAATTTATAAAAAATAACAAATAGTTTTGTCATGAGTACCCCAGCCCCCTTCAGTTCACCCAAAGAAATGATTAGGCAGGTTGATTTTAAACGTTTCGTTTTGGGGGGTTTGTTAACTGAATAATTGCAGAAATATTTCCTTTTTTACCACAAAATGTAATTATAGTCATTGATTTGATCGGATTTTGTAATCTGTAAAGACTGACATGGATATTGCGTAATAAAGTGACCCTGATTACTGTATGATTTGTATTAACTAAGGTTTGTAAAACTCGTATTCATCAAAGAATAACGTAAAAGCATGCATTTTTTTAGAACCTTTGTGACCAATGTAGATCTTAGCTTTTCGTGACAAGAGGCTGACACAAGTTTAATAAGCAAACGGGTAAAGATGCAAGGAGTACCGACTGAAGTTAATTTGAACCAACAATCAGATTCGGGATTATAGCCTCCACTTCGCGGAGGTAAGATTGGGCTATTTCTTTTCTGCCTCCAGATCTATTGGATTGCTCTTCCTTAATGGGTCACAGCATCTCGCATCTCATTGGTAAAAAGAAATTGGGATGAAATAAAGTAAAATGTGTCCTCTAATGACCTCACATCCTGTTTTTCACTTCCTTTTCAATGGTGGTGGACCAATTTCGGTCGATCGGAACCCCGCGCGGAATAGACTCCAGCACATTGTCAATATTGCACACGCGCGTGTTCCATGGGCACATTCCAGATCGCTCATGTAAAGGTGCGGAAGACTTGTGCAATTGATTTTTTCTACTGTTTTACCAAATTATAACCAACAATATGTATCATTTGTAAGACTAAAAGGCCGTTGTATTCTGGTAAGTGCCGATTTCTTTAATAAATGAATTGCACATAGTTTTATAATAGTAAAAAAAAAACTGCAGACGTGGGAATGTTTGCGCGATAGCCTACTGTTAAGACCTTTTTATGGATTTCCTATTATAACTTTTTGACTTTATACAGTCATTTTGAATTCAGTTTCAAAGAATTGTATTTGCAGGTGGTTGAATTGTTGTGGTTATACAGAGTTAAAGTAATTTTGTCTGTTCAATACGCTACAGTGTGACTGCATGTAACCCAAGCCTACTGAGGCATTTGGTTTATGAAAACAGCTGGATCAGCACCAGTTTGTCTCCATTAGCTTCAAGCAGTGGAAGAGAAATAAATTCACGTTCAGTCATGTTCACATGGAACAGTACATTATGAAGTAAATTTGATATTTTTAATTATGTAATGTTGGAAGTCCATTGCTTATCAAAGCAGGGTAGTAGACAGGGTTTTTGTGACCAGTTATCTGACTACAACCAGTCAAGCCAAGGTTGCCTGTTGACTAGTACAGTAAGAATCCATAACTTTCCAAAGGATTCGCTATGAAAGGACAAAGGTCTGCACTGAGTATTATTCACTACAAACAGAACTCTAAACTGCAGTGGTTCAGAAACACACTTGCTTGTAGTTGAGTGGGATGTTACAGTAAAATGGCAGGGAACAATGTTGACAGCTAATGCTAAAATTGGTAGAATTCAGCATAGGTAGCAAGATATTCAATAAATATAATATTTTAATTAAACCTGAAAAGACCAGAAGGTCTTATGCTTTACACACTGTAAGACACTCTAAATACAGACTATAGGAAATGCATGACTAATTAAATGACCGAAACTATCTCTGAAAGGGAAAGAATGTGGAGAAGATCTCGGTCAGTAAGAGGAATGATGGGTCATTTACCAAAGGACAGGGAAGGGGGGGGGGGATACAAGGGTCATGTTTAGCACCAGGGAAGTTGTTCTCATAACACAGTTGTATTCCCTCTCCTGTATGGTAAGAACATCTTTAGTCTAGACAGGTGGACGCACACCCGTGGATGAAAATAAGGATCTGCTCAAACGACACTATTTACTGAAGTTAGTCTCAAATGCCTATCTTTAGCTTATCTTTTTCTTTTATTGCTCTTAGCCACTGACAGTTTAGGTCTTTCCAGTTGTATCCCCAGGGTAAACTCCTGACCTCCCTGCTTGACATGTGAGCTTTCGGGGTTATGCATTAAGTTAGTGTTGTTCTTGTTGCAACATCTTTATTGGCCCGACAGGGTTAATGTGTTCCTTAATGTGATAGCCTAACATACTGATTTGACGATGTTAACAAGCAAACAGGCCAACACTAACCCAAAAGTCTGTCAACATCTGTACATTTTTGAAAGGCTGATTGTCACCTCCCGTTTTCAGTTTGGCCTTTTCATGATGTCTAACAGGATGGAGAACAAAGAGTTGAAGATCCTCAATCAGGGCACGGAAGATGAGATGGTGAGCCAACAGACCTTAAACCAACAATCTGAATTCTTCATGTTTTGCAACAACAACAAAAACTTCCCCATGGCTTTGAGTCTGGAATCACAGAGGCGATGGAGTATTCCCCTCGAGTGGAGTACAGAACTTTCAGTTCTAAGAGGTTTGCCTGGTCCTCGTGCGAGTTCAATTGGAAACTTGCAACAGGAGTACCTTACCTATAAACCTAAGCCCTTAACAGCGCAGCATCTTGGAGGTGTCCACACTCAGTCACAGCACAGCACATTTCCCACTACTGACTAACCTGTGTCCATCATATCCTGTAGGAGGTGTGGGGGTACCGGCCGTGCCCCTGGAAGATGGTCTTGGTGGGGGTGGGGGCTCTGTGCTCTGGGGGGCTTCTGTTACTGCTGCTCTACTGGCTCCCTGAGTGGGGAGTCAAAGGGACCTGCACACACACGACTATCCAAGAGGCACACACACTCCTACTCCGGTCCACGGTAAGACAAAGCCCTCTCTCTGACTCGCCCTGCAGACAACCCCCTACGCACAAGAGATTTAATCCCAGGCTATAGGTCTAGAACACATGCAGTGGTAATCAGCCCGTTGATGATGTCATTGTTCTGGTAAAGGACGAGTTCAGGCGCTGGTTTCGGAGCACGGTGCGAGTGATGCTGTCTCCAGGAAGGAGGCCCTTTGACAACCTGGAACTCCCAAACGCTGCCCACGTCCCCAACGGTGACCGAGCCTACAGCGCCTCTCAGGAAGAGAGTCAGGAGAAAGACATCCATGGTCAGCATGTCCAGGTAACAGGCTGGCATGCTGTCCCTCTCCACAACAGAAGAAGCCATTCAGCAGCATGTGTATCAAGGGGACTGAACTGATACCCTGTCAAAGTGTTCTTTATTGAGCTCTGAATGTCCTCACTACATTGTTTCTCTCTGTTCTCTCTTTCTTTCTCTCAGATTCGCTACTTCACCCTCCACAGCACAAAATACTATTGGAATGATCTGACACAGAATTTTGAAGTGTATAAGTAAGAGTGCCATTATAAATAATCCAAATCAGAGTTAAATTTATGAAGTGTGCTTTGAATTGCTCGGACCACATTCCAAATCAAATTGCTCTTGATCAAGTGGATGTGAAAAGTATTTTGTGTGTGTGTGTGTATTGCTCGTCTAGAGGCTTGGAAGATATGAGGGTGAGCTGCTCCAGTATCCACTCTGACCACAGCTCGGGTATCAACAAACTGCTGCAGAACTACAGGTACACACACACACACAGGCAGGCACATACTCCAGGTTACAAGTGGTGATATGCTAATTGCTTCCAACTACTTCCTTCTACTTTCTACAGGAGATTGTTTTTTGAGGTCAATGAAATTGCAGTGAGGGTACCCTCAGTGTTCAAGCTCTTAATAAAAGAGGTAGGTCGTATTTGCAATATCTTACATCCTTATCTTATGAAATATGTTTAATGAAAAGCATCCTTTGAGAGTGGATAGCCTGATTTGGGAAAGACTACATTGTAATAACGTCCTTTTTTAAACAGTTTTCTTATTCTCTCCCCAGGTGCTGAATCCCTTCTACATCTTCCAGCTCTTCAGTGTGATTCTGTGGAGCTCAGAGGAGTACTACTACTATGCAGCCGCCATTGTCTTCATGTCTGTCATCTCAATAGCCACCTCACTGTATACCGTCAAAAAGGTGGGTAGGCAGGCATCCAAACATGTTCACAGGACCAAGGTTGACCTTCTCAGCTGTTCCAGACGATTCATGTGTGATTCTTTTGCGTATTTTTCCGGATCCCAGCAATACGTTATGCTTCATGACATGGTGGCGTCCCACAGCGTCGTACGCGTCTCCGTGTGCAGAGGAAGCAAAGGTACATCACAGATCTGATAACAGCGCTCATGCTAATCATTACCTACTGCATCACCGGTCAAATAAATATCCTTCTTCCTCCTTTACTCTGAGTCGGACATGTTCTGCTGGCCTACGATATACCGTCCGTTCTGCTAATGTGATGTGTCTGCATGAGGTCATCGCTCTACACACATACTGTAACGGCCGGTTAGCGAAGACGGCGCCGTCTCAGCGGATGGAGATTCCATATAAGAGCTGTGCTGGTGTTCTGTTGAACAGAGATCGAGGAGGCCATGTCCACAGACCTGGTCCCTGGTGATGTCATCGTCATCCCAACCAATGGGATGATCATGCCGTGTGACGCCGTCCTGGTCCAAGGCACCTGCATCGTCAACGAGAGCATGCTCACAGGTTAGACACTCCAGATGGCCTCCCTTCCTGTACGCTGTGCAAACATCCTCGTGATATTATCATAGTGAGGCCTTGTATTTTCATATTGTATGTGCGCGTGTGTGTGTGTCATCCATCTCCAGGTGAGAGTGTTCCTGTCACCAAGACCAGCCTGCCCAGCTCAGGGGACGAGGGAGCCGGCATCTACAACACAGAGGAGCATAAGAGACACACACTCTTCTGTGGCACACACATCATCCAGACACGCTTCTACACCGGAGAACTGGTCAAAGCAGTGGTGGTCAGGACAGGTAAGAGAGACGTGTGTGTGTGTGTGCGTGTGCGTGTGCGTGTGTGTGCATAAATCAGGTATCTGGGTCTTTCAGAAACCACAACAGTTCCAACCTTGTGTTTTTTCTCCCATGTCCTCTACGTAAGGCTTCAGCACAGAGAAGGGAATGCTAGTACGCTCCATCTTGTACCCCAAACCTACAGACTTCAAGCTGTACAGAGACGCCTACCTATTCCTGCTGTGTCTGGTGGGCGTGGCTTGCATCGGCTTTGTCTACACTGTCGTCCTGAGCATCATAAATAAGGTAAGTCTTCCCCAACGGGTTTTCATTAGGTCTTGATTATTTGAGTCCTTTGCCTGTGGGCTGTATTCGGCTGGATAACGGAGGCGACCATTTTGCGTGTATTTGGTTGTGAGTCAGAAGTGTGGATGTACTCGTCTTCGCTTCTCAGGTTCCCGCCAAAACCATTGTGGTGGAGTCTCTGGACATCATCACCATCACCGTGCCCCCAGCTCTGCCAGCAGCCATGACAGCTGGTATAGTCTACGCCCAGCGCCGCCTGAAGAACGCCGGCATCTTCTGCATCAGTCCCCAGAGGATCAACATGTGCGGGCAGCTTAACCTGGTCTGCTTCGACAAGGTAACAGCATGAGTGTGTGTGTGTGTGTGTTGTCTCCACCGCACCGCTTTCTCACCTAAGCTAAACATACATGTCTTTGCAACGTTTGTTCCCTGTTTTTGGCCGTTAGAATCTGGGCAAGTTCAGTGTAAACCTTCAGGTGTATGGTTTTGAAGGGACGTGTGGTGTTGCAGTGATTGTCTCGTCTCCACACACAGACGGGCACGCTCACTGAGGACGGCCTGGACCTCTGGGGGATTCAGACTGTTGAAGAGGGCAGGTGAGAGGGACACGGTGCCCCCTAATGAGGCCCTCATCATGCCTCTTTCTTTCTCACTCGCTCACTCTCTCTCTCGCTCTCATTCTTTCTTTCTTTCTCATTCTCTCTGTATTTGTTTATTTTTCTCCCCCACCTCTAGCTTCTCACCTCCAGAAGACGACCCTGCCAAAGAAGGCCTGGTCAAGACTGCGTTCGTGGCCGGCATGGCCTGCTGCCACTCTCTGACCAAGATCGAAGGAGAGCTCTCCGGAGATCCGCTGGACCTCAAGATGTTCAACGCCACCGGCTGGGTCAGTCTCAGTCCGCCTGTTTCAGTCATGTCACGCGGAGACATGGGGACCTTCTCCTACTGGCACGACAGGCTGACTTGCATTCAGTCGAGCACACATAGCGTCCCTCTGGACACCAGGCAGTTTGTTGCGTCGCACTGCCACATGCGCAGACTGTCGCCTAGGAAACCCCTTCTTTGTGCGTGTAGCATGTCTGGAAAGCCTGCCAAGGGACCGTGTTAATTGAAGGAGCCATGTTTTAACGTCAGTGTGTTTGGAACATTTAGATCCTGGAGGAGCCCACTGAGGAGGAGACTGCCCTCCACAATCCCATAATGCCCACTGTGGTACGGCCGCCCAAGCAGGGCGCCCCCGGGGCCAGCCAGAGTGCCAGCCCGTCCCAGAACATGGTACAGCTTTCACACACCGCTCACACTGCTGTCCGGCCAAGCCATCTGTTGCTCGTACCGTCAACCGTCTGAATAGAGCATGCATGTCCTGTTGTCGTGAAGGATGAAATCCAATCCTCTTTGTCTTTGTTGCTTTTCAGGAGCTCTCTGAGCTGACGGTAGGTGAACTGTTGTCACATCTACATTTCAGTTCCTTGTTGTACCTCAATGTTGGAATGTGATTGGGGAAGGGAGAGCAATACAGCCCTATCACTGATGTCATTCATGTGACTTGAGTAGATCATTGATGAGTTCCAAACAAGGAGAGATTGGGGGGGAAGGGGAGAATGGAGGTGTTTTAAAGGAGACATTTACATTTAGCAGATGCTCTTATCCAGAGCGACTTACACTAAGTACAGGGACATTCCCCCCGAGGCAAGTAGGGTGAAGTGCCTTGCCCAGAGACACAACATAATTTGTCACAGCCGGAATAGAACCGGAAACCTTCTGATTAATAGCCCGATTCCCTAACCGCTCAGCCATCTGACCCCCAGACATTGCCCCTCGTGACAGATGGACATGGTGGTTGACCCTGTAGAATCTCTCTCCTCTTGCAGGCGTACGAGATCGGCATCGTGCGCCAGTTCCCGTTCTCCTCGGCCCTGCAGAGGATGAGCGTGGTGGTGCGCAGGCTGGGGGAGAAGCGCATGGACGCCTACCTCAAGGGGGCGCCAGAGGTTGTAGCCAGCCTCTGTAAACAGGACACAGGTCAGAATGGATACACCCTACATAGATGCCAGCTGCATAACAGCAGCCTTCAATTGCTTCCCTTCTCTGCAGCATATTTAATGGCATATTATCTTGAGGAATGGATTTCTTCATGAAATTCCAAATAAATAACAATAATAATTCCAAATGTTAAAGAATCATGTTATTTCTCTCCCTAGTGCCGGAAAGCTTCACAGAGACTCTGGAGTCCTACACCAGACAGGGGTTTAGGGTCATCGCCTTGGCACATCGCCAGCTGGAGGCCAAGTTATCCTGGCACAAAGTCCAGAGCCTGAACAGGTGTGGGGAGTCTAACCCACTGTGGACATGGAGTTACCGGTCTCGAGCATATACCCCCAGCAGAGGCGGAAGTAACCATTTTGTTTGTTTTGTTTTTGTTGTTGTTCCTGCCAGGGACCTGATAGAGAACAACATGGAGTTCCTGGGCCTCATCATCATGCAGAACAAGCTGAAGGAGGAGACGGCCGGGGTTTTGGAGGAGCTGCGGCGAGCTAACATCCGCATGGTGATGGTCACAGGTGCTTTGCACACACGCTGTCCACACCACACTGTCTTGTGTTCACTGTCAGGTGTGCAGTTCACAGGTTGTTTGATGTATTTTTATGAGGAGAACAATAGATCGAACTGTTCTCTCATGGTCCGACCCTCCCCCACCCCCGGTTCTCGCTTTCTTTCACCCTTTCTCTCTGTCTCTCTCTCTCTCTGTCTCATTTTTTTCATTCCTTCCGTCCCGCTCTAGGTGATAATATGCTGACAGCCGTGTCGGTGGCCAGAGACTGTGGGATGATAGCCCCTCACGAGAGGGTGATCATAGCGGCTGCAGCGCCCCCCAGAGACACCCAGCCTGCCAGGATCAGCTGGCAGTACACCGACGACTGCGAGCAGCTCACCCACAAAGACAGCCAGGTAGGTGACAAGATTCAGCATACTGAGGCTTGTCTGTCATTCTCCTCATATCATATCATAGTGGAGTCAGGTGGCTGAGCGGTTAGGGAATCGGGCTAGTTATCTGAAGGTTGTCATTTCGATTCCCAGCCGTGCCAAATGGCGTTGTGTCCTTGGGCAAGGCACTTCACCCTACTTGCCTCGGGGGAATGTCCCTGTACTTACTGTGAGTCGCTCTGGATAAGAGCGTCTGCTAAATGACGATGTAAAAAAAAAAAAATCCCACACGAGTGGTCATCGGTCTCCTCTTCCTCCCAGCCGGTGGACATCAGTCTGGAGGAACATGCTTACAGCGAGCAGCCCAGGCAGCGCTTCCATTTTGCCATGAGCGGACGGTCCTTCGCTGTCATCACCGAGTACTTCCCTGACCTGCTCCAGAAGGTACTGCCACCGCCCAACACCCTCAAGCTTTGCTCTCGGGAGAAAATAAATGTACCGAAGTACTGCTCTATTGCACTTTAGTTTTTACACTGGCTGTGGCAACC
This sequence comes from Osmerus eperlanus, assembly GCF_963692335.1. Lineage (NCBI taxonomy): Eukaryota > Metazoa > Chordata > Actinopteri > Osmeriformes > Osmeridae > Osmerus > Osmerus eperlanus. Next base: position 4,051,394 of record NC_085033.1, read on the forward strand.
CAGTATCATGCCTTCTTGTGCTCGTAGAGACAAGAGCACAATTGTACGACCCTTTCCATGCTACATAGAAAAGAATTTAACCCATGCATTTTAAAAGGGAACATTTTCTCGGTCTTCTTTGGCTTTTTAGCAAACCAAACCATTTACCACAGGATTGTCGAACAATCATGCACCAATTTCTTTTTTTACATGTAGAACAAAAAACATTGGACAATCATGCTCCGGGACACAATTCAATAGATAAACATGGTTTGTGTCTATGAGCATGAAAAAAGCTTGATACAGGGTGGATGTGTAGGTGTGTAATTCCCTGTGTGTCCACTTGGGGGCTGTGCTGTAGCTGCTCCTGCACACCACAGTGTTTGCCCGCATGGCCCCCGACCAGAAGACTCAACTGGTGGAAGTTCTACAAAGTCTGGAGTAAGTCTCCCTATACCGATAAACTCACGTACAACATATATGGACTCTCAATGGACACTGGTACATTTGGGTTCTTCAAAGAGAACACTGTTAGTGATTATCAGCAGATATATAAGTAAGCCAGCGCTCCGTTCTGTCCATAGCTATACCGTGGGGATGTGTGGTGATGGTGCCAATGACTGTGGTGTGAGTATACGTCTGTCAGTGTGTGTCGTTCTTGTCCGTCGCATCGTCCATTGTATACTTCCTATCTTGACCGACCCTTTAAATAACGTGCTCTCTCTTTCTCTGCTCCCCCCCCTCCCTCAGGCCCTGAAGAGAGCTCACAGTGGAATCTCCCTGTCAGAGCTGGAGGCATCGGTGGCCTCCCCCTTCACCTCCTCCACCTCCAACATCTCCTGCGTGCCCAACCTCATCAGGTAGACCCCCCCCCATCACCTCCAACATGGAGATTTCCACACACAGAAGAAGAACATACGTTTGAAACGTTTCCTACACATGAAATCCTCATTCAAAGGTGTCATGTACTACGACTGATTTGGAGATGAATGGTGATCCTCGTTTGTTCCTCCACAGGGAGGGCCGAGCAGCTCTCATCACCTCGTTCTGTGTGTTTAAGTTCATGGCTCTGTACAGTATGATCCAGTACATTAGCGTCACCCTCCTCTACTCGGTGAGTTCTGTTCCCAGCCCTGCCAGGTCTGTTGGTCTCGAGGCGACCAGCTGGGTCTGGGTAAAAACGTCTCCCTCTTCCTCTTAGGTCCTCAGCAACTTGGGAGACTTCCAGTTCCTCTTCATCGATGTCGCCATCATTCTGATCATTGCCTTTACAAGTAAATCCTGTCTCCTAATGCGGTGTCATGAGTGATTACTGCCACACAGCCATGGTCACAGAGATTAATACCGATCTGTGTGTGTGTGTGCGTGTGTGTGCCCAGTGAGTCTGAACCCGGCGTGGAAGGAGTTGGTGTCTCGTCGTCCTCCGTCCAGCCTGATCTCTGGGCCGCTGCTGTTCTCGGTGCTGACCCAGATCCTCACCTGCCTGGCCTTCCAGGTGCTGGCCTTCCTCTGGGTCCGGGGCCAGAGCTGGTACGAGGTCTGGACACCCCTCTCAGAGTGAGTATCCTCCGCCCTCAGCTGTGGAGGTAGGAGAGAGTAGACGAAGGAGGTGAGGAGAGACCTCGAGGAGACATTCTGAAGGGAGGTGGATCCACATCAGAGGGAGAGACACATGTTTGGGTGTGTATTAAGGATAATTTGATGGTTGATCCCTCTCTCAATCGTCTCCTCAACAGTGCTTGTAATGTGTCCAGCAATAATCTCTCCCATGGCCCCAACATCACGTTGCCCCATGACCACAAGAACATCAGGAACTACGAGAACACCACACTCTTCTATGTCTCCTCCTTCCAGTACTTGACTGTGGCCATCATCTTCTCCAAGGGCAAGCCTTTCAGACAACCGAGCTACAAAAACTGTGAGCTCCTCCAAACATTCAGTCAAGTCCCTCAGCCCAGTACTTTTCCGTATTCAGTCATGTGACCGTCCATTGACCCTTGACCCCTCCTCAGGGCCGTTCATGCTGTCCTGTCTGGGTCTGTACATCTTTCTCTGCCTCATCATGTTATATCCCGTTCCTGCCATCGACAACTTCCTGGAGGTGCGTGATCCGAAATGGCTAAAGCTGATGATGTCATAGGGGGGGGGGGGATGTGTGACCAATGTCGTGTCTCAGACGCAGTTAAGTAACGAGTCCTCATCCCATTGCTGTCTCTCCCCTTAGATTGTGTGTGTTCCTCATGCATGGCGCATGACAGTGGTGGTCATTGTCATTTTGAATACAGCTGTGTCTTTCCTGTTGGAGGTATGTCACAGGGAGATCTGTCTGAAATGGGCAATATGTACAGGTGCATTTAGACTTTTCTGTGTGAGCTTCTTTTTTTATCCACTGTACCAACAATTCTCCCTTGCCTTGAGTGATCATGCATGAAGAAATTTGAGATCAATCTCAGATCAATTTAAAACAGCCAATGACAAAGAATCAATTCAAAATGGGCATTGAATCCATTTGATTCATGTGTGTTTGTTGACGGCTACTTTTCGCTCTGAGTGATATTCCTTGTTTTTGCGGGTCACCTGATCACCCTCGCCACTATGTATGATTAGCAGCAATCTTGTTTCACTCCCCCCCCCCCCCCCCCCCCCCCCCGCTGAAATTTCCTGTAGACCTTGGTCCTTGACATCATCTTATGGAGGCTGGTGTTCAGCCGTGACAAGCTGGGGGGCAGCCATGACATGGCCTCTGCCACTCGCTCACCTCAGGTTGGAAAGCTTCTCACTCTTTCTCCCTCTTCCTCTCTTTCAGCGTTTATATGTTTACTTTTGTTTCTCTTCACTGTCGGTTGCCGCTTTTCTGAGCGAGCGTTGCGTTGAAAGCCTTGCTATAAACTAAGATCTCTTCCTTCTGCCTTGTTGCGCTCCACCTTCCTCTGCGTTGTGTTGCACTGCGAGGTATGACGCGTTAACAGATGAGCTTCGCTTTGTTTACTTCCTGGTTCGTTCATCATCATCATTGCGGTGAACATTACTTACATTTATTGCACAGTCTGTATGAATGGAGCAAAAAGAACCAAGCACAGCAAACTAAATGAACCACATTTCTGTGTAGGATTTCTGAATTACTGTCTCGTGTGTGTGTGTATGTGTTATTTGAACCCAGTCGAGCAACGACCGGTGGGGCTCGGCGATCCTCTCCTGGCTGTTTTGTCGGAAGAAGACCCCGAGAGCTCGCTACATGCACCTGGCCCAAGAACTGCAGGACCATCCTGACTGGCCCCCCAAGCCCTCCACACTCACCTATGCCCCCAGCGCCCCCCACATCTCCGTCAGCCTGTGAGGCACAGACAGTCCTTGTGCCGTAAAATGGTATTGTTCCTCCTACTTCAACATACCAAGACAGGGATCTGATATTTCTTTGTACAATATAGAACTCAAAGGTCATCATATAGAATTGTTTTTGCATCCATCTAGTTCCTCCCCCACTCTGATCCAGGGTTGTATAGTGTGAGCTGAACATCCAATAACCTAACTAGAATCTTCCACACCGTGAACTAATGCAGCGTCTCCAAATCAGCACCTGATCTAGAACCACAAGCAAGTGACTTAGTCCATAAGAGTCCTTTCCGCCAGTAACACCCTACCACATAGGGACTGTCCAGCGAGCCCCACAAGACCAGCAAGCTCCACCACTCTGACCTCTCAGCCCTCACTGAACCATCACCGCACCTCACCCCACCGCAACTGTGACTACTGAAGCATTCCTAGAGGGAAGCAGTTCAGCCCGCTGCTCGCCGACTGCCTTCTGAGCCAACCAGGAGCGAGAGAGGCACACAAGCACCAGAGGAAGCTGGCTCTCATTCCTGCTGGATCCCGTCAATGGTATTTACGTCTTAAGGACCCCGGGGTATTCTACTAACTCTTCCTGACTTGTTTTGATTGCTGCTAATGAAATATCAATAAAGAAAGGGAAGGTCTGTTGTGATGATATTGACCGGGGAAGCAGTGGGATGGATATCTGTCGACACACACCAGAATGATGCCTTTTGTAAGACTTTGTTTTTAATTGTCAGCGGTACTACTGCATTTGATATGGCCTTCCGATGCATTAATAATATGTTGCTGTATCTCTCAGTCATAATTTTTAACACTTTCTGATTATTGTAATTCTTCCTGTGGAAGATAGAGGTACAAGAGAAACCCTTGAAAAACGTGAACACTGGTGCCTTGTGTGTGTGTGTGTGTCTGTGTGTGAGTGTGTGTGTGTGAGAGAGAGAGGGAGGGAGAAAGAAAGAATCCAGTATTTTTCCATGTCCTTCATTTGAATTATCTTCTGTTTAAATGCTCTGAGTATCCAACAAATTGACCAACACATTAACTATTACTGATTCCTTAATGTTAATCATATCATTCAACATTGTAATGCATTGCATGTGATAGAACTGCTGCTTTTATCAAAGGGAATCATTTGTAAATGTAGAAAATGTATGATTGTGTTTTGTATTCTTTTAAAGTAACTGACCATTAACACCCAAACTTTATATAACATTTGTACACATTACTTTGTTTAAAATGTATTTATCAATTGCTTTGTCTGGCAGGAGTTTTGGTCAAATGATATGAACCTATTTTATAACATGTTATTTTAACAAAGTGTAATACCCCCTGAACCACCAACTAAATTAAACCTTACATTTTTAACATTATTAGTATTCTCTTTCTACTCTGAGGTAAACTCACTGAACAGTGATTTTGGGAAAACATCCTTCGTATTTGGTCTGTGGAGAAAAGAGCATTCTCAGATTCCCAAGACAGTCATTACATTTCCAGATATAATCTGGATATTAAGGCAGCCCTGCCTGCTTCATGGGGGGCTGACCTCGGTCACACTTTTTCAGCCTCAGTCTTACTGATCAATTATGAGCTCCCCCAGCCTCCTCGCTGCCTGGCATATGGGCGCTTTAAAGCGCGAGAGTGGAGGAGAATGAGGGGTATCATTTCATGTGGAGATCAGGGCCCATGGCTGTGAATGGGTGGATTTAGGGGGACCCTGAATAAGAGAGGGGGTTCCAGGCTATGCCAGTGAATGGAATTTCCCTGAGATCAGGGAAGAGGAGCCTGTTTGAGAATATTCATGATCAGGATGAGGAGGCGTCATGAATTGATGTGTGGATCCTACTTGTGTTGGATGATCTTTTTGGTAAATAGTGATATATTGGAATGGGGGACCTCTTGCTTTGGATCCATGTTTGCGATGTCCTTACCAGATAGTGTTGCCTCTCCTCGCGGCAATATGGGTTGGTTGTTGTCTTTTCCTGGATTCCTTTTGTATCCGTAAAGTAACAGATGGAGAGAATGAACGTAAAGGCCCAAACAAACAGGCTTTATTTCTCACAGTTAGTTGATCATCAAGAAAAGCTCTTTTCAAGCTTGTGCTGGTTATTCGGGCTATTCTGACCGATCTGGTCTCCATCGGGTTTCTTTAAAAAAAAAAGTTGTCCAGGACCTAAGCTTTTTTGTTATGTGAATACTTCCCTCTCTCCGTCTCTCTGTTCTCACAGACTCCGACCTTTGGGCCTGCTTGTTGAATAGCTTGTAGGATTTGGAAAAAAAGATTGGGGGGACTGTTTTATGTAAACACATTTAGGAAATACACTGCCTTCTTGTAACTGGGCCCAGTAGCACCTTAGCGCACAGCCCATCATCAGCGTTAGTGAGTCATCCACAGCTCCTCCACAGGATCTGTGAGACACTCATAAGACCATCTCCTTGATTAATAGTCTGGCCACAAGGCCAACCCGATGCTCACTTACGGTTCCACCCATTGTACAGATGACACAAAGACGCCCATGTCTGGTAAAAGGCCTGCGACGGTCTGTACCCAGGCAGAAGGAGACAAAGCCTGCCTCCTCCCTCCTGTCCCCTTAGCATGGCTTCTTCCCTCATCCTTTATGGCCTCCCCTGTCTTCCTCCGTTATCAGGGGGATAGGGCTGAATGGGCTCTGTGGTTGGTCAATAAATTCAGTGATTCAGGGGGTGGACAGTTGCAGCCGTGTTAGCGTTTGTTCGCAGGCTTGTCGGAGGGATGGGCCCCGCCCCAGGCCTTATTGTGTCCGCCGGTCCCTCGACAGGTTAGAAGTCAATGGAGAGCCTTGTGTGGAGGCGGCCGGGGCAGGGATGGGGCCGCCTCTCACACGGCATTCACATAAGGGGGAGGACAGGCTCAGATCGCAGGGGACACTTGTTAGTGTGGGGCCACACAGCAATGTAGACCTGACCCCCCACCCTCTCCCCAAGGGGCTCATGTAAGATTCAGCTTTTACTCTACCAGTGGTTAAGGCCCGAGCTGTACTGAGGTAAGGTGATCTGCACTTAGGGGCCAGGAAAGACTGCAGTACATAATAGTTCCGCAGTGTATCTTACACTCAAAGTGTAGCCATCAGGGTCACAATAAAATGAGGTCAGATCTTGATTTGACAACCAATTGCACTAAACTAAGCCAATGTTTACTTGAATCAGAACTCGGATCAAGTACTAAAACTTTTTCCAGTGAATTTTAAACTAGAATGTTTTACATTTACCCAAAATTCTATTCAACGACATTACGTTCTTTCTTCTCACGTTGATGGACAGATATAACTCTCTAGTATGGAAGCGGCCTAGAAGGCCGTGAGAACAACTTACGAAGACGTTGTCTTTCCCTTGGCTTGATGCTGCACATGGGAACAAACAGCCGAGCTGAAGCACTGGAGAAGAACGAGAGGAGAAAGAGGCATACATGTAGAAACTGACAAACAGACCAGGGTTTTAGGAGACAGAGCGCTGACAGCAAAAGCCTGTCGGGGGACTCAGGGACTGTTGGACTTAAAGGCATGACTGAGGCCTAACTGTCATGAGAAGATGAGGGTTTCCATGACCACCCAGGAGCCACACAGCAAGCATGTGAGCAGGGGAGGCCTTGGGGGCCGGGGCCGGAGCCAGGGCTGGGGGATCACATGCACTAACCAGGGATTATGTGCATAAGTGATGAGCACTAAGCCGGCAGGTGAAGGAGGGAGGCCCTGGGACAAGGACCACGGCATCCCTCAGGACAGCTTCCCCCAAGAGAGCGCTGTGAGGCTGAGCTACTGTGTGAAGGGGGCTCAGTCAGAGGTCCTCGAGTGCTGAAAGGGCAGCCCCCGAGGATGCTTTCACTGGGTAAGTGGCCAAAATAGGGGTCTTGTGAGTCATCTTGACTGGCAAGAATGGCCATCTTCACAATCATAAATCCCAGTGCAAACACACTCATGGATATGGACTTGGGTAAGGGCAAGAAGGCAATTCAGTAGAGTCTTTGGACTGACTTTGGCTGGGTGCCGACTTTTGAGGGTCAACCACATATGCCACAGTAGTTCAAATGTCCTGTGTAAAATCATGTAGCTTGTGGCATATTATCAACAGCCTCGAAATTAGCAGTTTTAAACAAACAAGTATTAGGGGTTATTTATGTGGTGTGGTACTGTTCCCTTGATAGCCGTGTCCTAACAGGAATGTGTTTGAACGCTGACTGCACAAAGAAATCAAATACCCATGTTCCATAGAAAGAAAGACATCACAGTTAACCAACCTCCCCCAACACCTTTTCAGGACCATGGTATTCCTCAACATATTAACATGTAAATACACTTAGATACTTTGACAATGCGCTCAAATGCATATAATCTACATGTTAACTAGTACTTTAAGGAGATTCCACCGATTGAATGTGGTTTAGAAACACTTTCATGTCTGGGTTTTAAAAATTAAATGTGAGGCCTCTCTCTGAATCCCTAAAAGAGTTTTTCAATTTGACGAGGGAGAAGGGAGACCCACATACCCTTTGTAAAGAGAGACCCTGAGTTCAATAAGACTTCAGTCTCATTGCCTTTGCTCCAAGTTGAAGGTCTAAACGCTGGCTTTTTAAGACAGAGCCCCAGTACGGTGACAGATGGCAGGTTGTTATAGTCCCCGGGAATTGTGGAATACCAGTTGCTATGGTCCCTTTCCCCCGTTCAGCTTCCCATTCCAGAACCCTAAACAGCATCCCTCCTGTTCAGTGACTTGGAAGAATGGGACTTGAAAATGCTCAGGTTGTTGTTGACAAACATGGGATTTTGATGTACTGCCTTAATCTCCGATCCCCTTTATCCCCCAGTTCGCATTGCTCTCTCAGTATCTGATTACCATAGGGTGGAGGGAGGGGGGCAAGGGGGGGCAGCAAAGAAAACACCACACCCATTGAATAAACTAGAGAACACAAACCTCGTTTTTTTCAGCCTCCTCTTATCTCCTCCAGGGTTTAATCTTATGCCCTCAATCCTTTGCATCCCTACCTTCAGTAAATTCGACCATATTTTTGGCTTGGGTGGTCGTCAGGACAACCAGTTATTTCCCATCCACGAGTCCTCCCTCCTCCCCCCTCCATCCCCTCCTCTTTTTTTTGTCTGGATAAAACAAAGCAGAGCCTGAATGGGCTCTGAGGTAGGTAAATGTATTCAGTGACATCAGCCAGGACGATTCTATTCTGTCCGGATTCCTGTACCACTTGTTTCCAGCCTTGTCTGGGGGCTGGACACTCTGTTGGTGCCATTGTCCCACGTGTATTCCACACAGGCCTGCAATTAATGGAAGCCTTGTCTAAGGCTTCTGGAGCAGAAACTGCTGCTGGGGTGGGGGACAAAAGGCGGGCGGGCGGGCCCATGGCAGGGAGTTGCTATGGGAGGCCCCCCTCCTCAGGAGGGGCTCAAAGGAAGGAGGTGGGGAGAAGACTCGGAGCCCTGGGTGAGATGTTTAAGGGATCCCCCCCTCTGTCTCTCCCCATCTGGGCTTGAACGCTCACACTCTGCCAGCTAAAAGGTAGCTTTCCCAGATTTGGTCATTCCACTGCCCTTTTGCTTTGACGTGACAGCAGTGCAATGGGACTGGGGGCTAGTAGGCTAAGGGATGGGTGGGGGGAGGGGGGGATGTGACACATGTTCTAAACCAGGTAAGGACTTAGAGATGGCATGGCTGTTATCCCTGGCAAGTGGACATTCCTAAGGAAGAATACTAGGTGTGGGGTCTTAAAAGTGATGCTGTTGTTTTAAGATGAACAATAATGTACACCAATCAGGTTGATGTGTACCCAGAATGCTGTTTGAGGTTGCATGTGTTCCAAAATAAGCTATACATCCTGGTGGAATATTTGCCCTAGGTCACAAGTCAGTCTAATCTTTGACAGTCTGGAACTCCTCCCGCCCTCAGCATCCTTCTGTTGATGGTGGTTATCAGACACTGCTGGTCTTCGATAGCTTTCTAAGCCTGCTTGGCCGACCCTGCACCTCTGTTCTCCTCCATACGCTGGGGTTCCCATACTGATACAGATCTGGAGTGTGCCATAAAGCATAGTTATAGATCACTGCCACAATAAAGCGCTGTCTCTGCTCCACCAGCAGGCTCATTGAGAACAGGACTGATAAAGGGTCAGTACGAGGCCTCTCCGCCAATCCTGCACCTTCCACTCGTTCCTTGGACGGCCAGAGCCAACTGAAGATGTTTCCGATTAAAAGTCGGAAAGTAAATCAAAGTATAGCACATAAATGTGCTTGCTCTCTCCTCCCTAATGGTTTATGTAGTCCCCCAAGGGAGGTTCAGAAGAGAGGGGGTTGTGTGAAAAATGGAGCGTGTTTAGGAGGTAATGAGGCAAGTAGATAAACTGGGATCAGATGAAGGCATTGCAGTTTTCGACCATACTTACTGACAGTTTAATGCGTGTTTCACCGACAATTAAAACTGAACTGTATATACATTTAGTCTTAGCATTGTTAAATATATTAGAATTGTTTTTATACACAGGGTTTTACTCCACAAACCCCTTACTGTTAGCGCTACTCTGCAGACCCATAGGAAGTATATGGAGCAGACCCTGACCTGGCTTTTGGGGTCATTTCACCTCTGAGGTTTAAGGAGCTTTAGAATGGAGACATGAAGGCATCTGAAGTCTATCAAGAGAAGGGGGAAAAGTCTGAGTGATAACCTTGAGCTGCACCAGATGGAGATAGTTCTGATGGAACAGAGTTGTCAGAAAAGCTCACAGCAGGTCCCATTAGACGTATTGACGTCTTCCCTTTGTTCTAAAGACGGAGAAAAACGAAATACTACTGTTGAAAGGTTATCTCTGAAAGGCAAACATCATAAATGAAAAGAAAATCGAGAACACGACGACAGAATTAGTTCTATATTGTCTATCGGCTTAATCTGACACGAAATAATCACTGTCACATTGACTACAGCTATTCTGTACGAAAACATTTTTTTACGAAAAGGTGAAATGACAATAACATAATTCGAATTTTCAATAACATTAAATTATGTTACATTCATTAAATAAAGTACTATCATTTTGTTTTACAATTTATATATTTTATAGAAAGAGCGCCGTGGATCCATATTAAGGTGCCATACATACAACCTAGCAGCCAATAGACGTCTTTCTTGCACGAGCCAAACGTCTCCCGTCAGCAGCAAGCGCGCGGTCATTGGTAGAAAGTTGCAGTGAGAATACATTTTGGTGAAGCTTCACACGAGCCATTCGCGTGGAGCTCGGCTCTATAAATAAGACCGGGAAAAAATTGACGTTGCTTTACAAACCAGCAAGGTGTTCTGCCAACTCTGCTAAGTTTCTGTGGCCCACATTGTGATCTCTTGTTGTGATGCGAAGTAAATAGGGGAGATAAACTGGATAGCCCACTTCATTTAATTTTTCAGTTTTTGTGTATTTGGCTTGTTTTGGGATATTTTACCTCGAAGTCGAAGATGCCTGCCGATACATTTGGAAAAGCATCCCCATCATCTGTTGCTGCCACCCCTGCGAGCGTTAATGGCACTCCGGATAAACCCAGAACTGCCTCTGAGCACCGAAAGGTAGGGTATATCAACGGATTATTGTAACAAACTTAGTTTCAAACGTGTTTTTATAATGACCATAAGTTCCATATAAATGGTGTTTAATTCATGTTTGTTTTCCTCTTTAAGTCCTCAAAGCCTATAATGGAGAAGAGACGACGAGCACGAATAAACGACAGCCTGGGTCAGCTAAAAACTCTTATTCTAGAGGCATTAAAGAAGGACGTAAGTGCAAAGATTACACCATCTTTAACATCCTTGACTTTGAATGCCTAACGACAAATCCTTACCCAGCGAGGCCACTGCCTATACTGTGGTGAAATTTTAAAGCTAAGCATGAAGTCACAGGTGATTTAAAAGTGGAATGTCATATCTATTTTAGACCTCCAGAAATTCGAAGCTTGAGAAGGCAGACATTCTTGAGATGACAGTGAAACACCTAAGGAACATACAGCGTCTGCAAATGACTGGTATGAGTTGTGTTAAGGACCATTGATTTCGTATATAATTTCATAATATCTGATATCATCTAATAATATAATGACCATGATGATGATTGCTGTAATATAACGCTAATTGCTCTCCTTCACAGCTGCTGTTAACATAGATCCATCCTTAATGGGAAAGTACAGAGCGGGTTTTAGCGAGTGCATTGGTGAAGTCACTCATTTTCTGTCGACGTGTGAAGGCGTCAACACCGAGGTCAGGACTAGACTTCTCAGCCACTTGGCCGGCTGCGTGTCGCAGATCAACCCGGTGAATTACGCAACTCAGCGCCTGATTCCCACATATCCTCCGCAACCGGCGCTTTCCCAAGCCATTGCACATATTCCGAGTGCTACTCCACAGTTGAATGGAATGCCCTGCAAAAGTGTTTCGCCCGTCAGCATCCACCCGGAGGCGTTTAAGTTATACAGTGGCCTCCAAATTGTACCGGCGACAACCGATGGACATTTTGCTTTCCTTATTCCCGGCGCAGCTCTGGCGTCCTTAAATGCGCAAAGCGGCCATCCAGCGCTTGCCGTGGCGATGTCACCTGGCGCGCCCTCGGTCACTCTAGACTCAGTGTGGAGACCATGGTAGCGTTCCGACGCGCCATTAGACTTGAAAGACATTACACTGGTTTTACAAAAACATCTTACGTTTGTTGAGGCCTCTAGGCTATTGTATATATTTTGTACAGTTTATGCATTTCCCATTAAGAAATTAAGAGTAATGTTTACAGAGATTTCAAGTAATTGATAAAACATGTTGTGACTGAGATCTATATGTTTTTCATTGGTGATTTTTCATTTGATGTCGTTGTGCTATGAGATTGATTGCATTGTTCAATCATTAATGCTATCCTTTTGGATCAATAAATTGTTATTGAAACCTTCAAAACTTCAGTTAGTCTACTTTCAAAATTGTTACACCATATTCTTGACCTAAAGATGTGTTATAGACCTTTGCTCAGTGGAAGGTGTAACAGGGTTCCCATTGAAACCCGTAGCAGTCAAGGAAGTTATAATGTGTATTTCACACAGGCCTGTACCTTAATGTGCACAAAATAACACCTGTTTGGAGACCAGCTGTGTGTATGGCATACTTTTTCTCACCTTTAAAATGTGGATTCAGAAAAGATTACATATACTGTATAAATATAAATATTTTGGTCATGGAAATAAGGTTTCAAGTCACGAAAAAGTAATTGAAACCCATTGATCTAAAGGTGTGTGAACCCCATGTAGCAATCTGATGTTTCCTCATGTGTAGGTATTCCCACCTTTGAGTTCATATTGATTTATTGATGAGGCTTCATGAGATTTAGGCATGGACATAACACCCACCCACCAACCCATGCCCTCGCTCCATGAAGAAGTATCTCCCTCTTAATCCATCTTGAATACATCAGTCAGTAACAACCTCCGTCTGGGAATAAATAGCTCCCAGATGAGGTGGGTAACCTGAGAGGGGGCCGTGAGAATGACTCTGCCCTTCAGATGCACTTCCAGCTCAGGGAGGGAGGTAGGCAGTCAGCCTGACACGTGCAAGCTTGTCTGCCGGACAGGGAAACAAACAGGACAGGACTGTGTCTGTTTATGCTGGTTTGAGGGGAAGGTTATACAGGGAGCAAACAGGGATTGGCCACTCAAATTTCAACGTTTATTTGGGTTGCCAGATTGAGTTCCCAGTTCCCACCTAGGTTGAGAAGATGAAAAAGAAGAGAGAAACACAGTTTACCAGATATGTAGCACCTGTAGCAACTGTGAACAAGCCAGACTGGGACTCAAAACAGTGTGGTCTGAAAACATGTTGAATCGTGTATTTCTTTCTCAAATCAACTTTGTTAAGGAGTTGTTAAGGGGAAATATTCTTTAAGTCTCGTAATTCAATTCCAGTGATCCTATTTTCACACAGGAAGTGTAGACTATGTTTGCATATGGGATCTGAGTGGCTTAGCTTAGTAGGCAGGAGCCAGCGCTGTCCACTTAGCAGTGAGTTAGAGGACTGACAGCCCCAGTGTGTGTCCAGTGTGAGGTGTTCACAGAGGGACGTGGGGGGGGGGGGCTTGACTAGAGGTCACAGGTGCCTGTCAGTCGATTCAATAAGACAGGTCAGCTCAAACAGCTTGCTGCCCCAAACAGTGTCCCATCACCAGCACCACACCCACTCCAGGATATTTGCATTTTTGACATGATATATTTTTGAGGAGAAGTTGAAACTAAAATAATGTCAATACTTGTTTGCATTGGTAGATTTTAGCGCTTCACTTGTGCTACATCTAAAAATAGATTTTGTTTGTTTTGCGTATGCAAAACTAAATATGACAGTCAATTAATTATTTCTCTGTTTTGACCAAACACAGCAGCCTGGTGTGGGAGCACTAAAAGCCAAATAGTGCCTCCCCTTTTAGAGGAGCCCCTGAAACACAAAAACAAAGGCTGTCCCCTCAGCAACTCAATGGATCCTCTCTTTGTGGCCTTCTCAGTCTTCATAAAAGACCTTCCTCTTGTTTATCCAGGAAGAGGTTTAATGGTGCGAAGGGAGAAGTAGGGTGGGGGGCATGCTGTCACTTTCACCATGCTAAAGGATCATTGTTGTGTGTTCCTGGAGGCTCTATAAGGCTTTAAGAAAACTCAGGCATCAGGCAACGTCCCTCAGAGAACATAGAGGACCGTTTGAAAGCTCCAAAACAGGTTGGTGCTTTCCTCAAGCTCCTGTCAGGGTCTTCCATGGCTATGGGTCTGATACTTGAGGTATAAAGTGGGGAACGTTGAATGGGGTTGGATAGAGAAGGTTCATTCACTGATAAATACCCACAGTGTCAGTCACCCTCTGTAGCCCTTGTTGTTCTGCTCCTCCTTCCTGCCTGTTTCCTCATTCCCGCCTTCTTCTCCCATCCCCCCATGTTGATGTATTTTTTCCCCCCATATTCTGTAAAGGCTAGGCAGAGTTAGTTCAGGCCAGGCCCCTCAGTGGGATCCATGATTGATGAGTCATTCTTCACAAAGTCAGTGACACACTGACAGGAACCCCGCTATGGGAGACCCTATCTTACTGACGTGTACCGGAAATCTCTGCCGGGACTGCCTTTGTGGTGAACCGGCCTGTTATTGTTCTTGGAGATAGAACAATGATTTCTGGGGGTTCAGCAGTTCCTCATTAAATACCAGGGTGGCGATAGGCACAGATACACTTGAACCCTGTTGTGAGTAAACATTCTTGTCTCAAAACAAGAGGCTAAGTTCATTCCAAATCTCTTTCAATTAGATTCATTTGACTGTTTAGGTTGTTGCTATGTTGTTCGTAAAACACAACATACTTCAGTCTTCGGGGTGAACCGAAAGTCAATGTGACAATATTACATTGAAGCGGTCTGATTTATTGTTGCCAAGCCATTAATGTAGGATAACGGTTGTATCCAAAAACCTCACCGTAATTCATCCCTCGCTATCGGGACATCAAAGATGTTGTTGGGTTAGGTGTCTTTAGGTTTTATTCAGTCTGCTCCTTGCCATGCTTGGCTTTTTGCCCATAAGGACTTATGAACAGGACCATAAAGATACACTTTCACTGCAGGTGTCCCTTCAAAGTGAGACGTCCCATAACTTCTGGTGGTTCAGTTACGGCCTCGGCCTTTTGGTCTGCCCAGACAGACAGGGTAGAAAGGCCATGCGGGTAGCATCTGGGGAAGGAGTTGAGCCTTAGCTGATAGAGATTACAGAGAGTTCTCATGCGTGATACATCTTTGAGAAAATGGTTGGTTTGTTAGGGGTTGGATGAAACTGGTGGAAGCTGGTCTATGATGTCTAACGCCTGACAAGATATGAGACATGAGCCAGTGAAGCACGTCCTGTGGGATTGAGTTCCTGAATCTCACTTTGTTCTCACACATGTTGGATTGCTCTGGATTTCTTAAAGAAGCCTGGACTCCTTCTGCCAGTGTTTTGTCACCATTAATCTTATTGTAATTAGAGGAATTGAGTTGTAGGAGAGGGGAGATTAGTTGTCTCGTTAGGAAGAATGAAGTCCTAAAAGTATTTCAGCACCTCCTCATTAGAATCAAGGATACACAATGAAGCAGTGGTGATGTGAATATTAAAAGCTCTCCATCTGGAGTGTTGCAAACAAAACCAGGGTCACAGTTTTAAAAGCAAGGTTCCTCCAGCCCAGCTCTGTTGATTCTTCCCCAATAATTGTAATTTGATGATAAGGAGCTTATAGCCCCTTGTTATCCCCAATACAGATGACTATACAAAGCGCAGTGCACCAATAAGGTAGGAGATTACCAGTTTGGGTGATGTCTCCTCGACCACTTAACATCTGCACCAGGTCAGCTGTTCTAATTTGGTCAGAGACACTCATTTAGCCCTCTCTAGGGGGTCTGGGCACACGGAGGAATAAACACTGACCCTCGTTTTCCAAGACAGAGTGCCAAATGGCCCATTTGTGTTTAAGGGATGTGGGTCACAGTGTCACTGTGTGTGTTCTCTTCTCCTCCTTCTTGTCATTTGAGAAAGAGACCTAATAGCTACCTGTGGTAGCATTCGGCTGAACGCATAGCTCATTTCTTCAGAAATGACCGAATGTGAATTTCTTAAATTCATTGAATGTTAGGAATAATATGTTATGAGCAATATTCTTAACATTGACATTGACGTGTCCCAAATGGGCACACTATATATGTCCGATATATAATTTCGTTTTGATTCAATTTGAATCAATGACGAGTTTATGTTTATGATAGCAGACACTGCAAAAGGAGGAGTCAGTCTCGGGTAGGTTAAAACTGGTTCGGTTGTTTCAGTCTTAAATGACCAGTGGGAGCCTTGCTCCCTCAGCCTGTGGATCTCTAATGACCCTTGCCCTTTGTCCCCCTAGACCTCACTATGCCCTCACAAACTCTCTCTTCTCCCTCGCTGTTCAAAACTCTGTGGGAAACCTCCCAGTGCATTGTGTTGTCTGGACATTGTGTGTCTCCCCTAGATAATTCCCTCCCAACCCCCAAATCCCAGATCTTCATGCCTGGCCCCCCTGCCCAGCTGACGAGGGTTTGTGTGAAGTATGGTGTCCAGGGCTAACTGACTTCTGAGTGGAGCAGAGTGCTGGGATCTGACTGGGAGGTTAAAGACAGCCTTTCATCCACCTTCACAGGATAGTGCCAACATCCTGCTGCTGTAAATCTGCCCTCTGATTCCTCTGCATTCTAGAGAGTGTCAGCGATGGATATTGATGGGTGAATAGGTAGTGACGAGAACTCTATTACACTCCAGGAGAGTAAGGAAAAACAGAGAGGGGGGATTTGTGTGTATGAGTGAGTAAGGGGGGGGGGTGAGAGAGAGAGAGAGAGAGAGAGAGAGAGAGAGAGAGAGAGTGTGTGTGTGTGTGTGTGTGTGTGTGTGTGTGTGTGTGTGTGTGTGTGTGTGTGTGTGTGTGTGTGTGTAAAAGAGAAATCCTAATCTGGCCACTTGACCTGCTCTCTGAACACCAGCCAATTATAGTGGTGGTGCGCAGCTTGTGTTTATGTATACATACTAATGGTCTGTGAGTTCTTAACAGTCAGGGTTTAATAATTACAATGCCATGACAATGTCTACAATAACATAGTAACAGTGTAACTGCTAATTACATGGTTTTACTGAATGGATTGTATTGCTATGTATAGTAATCAATGACAAGCCAAGGCTCACTGAATTGTGTAATATTTATTTGTTGTGATATTCATAGTAGGTCACCAGCATGTGTTCCCGTGTCATCAGTTTGAAAGCAGCTTTTACTGTCATTCAGCAAGTCTGTATTTCAGCATTCAGTTTTCAAAACACAAATTTTTATTGTATTTTCATTGTTTTTATGAATGGTACCTCCATTATTTTAATTAGCTGACGAGGGATTTTGGATCTAAGATCCTTCTACCCAAGTGAGCTCATTAGCTGACAAGCCTATGTAGGGTAACAATATTTTCATCCTTGAATTTCTGTTTGCCCCCTAGTTTTGGTCAGAGGATTACCAAAACCAGCCTTCCAAGCTTTGGAAGCCACTACTATGTCATTTGAATTGTGATGTCATTCAACTCAGACCAAGGACCCAATTGACCCAACGACCCCTGACCCTTGTAAACTTTGGGGTTAGAGTGCCGTATTCAAGGTGTTGCCATCTGTGTGCCTCACTTTGTCCCTCCCTCCCTCCTCCCCCCTTCTATCTCTCCTTTCTCCCCCTGTCCCACCATCCCGTCCAGTGTTCAGAGGCAGTGGACTGTGAAGACGTGTCTCTGGAGACGACTTGTTTGTCCCATCAACTTCTAAAACCTGAATAAAAGAGTGAAGGCATTGTAAGCACCTGCATAACTACTTGTGCTCTGTAAAAAAAAAACACAAAACAATTATCCTAACTTACTATTATAATCTTTTTTTTTTTTATCTATGCCGAGAAATTCTTTTGATTAGTGTTATCAAATCTAGTTTATTGACGGAACAGAATGCCCTTCATGATATACATTTAATTGTTATAAATTACGAGAGAAGCCAAAAAGGAGCTTGTTTGAGTTATAGAAAGCTGGAGTCATCTGCTGGAAAGATCAACCACTGCAGCAGTGGGTAAATAATGAAGTTGACTGTGTAGCTAAGTCCAATTCGGTAGTGACGCTGTTTTTAAAACTTAAAGGCTGAACTTTGAACCTGACTGGAATAAGTTCATCCACCTCTCTTATCTCCCTGCTGAGTTGACAAAATTCTGCAGGGGTTGCTGGTTATCAGCTGTTGCTATGCAGGTCTGTTTGTCATATTGACAGTTACTCTCAAGAAGATACTTCATCAACGTGGAGTCATACAGAAAACATTTCACCTGGCTAGAACTCCTTGCACTTTAAATAGCATTGATATTTTTGTCACACCACTCAAATACAAAGTAATTTATTGATATTGTATTCGAAAGTACATCAATAACTAGCATGAAAAAGGATGCATATATATGACATGGTATAAACTAACTGAATAACTAAAACACATCAATTCAAATTCAAAGTCAAAATGCTAAAGTACAAGTTACACAGTTATGGTGCTGTTACTACATTGTGAATTTTCATTCTTAAAAATGTACTCAGCTGTACGGCCATCATCCTCATATAACTGAACCTTGAGCTTCAAAGGGGAACATTTATCAACCTTACACTTGATGATCAAAGTGTCATTATCAGTGTGGAGGGTGCAATGGCTGGGCTGTGGGCTCCTCTGCATGGGACAGACTAACTGGTCCCTGTGTACAGAAGCCAGACTTTGTCCCCTCAGAGGCACAGGGCCTGCACAAAGCATCTTACTAAGATCTTCCACATATCTGTGGTTTTCTCCCATCCAGTCGTACATGTATTGTATGTTACAGTCACAATTCCACGGGTTCCCGTGTAACCTGATCATGTTCTCGGACAGGAAATAGTCAAGAAGGCCCAGTGGGAGATTCTGAAGGTTGTTCTGTGAGAGGTAGAGCTGCTCCAGGAGAACCTGGTGCTCAAACAGTCGGGGTTTAATGGAGCTCAGGTTGTTGTTGTGTAAGTGGACCACTTTGATGTCACTCAACTCCATGAAGATCTCCTCAGGAAGCGAGCTGAGCTGGTTGTCAGAAAGGTCCACCACCTGCAGGGCTGTGAGGTTCCAGAGCAAGTCCACCGGAAGCTCATGCAGCCGGTTGGAGGATAGGTAGAGCTGAGTGAGAGCTGTCAGGCTGGTGAACGGGTTGAATGAGAGTTCAGATAACTTGTTGTTGTTGAGATTCAGCTCTTTCAAGCTGAAAGGAAAGGTTCTGTGACTCACATTTGTGATTAAGTTTCCACGAAGACTCAGCACCTCTAGCTTGGTTAAATTTGAAAAGATGCCATGGGGGAGGTCTGATATCTTGTTTCCATCCAGGTAGAGCTCTCTCATCTGAGATACATTGTGAAAAGAGTCTGGCGAGAGCCCAGTGATTTGATTGTAGCCCAGTATCAGGATCTCCAGTTGGGTGAGGCCTGTGAGAAGCTCTCTATCCACTCTTGTGAGTGCATTCTGGGACAGGTCCAGGGAGCGGAGACTGGTGAGGTTCTGGAAGAGGAGGCCGGGGAGGTGGGAGATAAGGTTTCCCTTCAGCTGCAGTGTTTCCAGGTTCTGAAGAGAATCAAAGATGCCAGGAGTCACAGTCTGGAACCTGTTGAAATTGAGCAGGAGTCTGGTGAGGTTGACCTGTTTCCTGAACGTGCCCGGGTACAAACGTTCCAGCCAAGAGTTGCCACTGATCTCCAACTCCTCCAGCCCCGGCAAGGGATCGAATGCCCTGACCGAGACTTCTCGAAGGAGGTTGTTGAGGAAGACCAGCTTGGCCAGTCTGGGGTTCTCCTGAAAGGTGTTTGTGTCCAAGTAACTCAGTCCTGTTGTCATGACAACCAGCTCCCTCACCTGCGAGATGTTCCTGGGCATTGTTAACATGCGCTCTTCAGAACAGATGGCTCTAGTTGGTGTGAAACACTGGCATCGTGCAGGACAATGTGTTTCAGACATTGTGTGGTCCTGGTAACAGAGCTTTAGCATCAGACAAAGTGTGATGCCAATGTTTCTGTCCATTTTAACAATTTTTACTGTAGAAAAGTAATTAAGTGTGGTTAGATTCAATAAGTAATTTGACTGAACCTAACACATCAATGACAAATCTAAGAGAATTTATTTGACTGCTGATATGACAGCAAAGTTGATCTTGTATTGTGAAGAAAATCTGAGAAACTTTGTTTACAGTAAAACATGTATTTGGACTAAACATAAAAAATTAGCAGATTCTTATTTTGTGATTCCAATAAAAACTTTACAAAATACCTTCGTTGTAAGAAAGGTCCCAGCTAGAAGAATGGAGAAAAAACAAGTTTCGAAATCCGTCAATCACATTGAGTACAACACACTCTGCAAACATGCCACAGAGAAGAGGCCTAATTTCAGCAAGACAAAGCCTTCTGCCATTGGCTAGTCTGAGTATGTCATGAAATCATTGGTTCACGACAGAGAGGTTGGTTTCCAAAACCATTTGACTTCGTGAACACGTAAGTGGAGTTACAAATTGGCAGGGACTGAGCATTACAGTAGATGATTGGATAAGGTGTATACATGTGATATAGTTCGTATCATGTTTATAAATTAATCAATATCAATATACAATTAACATAAAATGTTTGTTTTTTTTACTCGGATGTTAATATTGGCAGGATGTTAACATTTGATACTGTGTGCAGGTGCACAGTGTGTATGTTTCTGAAAATATGGAAAATTGCAAGGAGAAACTGTAGTGTTGATAGGGTCATTCATATTTTAAGGGTAATAGAACAGATTGCATTTTGGACATTGTTGAAACAACATTCACAGAACAGAACCGCTATTGATTTGGGTTAAGTTTATAATAATCATCATAGGCCACTATGATGATATGCTTACGATAACATTAGTATGCAGCATGCAAATTCGACCCTTTCTGTATGCTTTATTTGACATCCTGATAATGTGGAACTGTCTTGTAAACAAGCACAAACAAATGTGTTATGATGTTTAGATGTTAGAACCTTGATAATATGTTGTTATTCTTGCACTTTCCTATCATCAGCAGAATTATGTAACATTGTTGTTGAGATGATGTTTTGGATGCTGTTATCATTGTACTGGTAAAAATACAGAGCGTATAGGCACTAACCCTGAACTACTATTAGATCAGTGGACTTCTGGTTCTTGTTGTACTGACTAAATTAACTATTTGTCCGTCGACTTGGATAAAAGTGTCTGCTAAATTAATAACTACAAATGTATTGTTTCATTTTTATCTTCTTAAAATCGTAGAATTTTCGTAGAAAAAGAATGAATCGCAAATGAACAAGATAGCTGGATCATACAACCCTTTAATGTAAAATAATCTATGCATTCAGTGAGTGATGCCTCGTAAAACCCTCACTCAAAGTATTGTTTTTATATCACTGCTAATCCTATAGGCTATATAGCCTATAGGATTTATAGACAGGCCTAAACTAAGTTAAAACTTTTTAACTGTCCACGGGGTGGCATAGCTCTTATTCCAGGACCCTCCCAAGGTGAGTCTGAAAAGATGCTGGCGCAATATACACCTTTCCAGACAGCAAAAGTCGTCACTTGAAATATTGTGCCACGGTTCTTGTCTTCGTTTCATCTGAAGCACGCGTAGGCTTATCTCGTTCGTATTTAACTTTTTATAAACATTTATCATTTGTTTAATTTTATATTTTTCTGTGTTGTGCAAATATGGCAAACGCGGGACTGCAGCTCCTCGGTTTTTCTTTGGCTTTCGTTGGCTTTATTGGAATGATAGCATCCACTGTCATGGCCGAATGGAAGATGTCGTCGTATGCAGGAGACAACATTATAACGGCTCAAGCCATATATGAAGGGTTATGGAAGTCCTGCGTCTCACAGAGCACCGGTCAAGTCCAGTGCAAAGTGTACGACTCACTTCTCCATCTACCAGGTATTGTACCAAGTATCTCAAACTTTTATACCAAGTATCTCAAACTTTTATTTTAATGTTACTGTATTAATTACAGAGATGTGAAAACATAAAACATTAATAGACAAATTATGTAGCAACAACAAAAAAAAGTTGGGGCACATGTGTGGATGGGGCATATATATGATTTCAAACTGGTAACATTTACAATTTCACATTCAACCAAATTCAAAAGAATTTGACTCCCAGCTCTGTGATCCCCTCCCCTGCCTCCAGAGAAGAATGGTGCATGTAGGAACAGGTCTTGTGAATGCCAGAAATAACCAAACTTGCTACTCATGGTAGCAATGAACCCTTAGCTCCAGCAACACCCTAGCTGACCTTATCGCTACTTTTGTAGTTTGTTTTGTTGAATTGTGGGGGTTGAACTGTTGGAGGTTGGATACTCATGACATCAACTTTATATGAAGTTGAGAGTCAAAAATGTACTGCTTATAAACTCCCAGTGGTATTCTAAAAACCTGACTTCTAGGTTACTGCCAGTGTGTTTAGGACTTGGCTTTATGCACTAATGATGACACAGAAACTTGGAGTTGTTCTTGTTATTGTTTCAAGCCATGGTTCAGGGCACGCGAGGCCTGATGCTCGTCTCCATCATTATCTGCCTCATCTCCATGCTGGTGGCCATCGTGGGCATGAAGTGTACCACTATTCTGGAGGACCAGAAGCAGCAAAAGAACAAGGTGGCCATGGTTGGAGGAATCATGTTCATCATCTCAGGTCAGGATTCAGTCTACAGCAGCTCACTATCCTGAGGGACTAATCATTCAAGTCAGAAACTGAAGATGTATCAAATCATTCAAGTGGCCTTGTTTCACATTCAGATGATTCAGCGTAATGTCAATACTGACATTATTCATATCATGTTTTCCCAGGTCTGTTTGCTCTAGTGGGTACGTCCTGGTATGGACACAGAATAGCTCAGGAATTCTATGACCCCTTCACTCCCACCAATGCCAGGTGAGGTCATCCCTTCATGCTGGATTGAACACCTGTCGTACTCAGGAATGCACTGTATATATACTCTCACAATGATGAATCTTCACCTTCTGTAATCTCTATATTTCAAAGCCAAATGTGTTTCCTGTTAATTGCATTGCATGCCTGAAGTAGTTTCAGCTTTGAACCATACATGTAATCTCACTAATTCAAGCTACGTGTCTGCAGATATGAGTTTGGCGCGGCTCTCTTTGTGGGCTGGGGTGCTGCCTGCCTGACTATCATAGGCGGAGCCTTCCTGTGCTGCAACTGCTCCAGTGGGGGGCCAACAAAGTCTCCCCATTACCCTCCATCCCGCCCTGGACCTGCATCTGGAACTGACCGTGTTTAGAACCAGAAAGTAGGAACTACGGGAGATCCAGGAGAAACACCATTTCTTCATCACATCTTTTCAGGGATCCACACTGGCAGCATGCACTGCTCGATGCTATTTTAGTCACTTGCTTGCTGTGGCGGTGTTAAATACAAATATTTTATTTTATATCTTCCCCAATACATTCCTTTTTAATGTGGAATATTACATTTACTGTGTTTGTCGTTTACGATTTTAACAAGGTGATATGTGCAGTCTGATGTCCTTACAAAATCTTTTTAATGGATATATGATAGTACTGAGCAAGGATGCTATCGTGGAAACAGATGCAAAATTTACATTTGGTGTTTTTAATGAGACTTATGTAATAAAATATGTTTTTAATGTTTTGTAATGGTTTACAAAAATATGATGTATTATGTGCCTTGACTTTTACATACATTGTGCAAATACTTTACATTGTCCCATTGATCATTGGTGTGATGATATGATTGTAGGGATAGACTGATGTTATATAAATATTTTTTTGTGCAGTACAGTGCAGCAAAATCAACATCATATCAAAGTGCAACATTAAACACATTTGTTTTCACAGTGTGGTGTCATTTCAACATGACTTTAGGTGTTCCTTGTAGCTAGTTCCTGGTCCTAGCCAAGCAGACCTTGTATCTAGTGTCTCAGGTAAAATATGAGTACTCGAGGCATTCATGAAAGTTATCCTGACAAAAAAGGATCTCTTAATTTTCAATTGATACAAAGGAAGTCCATATTTAGAACGCATACCAGGTAATGATATTAAGAGGGAAAATGTGTAGCCTCAGGTATATAAAAAGTACACCTAGCCTTCGAAACTGCTAGGGAGTGGCAATTTCTAAAGGCATTCCTCAGAATTTCCACATGTCTTCACTTGCATTGAGAACACCACTGGATTTAGTCATGATCCCACTGATTCACCGTTTTGCATATTACACACCTTTACTCTATAACTTTGTAACACTTAAGTAAAGAAAACACGTATTTATGTCAAACAATAACTTTGAATACATCAATTACAAAACTTTAAAAGATTTTAAGCCTGTCGTAAAAACAATTCCCATGTGATTCAACATTGCACCGATTTACTGTATATAGAAATGACACATTGAAAATAATTTAGCACTTCAACACGCAGTTAACTTGATGTTACCGTGCTATTTAAAAGATTACCTTCCCACCACTGGGTGGAGACAAAAGTTCATTGATTCAGGGCATGTATTTTACACTTAAGAACACTAGAGGTCGATAGAAGTAACATTTTGTCTAATGGAAGTATTCCTTGGAAAGTAGTCTATGAGGAGGAGGAGGGATACAGTGTGTTTGTTGTTAACTCTCCAAGAAGTCAAGCCGTAGCTTGCACAGGCAAGTTTATACTGGAGAAAAACTGGAAGTAACTTCTATGGAGAGGAAGTTGTGTCAAGCAGTTTGAGATTGTGCAACATTCTTCCTTGGTACATGACACAATGCAATTTTGTTTGTAAAGCTTAATGTGACTGATGTTTTTACAATCTTCATGTTGAAGCTGGAAAGACAGTCTTCCATACTGATGAAATATATTGACAGAGCAGCAACACAAGGGTTCCGCATTGTAGGCCGGTTATATATTTCCAAGCTCGGCAATGCAATCAGGCTTAGTGGTTCTGCCTCGGGCACATAAAGACATTTGAAATGGATGTTGCTGTATCTGTAACAAATCAACCAACATTGATGGCAAACAGCCAGTTTAATCGTATACCCTCTCGCTTCAATAGAGGGACATGAACTCAAATGCTTTGATGTTTCTAGGTTACACATATTTCTACATCCTAGTCTGTCTTGAACTGACATAATTTCAAGTTGAATGTCCAAGCCCTATAAAGGACAAGTACATTTAGGAATCCAATCTGAGACATGAAATCTGAACTTCACATCTCAGATTATTTCCATAGGTGGCATTCATCTCATTCCACCTGCCACTCCACCTACACCCCCTAGCCAGTATCGATGACCCTGGCCTTGCTGGGGAGCTGGGGAACTTTGGTGGGATCAACACATTAGCTGCTAACCCAGGGGAGCTCAAAAGGACTTCACCTGAGCACTGAACTCTTCTAATCAGTAGGGCTATGGAGGCCTAAAGCCACATCAGGGAGGTGTTGTTCGCTGTGGTGCAGGCCGTAAGGGGGTTCAACAAGGCATGAAAAATGCGCTCTGAATCCCTGCTGCAAAACTCATTAGCCCATTAGGGAGGGGGAGGTCAAATGGATATGCTGCCAAGGAATCTGTGACCTTCTAATCTTGATCGCTTCTCCCAGGGCTCTGATTGGTCCCAGCTATCCGATAGGTAGACCACAGAGGCCAGGATAAAATTGGGCCTAAGGGAGGCAGGGAGGCAGCCACTTGGATGCCTGACTACAAAAGTAATCTGTAATGAGGCCCTGCTTTTACCAAATTCTGATACAGAGCTCTCTCTGGACAGTGGTCCAGGAACAATTAGTCTCTGGGTGAGCATACAGTATGCCCTTCAACCCCTTTTGTAGGATAGAGAATAAACATGATTGCCACTGTGCAGTTTATTTTAGTTGGACAGCTTTACGAACCTGGCAACCTTCCAATGAGATCCAGTTTCTTCTCTGGGTCCTAATGCCACCTGGGCCTCTAGAAAAGCACTTGTTGCTTACCGCCAGTTTCCTAGACACGGATTAAGTCTAGTCTTAAACAAAGAGAACAATTCTATGAAGATCTCCATTGAAATTGTTTTCAAAGGGAGCTTAATCCATATTTGGTCAACTAAGCCTTAGTGTTCAGCATACTATTCACTTACTGTAGGTTTAGGTAAGAGGACCCAATGCCAGGCAGTCACACCACAATACTGTATCAAATGTTCAATGTGACTAGTGTTGTGCAGGGTGAAGTCATTTAGTCATTAAATATAAAGGATGTCATTTTCAGATCCAGCTCCTATCGCATAATTGCATCTGCTCTGTCATTATTTTTATCCACAGATTAGATGAGAGTGCCCATGTTATGGGGATACACCTTCCCCTTTTTGGCCTGTTGCCTTTTCATCATTGGTTAGGAACTGCTTTGATGAGAGGATCACATTTCAAAATCCGACAGACACCAAGCAACATCTAAATCCCTCACAGTTTGCTTATTAGGCTAGAAGAGGTGATGATAAGGTGACGATATCCTATTTGTGGAGAGAAGACAGCAGGTCAGAGCAGGACAGGCGTTGCTGACAAACATATCACTTTGCATCACTGCAGGATCTCCACAGAGCTGTTTTTGGTTCCCCTTCACCGTGCATTGTAAATACCAATAATCTACCAGCTGAGCCACCTCCCTGTATCTACAGCAGGTAACTTTGCTGATGTCACATACTTGGATAGCTTACTTAAGGATAAAGACCGGGACCAGTCTTTTTGTTCAATGAAGGGACACATCTCACTGTTCCCTAACCCTCCTCAACACTAAGAACACCAATTGGATAAACACGTTATGACACTGTTGGGCTACTTGTGCATTTGATGGAGCTTTCATGAAAGTGTTTCAAGCATCTGTCCTTACTGTTTGTCAATGCAAAAATACCTCTGTTAAATTTCTCTGACAAGGTACATTATTCTTGTTGCTTAATCATCATCTCGATTCCGTTGTTTGTCACAAATGTCCCTATAAAATGCAGGTGGACTTTAATGAGAAAAGGATAGTTCATTATCATCTGGAGCTGTAAATTCAAATGGCTTTAACCTGTGTGCATGTCTTAGTGTGCATGCACATGTGTATCTGAAAAGCCTGTTCACTGCCGATGTGCTTGCTTCATGACCAACAGTGAACCCTGCAGACCCGAACAAGCTACTGGAGCGCCGGAGCGTCTACACACGCCACAAAAACTGATGGTTTCCATGGCAACGCATGTGTCCAGAATCGTTTTACTGTGGTTCTTTATCTGCAGTGTGGGTCATTTCTCCATCCACTCCTGTCAGAAAAAGATTTTTGAACTGGAACTGGAACAGATTATGTAAACCCTATTCTGCCATAAACTTCAAGTCAATCATTTACCAAGGCAACTGTGAGATAATAAAGAAAGTGTAATCTCAACAGCAATCATCACTACTTGGTCACAAACGGGTTAACGGTGACAGAACTACGTCAGTTCCAGTGAGATCTGGAGCTACGTTCACACACGGGAAAGCTTAGGGCAGCTAAGTTCATGCTGTGCGGAATGTGAACAGCATGTACCTAACTGATTCAATTTACAGGCGACGTGTGGAGAGCAGCATTGTGTGTACATGATGTGGGAACAGAGAGGAGACAACACAGGAAGCCACCTGCAAACTGCACACATCTCATTTATGAAATGATACAACCCATCATATCTAAGAGTTGGTCTCGTCCTCTATCTCTTTTTTGTTCTCGCAGCATGAGCTCTTCGATTACACTGCTGGACTCCATCTAACCGTCAGGTAAGTCTTCATCTATCCAGTCTACAAGACTGAAGTTTGAGTTTTCTGAATCTCAGAATGTAGCTCTCCTCTTGGCCTTTTTGTGTCATGCAACATGAATAAATTCCATAGACCCTCCCCCCCACACCATCAACACAAACACACACACTTTTTCTTGTCCTTTCTGAGGCACACACACACACAGACATACACAAAAATCACCAGTAAGACAGCCTACGTGAACAGCAGGTGAATATTGAGCTGGACCTTTCAGCATCGACTGCACACCCCAGAGAGTCTCTGTTGCCAGGGCCAATCTCAGGCAATAATCCACGGGTCAACAAGTGTGTGGCCAGGAATGAGTCATCTCTATGGAAAAATCAAAGAGGCAACTCTGTTTGCAGCCTGGTACTCTGCTTGGCATCCAGACCACCAGGATACATCTCAACAAATAATGAACTGTGTTTTCAGAGAGAAAGAAAGAAAGAAAGAAATTGGGCAAGATATAAAACTGTGAGAGTTAGTTTATGAATACTTCTGGTGTTGATAGTTGTGGATCAGTGCTGCTTTTCTCTGGCACAGGACGCCCTGGCTGTAGAAAGATGGTGGACTGATTGATATTTACTTGTTTCAGCAGTGCAATAAACAGTTACTGAGTAACTTCTAGTGATTGTTCTCATAATAACCTAATGATGTTAACTGTGGTCAGACAGTGCACTCTCTAACGAGTGGAAAGGCATAACCTCTAATCTCATCAGTTGTGTGTAATAGACATACCAAATGAATTTATTTGACAAACTGGTTCCTTCTGAGTTTTCTCTGATGTTATGGGTGCCAGGACTAAAAGATCATGTGTTACTGATGAATCCTGTGGTAACTGATGAATAGTGAATGGAGTTTGTAAGGGTGAGGGGAGTGTCCGTGTTATGTAACCTATAGTGTCCAATCGCATTCACAGTACGGTGTTCCCATGGGAACTGTGGCCAGCTATAGAAAACCACCGTGCTATGTACACAGCTGATTCCTTATGGGGAACACTGAGAGTCACATGTCTTGCCTGTTAATGAACTTAAAAGACAACAGGAAACTAACCCAGTTTAGTTTACAGTCATTAAGGAACACTTCACAGTGTTTTTGTAATATTAAAAACACAAAAAACAATGCGGTTAAAAGTTTGGACCACAAGAAAATATGAGGTTTGAGGCCTCTCGCTGGATGTTCAGATCGAAACGTTTTTGTCACGTCTCAGAAGAACTCCATTAAAAAGAGTCCAGCACTGTGACAGCAACACTGAACTCCACCTTTGCTCTCCCTGCTGTCCATTGATTCCTTGCGTCATGCCTCTATGTTAAAAAGTAATTCATAGGAGACATAGGCTATACTGTACACACGTCTGTATCACCTTTCACTTTAATTCAAGTCCATCATTCCTAATAGACCTTTCTGTTAAACTTGCATTCAGTTACACATGAACACATGATATGTTATCCATAATTGGCCTTTGAGATCGAAAAGTTATTTTGAGATCTTAATATTTCCATCTGGAGATAAGTGAGTGTTTGAGTAAACAGATGTATACCTTCCATATGCAAACAGCATGATAACATCAACAGTATGGTCCTCGAGGGAGATCTCTTATTAGTTATTATCTTCCAATACTCTCTCCCTTTCCCTCATCATGACTATTTTGCTTTGTCTTTCTTCCTCCATCTTATCCTTACTCTGTCACTCTTTCTCTCTCTCACTTTATCTCACTCTCACGCTCTCATACACACACAAACATAGGTACACTTTATCCCCCTGCTTTAATTACATTATATTACTATGCGTCTGGGCACAGTCCAAACATAGCAGACCGGAATGAAGTTGATGTTATGGTTTTCAGTCTCCTCTAGGGCTGGGTGGAGGAATGTGCTCTCTCAATCCACCCAGATCTCCTGTGACTGTGGCCTGCATGTGAACCGTGTTCTGTAGACATGGATTTAGCCGGACACACATGTCAAGAATGCACATCACGGTGTGGATTCTCTCCATGTGCAACACCAAGATCAGGGAAAATAAACTTCATGCATTTGAGCTTTAAGAAGCATATTTTTCCTCTGTCTCAACGCCTCTGACCCTTCTGACTTATAAACCATGCGAACCCCTCCTGTATCTATTGTTTAGCCACTTACACAAACTAAGATGCAGCACTTCAAAAGCATGGCAGGTTGGTATTTCTTCTTGAGGAATCAAACATTCTAACCAATTCAACTTGTGTGCTTGTACTGTACGTGCCCCTGAAAAAACTTTTTGTGTCTATCTAAATGCCAGTCAGCAGCCTCCATTGCTGTTATACCTGCTTCCTGTTATGTTATTCTACTTCTGTCTTGTCCTTCATCCAGACAGCGGCACCTTACGCAAACTAATCCATGCAGGGGTCAGAGGAGTTGTTGGAAATCTGTCAAGTGCAGGTGTGAAATACAAGGACAACCAAGAACCCCACTGTGACATGGCAGCTAGCCAAACATGCTCCGGTGATTCATCTCAACACCGCTGAAACACAGACCCACACACCTCCGATTGCTGCTTAGCAGTGGGTCATGTTACTCCTGCCATTGTGGCACTATGTGTGTTGGGAAACCAAAGAGATGATCTGGAATTGAATCCCCTGACCATGGAGACCATCTCCAGTGATGAAACAATGCTGCCATGTCAACATGGTTTGGGCACACTGCTTCTTTTACTCACTTCTTTTACCAACAAATCACCCAACAAAAGAAATATTTGAAATAACAACTTTGAGGGATTTGTTTTGGGGTTTGGAGTGGAGAAACAGAATTCTGAGCACAACACTAATCCATTAGGGCCAACACATTTAGTTCTTTGGTTTCTTATGAAGCTCTGTTTGTGAGCACAGTCAACTATGAAGCAATGGGAAGAAACACAAGAAACACTAACTCTCTCCAAACCTAACACTACAATTGACAGTGCATTAACTAACCAGGTGTTATGCAACAAATTACAGAAAAGTAAGTAAGTAAGTAAGTAAGACTTATATTTATATAGCACATTTCATACAAGAATTGTAGCTCAAGGTGCTTTACATAAAATCAATAAAAACAATAATGCAAGTGATAAACAATTCAAACAAAAATAAAAATCCCAATAAGATCTCTGTTCAAGAGAGAAAACAACTTTAAAAAGTAGGAAAACCCTTTTGAGATAAAATTACTTAAATGCTTCGGTAAAAAGGTAGGTTTGCTCTTAGAACGCTCCTAAGAAGCTCTTAGCGTTAAGAGCTTCTTAACGAATCTGGGAAACCCGGCCAATATCAATCACACAATGGTTTTGACCAAGACAGAGAAATGCACGTTTAGTCAGCTATAATCATAGCATTACTAGAAAACACCAAAGCAGTCTTTCAGTAACCCACTAACTAGCCAGGTTATAAACAACTCCACAGGCATTTACTTGCCCAGTGACCTTCAGCTGTGGGAATGTGAGCCTGGTGATGGTTTACACAAGGCAAACACAAGGCAACAGAACAAGGGCCCCACAGACCACCTGCCCCAGCACCATCAGTAAAGTGGTAAGACTTTACCTGAAGAGGCAACCGTTTTTAAAATCCTGTACAAAAACGTAACTTTAACATTAAGAAAAATGCATCAACTAAGTTAAAGATTTGAAAGAATGGTAGAAAGTAATGGCACATTTTCAAAACTCAAGATGAAGAAAGCAAATATGGTACCATAATGAGGGAATCTGCAAACTCTTTATTTTTTGTATGGTTTGTCAGTTGTAACAGAAAGGATACACACATACATCAAAATGTGCAAAGTTCTTAAGGTAATGAGCGAAGGTCAACCTAACTACCTAATGACAGGTGAAAGCCTGTATTGCTGTGGTACAAAACTGAATACTGCCTCAGTCCACTTATCATTCTTAAACCTTCAACTTTACAATTCCTACAATTTTCACACATCTTCTGAATATCTGAAAATCAAGTTGAAAGTAAATGGTATATAAATACCGTTAGGGTCGTTGAAATTCTTCCTTTCTTTTTCCTACAATCTTACTGCAACGTTTCGGAGGGCAATGTTTGTTGACCCCACAACTCAATTTTGAGTCTCTTTTGATGCAGCAGACCACACACTCTCTCTTGCTCTCTATCTCTGTGTTGCTAACTGATTTACCTTATTTCTTGTCATGTGATGCCTTTTATGGCTTTGAAAGGAAGGCCCTGTTAACTTATGTATCAAAGTCAATTTAGGCCTGGTTGTCAGACCTTTTCAAATGAAGATGAATGAGAATGAAATACATTTCTGTTTACATGAATGGACATTCCTCAATGCTACCCATTCAAATCATTTAAAGCAGATTTCATTTGTAGTCTAATCCTAGGCGTGTCCTGTGTGAGACGATGTGAGACCTTCACATCTGTAATATATTCCACAGAATTCAAACTTCACAACATGGATTCAATCGTTCTTCTCATGAACCAGTACAGAAAACAAGACACTTGTTTGGAGTGATTGAACAGCATCTAGGTTGGTTGACCACAAACTCAACCTTCTCGTAAATATGAACAGAGCCTGGAATTAGAACCTAGATTTTGACCTTGTCCTGTTTGACCTCGAATGATCCTTCAAAGCATTTACTACTCATAAATCCTGCTTTGTTAGACTTGTTCACAACCAGAGAAACGCACAATTACTTTACAGTTATATCTGTGCTGAGATTGAACCTCCCTTCAATATTCAGGTATTTCCCTTGGAAACATCAAACATACAAACTGTCAGACGGAACCAAGAACATCTTTGAACATCCAGTACCAAGGACATCTGAGACAGTCCAGGTCCCCTTAGAGAAAACAGAAAAGCCAGAAATCTATTTTTTGTGAGACAGTTATGGTTTGAGACCTTCAAGTAAGGACAAATTGTTTCTCTGCTAGTTTGGAGACCAGCATTTTAATGTTTTCATAAGTTCAAAGACCACACCAATAACTGTTTTTTGTTGTTGATTTGCTTAAAGGAAGAACAAGAATAAATAAATGAATTAATAAAGTGAGTTAGGGAGAGTAATCTGGATGTGGCAGATGAGTCCTAGGGTCCTGACTTGGTTTATCAGAGCTCGGCCAATCCCCCTCGAGGTGCCTGGATAGCACAATAAATTGAGGAGGAAATGGGGAGGGGCTGGAAGTCAAAAGTAGAAACATGTAAGTGGCTGGTGTAGCCGGGTTGTATTTATAGTTGGAAACTGACTGGCCTGAGTTACACATTGGATTAGCTGATGAGTAATTTATATGGTAATCAGTGGTGTACACAAAGTGGCAGACAGGAGTTGTGGTGTGGTCTATTCCCAAACCTCAATTTGTTCGTACTCCATTTATACATATTTTCAAGTCTATTCTATCCCACTTTATTTATTGTATCTAAATGGTTTAGATACAATACAATACTTTAGTGAACAGGAATGCCTATTATCTATGGAATTAAGAAAGCTAAAGCCATTGTCTGCCCTCACATATACCGGTACATCAACCACATGTACACAGGGTTAGTCTGAAGGCCATGGTATTTGTATCACTACAGTCTGATATCAGTGAAATGGCTACCCTCATTTAACCCCTTGCCTACGTTCTCAGATGACCTTCTTAGGCCTTAATAAGTCAAATCTAATTTATTGTTTTTTTTTGCCTCAGTTAAGTGAGCTCTGGAACACAACCAATACATAATCAAACACATCACAACAATTCTGCTGCTAAAGACGGCATTATTTCAGAGCTAAACTCAAAATAAGAATCACTCAGTAAACTTACTGAACTATTTTGGCACACATTTTTAATGAGCCAATTAGTTAAATGTCCTGTAGGGTGGTAAACCATTTACTGTGTATGTGGCCAAGATAAAAACAGCAGTTGTTCTGTCTGGTAATAGCAGCATCAAGGTAAACAGTATAACTTGTAAAAAGACTGACAGCGTGAGGGATATGCTTAAAAGTACCTTATTTTGTTTTTATTAGCAGTTCAACATGTCTTTTTGGTGTCTTTCTGTTATGTATGATCTTTGAAGGGTTCATTACTGTCAACAATAGGTAATATACCGGTACTGTGTATCAAGGTTTTGAGCTTCAACAAACTAATGCCTAAGCAATGTGTTGATGTGGGTTACATGGTGATAACTTTATGTATTTGAACAAATGTATTGGTCCTCACATACGTAGAGGTTACTATAGGGCTTTCAGACGCTGATGAGTGCTGACATGAACACCGGGCCATATGTGCTCAGCCATGGTTTGTTTACGTTCACTAAGGCTTGTACCCAGAGTTGGATAAACTGCACCCAGCCATGTGTTTCCTTCATTACTCAAGTCTGAGAACAGCTGGGTCACATGACAACCATCCTTCAGAAGGACGTTGCAGCAGAAACATTAGCTGGGGGTGAAATCAGACAGAGGCAGCTTTATGTGGCCCAAATACAAATGGCCACTTGTATGTTGAGACAGGGAAAGGATGTGATTGGTCCTTTTCTTAAGATTCGGTAAATAGCCTACTTTTCGATAACATCAACGAATGACAACAAGGTCTAACTATTTGCTTGAAAATACATTTTAAATGTTTTAATAATTTAGCATACACTTCTATCCAAATACAAATAGTGCATATAGGCCCAGTTTCCCAGACATGGATTAAGCCTAGCCCTAAAGTAAGAGAAAGGTTCAGTGAAGATCTCCATTGAAAAGGGTTTTAGTCTATGACAAGGCTTAATCTATGTCTGGGATACTGGGCAATAGAGGTTACAGCAGAACATCAAGGATCTGAAGTGCACAGTTGGTGCAGTTCGGTGTTCAGTTAGTTAAGGAAAAGTCTCAGCTATGATGGACAGTAATAATACCTCAACTACAATATTGTATAATACAGAGCAGCAATAATAATGTGAATGAAATGGTAAACTGCAGAAGGTTTTTATTACTTTTATTACTTGTATTATTGTTTTTATTGATTTTATGTAAAGCACCTTGAGCTGCAATTCTTGCATGAAATGTGCTATATAAATAAAGTCTTATTATTATATTACAATTTAAACACATTTCTTGATAAAATAATCCGAAAACCTGTCTGATGATGGAAAGACAAGTCCTTGTCCCTTTTGGCAATGTTCCCTTTCCATTGGGTACATACTAAAGAACATAATAATAATCAGATACTTAACCATCCTATGCATGTTAACATGAAGTCCTTGAGTCAGCATTTAGTATGTTTCCACACCACCAGCCCTGTGTTTACATTCCACGTGACATTCAAACAATGTCTGGCCAGGTTCCTACAAGGCTCTGTGGTCTACTCCTGGACATAATTACCTTCCAATCTTTTGACTGAAGCCTCACAAACGGAAAAAACTACTGTGTGCAAGACACACCAGTGAAAGTGTTGTTGGAATTTAGCTGCGTCATCCTTAGCTAGTAAAAGGGAAACTGACAGAGCAGGGCTCATCTCCAGCCTGCAATACCAGATGGCAAGTCACCTCAGATGACAGTGAACAGCTATAAGAAATTACAAAGTTGCATTCCACCCTCCTTCCTCCCTGAAGACCCCTTCCATATGTAAGAAAGACACACTAGAATATAATTAATCTTTTTAAACAATTACTCAGAACAGAACAGTGTAGCAAGTCAAAAACTAAAAAGTTCATCTTTAAGATATCTTCACACGATAAGCCCTTATTTATGCCTATGAGTCAGTGCCATGTCGAACACTCAAACTGCAGATGCACTCCTGATGACCTTGAGTATTGTGAACTGAAACATTATCACCTAACAGTTGTGAATGCTGTGCTCTTGTAGAATACTTACATTGACAGTCTCTACACACCCCAGCAGTCAACAACAATAGAAGTGTCAGCTCCACATCACAAACCTAGAGAACCAATGTACCTCTAGTATGGGAGATTACAACAGTTGTTCTCATACTGTGTGACGACAATAATGTCATGACAACAGTATCAGAATTATATTTACACACCAGTTCCCTGCTTGCCATACTTAAATACATGCATCATTGGTAATTATCTGATATGTATAACAAATGAAAACAGCACTTGGTTCATCAAGTAGAATCAGCACATATTTTTTTTCACGACATTACTATATAAAGGGACAGACACAGGCACCTTACTGTAGTGTCACACAAAAAAAAAATCGGACTGGTGCTTACTAAAGATATATAGACTTTATGTAAATGTATTATGCAATATTGTGTGTGCGTGTCTCCACAGTCATTCTGAGTTTGTGTTTATGACACATTTTATGTAACATATTGATATGCACATATAATGTAGTCTTCTGCGTAGAACCGGGTTTTGAATCTTGAACTAACCGGTGGGTCTCTTGAGGACAGAATCTATAGAGTTCTAAGTTCAGTTCATGTATGTACAGTATTTCCCACATGGCGCATGTCAATGTATGCCTTGGGGTACCTACAGGACAAGTTTAGTGATGTTGAAACATGGTTCCAGTTAGCAAAGACAGTTATCTGACCACAGACAGTCTGAAATACTTGTGCCGACAGCTTTATGGTTGAAATCAATGACAGTTATCCAGTATAACATTGTAACTGGTGCTAAATAGACACAGGTGGTCAAAGTCACAGTCAACTAATAGTACCAAAAGAAACTGTAAAGAATGTACTGAATGCAATGCCTATTCCAGAATTTTTGAAGCACTGCTATATGGAATAGAAAATTGTATTTTTTAATGAAGCTACTCAAAGATTTACAATATGATAACATTGGGTCTATGTTGAACAGATGCCATATCGGTCAAAGCATTATTTAATTCTAGTCATTGCTATCTGTGAAGACTGAGTTGGTGTTCTTCCTGGTGTTGACCCCTGTCATGCATGGGCTGTAGAAGCCTGTGACTAAAGTCAAGAGATATAGGTGATGTTGAATACTGTGTAGCATAGGTACCAACACTTTAGTGTTCAGATTTATATTAACGACTTTTCCTGGCTCGTCTGTGAATTTACATTAAAACAAAAGAGTAGATGTATTGCTTGTGTAAGAGGTTGAGTTCACTCACGAAGACATTGTGGAAGACAAAAAGAAAATGGCAAATGGTCGTCAATGCAGCATAGACTGACAAAACTTCCACAGGCGTAACATTGAGTGTGTCTCAGGTCTGACTGCAGAATACTGTATTATGTGGGATTGAGAATGCTGATCTCAGAAAGGATTCTCAGATCTGCCCAGTGTGCAGCTTGCAGTTAATAAGGCTGCTGAATGCTGTGGTGACGAGTTTAAGGCAACTGCAGTAGGACATCAATGATTATCAACTATTATCTGATGCTGCTTAAGACACAAATTGTTTGTACGTGTGTACGTGTGTGTGTGTGTTTGTGAGAACCCAAGAGTACATTATGTTTCAAAAGGATGTGAACACGAACAAACCACAGAAACTTTAACCACGATAGATAACATTGAAGAAAACAGCTATTGACAAATCTAATATAGAGCTCCTGGTCATCTAAACACCTTTTTCCTATTACAACAGTTAAACTATATAAGGTTGTAGATTCTGCTGCTCATACAGAACTGCCCTCCACTCATTTTTACAATAGGTAGACACTGTATTTAGATAATGTTACTGTGCATTCAAAGTCATACATTTTACTAGATTATCAAGCTTACTTTAAAAACACCATTCCTGCAACTTTCCTACTGCCTAGACCAGGGGCATAGCCAGAATAATCTTTTTGGGAAGGCCTAGAAAAATATGGATAGGCATCTTTTCATTTTTTTTGTACTTATTTACTATGCGATGTGCACCCGGTGCATCATTTTTCAGAGACGTTTTCGTTTTTGGGTAGGCCTTAGAACAAATTGGGTAGGCCTGTGCCTACCCAGGCCTACCCGTGGCTATGCCCCTGGCCTAGACACGTTAAGCTCCCAATGTAACCCATCCCTGTGACCCAAAAACCTGACCCTTCAACCCAACACGATGAATAATGTTAGCCATGCACCAGGAATAACAGAGGTGTTGCTACTGAAAGTAACCCAGTAACAAGACACACTGAAATATCGTAAATAATCATTAATCAGTATCTGGATTAGAAGACATAACAGAAGATAATGAGGAATTCATCCCAAAAGTATGAAAAAGTTATTTATATGATCTTATATGGTTGAATACAAAGGCATTATTGCATTTGTGTGGTAAATTAAATGTCAACTATTCACAAATTTAAAAATGAAATGGCATTCTACTGGTTATTAATACACGTTTCTGTCAATTAATTTAAGGAAATTGTTGCAATTCTAATTTGTTATGTTGAAAAATCCATGGGGAGCAGATGAGTTGCTACCTAACCGCAAGGTAGCAAAATGTTTCACATAAACCTATTTGAACAATAATTATATGACTGACCGCTTATAAAGAAACGACATGACGCTTAATGGTCATAATGGCAAGTTACAATGTCGCATGCCATCGCGCTGAATTGTTCAATAGTTTTAGTTGTTTAGTTGTTCAAAAACAATCAACGTGTCCTTTCTGCAACAAACCTGCTCTAGGAAAGGTTCCAGCAACCAAACATGAACAGATCAATGCGAGGACAAAAGAATTATGCATCCGTGACTATCGTAATTTCAATGTTTAAGTTTGCCAAATAGACCCAAATTCAGAAATGCATTAGTACGCAGCAATGGACAAGCTGACTTCGCGAACTAGTATCTCCACGGTTTAAGAGGTCAGGTGACCTTGCTTGTGGACAAATCTATTTGAAAGAGTAATCGATTCATATATGGAATTGTGTTAACTTCACAAAAATCCAACAAAGTACTGAATAGTTAACATTTTATTATTTTAAGTACATTTACATATGAGCTGTTTGTTATATGTATATCTTAATCCAAAACATGTACAAAATTCAATCAAAATAATCAAGCAGCACCCCCGTTATCTCGAAAATGGTATTGCTTCCTGGTAGAATTCCGAGAATTAAACCCTTGAGTTTCTTAGAACTGGATTCTCAGAACTGGTGATGAACGAAGTTTCCAGGAAAGTTTTACAAGGTGACTTTTTTCATATTTCTAAACATTTCGCCAGCAGTTGCATGTGGTGGTAGACGTTCGTGGTGATATATGCTGCAATTAATCTTTATAATATATTTCAACGATGATTATGGAAAACGTGAATCCGTAGTTCGTGTGAAGATGTTTTAAATACGATTTAGCCGTACTGTAGAGTAGTAGACGTAGGTATTTTCTCCACCCAAGGCATACTTGAACAGCGACTAGGAAGTTCGCCATGTCTGAACTCAAATATTGATTTGACCGACACGGGAGTCATTTTCTCGTTTTGCACAAATTGATTTGTCCATTATCATATCGGACACATTTGGAAACCTAAAAGTATAGGCTACAGTTTCAGTAAATAATTGAAGTGAAAGCTGTTGACGATTTAAATGGGTGGTTCTGTTAAATGAATGTTAATAACTTTTACAACGTTACAACATTTTCTGTACTCGTCATTTCAACAACAGGCACAGGCTCTGAGGCAATAAGTTGAGCAACAGGACAAGCATGTCTGTTCAGTTCACTTGAGCTTGAACTAGCCTCACTATTCAGCACTGTGTGCATTTTTTCCAGTCCCCCAAAACTAAATTGTTATTTTCTATGCTTATTAGGAATCCTAACATTGTGTTGTACTGCGTGGACATTTTAACATGGATCATCCAGGTGATGCGCTACATGCTATTTTAGCCTTTGCTTCTTAATCAAACATATTTTAATACGTCAATAGCCTGTTCGTGTTCAATCCCTCATGAAATCAGAGATCTCATGTTTTCTACTTTAACGTAAAGTAATTTAATTGTTCTAGTTGAGAGTAGGACGGTATAGCCCACTGTACTTTAAATGTCATTGGGTAAATAGGGTAGCTGATGTCGTGGAATAGGAAACCTTTTTTAGAAGCAACTTAGTCTATTGCACACACAAGACGGAATGTACTAAATGCGAGACACGTTGCGCGAACAAGCCATATCGAGATGGCCACCGCTATCTCCTCGGAGGTGGCTATTCTGTATTTCAGTAATACAATTAAAATATGTAATCCCCCCCCCCCCCCCAACACACACACATATAAAAATCTTATGAACTAATATTCTGAACGAGTTGATGAAAAAAATACCTTGAAACATATTGAGCATTCTGTCTGTATTGGCACAATGGCGCCGCCTATTGGGCAGCAAAGACACTCAGACTGAAATGGTAATTAAATTACTGTATAATTGAATGCAAACATGATCTATAGCTTACTAGAGTTAGGGGGCCGCTAAACTGTTTTTCCCCCTTTACGTAGAACAGGGATGCAAAAACCGGCAACTACTCACCCTCTTGTAGGTTTTGACTCAACCCCATTTGTAACTAACCTGATTCAATTAGGCAACTAGTTAATTGTTAGAATCAGGTGCCATTGATTAGAGTTAAAGCAAAAACCTATAGGACTATAGGAACATGATTTGTCAACCCTGCCCTTGAAAAAATTAAATGTCTCCTTTGTGTTTCTATTGGCATGTGTGTCTGTTAGTTATAAATCCCTCTTCAATTGATGTTTACCTCCAGATTCAGACAGCATGGCCTCCACGGCAGAAGGCTGCATACAATTCACCCGCCATGCAGGCGATATCCTCCTTAACTTCAACCGTCTACGCAGTAGAAACATCCTCACCGATGTCACCATTCAGGTGGATGGACAGTGTTTCAGAGCTCACAAGACTGTATTGGTGGCCTGCAGGTATATACTCAGTTAATGTCTAACTGATTATTTAGTCTGAAACAATTTTTTCAGATACTCCAACATGCATGCCCAGAGACTCCAAAAGAAGCAATTTAGTTTATGAATTACATTTCACTGACGTGTGTACAAATTCTTCATTAACTTGTGAATTAACTATTGAGAAGTTGATTTTAAAAAGCATGTTGTTTCCCCCTTCATAGTGGCCTCTTCTACTCGGTATTCATGGACTCTCAAAAGGGCAACCTCAGCGCCATCAGCTTGGACCCCAAAGTGGATCCTGAGGGCTTTGCCATCCTGCTGGAGTTTATGTACACGTCCTGCCTAACTCTGAAAGAGAGTCTGGTTCTGGCCACCATGAACACTGCAGCATACCTCCAGATGGACCACGTGGTGGACACCTGTCGCAGGTTCATCAAGTCCAGGTGGATGATGATCTTGATACCGTAGCTCATTGGTTTACACTAGCTCCAGGATTTGTTGTACTAA
Source organism: Osmerus eperlanus (assembly GCF_963692335.1). NCBI lineage: Eukaryota > Metazoa > Chordata > Actinopteri > Osmeriformes > Osmeridae > Osmerus > Osmerus eperlanus. Next base: position 4,092,320 of record NC_085033.1, read on the forward strand.
ATGGTTGTTTATCCTCTCACCCCTAGGGGTATGTCTCTGAGTTTGCATACTGAAGATGTACAGGACAGCCTGATGCATGTGTCTCAGGATGGGCCTGGATTTAAGACCGTTCTTGGCACAGAGACGTGCCCCAGGTCCAACCACACATCCGCCCCTCCTCTCAGAGACTCGAGGGCCTACGGCCCCAGTGTGTTCAGTGGGATAAATGCCTCTGGCAGCTCCTACCATGTGTACGGACACCTGCCCATCCCTTTAGGAAAACTGTCTGAAGCCTGCAAAATCAGCGACCTTCCCAAAGGGGGCACCCTACCTCTGAATCTATGCTCTCAGGTCTATGAGGGCACCGAGGCCGCCACCACAACCACGACCACCATCATCCACCACCCTCTGTCATCTCACTCATCCTCCTCTCCTGTCATCTGCAATTCGGGAGCCCTCCGGGGCCTCCAGGCACCTACATCCTCCATGGAAGATTGTACCCAGCACCCACAGCCTAGCCCCCACAGCATGTCCCCAGGCTGTGGTAAAGGAGTGATCTGCAGCCCGCAGAGCCCCCACCGGTCCGACTGTCACCCCAACTCTCCAACTGAGTCCAGCAGCAGCAAGAACGCAGCCCTGTCTGTTACCCAGCCCCGTGGCTGCAAGGAGGAGCCCAAGGCCCACAACTGGAAGAAGTACAAGTTCATTGTGATGAACCAGACCTCTGACGAAAAGGAAGAGGAGGCCGAGGGAGGCAGGACGGAGGCTAGGGGCTGCTCACCTCCACTGGGCCGTTACTTGGCCAGCGAACTAGATGGACACATGGAAGTTCAGTCTGGCAATATGGGCAGTGAGCATGATAAAGAGCTTTCTGTCCCTCAGACTGGCCATCACATCAGCAGCATCAACAGGTAAGCCCCAATGCCCCACTTGCCAGCATGGGAACATTGTTGGATTCTTGCAGGACTTGCCCTGCTCACCTTGTATCTCTCTTTCTGTCAGCCATCTGAGATGCTCCACCTGTGGCTCAGATACACCTCATCACCGGGACATGTGTCTGCGCTCCCCTGGCTCTTACAGTGGGGAGGAGACCAGCGAGAGGCACTCTGAGTACTCTGATTCAAGCTGTGGTGAGTAGGAGCTCATGACAAGTTGCTCTTACGCATGTTGTATTACCAGTATGAAGCTGCAGTTTTTGGGACATTATTTAGACTCAACTCACTTATGGATGTTCTGTCACCTTTTCAGAGAACGGTACCTACTTTTGCAACGAGTGTGACTCCAAATTCTCTGAGTCTGATTCTTTGAAAGACCACATGCTCCAGGCCCACAGTGACAAGCCTTACAAGTGTGACCATTGTCAAGCGGCCTTCCGCTACAAGGGGAATCTGGCCAGCCACAAGGCTGTCCACACAGGTAAACGGGAACGCCTTGCACTGTGGTATTTCAACCACCAGATACATTACTATCGAATTGTTTCAGGGCTGTCTGTGTCTAATAGTGTCTTTGTTGCATATTCAAGGTGAAAAGCCATATCGCTGCAACATCTGTGGGGCTCAGTTCAACCGCCCAGCCAACCTGAAGACCCACACCCGCATCCACTCTGGAGAGAAGCCGTACAAGTGTGAGACGTGCTGTGCTCGCTTTGTACAGGTATGAAAACATTTGCTGCTGTTGTGTGAAGAAGAAAAAAAAGAATGAATTATACTTTCATCGAGAGGCCATGTTCTCAAAGTCTCTTGTTTTCTTAGGTGGCCCACCTGCGTGCCCACGTTTTGATTCACACGGGAGAGAAGCCATACCCTTGCGAGATCTGTGGAACACACTTTCGCCATCTTCAGACATTGAAGAGTCACCTGCGCATTCACACAGGGGAAAAGCCTTATCATGTAAGCACTTGTCTGTTCCATCTTCACGGCCCAGTCTCTGTGGCTAAATCTGACCTGTCCATTTCCTCAGTAATCTCTTCCTCCCTATGACTCAACTGGTTATATATAGCCCTAAGCCTAGAGGTCTAACAAGCCAGCAATGGTCTTGCACTGATTATATCCCAATCAACTAATTGACCTTGATTGGAGAAACAATTGAAAGGAATTGTAATTGTGTTGGGTTAGAATACCAACTTTCTCCTCATGTAGTTGCCATGGGCCTATACTTAGTTTGTGGCCTCAGTTATCCTACCTTGTCTTCGGTTTTGTGTGTGTATGCGAAGATGGCGTCCATCACACCCACTTCTTTCCTTTTCTACCCCTCTGCAGTGTGAGAAATGTGACCTCCACTTCAGACACAAGAGCCAGCTGAGGCTCCACCTGAGACAAAAGCACGGTGCAGTCACCAATACCAAGACTCAGACCCGGAGACCCAACACTGACATCCTGGCCGGCTTGGCCAAAGCTTGCTGAGACAACACTAGGACTTTTGAATCCCAGTCCAGACTGTTGGTCAAAATCAAGCTGTCTTCGTACCGTATAATCTGAGAATTAGTTTGGCTTTATATGTACTTCAGATATGGAAGTACAGCTGTTTTGTAATTTTTGTATGTTTGTAAATAAGTTCAAACAGAAGTATGTACATAAGATTTTAAAATGTTTCTACTTCATAGATTTTCATTAAATGTACCTGGACATCTTTTTATTGTAATACAATGGCAAAACTATTATTTCAGTCATGTAATTTTCAGGAAATGTGAACTTCAAAACCTCAACTGTACAACATTTTGAAATGATCATTCAAATTAAGTAAACTTTCATTGGTACATTGTTATATTTGGTTATGAATTTTGATTGTATAAGCTAATGAACTATACTTTTTAGTTTATCATAGTTTATTGTGAATATAAAATATAATATATCTTTACAGATTGCCCTCTGCTGGCAGAGAATTATAATTTACAGAAAGGTACTTCTGTGTTGTCTGCTATATCTTGTCAGTAAGCAAGGGTTTGTGTTATCACATTGTGTAATAGTAATGAGCACCCTTGTAGCTATGTATGCAATGTATTCAAGGTGCCTTACTTTAAGCTACTTTTGTGCAGTATATCAGTACTGTAATTTCTTTTTCCTGCGCTTTTTGTCAAGTTTAAAATGCTGTAAATACACCTAGTCTCGAGCTGCGTCCTCAGGAATGTTATGAAAGGATCTTTGTTACTGCAGAGCTTAATGTAGAGGATATAAATAAAATGAATGTTTGGTGAAAATAAGTATGTTGTGTATTTGCTACCCAGTGAAGAATCAGTAGTATATTATCTTTAAGTTGTCAACATTGGCAGGTGGTCTGGGATACACCTAAATAAAAGCCTCTTGTCAAATGTAGTCATACTGTTATAGAATAGAATATCTTTGTCATTGTACACTGTACAACGAAATTGGAGGCATCCTCATGTGCACTGAATAATTACACAGGTTTATAAAATAAGATAAAAATGTAGAAAGATTAAGACTATAAGTTAAAACACACACACATCCATCACATTCCACTATTCCCTAAAATTGCACATAAATATTGCACTTAATAGCTTGTATGTACAGCAGCATTTAGGGTGACTACGGCTCTGGGCTAAAAACTGTCTTATGGTGTGCTAAATGAGACTAGGATAAGTGGATAGATAAATAGGTAATGTATTCCTCCTCTGTGGAATTACATTCATCACATTCAAGAAGGTCTTTGACCCTTTATGGCAGTCCATTCTGGTTTCATTATTCATCAATTAGGGTCTTTATAAGTGAAAAAGCTGTGGTAATCGTTTAAATTATATGTATTTTTTATTGCCAGTGCTGTCAATGATGGTATTATTGTTTTTTTTTATCAGTAGCAGCATCCATGTTCAAGTCATTATTTAAACAAATGACAATGACCTCGGTATCAGAGGTTTTTAGAAGAACCAACTCTTACCTTAGCCTGGAATATTTTGGACCCAACAGCCCTGCTCTCAAAAACCCCCAATATATTTCTTGTAACTCTCACCTTGGACCTCACAGGGCCTGCTCTAGGTTAATGAGGCTCGGGGGGGACACCTAACTTAACTTTGCTACACTGGCCAAGGAATGACCAACACATATGGGGTTTCACTCTGACGTCTTTCCAGGTTCTAGGTCCCATGACCACAGGGATACTACAAATGACCCTCTGACAACCATTCCAAAGAAATCCACACCAGATTTGTGACCTTTGGCCTGCCGTCCTTGACTTTGAACGGGATTGTGACATTACGCTGACATTCCTTACCATGTACAACAGAGGTTGGTCATTTTTAAATGCTTTAATAGAGGTTGAACATGTCAACGTAGGATGACACGTACAGGTTGTATTCTGTATGCAGACTCTGTTTCACCTTTCACCTCAGTTTTCCCTTTACATGCACCACCATGCCCAAAGCCATACAGAGACAGTCATTGAGGCGAAATATTGTTACGGTGTAACTCACGGTTGTCAAAACTAGTGGCTTTTAAAAATAAATACCATTGTAGTCAGAGTGGAACACATTATGAATAGGTCTGCATTGCTAAGGCATTCTGCTGTAGAACGTAGTGTCGATCTGGCCTGCCCTCTGCTGGTCAACAAATTGAAAACAGCTCTTTGAGAAAGGCATTACTTCCTCGCCCTTTTAAGGTAACCTTTAATTAATCATTATTGAATAGATGAAAATATGCTTCTCTACACATCACTGTTACTCATGTCATATCCTTGACTTTAGAGAATCCAAATGGACCGGAAAAAGGTGTTTATTGAATCACAGTAAAAGAGAACGAAGAATGTACACAAGTAGGACGGTCGTTCATGTGCTTTCTGTATATTTTATATCCTTGATCACATTAAATACATTTCAGATTTGTCAAAACTGGTCCTTTTTTGACCATCAATGATGTAACATAAGTAGCAGCAAAAAGGTCAGAGCAGATCTTTGTGCGCCCCTTCATCACACATTGTGATAAGTCTTCTGGTTCAACATACACTAACTCAACATGACACAGAATAGTCCCAAAGGAGCCTTAAGATTTGAAAATAGGTATACCAACACATACCTACATGAATGTGATAAAACATTTGGCGTTGTCTTTTATGTATCTGCTTCCTCTACTGTCTTTGAATTTGTGTCAGGAGATCTCCGGGGGAGATTTCAATGATTTGATATTTCACCCAAGAGGAGACAAGTTTAACGTAATTTAATAGACATAGTGAGAGCCTGTGAGCTATAGTGTCACTGTGTCCTGAGGAGTATGTACAACTCTCTGGATTTAAACAGGAGGCTTCCTTCCCGTGTCTTTCTATTGCAGAAAACAGCCAGCTGGTCTGTAAAAACAGTTGCTTGCCTTGAAGCTAGATCAAGTTGTGACACTGCACAGAACAATAAATGCTATTACTGTTCAAGTACAGTACTGTATTCCTAGGTGAAATAGGTGCCACATCAAGCTTAGCGCATTCCTACTTAGGTACTTCCTTTTCCTTTGCAAAGGTTTCCAACTAGTATGACAGGTTTGGCTATGGATATCCAACCACCATGGTGACCTTCCTCCACTCTAAACATAATGATCCTGGATAACAAGCAGAGATTTGTCGAAATCAGCATTATTCTACCTCTAACACACAATCATCTTCATACATTCTGTACACATACTGTACACAGACATACGTAAAAAATGGAAAAGGTAATATGACTGGACCAATAAACTGACTAGCATAGTGTAGCTGTAGTTGATAAAAAGATAACTAAAAGTTGACAGCAAATGGTACAGTTATTGGCAGTTGGCAGTCAACCTTCCTTGTCCAGGATGGCTTTTACATCAGAAAACACCTGAGAGCGAGAGACAAAGAGAAAGAAGAGAGGTAGAGAGACAGAGAGAGAGACAGAGAGAGAGAGACAGAGAGAGAGAGACAGAGACAGAGACAGAGACAGAGACAGAGAGAGACAGAGAGAGAGAGAGAGAGAGAGAGAGAGAGAGAGAGAGAGAGAGAGAGAGAGAGAGAGAGAGAGAGAGAGAGAGAGAGAGAGAGAGAGAGAGAGAGAGAGAGAGGAAGATGGAGACAGAGAGGTGGAGACTTTGTTTCAATAGAAAATCCAACAGAACGGAAAAATCCCCAAATCCACCTGAACAGAAACGGACTCCTTAACAGTCTCCCATGCAGCTCTCACCTCGTCCACACCGCGGGAGGCGTCCACGGTGCGCACCTTGCCATGCTTCTCATACTGGTCGATGATCGGCCGGGTCGACTGCAGGTAGGTCTGGATCCTGCAATAGCAGAGGAGAGAAGGAAAGGCAAATGAACGGGGCCAGCTAGCCCACAGGGCACGCTCCGGCTCAGAAGACACCCAAAAATGGGTCACAAACTGGGGCTACGGTGTACCTCGAGTGTGAAGGACAATAGTGGCGAGCTAGCTAGGAAAGAGAGGAGGTCGTGGGGGAGGACAATGACTCACCGCTTCTCCAGGCTGTCTCTGTTGTCGTCCGTGCGCCCGCTGCTCTTGCCCCTCTCGAGACACCGGTCGATGCAAACCTGCAGACAACATCACACTCCGCCATCACTGACATGTCGAAAGGACACTGAAAGTCCCTCGTCCAAGACATTGTCCCTCTCTGGGACGGCAAACCCCTACATGTTGTAGCTCCTTGACCCAATTAGAATAGAAGAGAGTACGGAACAGAACTGTGGAAGAAATCGGCGGAAACGACCTCGTTGCTGCAGTCGAAAAAGAGCACAAATTTGACGTCCGCCTTTCCGTCCATGACGGCGGTCCATCCCTGTAGGTTGTCTTTGTTTCGGGGAAAGCCGTCGATGAGGAAGCGGAACTTCTTATCGTCTACCTGTATGGTCTCCTCCATAGCCTGAGCACAAGAGTGAGGAAAAGCATCAACACCAGCCTTGAGCCTGACCCCTATACCGGGGAAATACAAGACCGTTTAACAGAGACCATGAGGTGACTGGTAACCTCCACAACTTAACATCAAGCAAACATCCCTGCAACAGGGACAAGCAGACATTTGAAAATGACATTGGAATGCCAACACACATTTTCGAAAGCAGTACCTGAAGTTGTTGCATACCTTCCGAAGTAGGTTAATGGTGATCTCAACGGGAACAATTTTGCCCTCTTTGATGTAGCTGTCGATGAGCTGTCCAAACTCAGAGCCCTCTCGGCCCCGTTCTGCTCTGAGCAGGTCCCCCGCTGACAAGTGGGTGTAGCTGTAATTCTGGATTGAGAAGGAGTCTCATCAGAGTCTTAGACTCAAATGATTATAAGGCCACTGTCCTGTTGCCACACCGCTGGATATGGAAAAAGTGTATTGCCATTTGACCATATTAAAATGTGAAAAACTGAAAAATGTGAGCCAGCACATTGTTGCCTGTGCCCTTTTACTTATCAGCTGGTTTGATCTGAAGGAATGGAGACTTACAGGTGTTATTCAGGTTTAAGCACAAAGCAGGTGGCAAACAGGATGCTTGCTCAATATTTAGCGACATCTAAACGGCACAGAGTTCGAGAAAGCGGCTTTGTTTGTTTGGGACACAAACTGTCAAATCTACTACCTGTTCTAAGTAAATATAGCTCCACTTGGTGAGAGATCATTATCATACTGTAATGTGGTATGCACCTGGTATAGATTTTCAAGAATTTCCCCTTATTGATTAATTTGTAAGACTGTCAGCACAGCACAATGCATATCATAGAAAATACAGATACTATTTTCACCATAATACCAGTTCAAAAGTTCCATTTGATCAAACTGTTTGCTTGATTTTCTTGCAGACTTTTATGACACGTCATATGCAATGCTTATGGGCATTGTACATTGATCATCCTAAATGATCAAATTAATATTAACAGTGATTCATTTATTATTAACTATTCATCATGAACATGCCTTCTTCCATTTGCTGAGAGGTACTAATCGCACCACAAACTAGTTTGTGCCTGGTATGAAGCCACAACAAACGCAGGTAGAGAAAACAATTGCTGTCATCGATTTGCTTTTAACAGGGAAAGAATAAACAGTCTGCTAGCTAAGACAAGAGTGCCACATACACATTTTGTTGGTGTGTATTACTATTAATCACCACAATGAGGAAGACCTTTGTTCCAAGTGTGTTAAAGGTTAATGCTGTGTCATGAGTCATGACTACTCTATGGTGATTTTATCAGTATTTGTTATAAGTACTATGGACTACACTATTGACATAATACAATTAAATATCATTATCGTTTAAGCTGTCTTTACCAGATGTACAAAGATGACTAGGGCATTTAAAGATCCAAAGCTTCTTCAGCCTTCTGCGATAGTATTGATAATGGACATATTTAGTTAGCTAGGTAGCTTTGGTTTGGCTCAATTGCTTTGTAAATTGTAGGAAGCTATGCCTAACACTGCATGGGTTCATTTTAGAGGACAACCGGAAGTTAGCACAAATATTCAACCCCGTTGGATAGATGCCTGAGAGAATAACTGCAGATCTTTGAAAATCGACAGTTAAGTAACGTGTGTGTCTTTTTAACCACACGGTGTATAATTTGTCTCTTTTCATTGTTCTGCCTCCTACCTCTACGATTCTGGTGCACTGAGTCCCTTTCCCAGCGCCAGGCCCGCCCAACACGAAAACAACCTGCGGCTTCATCATCAATGCGACCCTGCTCACAACGTTAGGCACCTTCTGGGATAAGGTTCTCAGTAAACAAAAAATCATAAACCAAAACTAGAAGACAACACAAAATACAAACGCTAAACGACTCAGTTGCGAGTCCTAAAACTGGTTGAATGACCGGTGAGTGCGTGTCATACGGAAGTCCGCCGAGCATGTAACGCCACATCCGCTAATGACGTGACCACTTTCTACCAATGGAAAAGCAGAGGCCATGTTCATAGGTTGTAAATCACGCCCACATGCACTTGTTTTTTCAATGCAGGGGTCGGGTGATGCCTCTCCCTACTGGTAGCTAACTGTCTATCTTCACAGCATCAGCACCTGACCAAAGTGGACAGCGACAGTGTCCTTTCAGAAAAAAAGATATGCCACCAAACAAGAAAGAAAGGATTTGTATTCATTCAGTCGATTATAAATACACGGATAGTAGGCTACTTGCCGGCATGAACAGGAATGATTGAACGTCTTGGTAGGCTATTATTGTCTTTTTGCATATTTATGTATCTCGCTTCCTCTCACCATTCACGATGCACCATTCATGCATCTCCTGGACAATTGATCTTAAAGGGACTACACTTGAGTAAGAACATTGAAATGTAGACTGTTTCAGGGTAAAACCCGAGATATATTTTGTGCTAATGCATGTTTAATGTAGTTTTGGGGGTTTAAGAAGCCTTATGAGCCATAGGCTGGATTAGCCAATGATAACGTATTGCCTTGCCTGGTGCTCTAAGGGCGCCTAAAAAATATAGGTTAATGCAAGCCATCTAAACAAAGGCAACCGAACACAACTGACAAACCTGCTTCTCCGTCGCCACTGACATGACAACGCAGAGCCGAAGGACCAGGATCAAGGGGCACCGACCTGCAGCCGGACGCGTGGACTCAAAGAGGAAGGGGGACGCCGAAGCAACGGCAGGGAAGCAGCCCAGGGGAGGCCGAATCGCAGTTACTGGGGACAAGCACCAAGGGCAGTGCGGCACTGAACAGACGTATCGGGGGAAGGCTGCAGGGAGTTGTTCAGTCTACCTTCCCCTCACTTTCCACGGCATTCTTCACTTCTTACCGTCCAATTTTACCACGACAAACGCTTGAAAACAATCGCTGTGGCTGTTTTTATATTTGATCGAATGTTCGGCTTTATGTTTGTTTTCAAAATGCTGCCTCTATTTCGTTTTGCCTACAACCAAGCATTTGAGCACATCTATGATGGGCAATTAAAAGATTGATCTGCTCCTCAGACTGAGTGGAATTCGAAAGGGACTGATGTCCATACTGGCCAGGTCTCATTTGCTCCCTCTGGTTCTGCTTACTCTGCTACTCGTCAGCACCATGGGCTGCATTCAGAGCATCGCATGTAAGCCGCGTATCAGACGGGAGAACATTGTTGTGTACGAGGTATCAGCCTCTATTGATCAGTGTCCAACTGTCATTGAGGAGAACTCGCCCATTGTGCTACGCTACAAGACACCTTACTTCAGGGCCTCCGCAGGGATCGTGATGCCTCCGGTGCCCCGAAATGAGACTTGGGTGGTGGGCTGGATCCAGGCTTGTACACAGATGGAGTTCTACAATACATATGGTGACATTGGCATGTAAGTTCTGAGTAGTCAGAGTCATCAGTCAAGTTGGTGCCACTCAGTCTGCCTGTCTCTCTGTGCCTCTGGCACATCTTTCTTTATCTCTCTCTCCTTCTCTCTCTTCCCCTCGAACTCTTGTCAGTCACACACACACATGGGATTAAGTTCATTTGCATGTGATATGGTTTGCAAATAGAAAACAGGCAGTGAGTACATGGTTTGGTTTAATGTTTTCTCTTGATTTGATGGTGCCGCCGTCCCTTGCCTCAGGTCCAGCTGGGAGTTACCAGAACTCCGTGAAGGCCGGGTCAAGGCTATCAGTGACTCTGATGGGGTCAGCTACCCCTGGTACGGCAACACCACCGAGACTGTCACCCTGACAGGCCCCACCTCCAAGCCTTCAAGACTGACAGTCAGCATGAATGACAACTTCTACCCCAGTGTGACCTGGGCTGTGCCCATCAGCAACAGCAACACACCCATGTTGTCTCACATCACCAGAGACCAGAGTTTCATCACATGGCTAGTGGCTATGAACTCGGTCACTAAGGTAACCAACAGTCCTTTCTCTCTTTTCACTTTTTTTCTTTTTCTTTCTTCTTTATTCATTTTTTTTCACTTTTCACATACCTGTTGTCATTGATCCAAAAGATCACTTTCAATCCTCGATGTGTTCCTGCAGGAGCGAATCGTGTTGCAGACGGTGCGTTGGAGGATGCGGGTGGACATTGCCGTGGACCCTGACATGCCCCTGGGCTCCCGGGCCTCTCTGGTTGGTCGGCCACACCAGGAGCAGCCCCACATCCTCAACTACCAGGAGCCCATCCCCCCTAACGCCCTGGGCCGGCCCAACGCCAATGACGCCCAGGTGTTGATGTGGAGGCCCCGGAGAGGGGCGCCCTTAGTGGTTATACCGCCAAAATAAGATCAAAAGTACTGCACCTCCAGAGAAACTGTGAATTAATAAAATATTTAAGGTTTAGCCGACGTCAAAGGCGGAATGAACTTCCCGCAAGTGTTGTTCCCTTACCTCCAGTCAGTCACGTTGACTATCCAGTGGGGTTTCCACAGAACTGGAAGTGCCACGGTGAAGTGTCGGGCATTAACCAAGACAGATTGGTGTTGGAGATGGAACTGCATCAGAGTTTTTAATGAGCCAGACTATTTTTGTTCTGCCTCACTTGTGCACTCAAGTTCCATAGCTTCTGAATCGAAGCCAAATCAGTGGTCTTACCTGTTGTTGGACTTTGTCTCTGCTGTGCTATCTGAGTTTCAATGCTGAGGACCATAAAGAGAACTGCATCCCGCATCCAACTGTAGATTTTATTGCATGAGAGAGAAAACTGTCTGTGAGAGGCTGAAAAGCTGATAGACAAGGACATTGAATGTCCAATTTTCACAGGCCATGATATCCTGCAAGCTGTAAAACCCTCCTCAGTGCCAATTATGGACATGGCCTTTAAATCTCATATGTCAAAAGGCTACATAAAAAAAATGTCAATAGAGACTTATATTATATAAACACACTTTAAGTTTAAGATCAACTTGCACAGTCAGATTGTATTAAGAGCATCCACTTGGGATAAAGGTCTGAAAAGATATGGGGGCCTTTGTCATCTTTTTTAGACTGATCTGTTGATAAGTTATGCTGTAGCTCTGTCACAATCACCAATGTAGTGAAAAGTCTACAAGTAGATATATTGCCTTTTATCATTACAGGTCTTGGATTAATGGTCATGGAAATTATTTGGCATAGGGTTGTATTGTGGAAAGGCAAATGATTGGATTGGAACAGGGCCACCTTGTACCATGACAGTGATCAGGACCAGAGGGTTCATACCAAGGGTGTGTGTGTGTGTGGGGGGGGGGGGGGCACCCACCCCTACCATACAACACATGTCACATGACTCATCATCCATCTGTGCTTCTCTACAGGTTCAGTCTTCACCTTTCCATCTGTCTTCTCTTTCTAGTTTCCTGCTCTCTCATCCCCTTCCCAATCCATGCATGCATCTAAACACCAAGAGGACAGAGGTCTGATGGATGAGAAAAAACACAAGCGGGTGAAATACGTATAGCTGTTCTTTCCTTTTCCCCAAACTGCCTTTTCCTTATCATTTATATTTAGGTTTGTCCTTCTTGGGGGAAATGCTACTTAGTTCCCTAACACACATACAAATAAATTAGAATAGAGTGTGTCAAAAAAAACAATGCAAGAACCTCACTAGTGTTGGGTTGCCATAGTGACAGGTTTGGTTCATCAGAGTTCAGTTAAACAGGAACCAGACAAAGCAAAAACATTCACAAGCAATCATTTTATGACTCAACTCCATCCATCCGTCTCACTTTGAAGTTAAGTAGGGTAGTACATGTTTTAAACAACAGTTTCATTTATTTCTGTTTTCATTTGAAATATGTTTTCCCCAACAGTAATTGGATGTGCTCTTTTGATATGAGTGGGCAGATAATGAGTAGGAAGGTCAGAAAACAAGTGTGTGTCCTTGTCAGTGATAAAAAAAAAGACATTCAGCATCTTCTCACATCCTTACAGTGCCTTCCTCTTTGCAGCAAATATGCATTACCTTATAGCTCCGCTAGCTGCAGCTACACATGCTAAACTGAACAGGATTTGATCTTGTATGGAGCACCAAGGCCTCATTAATGCCCCTTATTATTCATTTAACAAATTCTTACTATCATACCCCTTTCCCAAACATAATTTAGATATATGATTTAATATATTATTTAAATGATTAAGACAGTAACATTGGCAGTGATTTTTTTTCATTCTCAAAGGTCCCTGCAATACCTACATGTATGCCCTAACAAAGCTTTATTGATTGCTATCAAAGGTGAGGGGTTATTGGTAGGCTTAGCCCTTCATATAGTGAGCTCTTGTAACAGCTTTAGGTTCAGCTGACTACATCTGTGTGTGTGTGTTAGTGTCTCATAAATACAAGTACAAAGCTGAATTTAAACGTTTCCACTTACACGCAATGTTAATTCACATTTCTCACCCATCTCCCCACTTTTAACCAGGTTTTGTGTTATTGTGTACAAGGCCAGATTAGTACCCCAAAGGGCCCCTGGGCACTGAAGCTCATGTGCCCTCCCCTCCCCCCAGATCATAATACTTAATTTATATTTTATATACTTCATTTTATTACAACGTTTATTTAATTTTAATTGGTTAATCATCAAGATCATTGATGATTTTGGAGTCAGGTGGCTGAGCGGTTAGGGAAGCGGGCTAGTAATCTGAAGGTTGCCAGTTCAATTCCCGGCCGTGCTAAATGACGTTGTGTCCTTGGGCAAGGCACTTCACCCTACTTGCCTCGGGGAGAATGTCCCTGTACTTACTGTAGGTCGCTCTGGATAAGAGCGTCTACTAAATGTAAAGATCAAGGGCCAAGCAAGTCTTCTGTAGACTGTTTTTATTTAGCCCCAAAAAATACAGAATATTAATAATTATCCGATCACGGAGGGCACCTCTATGCCCAAGGGCCCCTGGGCATGTGCCCAGATTGCCCATATGGTAGATCCGGCCTTGATCGTGTGGGTTTCAGTTGCACAAAGGTAACATAATTTCTCTATGTAGAGTACATAATAGGAGATTGCACAGAACTCCCCCAAAAAGCTTTCACATTGATCAGAAATCTTGAAGTCATGTTCCAGTCTGCTTGGCTCTGTCGTGTGACAGAGCAGTAGCAATGTGCTGTACCCGTACAGGCCAGAGCGGCTTCCTACTGCTAGGTCCTTCTCCTCCACCGAGGTGAATGTCTGTAGCACATTCATATGTCCTTCTGCTCCATCTTTAATCCTGTGAGGTTTGCAGTGTTGATAAATTCCCTTAATTTTGTAAATTGTTCCGCCTTTCTCTATATTGCCTTCACATGCTCCCTATGCTCTGGGTTGGTCAGCTCTGGGTCTCCCCCTCGCAACGCTCCCCCTGATTCAGAGGGGCTTGGAAGAGGGCTCATAGCCGTAGAGGAAGGTGGCAGCAATGACAAGAATGGCGCCCAGGAAGAACACACTGAGATGGGAAAGAAAAAAGATTTAGTTTTTTACATTTTACCTGGCCATGATCTTTTAATAATTCATATGTAGACAGACAGTATAGGGACATCTTGGTGTTGTCTTTTTACAAACTAGGTTAGGGTCAGGGTTAAAGTGTTTTATTTGTCCATTACTGTGTTACAGCTTTTCAACCCACTCAATACCTGTAATGCCATAGTAGCGCTTTGTCAGTGTGCAAGTGCCCATATGTGTATACCTGGTGGGGTCAAAGTCCTGCAACCAGAAGTAAGAGATGAGGGTTGAGAGGATGATTGAGAGGGACGTGGCAAACCCTTTCAGGATATTGTCTGCATACTTAATGACAGCTGCTATGACCAGTCCTCCAAGAGCCTGACACAAAGCACACAAATGAGGCAACAATCAAATAAGAAATCATAGTCATGCATAATCCGTATACCAACAGACAAGAGGGGGTACGACAGGTGTTTAACGGACCAACCTGTAAGGCCACAACTGTGCAGGTAAGGCTGTTGTAGCCTTGGAACATCCCGGACTCCTGCACCCTCTCTCCATCATACACAAACACGCCAAAGAGACCAAACACCAAACCAAACAAGCCTGTACAGGATCGGGATAACATTTCTTATTACAATTTGTTTATAACAATGGTTAGGGTTAGGCTGGCAGGTTAGTGCAGTTGAAAAACGTCAAGCTAGTTTTGGCCTCAAATTGAGTTCACAAGTTCCGTTTATGCTAAGAAACGTCACAGCTTCAGCAGTGCGAGAGGAAGTTGACAACACAAAAGCGTGAGACACACAGGGCATCATGGGTGCTGCTGACCTAGTTGGATGTTTCGGATCCAAACGCTCTGTTTGGTCTCCTTGAGGATCTTTTCAAAGTAGACTCCCGCAAAGCCGCTGGAGACACAGGCGACCAGGACGGCCACCACCCCCACAAACTGGGAGCCTGCGGACAAAACCTTCTGCTCTGGAATTCCCAGAGACTCTGTAGGCCACTGCAAACCCAAACACATAGCCACAAAAACAGAATTACATTGCAGGTACAGCAACTCATAACATTGGAAAATTTGCTAACCGGGGTGAGAGGTTTGCTTTGTTTACAGTAAAGTGCATCACCTGTACAAGAGCGATTCCAGCCATGAGGATGAGCAGGGACAGCCACTGGTAGATACCAAGATTCTTCCCCAGCATGGACACAGAGAACAGGGCCGTGGTCAGGATCTTCAGCTGGTAAGTCACCTGGTAAGTGGCTGCGTCCAGGTTGGAAAGGGCAACGTACAGCAGGTTGTTCTGGAGCGTGTAGATCCCAGAGGGGATCGCCAGCTTCAACGTCTCCATGGGCTTGTTCAAGATCTCCTCCTTCATCATGCGATTCAGAGCCCGCACACTGAAGCCTGAGAATGAGAGACAGAGAGAGAGATCGTGTGAGAGGAGACTCCCCCCCCAAGCAGGCAGACAGATAGACAGACAGTCACCAAGGCTCACTGTGTTCCTTGAAGACAAGCAGGGTGCAGAGGAGGATTTTGAGCAGCTCGGCGGAGACTACGGCGGAGGAGGCCAGGTACAGCGGGCCCTCGACCTGCAGCTTGCGGGAGAAGCGCATGGTCAGGACCAGGGAAGTCGTCTGGAAGACCAGCACCCCCAGGGACAGGTACTTCAGCCTGGAGGAAGATGCAGGTGGCAACATGGATGCGACAGAAGAGGCCTCCTTCGAGGCAGGGGCCAAGACCAAGGCAGAAAACCCAGACTGTAGGGGAAACACAATAACAGACTATGGAAGACAGTCATTTCATAAAGTTGCGAGACTAACAATTTTAAATCAAACAGTTGATGAGCAAACAATTAAAAAACATTAGACAGATAAGGTATGTGATCCATGTAAACTTTTGTCCTCATTCTCTACTAAACCAATGGTTCCTCAGACTTAAATTCTGAGGAAATTCATATACATATAAAATGGTTAGCAAAGTGGTTAGACAAAACCTACTTAACACAGTACAAAAAGACATATGGATGAGCTTGTCCTGAATGGAACATTACATTTACAATGTAGTCATTTTTCACAGATGCTTTTATCCAAAGCGAAATGTGGAAAGTGCATATAGAAAATACAGGAGAAAAACAAGGATCAAATGAATGGTTCAATTCACATACTTCAATGTTAATTGTTCATATTTCAAGGTGCTGCAGATATGACAAAAAACTGTACAAAGTTATGGATCGTCTTCTTAGTATAAGTAGCATAGACATTTAACATTCATTCAGTACTCCCACAGTACACATTCAGCCGAGCACCAATACATTCTCATTCACTTCATCTTCAGTTTCTAAACACATTTTCTCAATATTCACTGCTTCTATGAGGAGTCTAGTATATTTAGCACCACCGCAAATCCCCAAACAGACAGCAAAACAGACAAACCATTATTAGAGGGTTGAGATGTCACTCCTGAATTCGTGTCACCTTCCCAGTGGCACTCCTGTCCTGCTGCAGGCGGACTAGAAGCCGGATGGGAAAAGGATATGCTTCTATAGTAAGGTTTATGCTATTTGCTATCAGGTAACACCCACACATTGACTTGAGTTTGTTTACGTAAGCTACTCTACAGTCATTGTCTCTAACCTCTAACAGTGTTCACTCTTTTTCTCAAGGATTGGTGGCCATATCATTGAGTGAACATCATCCCATTTACACAACAACATGGCCCAATTTCAGTGTTCCCAGGAGGCCTTCCTAGTTTTGACAGGTCACAACAAAGAACCCCTTTTGGTACAATAAGGCTACTTCAGGAAAATAAAAACGCACAGTGAGAGGTACTGTCCAAATTAACTGACAGCTGTCGGGAGCAACTTTCATTTTAATAGGAACACTTTGCAGTCGCATAAAGTAAATGTGAGCTCATAGTCTTTAGAATATAAACAGGAAAATGGGTCGGAGGCCCGTGCATGCTCTCCTTCGAGTTTTCAACAGGAGTGAGCAAGTTTCGCCGTGTTAGTGATGAGAGAACAGAGAGGTGTGGTGTGTGGGGCACACTGGTCTCCTTGTGGACTCTCTCTGGCTGCTGCTGGGTCACTGACACACAAGCCCTCTCTGTGTGTGTGTGTGTGTCTCCAAGGGAGGAGCGCACCAAGCAGAAGAAGACATTATTCGTGGGAGTGTCCCACCAACTTACACACACAGCCAGAGGCAAAGTCAAAGGTTCCTTGTCAAGTTGCCAGCTTCTCGTTGACTGAAAGAATTCCTCATCCATTCACACAAACACACTCAGTCTTTTGATAATTATCATCAATCCATCTCTCTTGACTGACCCATGCTCAAAGCCAGCCATGGAATTATCTCTGACTGTGTTAACACACACACACACACACACATAAAAGACTGTGCTGGGGGGGGGGGGTGTAGTGTAGCACATAAGCTTGATAATCATACAACACGTAGGCCTAATTATTTGTGCTGAACATGGTGCAGGGAAAAGGGTAATTTGGTACCTGATATGGGGCCATTGTTGCTGTTCTTGTCATACCCTCCCTTCCACTTCAACCTGCAGTCAGCCTCACTTTCCCTGACCACACCTTTTCTCCACCACGCCTGCATTCAACCTAATAATTAGGCCCTCCACCATCTTGCTTGCTCACTGCATGCCCTCGCTGATCCTCCTCTTCCTAAGAAAAGCCACTTGCTATTTATGGTGTATAACTTTGTGTCTTGCCACCAGTTGGGTTGGTGGAACCATTCACAACTGTCGTTTTAAATTGTGGTTCCCTTATTTGGTTTCCTGTACAACCCTCTTCACTCCGTTTTGCCTTAAAAATCCCCACACAAGGAAATGCAGACACATTTTTCATAGCCTCAGGCTACTTAGCTAGTTACTGCATTGCACTCATACATTCTTCAGAACCTATTCAGCCTTTTAAGTTTGCTAAAATGTTCTGTATTGCAGTACAAAAGAAAATTACGTTAAAAAAGTGCTCAAAGGTAATCAGATCATTTGGAACTAGTTGGCTTGTCATTGGCACAAATGGTGCGTGCCACGAGTGCAGACCAGACAACACACCTCCTTCAGCTCAAAGGAGTATCATACACCCACTCTCATTGTCCAGTCCACACCTGTTGATGATGCCATTGAGCCTTCATAGGAGTTGGCTTGAAGAATTAATATCTAACTTTTTTTAAACATTCCGAAGACGCAAGAAGCTTCGCAGCAAGTAGCGTGAGGCAGGAGCTGGACAATGTGAGAAACGTGCTTTTTTCTTGATTCCTTGTTATCAAAGCCACTAAAGCAAGCCATCAGATCACAATAGTAAATACTTGTTTCACTTTGTGTGAATAAAGTTTTTATTTATGTTTGAGCCTTCCAGAGGCACAAGGAGGTAAACGAGTCTTGTCGAGTGATTTACATGATCATGTTTACAGTACAGTACAGTACCCTTCATCAGTCCCTGTCTGCAATGCAACACTGTGCATCACAAAATCAATGGTGCTGTCAGTCTTTTATACATTAGGCTACAGTAGTAGGCCTATACAACTTTATACATTTTAGTGTACATGAACAGCAGACAGGATACATTATGCATTTACCTGTATGATTTAATCACGGAATGGACGTGGTCTTGAATTAAAGAAACGAATCAGATGGATGGTCCTCTGTGTTTTCCTCCAAACTTCTACTGTATCAGCCGCTCCTCTACTGTCGTTTCAGGGTTTTTTTCAGTACTACTTCAGCAATTACGCTACTGAGACAGCGTTTCTGCGAAGCTGTTCAACCGCTACAGTTCAATTCATGACTTGTCATTCCTTTCACAAAGTTATACCTGCACAGTTTCTTTTGAGACTGGTAAAAGTGGGTGTGTTTGGCGACACCTGCAGGGTGGGAGGAGTGCTTAAAAAGTGGAGTTGAAATACATTTGAGAATTTAGCTACCGAAGAAGTGTATAAATTATTAGTTTGCCAATAAAATATTTGCATATTGTATTGGCTCGAGATTTTTGCCATGTATATTTGGTGGTGCGATTCATGGCACCAGTGACAATACTGCACCACAGGCATAGGCGGCGATATATCTCAACAGGAGATCTGCTGTTTTTTTTTACACGTGCTTCCTGTAAAGTGTATCTTGTGGTTTCTAGTTTTTATTAGCTGAATCTTTCTATATTAGGGAAATGGTTCGTAAATTGAAATATCATGAGCAGAAGCTTTTGAAGAAAGTCGATTTCATAAACTGGGAAGTAGACAACAACCTACACGAGGTGAAAGTGTTGCGAAAGTATCATATCGAGAAGAGAGAAGATTACACAAAGTGAGCATGCGGACATTTTCACATTTTTACTGTATAGCTAGCTAGTAAGATGACGTTTAGCTAGCAAACGTGTAGTATGTTGGCGATATAAACTAATCTTTTCATTTTGTTACAATCGATTGTGTTTAAGCTGCCATTTGTGCATGGTCCTTGGTCTCAGTAACAGTGAGAAACTTTAGCTGGCTGGTTTTCTCTAGCGTTTCTTATTCGTATTCAGTATTATCACATCTCGGTAAAACCTCAAGGGGAATGTTTATGAAGCTGGATATTGATAAGTGACACATTGAGAGTAATACATGTCTCTATCCAGTACTTGGAAGTCATTTAGTTAATTTATCTCCCTTAGGTACAACAAGTTGAGTCGTAATATCAGAGAGCTTGCCCAGAAGATCCGTGATCTAGATGAGAAGGATGGGTTCAGAGCCCATAGTACATCTTTACTGTTGGAGAAATTGTGAGTTTCACCATGGGGAAGGATAAAAATATGTTCTCTTGCCAAGAATGGCGGTGTTGACTACCACCCAATAATAATGATTTAAATTAATCTCTATTCTAAGATATGGCACCGGCCTGATCCCAACCAAACAGAACCTGGCTCTCACAGAGAAGGTCACAGCTTCTTCGTTCTGCAGGTAAATCAGTACCTGTGTTGTATCGCGGTTAGGGAAATAAATACAGTACTAAAAGTCCTGGAGAAACAATGTTATTACCACACAAAATAACACCTTTGTGAAGCCTGCAGTGCTGACATATTTTATGATCACATTTACATGCTTAAGTCACAAATGGTTTCAGTTCATGAAAATGATTTGGTCAAAGGTGGGCAAGCCTGTAAGCCCTATCATCTCTCTGCAGTATTATAGTTGGAGGCATTGACGTTTGCTCGTACAATCTTTGCTCTTTCCTCCCCAATTGACCATGGTTCCAAGGAGGCGGCTGCCCACCATAATGGTAAGCCTACGTATGGCCCAGAACCTGACGACCGCCATTACATTTATTGAGCAGGGACGTATCCTTTATGGGCAGAATGAAAATGATCAGGGTTGTGACCCTCAAGTACACTTGACAAGTGAAGTTATGTCTGGTGTCGCAAGTTTGTGGGTTGTTGTGTTCTTGACTGCGTTTCTCAGATGTGCGAGTAGGACCAGAGATTGTCACAGACTCAGCCTTCCTTGTCACAAGGTGAGTGGTCTGACCAATTGACCTGCTGTATTTATATTTTATATTTTAATAAATAAACTATTGTCTTTACTTTCAGAAATATGGAAGACTTTGTTACTTGGGTTGACTCTTCCAAGATCAAACAGCATGTCATGAACTACAACGAAGAGGTCAGAGGATGCCATTTTTCCTTCACTTTTCCTATTTATACTATAAAGTTATTCTTACTCAAGTGAAGATTGTCATCTGTTAAGTAGCTCACATGTTAATTTGTCATAAATACCAATGCTCATATATCCTAGCAGATGCCTTTGTAAGCAAGAAAACGTTAGCATATTGCATAATTATTGAATAACATTTACAAAGGTAAATGTTGAAACCCAGTTTTGGGCTGCTCTGACATATCACATTGTTTTTCAGAGGGATGACTTTGATCTTGTGGTGTAGATCTGTTAACCAGCGGCTCATTTCTCATCATGGAGTGGAGGAATGTGAAGAAGCTTGTATGTTCAAGTATGAACAGCTTTGGATATTTGAGAGTGGGTTTAGGGGATTTGAGAATGAAGATCACAGAAATATTCAGATTGCATACAGTTGTGTATATATATAGTACAAATCTGAAAAATAATGAAGTGGTTGAATATATAATTTAATTGTCAACAGTTACATTTTATGGAAATTATGTAAACAATAAACTTTTGGTATAAGAAATTGGTTCATACTTAAGACCATTGCATATATGAATTAACTTTCACAGCATAGCTTTGAAAGGAATTTCCATCCCATCATGTAAACATAGATAACGCTTATTCATGTATCCCTTTTATGCTCCAGCAAATGGGAAACATGGAAACACTGAGTGCCCAGATCCCACCTCCCTTCATTCATCTAAAGCAGCCTCTCAATCCAGGTCCTTTTGACCCCCTGCCCTGCCTTTTTTAGATGTTTCCCCTATTTCAACACATATGATTCAAATTGGGTCATTATCAAGCACGGCAGAAGCCTGGTAACAACTCATTTATTTCAATAAGGTGTGTTGGAAGAGGGAAACACAAAACATGCAGAGAAGGGGGTCCCAAGGACCTGGATTGAGAGAGGCTGACCTAAACCATAAGGCAGTATTTGAATCCATTTACACAAGACCAGGGGCCTGTTCCATAAAGTGAGTTTACCGACTAAACCAGGCTTGTCAGGGAAAGTAACTAACATAAGCCTGGCGTATTCAGTAAACACGCTTTATCGAACAGGCTCCAGAGACAAGACATGACAGTTAAAAACAAAAGACAGATGTCCCTTCTATCCCAGCACACATTGCCACACCTTCTCCCAAGACATCCACTTAGCAACTTGTGTTTTACTGTTAACAAATCAAACCAGTTGGTTAGAATGTCCCTTCTCTCAGTCCATCAAAGCCACCAGAAACGTATGTAGACAACAAGTGTGACGAAAAAGACTCCCACTGCTGCTATCTTGGCATAGGTGGAACGGGTGTTGAGGTATTTGGCATCACTGCGGTATTTCTTTGAGAGGCTGGACAGATTGCTGGCTTTGGAGTCGAGAGCTGAATTGACAAAATTATCATTTTAGAATACTACACTGATCAGTAGTGCCTAAATGCAGTCATCTATTGAGAAGCAATCAATCTTGCACTCAAACGAGGATGGTTTTATTAGTTTGTTGGGTCCTAGGTAAAGCTTGTATGCCTGAGCATTGAGTTACCTGACAAGGCTTCTCCTCGCTGTAGAACCTCTTCAATGTTAGCAACCATGATCCTCTGCACATCCTGCAGCTCTGTGTTGATGCCGCCCAGGTTCCTCCTGGACCTGCTGTCAATGTACGACTTCTTGGTCTTCTGGATGTATGTGTCTAAAGAAAGGATATGAGATGGTTTGCATCCAAATAATCTTGTGTGGATTCCTTAAGAATATGAGAACTTAGAACAGGGGAGTGTTTAAATACGGTTTGATTCTTTAGTTAGGATCTAAAGACTGAGCTCTTAGGAGAAAGGATCCTCACCAAACTCAATGAAAGAGTATGGCCGAGAAACTGTGGGGACCTTTTTTCCATATTGATTGTGGAACTCTGCTTGAAGGTCTTCCAGATATCCAAAAACCATCCTCTTGGGAAATACAGCTTCACACAACGCCAGGTAGCACACACCATGTTCTATCACATAGCTGAGGAGACAAACACACGTTAGGACTTAGGAGTGAGACTAATGCCATTTCACCTTTTTTTTTTCTCTCGAACATGTGGATACTCTACAGGGCATATGGGAGGGTCTACATCTCCAGTCAGTCTGTCTTTATACACCACTAAGATGAGAGGTGGGTGTATTGACACTGGAAATATATTTTTTAAACGTGTTACTACATTTTGGCAATTCCTTTTTATCTATGAATGGAGGTTCATTGTAGGGTATTGAATGGAGTAACTTACTGAAAAGTCACAGCCCCAGCCTCCAGGGTACAGCGGTTGGGACTTTGAGCGTTGAGTTTGCGAAACAGTTGCTTTGCCTGGTTCTGGTACTGCTGCATGTCTCTTCCTGACTGACGAGAAATCAAGGTTAAGTGGCCTAACATTCTTCAACATTTTGTCACTTACTATAATAAATATACAATCTTTACAAACAAAATCTGAATAAGAAACCGTTTTGTTCAGTAAATAAATGACCTAGCTTGACCGCTAACAATGTAAAACAAGTTAGCAACTACTGTTGGTATATTCGTGATACTACTAGCTACTGTACAGTAGTAGTTAACACTGGTGCAGTAGCTAGCTAGTTTTTTATTCAAACCTGTTCGTCCTCTTGCATCGACGCGGCAAGCAGTAGTCCGTCCGCCACACGAGCAACCATTGTCAGTAAAACCATTTTGGTATGACTATGTAGCTTGTATTTCTTCAAAAACTGCAGTTTGTGTCAACACCAATTATCCAGCTACGTTGCAAACTCAAATCTTCAGCAACCTCTCAAACTTGATGATGCAGGTGAGCTGGCCGGAAATCCTTGTTGCGCCGTATATTACTGTCCGACTACATTCAATGAAACTTTGTGGAAAGCCAACTTTAGCGGATAACATTCCAACAAAAATAATATTGCATCAAATGTTACAAACAAAATATAAACAATTATAAAAACAAAATGTTGAATGTGTATCAGTATTTCTTATATGTTGTTTCTTTTAATGATGAGAAACTATTGTAGGTTACGACACTTATTCTCGATCTTGTTCATTTTCTGGGATCTGCCTGCATAGACTACTTTCAAATTAATCCAACCGGACCAGACTGGGTGCCAGACGGATAGCACATCTCGATTGGTAATGCCTGTTCTCTCTATATGAAATGCAGATGCAGCCCCCGATGTGGGCGACCGTCTGTCTCATTTGAAACTGGAAAAAATCTTCAAACAACAAAATCCACCGTAAGCCTGCGAAACCATGGGCAGGTCCTGTACTAAATGGTAATTTTATAAAATTATATTAGGCGCTGTGTTTGTTCGTTTGTACCTCGGTGGATACACCGCCGGCTCTTTGTAGAATAGAATCGCTGCTCTCTTTGCTCCTCTTTTGTTGTTGTTATGAAGGCTATTTGTGAGCAAATACATTCCGATCCTTTTTATGTATATTTTTATTTGGTCTCTGATTTGTGATGAATAATTAGGTGATGCAATGGAAACGGATGACGGCTAGGCTAAATGCAGATTGGCTATGTTTGCTTCCTAAGGGAAGAATTCGGCGTGTGATCCTGAATTCGTCGATTTAGTTTTTGTATCGTATGTTGGCTACAACTCTACAACAGATACACATTTATTAAGGGATTCTGAGACATGACATCCAGTTTATCAGCTGACACCGCAGCTGGACTCAGCTGTGCGTTGTGATCGCTGCGCTCAGTCCCAGAGACAGAAGGAATGGCCATAATCAGGTCAGAGTAGCGTTTACAAAATTATGGAAATGTGAACACTTCGTGTTCTATTTTAAGGTCTAATATAATAGCCACAGCGTGTGCATTTCAGTCATTAGTAGGCCTACATACAAAGGAAAACTTGTAGACGTAATATGCACGAAGCATAATTTGTTCTATTGGAAATACAGTGACACAAAATTTCCACATTCCCTGGTCGCGGCCCAATAACCTAACCGGCTCAAAAGAGATTAACCGGCGCTTTGGCACCGTGGGCATCGCCAGTGCTATTGAATAGCCTATTGTGTGAGATGCAGCTGGCATTATCGTGTGTTGTGATTAGGTTACCAGGCCGTGCATTGGTAAATTGCAGGGCGTTCGAAGGCGAATTCAAAAACTCACCGACTATCACTTCATCATACGACTTGTTACCTCTCTGGGAGACGTATTTTAACCATGTCCCAAATCACACCGATTTTCACTACTTTACCAACTTTACTTGCTTGCTTTACGTCACCACATCTTCTTTATCTATGCTTTTCTCTCCCACCCTCCAGGTCAGCCTGTGATGCGCGTGGTTGAGGAGAGTTGATAAGGAGATGGGCTGCACCTCAGCCAAACAGGTGTCGGCGGTGCCCAGTGGAGAAGAGGGCCGGAGTAAAGCCTACAGTAACGGGGACCTTCTCTCTGGTCAGTATCACACATGGAAAGTACCATAATCTATTTACTGGCACTTTCAGCCAGTGCTGCTGTATAAGACCATATTCTTCTGATAATTGTTGGTTACAAACCAGTAGGCCTAGTTGATGCATTAGGGGGAGTCAGGTGGCTGAGCGGTTAGGGAATCGGGCTAGTAATCTGAAGGTTGCCAGTTCGATTCCTGGCTGTACAAAATGACGTTGTGTCCTTGGGCAAGGCACTTCACCCTACTTGCCTCGGGGGAATGTCCCTGTACTTACTGTAAATCGCTCTGGATAAGAGCATCTGCTAAATGACTAAATGTATTATTTATTGTAGACCTGCAAAATAAGAAAGGAGGTACTTAATTCTTGTTCTGTTCAAAATAATAGTTTGGTCATAATTGTGATACCATCACCAGTCACTGTATCGGGCCATCCTTGCAGTCATGTCTCTCACCTGTCGTTCTCCATTTCCTTTCAACCATCATTTGAGGCGTGTGTTTGTGTCTGTGAGAGAATGCGTAGAGAAAACGAGAGAGAGGATGTGACAGGTCGTGTCTGCTTGCCAACTACTGTGAAAAGAGGATTTTCTTTGAACTGTGAGAATTCAAGCACATATTTATTGTATCAAGTGTTGAACTGAGAGAACTGTTGACCTGGATTCTGTTGATTACAGAACGGCTCTTACTGTGCCACCCCTAAGCACCCCCCACCCTCGCTGTTGGACTAGTCCATTAATAGAAAGAGAAGTGTTTGTGGTAAACCTGTGCGTCTCACCCTCATCCCTCACTCTCCTGCAGATGAGTACAAGATGAAAGGAGTGGAGAAGGTGAAGTACATCAGCGGAGAGGAGGGAGGGGGGAACAACTGCCACCAGGACAGCACAGTAAGACGGATTTCTGCTTCTGATTCTCAATGTGTTCGCTTTTGATGTGGGGAAAGACAACCCACCCCAGGAATAGAGGCCGAGACCCATTTATGTGAACTAATTAAACGTCGCTTTAGATAAAAGCATCTGCTGATGAATGATTGAATAAATGAAATGAATAAAATGTGATAACATGTCAAATGTGGTTTAGGGTTTGGGAGTCAGTCATACTGCTTAGTCATGTTCAAGCTCCTCTTCTATCCTGTGTTTCAGGAGAAGAGTGCCCTGCTCAGCAGAGGCCAACATACAGACAACACAGGATCAAACGGCAATGGAAAGATACAGTGAGTGTGACTCAGTCTGTAGTTGTGCTATTTTTGCTGTTGCTGTCTGCTAATATGCATTCTCATTGTCTGTGCCATATTGACTAGCATGTTGTTGACATCATCAGTATATATAATAATATTTAGAATTATTTGGCACACCAATAACTTGTTCTACAGATGACTAATTTTTTTAATCACAATCTTTTTACAGTATCCATTCCTCAGAGAGCCAACAAGAGTTTTTCAGGATGTTGGATGAAAAGATAGAAAAGGTGAGGTCTTCTCAGGCATACCAGTCAAACACAGATAACATGAATCTTTGAGTCTTAACATTCAGATATTCCACACTCTTCCCTCTCAAAAATGGGGACCAGGAATAAGAATGTTTAACACTGAAGAAAGGCAAGACACCTTGTACATTTTGTTTTGAAAGGTGCTTTATATGTAAAGTTTACTTCCTTACTTACAGGGTCGGGACTACTGCTCAGAGGAGGAGGATATGACATAGCTCCCCCTTCCCAGAGAGAAGACGAGGGATGTTCAGTGTGATGGACAGACTGCACCACACAACCTTTCTCCCAGTGACATTGTTCCTATTGGAACAGCCCATGTATGGGATGTTGGGAGGCTGGAGATGAACATATTAACCTGACCTAAAGCACCTTTTTTCTGCCCTTTGCCTACAAACCAACCTGCCACACTGCCCAGTACTGATGAGCCCTAAGGAACGATGTTTCCTTCCCAATGACTTCAGACTGTCAAATAATGTTGTATTATCACCAGTCGCACTCTGCGTGAGAGCCTGACATCATGTTTACCCTTGTAGTAGTTACTACTCTAACCGTGTGCGCTCCTTAAAAGGGACTCTGACAATGAGGAACATAACATTCATTATGACACGATCTGTTGACTGAGACCAATGTTGCCAGTTCTACTGGTTTAAAGGAATAGTCTCTGTGTTTGTATGTTGACCAGAATATTGGAGGCTAAAGTGATGCTGTTTGGAATGATGGAATGACTTACCCAGTGTCAGACCATCACAGATGGACTAGCACAGGAAAAGAGCAACTTCTCTCTTATCAGTTAAGATTTTTTGTAAAGCGTCACTACAGGTGGGAAACTGCTGTCTGCTAAGTTTTAAATGTCTCACTTCTTAACGTGTTCCCTACTAATATAAGGGGACAACATCCTGCATTCCAAGACACTTCTTTTTTTCCAGTATTAACATGTTTTTTCAAGTATCTTCATACAACGTGTCTGTGTCTTCCTTCACCATGTAGAGTATTCTTGTTTAATGTTATTACTCAGGGTTGAGGTGTTTAGTCATGGTCTTTTGTAGCCAAGTTTTCCTCTTCATTAGACATCCATCATCATACATATACAAACTCATCTGAAAGTATGAATACTTCTTGTTCTCCATATGTTTTTACAGCAGTTCTACACAGAATACACTGTAAATGTTCATAGTATGGGTCTCACGTGTTGTCATTGTGTTTTATTTTCATGTTCAACTTTTGTTTTTCTAATAAATAAAAACAAAGTATTTCAGTGTTTTTTTGTGAAATACTCAGATTACATTTCAAGCAGAACATGTTTTCTACAGCAGTTATCTCAAAAGTAATTTGACACATTTTATGCTGTATTCCACAAAAACACACCACTCGATCGAATAAGGTCAGGAATACAAAATAGAGGAAGCAGCAACCACTCTGTAAAATGACAAAACTCAACGTCTGCAAGTCCATATTAATATCGGTAAATAAAGGGTACACATCTTCTGATTATTCAGGAATTTCTGCTTTTCACACCTGAGCCCTACACCAAACCAACAGAACCTCACATAATGTCCCCTGATCACCCATCTGAAACACCACATCTGTTCATTACCAGGTGTGTGAGGTTGATGGTTGTACTATACGCAACCTGGGTTTCTCAGAATTTTCCCATCTAGTGTTTCCCCGTCCATGGCTGCTGACGCCTTTTGCGGTGCTGCCGGCGGCCCAGATCCTGGATGCCCACGGGAGGATCCGGGGTCAGCAGGCCGTCACTCATCCTCTGGTAAACCAGGCTGGAATCAGACGCCACCACACACAGCAGCATAGGGCTTCCCCGGCCCAACACTGTCCGCACACTGGAAATAGAAAGAGAACCCAGTGAGAAGATGTGAGACGCAGGTAGCAAAAGAGAGCTGGAAGGGGCAGGGCCTTTTGTGAACTGACTGATTGCAGAGAAACATCAACGATTATGAAATACCTTTAAGATGTTAAGTACACTGGATGAAAACAACCTGAAAGAGAAACTACCAGTCACTTTTATCTCACCTTCTGTGGCTCAGAGTCCTGTGTGCAGGCAGAGGGAGCACGGTCTGTACTGGTGCCCCCTCCTTCTCCCTACCCTCCAGCAATACCAATTGCAACTCAGCACATTCAACGCCTGACACCTCCTTCCACTGACGCACTTTGGACAGATATTATTACAGAGTGCATTGATACATTGGTAGTCTTTGGTAAATAAACGAGTAAAAAATTACGTTTTATTGTTAATGCAAGATTCTGTTCTTGGGCACTCACCTTCAGTCAGATCCAGGTAAACTAGAAAGGCTGCATACACTTGAGCAGATTCCCCAATCTCCAATTTCGTCAAATGCTGATACTGATGACAAACAACACACAGCTTCTGAATTATCAGCACAGTCGTGTACTACCTAGCTTGCTTGCTAATGTTGACAGTCATTATATTTTAATACTTGCCATTGGGTGCTGTAGAAACCAGTTGGAAGGAAGTGGTTTCTCAACGTAACTTTTCTCTGACTCATTTGTCCCCTTTGACATTGGAACGACTACAACTGATCAGAAATATATTCAGAACACGTTAAACTTTCGAACAGAAACATGCTGCTACCTCCATGAGTGTCAGTGCTGTTCTTATTGGCTAGCTGAGGTGCTCAAACATCTAAAATCCGGGTGGACACTGTAAAACGATTTAAGTTCCAGGAATTGCCTCTGTGAGTTAGGCTTGGTGTGTGGATGAAATTACTTATGACAATGTTTTATCCTTTATAAGAATTATCGAATGTAAATTATTGACGACATATTTTAGACCAGGAAGGTCTTACGTTTTGAGTTGGCGTTTGTTTTTATTATTTACATAATATTATTCAGATGGCATAGGCTCATTGTATTTTTCTTTGCATGATTAAACATTGTAAAATCTGACGAACCATACAAGGATCGTATTATTTATGCTTAACCTACATTAATAATTGAAGTACAGTCTGTCAGCCAACCAGCTATGGGCTAGGTGCCACACCTCACACCTGCATTTTGCCCTCTCATTCATTCCAAGACATTCACTCTCACACAACTGCAGCAGTCGGGCTGAGAGAGATAGGCGAAGTACGGGGAATAATGCATTTAGGATTTTTGTGTATCGGACTTTTTTTGTCGACTCTAACTTGGAGATTCCCTTTCACCTGCTCAGAGGACTTGACTATTGATCCACAGGAACCTGCCCGCTCCGAGTCTAACTTGCAGAAGCCTAAAGTATTAATAACAGTTATTGCACGAAATGCAGAACACAGCCTTCCCTATTTCTTGGGCTGCATTGACAGGTTGGACTATCCCAAGGATCGTATCGCAATCTGGTAAAAATAAAGAATAAGAAAAGAAACAGAATGAAAAAAATCTGTTTTCCCTCAAAGCTCAATTTATGTCATTTGACATAGGCCTATTAATATGTGTATGGGTGGGCCAATATGTAAACTACTCCAGTAATGGACTAATTAAATCAGATGACGCTTGATTAATGTGCCTTTTAAACATAACATGTACCCTTTGTTAAACAAATATCAATGTTGTTGACTGTGGTTGTACTACTGTACAATTGTAAGTTTTGATGAAAGGACAAAGTAAATGCTTTGTGTATGCAACAAATGTTATTAGCCATGCAGTCCTTTCAGAAAGTGACCTGATTTCAACCCCTCTGTAGTTATACTCAGATCAGTGAGAAAAGTAAACAAGGACATTTGAGCATAGAGGGAGAGACATGATGTGGAGTATCATATCAATGTGAATAACTGCAGCAAGGAGTCCGAAAAAGGAACTCTGTGCTGATATACCCGTAGGCTGTCATTCTCGTAAAAACCAATAAGATGAACAGTCAAGTATGAAACGTGAAACGTGCTGATGCTGTGGAACCTTATGATACTTCAGGGCTGCAGCAGACCACAGTGTGGACAACACCACTGCCATGCTCCAGGAGTGGCTGAAGGAGGTCCAGAGCCAGTACCACTCTGTGGAGTGGAGACCAATGGAGAAACCGAGGTAAGTGCACACTATTAAAGACATTGTATGGATCAACTTTATTAAATTATTGTCTAAACATACACAATTGTCCCTCCTGTCTTCATCCCACAGTTTCTACGATGATGAGTTGGGGCCGAAGCACTGGCCGATATCTCGGTTCACCCACGTGATGAAGCTGAAGCAGGCTGCACTCAGATCAGCCAGGGGACAATGGGCTGATTATATACTGGTGAGATTGCTATTACAGTCTCACACAGAAACCTCCCATTAAATGTCATCAGGAGTCATATGGGGGGACCTTAACCAAGAACCACAAATCAGTTTTGGGACTGATGCAAATTCTTTCTTCATTACCCAGTTTGTGGACAGTGATAACTTGCTGACAAACAAGTGGGTGCTGAGTGATATGATAGCAGAAAACCTGACTTTGGTGGCCCCCATGTTGGAGTCCAGAGTTCTCTACTCCAACTTCTGGTGTGGAATGACTCCCCAGGTATTTACATTTGACAAGTTGCCTGTTGGTTGGTTGAATGTTTTTCCAAGATCATCAAATGGTTTCGATCAATAAGGTTTTAAATCTCATAATTATTTCTCATGTACAAGAATGATGCACAACTCTTTTCTTGGAAGTTCTCTCTCTTTTACTGTCCTGTTTCCATACGTTTTGTCTGTCCTGTCAGGGTTACTACAAGCGGACTCCAGAGTACATCCCTATCCGCAAGTGGAAACGCCAGGGCTGCTTCCCTGTTCCCATGGTGCACTCCACATACCTGCTGGACCTGCGACGCAGTGCCAGCCGCTCCCTGGCCTTCCACCCTCCCCACCCCCTCTACACCTACCCCCTTGATGACATCATGGCCTTCGCATTTTCTGCACGTCAGGCTGGTCAGCACATGGGCATCCATACTGTACATGCATCACATGCTAACTGCAATACGTATTGCACGCATAGGCGTGACATGTACACACAATTACTTTCCCCTTGCTGTGACCCACAGATGTGCAGATGTACTTATGCAACAGAGAGCACTATGGCTACCTGCCACTGCCCCTCAAGCAACACCAGAGTCTGGAGGAGGAGGTGGAGAGTTTCACCCACACCCTGACTGAAGCTCTGAGTAGGTTTCATTCATTATTTGTCATTTGCCCTCCTCTTCTGTCAGCTGCTATATTTCTCTCTCTTTATCCAGCCCTTATACAGGACTGGCTCTGTTTGGTTCCTCTCACTTTCACAGTCCTGTCAGAATTCTCACTCTTCTGTTATAGTTCTGTCTCTCTCTCTCTCTCTCTCTCTCTCTCTCTCTCTCTCTCTCTCTCTCTCTCTCTAGCTCTCTCTCTCTCTCTTTACCTGTATATCTCTTTCTCTATCTCTGCATTCAACTATGAATGAAAACATAGTTTTCACATTCAACCATGACTTCCCTTTGAAACCATGCATGGGAAATGTCTTATCAAATATCTTTTTTGATATTCATTCATCGCAGTATAATCAGGATTCATATGAGCACAGCATTTCCTTGCATTCCACCAGTTGACTACACCCTGGAGCCTTCCCAGTATGTCCACCACAAGCCTAAAAAGCTGGGAAAGCTGGGATTTGACCAGGTAAACTATATCTATTGATAGTCATTCATTCCAACTAATTAAAAAGGAAAAACACATCTAGGCAAACTGTTCTACTGCCTTATAGATCTTCCTGATAAATCTGAAACGTCGTTTGGATAGGCGTGAGCGAATGCTGAGCACCCTCGCTGTGTTAGGCATTGATGCCACTCTTACAGAGGCGGTGGATGGCAAGTACGACACCACAGCCACCAATAACACACAATATCAAACGCACCACATTCTAAGCCTATCCAGTGAGGAAACAGGACACTCATTAGACCATCTTCACAGTGGTGGAAAGTCTGTATGCCTGATTTGTTTTTGTTTGAAGTTTTCTTTTTTCTGTTTATCCTCTCTCGCTCTTACTCTCTCTCAGAGCGCTAAACTCCTCTCAGCTGCAAGCGATGGGTATAGACATGTTGCCAGGGTATCAAGATCCCTATTCTGGGCGCGTGCTGACAAGGGGAGAGATCGGCTGCTTCCTCAGTCACTACAACATTTGGACACAGGTGAACATCTGTTTTACACATCTGCAAACCCAATCCACAGCCTACAGTCACATAACCCAATATCCATTTAAACAAATTACAATCAAATACAATTGCATTCCTCACAGAGCTGTTCTGTGTTCGTTTTTCAATGTTTTACTATTTTGTAGTCTAGTTATATTGAGTTAAATACTGTACATTCTTGTTTAAATCGATCAAGGTTTATATTGTTAATATTTCATATTATTTAATTAATTATTCTTGAAGAAATCTGGGAATAAAGCATTTCAGTGCCAAAAATCTGTTAATGTAAATAAGACAGTAATCTTTAATTTAGATGTTACCCGATGTATATATGTAGGTGGTGGAGCAGGGACTGCTGCGTGTGCTGGTTCTGGAGGATGATGTAAGGTTCGAGCCCAGGTTCCGGAGCCAGCTGTTGGGCATCATGGAGAATGTGGATCATGCGTTGCTGGATTGGGATCTGATGTGAGGGTCACTCGTTCCTTCTGACATGTCTTTGTACAGCTATGTGATTTACACATCTCAAAGCCATCCATATGCTCTTTCTCTCTGCCTTTCTCTCATTGGGCCAGCTATGTGGGCCGTAAGCGGCTGCAGGTGAAGCAGCCTGAGCGCTGGGTGGAGGGGGTCACTAACCTGGTGCACCCCGATTACTCCTACTGGACACTGGGCTACACCCTGTCACTGAAGGGTGCTAAGAGACTCCTGGAGACCCGGCCCCTTGGCAAGATGCTGCCTGTGGATGAGTTCCTGCCCATCATGTTCAACAAGCACCCCAAGTGAGTCTCTGCGAATGGACAGTCAATATGAATGAACCACAGCAATTCTATTGGTCCTTTGTTGCATCCATGTTTTTGTTGTAAACGGTTGCAAACACTGTGTTTCCTCAGTGAGGAGTACTTGGCTCAGTTTGAGAGAAGGGACCTGCAGGTGTTCTCAGTGGAGCCTCTGCTGCTCTTCCCTACACACTACACCGGGGAGCCTGGCTACTTCAGCGACACTGAGACCTCCACCATCTGGGACGACGAGGCGGTGGCCACCGACTGGGACCGCCAGAGCGCCCAGCGGAGAAGCGAGCAGGACAGCCAGGAGCGTCCCGTCACCCCTGGAACCTTGGACGGAGAGGATGTGGGCCCGACCTCGGCCATCAGCAAACGGGATGAACTTTGATGAGGAAGGACACACACATACAGCATTCACATTAAAATGATATCTTTCAATGCACTTGTCTAAAGGCCATTTATTTTTGGTTTTGAGTATGCAATCCATGAGTGAATAAATATATTTACTGAACTTAAAGTTTTTCTCGATTGCTAACACACAAAAATGGTATGTGTAAGCCATCCTCACAAAAACATTTAGCCAAATCCCAGCAGAAAGACCATGTACCCCAGTCTTTAAACACAATTTACCCTTTTTGACACATTTCTCAGGTTCATTCACACTTCTTTGCAAAAGTCTAAATACACCTCTCACTTTAAGAAACAATTGTCACCATGATGTCATTCAGAAAACACTGCCGTTTGATAAGTTAACTCAAACCAGCACAATTCAAACACCCTTAACAACCAATTATCCATGTGCAAGCACTAACAAGCTAATATACTCAACATGCAATCAGGGGTTTGGAATGAATACAAAGGTAAGCTCATCTGTACTTTGAAATCATGGATGCAAATATCAGAGGAAGAGGAAGAATTGTCAGAATGAGAGGAGAGGAAGAGGCAGAAGAAGAGTAAGAAGAACAACAATCTCAAATGAGATCCATGCCACACTGACAGAAACCCCTATGACAGAACAACCTTCTCCAAGCCATGGAAGAAGCTTGTGGGGACATTGCTGTGGATTCTTGTCAGGGATGGCTCAGGCATTCAAGTGCATTTTCCCTGCTGTTTGGCAAGAGAAAACATTGCCTGTGATGTTGAGGAAAATCTCTGGCCTGACCCTGGTCAGAGACAGGATGCTTACCCAGAATGAACAGTACTGTAGCGTACTCAAGCCCTGTTACCCAGGTAAAAATGATTTGTTTATTTCCTTGTTTTCTTAGCCTTTGTTCCCCAAATTACAATTTACAGCAATGAATTTTTGTTGTTGACTGAAAGTACTACTATTTGTATACTGTGACCACTACAGTAACAAGAGGTCAAAATGCAATTGCTGTATGATGTAAAGAGAAAATAAACAGCCTGTAAGAAGGACAATTGCAGTATTTGTGAGTTTTATGATTTACATCATGTCAAACTGGGTGGAACATATCTAAAATTCAGGGACACGTTATATTCAATGGTTCTTGAAAACGTTTTAAAATAGTGTTTTGAATTCCTCCCAGCAGTGTGTAAAGGGTATTCAGAAGGTTGAATTTGTTTGAGGGCTTTGTGTGTATTTTGAATGCCAAGTTAGGTTTATACGACAAATATGGTTTTGACTAGTGTTTGATTTTGGGTCAAAAGTCAAGGGTTTGGCCAAAACAATGTAAGTATGAAGATGTGTGTTTACAGTTTGGCGAAATCCCAGTACACATTCAAGAAATGTGTCTTAGCAATTGAGAAAAACTGTAATGTCTGTATGAATCGTGTAAATCAAATCAAATTTATTTGTATAGCCCTTTTTACACGCAAGCATGTCACAGAGGGCTTCACATACGCCCATAGAACTGCCCCTCAACCAACCTAAACCCTCAAGGAAGACAAGGAAAAACTCCCAACAGGAGAAAAAATGGAAGAAACCTTGGGAGGAGCAATTCAGAGAGGGATCCCCTCCTCCAGAGACGGTTGGTGAGAGAGGAGCAGAACACAGGCTAAACATAGTCATACAGTGTCAATGGGTTTTGAAACACCAAAATCCATTGTTCAACTTTATAGATGTAGGACAGGACCGGGAGACTCGCGACCAGGTCCAGCACATTCAAATAGTAGAGTTCTGCCTGTTTGCTGTGTATGAGTCACATGATGCAAGCTAGAAATTATAGCTTTGAGTCAAGCTTTTGGACAAGTAAAATAATGAAAGATGGATGGACAAAATGTAATTAGAACAGCAGTATTAGTCTTCACACAAACAACACAAACATTCAACTTAAGAATTTTATTTATTTAAAAAAGCGCCGGCAGTTTGATATCAAGCAAACAATGGAACACATTTTTTGTAGCGTTCCATATCCCCCCCTCCCCAAAATAACTATGAGCTATGAAAAAGAATTAAACCACACAAATTATAGTTGTAATAAATTAATCAAAATAACAGAAACAAAACACGCTTGTACTTGGGTGTTGCACAGGTAATATGGAAATCCCAGGTTTTAGTTCAAGACACCTGAGAGCATAAATATTAAACAGTACGTTGGAGCAAGTATTAAATTAGTTCCAGTTCCTCTTGTAGACAAAACGCTTGAGTAAGAGGATAGAAAATTGCATCATTAATGTAAGAATTAGGCATCAATCTAAAAAAGTATGTTCTGTACAAACAATGTGGATATTTGAATTAGTGGAGGGTGGAAAACCACAGAAGTTTGTGCCTCCAGCAAGGCAGCGCAGCATAAGAAAGTTTTGGAAATGTTTGTACCCAAAGCCAGATATAGTGGTTTGCAACACAAATGGCCTATTGAATATCCAGACAGGTGTAAATATATTGCAGTAGGTCCAGAGCAAAGCACAGAACAACATTGCATACATGGGAATGTGCTGGAAGAACAGAAATGATATCCCTGGCTGGATGTTGTATCAGTTGAGGATCAAAAGTATCCAATATCCAAGGCTCAATGGCTTTGGGATCATCTCTAAAGGTAGGACTGGATTCATTGACATGCCCTATTGCAAATTGAGCTGCTACCAAAAGAAGACAACACTCTAAATATAAATCCTGAGGTAAAACATTTGCTATGGTGAAATCCTTATTTGATGAGTCAACAAGGGCAAAACACAAACCCATTTGTAAAGTGATATCTGAGGACATGTATATATTTACTAGGTTGTTTTGATGTGGTTTGACAGTTATATAGTCCATTTGTGTCAAGATAACTGCCAGCAGTTACCAACAGAACTGTCAACAGATTTTCAAGATTCTTG
Source organism: Osmerus eperlanus (assembly GCF_963692335.1). Taxonomy (NCBI): domain Eukaryota; kingdom Metazoa; phylum Chordata; class Actinopteri; order Osmeriformes; family Osmeridae; genus Osmerus; species Osmerus eperlanus. The sequence goes on from NC_085033.1 coordinate 4,129,270, forward strand.
AAGAATGTATTCGCTGGGTGAGTACATTTTTTTTTTATCACAATACAATAGGCAGTGGTCTACAAATGCAGGAAAGTGACCAATGAAATCAGATTCATTGATCATCAATGAATGTTGGTCTGGAATAAGACAAGGGAAGACATTTGAGTATGAGGAGGTGCCATAAGGTCTGCACAATAACATGCCCTGACTTATCACCCCATGTGTCTACAGTGTCATGTAGATATGACTCATAGGATCTTGAAAATCCACCAATCTGGGGAATAAAGGGCCTGGGGTGACTTTTGACGCACGGTCTTACCGTTTGACAGTTGTGAAACAAAGCTTTTAGAGCACCAAGTAAATACAGTGTGTTCCAATGAAGTATGAAAAAAGCAAGTAACATCGTTAAGTCATTACAATGAGGAGAGGACCTTAATGACCATAAAAGCAAAAACATCTATAAAATCTAAATAATACATAAAGCAAAGCTATCTGCATCACGCTTTCTAAAGCAACTGGCAATGAGAGATGCACACATTGCATCAAATTCCACAGTGTCCACTTGAAGCACATCAACACAGTGCACATTTTTACTAGCCAAATAGAATTATAAACAACACCTGTAAAAAAAAGTGCCATATTGCATATATGTGTATTTGTAAATGTGCCAACATTGGCATATACCTGTAAAAATTATCTGACTGTAAACATGGTGCAAAAGAAGTCTGAAATAGTTTAAGGCTTTTTGAGTTTCCTGAAGTGTTGTTCACTGAGATAAAGTAATCAAGAGTCCATAAAATGGACACAGTGGGAACAGCAGAATTTTTCTTTTTTCTTTCTCTAACAAAAACGTAAATAAGACACGCGCACAAAAACTCACAAGCAGCACTATCCTATCCAAGCATATACTCTGTCACCCCTAATATAAGGACTACAATTCATCACAAGTATTACTCGTGCTAATAGTATTTTTTAAAGATATCTCTAGAATAAAAGCTTGAAGCTTATTAAACATTTGCATCGGTCTCTGACATACTACTACATGTATGGTGTGCCAGCATTTCATTGATGAAGGAAAGATGGAGACTTCTGGATTTGTGTGGTCCATTGGTCTCAACAATGGAAGTGACCAGCATTCACAATGATAGTATTGGAGGACATATAGCAAAACTGGATGTTTTGAAACATAACTATGGGAACTAATTAAACTAAAAGGAAAAACTATAATAATAATAATGGAATGTGCAAACTCTAAAACTTAAACATGGATTTAGCCAAGCTGCTAAAAGCCTCTAGTCATCTCTGCATCACAAGGGCCACTATCAAGGAAGGTACTGTGTGCACATTAAAATATCTCATACCATATTTCTAATGACATCAAAATATTGTGACATCAATGACATCAATATTATGTGTGTTGTGTGGACAAATCCCTGCATTTGAGAGTTTTCTGTTAAAGTTTTGAGAGAATGAGGTTGTGTGGTGAAAACGAGGTCAGGTGAGACAAGATCTCTTCTTTCTGAGGTGGGATGGGGGGGGGGGGGGGGGGGTGTGCTGACTCCTCGGCCCTCCTGCCAGGTCCTGTGGGGTGAGTGACGGTGAATGAGTGGAACTGGGGCTTGGCAGGTGCACAGGTAAGGACTACTCTGTATGACCAGAGCAGACCTCAGGTCCCAGGACCAGGCTCAAGCCTTCTCCTACTGACCCAGAGAGGGGCTGGAGCCCCCCCCCTGCCCTCCAGAACAGCTCTTACGCCCCAACATAGACGGCTGGAAGTCGGGGTGACGGCGGGCATGTTTGATCAGATGGTCGCTGCGCATGAAGCGCTTATCGCACAGTGGGCACAAGAAGCGCTTTTCTCCGGTGTGGGTGCGGGTGTGACGCGCCAGCTCGTCCGAGCGGGCAAACTTCTTGTCACAGTCTGGCCAGGTGCAGGGGAAGGGCCTCTCACCTGGAGCACAAAACATTGGAGAGAAACATTCACCAAGATATTCCCAACAACCCCAAAGTACCTTTTCTGCATTTTATATTTAAAACTTTTATACGTTTACCGTACGCACCTTCCAGCCATAGTACATTCCTTGTTTGTGCGAACTTACTTGGCGAATAAAGCTTATGCTGATTTTGTCAAGATTCAGTGTTCTATACAGACATGGCTGGCACCTTCAGTGATGCATGCATTTGAATACTGATTCTAAGGTTGCGCTAAGCCATCTGTTTCAATTCAATTGATTGGAAACATTGCATTTTGATTAAAATGTTGGGTTTTGATGGTACATGGCTCAGTTGGAGCTTGGTAGTCTTTCTAGTGGAAATGGGGTTCTATGATGCCAGCCATTTTAGATCAGCCACATTCAACCTCCTCAGTACGACACTACACTAGTGTCCTACTGAGTGTACACCCGTACAATTATGAATCCAGCCCCATGTCAATGGATGTATAGAAATATATAAGCCATTTAATAACATGGTAAATCAACAGGATAAGATGGCTATTTCAACCTACTACATATGGCTGGGGGGGACAGGATTTAGTTTTCTGGTGAGCCCGGAGGAGGTTTTCCAGTATAATCACTTAATGAAGGGGTTAGAAAACCCAAGCTGCAGTACTACAAGGGCATGCACAAGGGGGTGTCATGGGGTGTGTTCAGGAACATAAAGCCAGCCCACGTTTTGTAGCAGTTTCAACTCCCTTGCTCCTCCGAGGGCGTTCCTAGTAGTTAGACCTAGCCGTTTCCTGTCCCTTAATCCGATCGCGCCTGTGCGTTGACCCTGAATTTAACCGTTCTTATGATAAACGATGGACCCCAGAACTACCTGATATTAGTCCAAATCCCTGACATCAATATGAAATGTGCGAGTTGGCTACTCGTCGTCTTATCTAGTTTTATAAAAGATCTACGATTGCTTATGACTAACATCTAAGCACTAGACCAGTGAGAGACGGCCTGTAATGGCAAACGAGAAGCCAGAGCAACCTGACCATGTAGTTTACTACGGAAATATTACGTTTCACTTCATATGCAAATCTAGCCTGGATGTAGATGTTCGTCACAGTGCATTTCGTCCTGCCCCATTCTTTTGTTCATTTACTTCTTTGTTGCGTGCCCTCTGTTGGATACTTTTCCCCTCTTTGTTAGGGCGAGTTATTGTACTAACTCGCGGGTTAACGGCTGATTGCCTCCCACCCATCCAACAACGTACGCATGAATAAAAAAAATCCTCTTTACACGACGTGTGGATTGTAATCAATTGTGAGTAGGGACCAATTACAGGCGCAAGTTCTCAACAAACTACGAGTTCTGGATGGAAAAAAAAGATGAACAAAATTGAGAGGTGTTAATAAATGCTCCAAAAGAACACCAAACTATTAGCAACGAAACTGTACCTGTGTGTGTTCTGATGTGCGCCTTCAGATGAGATGATTTCCCGTAAACTCTGTCACACCCTATGAAAGTACACTGATGTCGTTTCACAGGGGACCGGGGCGGCCCTCCTCCCCATTGCTGCTGAGTGGCATTGTACTGTCCAGGAATTGGAGTGGCAGTGGGGGTCATAGTGGGGGTAGTTGAGTCAGACAACGTGGTGTAGCCGCTTTCCCCGCACGAGGAGTTGCTGCTCTCTGAGTAGGCCGACATGGGGCGGAACTTGCCGTGGAGGTCGGTGAGGATTCCAGCCACAGTCATCATGTTGGCCCCTTCAAGTCTCAGCGTCTCACTCACCTCTCTGTCCTCGTTCGACCCTTCAGGCTCCCCGGGAAGCTGGGCCTGTGGACGGGGCTGGGTGGCAGCGGGGGCTACCGGGGTGGGTCGATGTAGGACAGGACCACTAGATATCGACACTAAACATTCAGCGGCGAAGTAATCCGAGTACACAGATAACGACATTATCGTACGTTGTTAGCCTTCTATTGTCGAAAAAAAATGGTCTTGTTGTTTTCAGTCGTGTTAGCGACTGGCTACGGTTTTCGACCTCGTTTTGTCAAACAAGCTCGAAAACGGCCCGTTTTAGACAAATATTTACCTTCAGAAAGACTGTTGATAAATATAGTCGAAAAATATAAAATAATATCAAACAAAAAGGAAAACGACTCTGGCTAAACGTGAACGTGGCGCCTGCCCAGCATGCGTACCTCACATAGTCCGACGGTTCATTGTGTCTGACTCTGAAAGCCGGTCAAACCCACGCCCCCGGTAGAGCAAAACGCACAGACTGACGTTGCGGACTGACGTGAACGGGCGTGGACTACCCTGGCAGATAGGCAAGATTGTTGTAAAGTGTAATCCAGTGATAGTCTGGGCAGTGACTGATGCAGAAATGTTATGTTAATTTTGACCATTAGGTCTACGAATAAGCCTACAATTTTGTAAAGGCTATGAAGTGGAATGTGAATTACTATAACACATGATACAACCCAAAGTAATTATTGTCCCAGTGGATATTCTTCACCAGGCATGAAATAGGCTTAATTACCATATCTAGATATATCATTTTGAGGCAGTCTAGACACTAGAGGTCTCTCTTGTGTTTTAGCTGAAATGTATAGCCTAATATTTCCATAAAGGCATTACGTTGGTTTGTTGGAACTTTGAAGCATTTTTTCATGTATAGACGTGATTACAATTTCTAAATATATTTGTCATTGTGAAAATGCTCATGTCCATAGTCTTTGTTCAATATCAGTATTTGGGAATGATTGAAAGACTCACGGTTGGGTAGTTAAAATGATATCACACAATAGACACTATGCATTCTACAGTGTTTATTTAATTTACTGTCATGTATTTTTGTGTGTGCAAAACTCAATAAAATCCAGTGTTGTTCTGCTCTTTCTTCAGCCATAGGGGGTAATAGAGGGTCTATCCATTCTGCAGGGGCCCAGCCCAGTGTCAAGCGATTGGTTCACTGGATGTTTGTAGCTCCAGCTTGGAGGTATTTCCTGATTGGATGCTGTGAGCAGTATGGGTCAATGTGGCAGTACAAGTGCACGTATTCACTGGCTTTGAACAGTGACTGTTTCACCAAGCTACTTACATGAGGAGTCTTGGAAGCCAGGGCTGCAGAGACTCAGGGCTGCTATGGACATGTCCTTAATTGAATGTCTCTGCCTTATATCGATGGCTTTCATTCTGGATGGTGAGTTGTTTATAACATTTGTACCAATCAGTAAGATATTGTTCACATTTCTCAGTTGATCTATTCCATTTTTATGGACATTAAACCTTCTGCCTGTTATTTTTCTGAACAAGATTTTTTTTATTTGTAATTCAACATCAACACTGAAGCACTAAATGAAAATGAATGTAAATGAAACAATTATTTTGAGTGTTCGCATTAGTAATTTCTTTTCTGATGTGTGCATTATGTAGTAGGTAACTGCCTTCAGATGGAGCAACAACTCTGTGATTCCAGTTGTGTTGGTGAGGACAAATCTAAGGAGTAACAATGTTACAAATGTGTTATAGGCCTACCCATTGCTTGCTTGTTCCTGGGACAATACAGTATTTCCAATACAGTGTATGCACATGATGTGTGTAACGTAATATACCTTCAATACGATTTTTAGCCTCCTCTCACAGCTCCTACGAGAGAGGGGTGAGGTACACCTATAGATACAGCACTACAATAACCACCACCCTTGAAGGCTCTCAGTCCGGCAGAAATGGACTGGCCTTAGACTGTGTGGTTGATATCGACGTGATCTCTAATTGTCATTTATTAATGCAGGTGAGAGTTTGCATCTTCCAATGACTTATCTTTAAACAGCAGCCTGCTCAAGTCAGTCTTCGTTTTTTATGAACTTTCGTGTTCTCCTTCCAGATAAGGAATCCACAGATAAAGCGTATGTCCCCACAGAAGGAGCATTCAGTACAACGGCAAAAGAGTTTAAGGTAAAGCTGCAGTCAAGAGGTCTAATCCTTTTATTGTGAAGCCAAATCTTTTCCCCACATTCTTATGGAATGTTCCAACTGTTTTTCCTATGAATGTGACACTCAGATCAGACAACACTATGAGAGGTGAAGGGTCCAGGGGTCTTGGGTGTCTAGGGAGAGACCCAGCTTGTGTTTTTGTTTCCTAGGGAGTCGCTGGAGAGGAGTCGCCTCAAGTTCTCTCTCCGGGAGGGAAAGGTCACAGCCCTTTGTCCACAGGAGGGGGAGCAGGTGTGGACCCTCAACATCCAGAGAGCTCTACTGAGCATGCTCCAGACCTCCCGCACTAACATAAAGCAGGAGACAGTGAAGGAGGTTAGGATCCAACCATGTTTTGAATGAGAGTGTGTCCTGTGCAGTATTTTATTTTGATGAAGCTTGAATACCACGATTAGTCTTTAAACAAAGTCCTCTACTTTAATCCCATTGGCTCGTTGTTTTCTGTCATTATTGGCTGACATGTCATGTTGTATAGCACAGAGGGTTACTCTGTTGACCAGTTTGCTCCTGTTGTGCTATCTTGTCAGAGCGATGTGTACGGAACCTGCTCCAGTAAGTATGAGATGAGAGGGCCTGTGCTGCTGAAGACCAGAGACCTCCAGCAGTGCCAACAAGAGCGTCTGGCAGACTTTTGGCCCCATTCATCGACTCTGACAGATGACACAGTGAGTTCCTCCGTATCTTCTGTGCTTGGACATGGAGAAGGTCTTTAGCAACATTCTGTTCCTGTTTTCCTTCTCCTGGTTATGGATTGAAAAGCAGAGACAGTGGTGTACCGACATTTTAAGTGACAACATAGAACAGACTTGTTGTCAAAAGTCACCCTTCAATATGTTATATCCTATTCCCAAAATTCAGGCCCCTGGTAACATAGATCACAGTTTTACTTTGTGCTGTTCCTGTCACATGTTCAGACAGTGGACTCCAAGCTCCAGTGTATCCAGCGCCACGGGCTTACAGTCATGGAGGAGGTGAACTGCACAGAGGTTGTTTCCATAGGAACCCTGTCAGGGTCGACAGGTGCGGTGAAAACCCAGACAGTGTCCACCCTCGTCCTGCTCAGGGCGCAGGAAGGGACACCTTCAGGTGCTGGTGAGCTGAGTATTTATCCTGCATGGCTCTGTGAGTTTACTGTGCTGTTGTCGAAAAGGAGACTAGTATCGTCACCATTGTTACACGTTTGTTATAACTATGCTGTCATACTACAGAGGGAATATACATTGTCATTTTTAGAAGCATACCTTCTGTACATTTCATACTTATGTCACTACTACTGTTTCATCATCTACTGTACTCAGTACTTCTGTCAAGGTCTTATATGATGGTTCTTGTGCGTATACAGCTATGAACCAATAACAAGGCTCAGTAACTTGGTTATTTATGCTCATTTATCTCCACCTTGTCAGATACCCTGGGACCCGGTGTGCTGACTGACCTACAGTTTGAGGTGGAGGGGGCGCAGGGGCCAGTCCGAGCCTGGGCCTCCACATCCTTGGAGGCCTCAGACACTGTGAGGAGGCTGTGTGGCCTCACATCTGATCAACGACAGGTACAGTGTTATATACTCCCCAAAAATGCAGGATCGTTGTAGCTGTCATGTACACAATGTGGAGGGATCATCCATTAGCTCCATCGGAATACCTATCCATGACTGATTGGTTTAATATGAACACTTAAACTAGACGTTAAGGAATAAACGTTTTGTTTTATCAGTAAGTTCTTTTTCATTTCAGTGTTATTTATTTGCTTACTTTTCAGGCGCATTCACAAGATAGGTCAGTGACATCACAGTTGGAGGAATTCTATTGACCTGTGTACCTTAGATTCAAGTGAAAAATCCCAGTCTGTTTCCTATGTGCAAAGGGGTTTCCCTAAGTAGGTGTCTCCTGCCAAACCGACGTTTGCTTCCTTGTGTTTACGCATCGCGGTTTACCTTCCCCAGAGGATTCTCCAGATGAACCGATGCTTTTAATTTAGTTTTCACACAGGATCTTAGTCAAACTCAATCTGGCAACCCATCTTAAAGTCTGTTTAAATGGGACATGTTTAAAGGCTAACCTGGCAATTCATCAGCCTCTCTCTGTCTCTCACTCTGTAATATACTTCTGCTTTGTGATCAGAATGACCCTTTCCCTGTCGTATTTTATTTGTACACACTGTAGCTGTCAGAGCTGTTCCTGCACTTGGCCTTCCAGCTGAGAGACCTGTCCCTCGCTCAGCTGCGGGGTCTCTGGCAGGACGCCTCTTTTAAGTGCCGCAACAACTGGTCAGTCTGTCTCCATAACTTCCACAGTGTTCTCTCTGCCCTTTTCAATTCTACTGCTCTAGTGTAGCTAGGAGTGTAGCTCTATGTAAATAGAGCAGTCCTAATTGAGTTGAATGTAACTGATACAAGCCTAGATAAAGCAGAGGTGGTAAGAAGCTTCTAGAAAGCTTGTTCTTGGTCCCTAATGGGAAAAATACACAACCCTCTGGCGCAGGTCAGACAAAGAGGAGTCTGTGTGTGGGAGAGCTGCCAACTCCTAGCTTTCAATCTGTAGCTCCTCCCAGAGACCACATTACCCAGAAACCACTGAGAGGCCTGAAGCCACTGGGGCCTGTTGTTTACATGTAAACCACATAAGTTGTCACAGCATGTCTGTACACATAGGATGTTCTTGTATTATTACTGTATGCCTGACACACATGGGTTAAGTACTGTGTATGGAAGTGCAATGATCTCATATGTTGTGTTGATGACGGTTGAGGCAGGCAGCCTCTCATGGACGCCCTCCCCGCCTGTGGTTCAGAGGAGTGTATCTTGCTGCTGACAGACCTGATCAGGGACCAGGAGATAGAGCAGGACCAAGCCCACTCCTACCTCTCCACCATGGGCCTCATCCCTCACCCTACCCCCCAAATCATCCACTCCATCAATGTAGGACATTGTAAACAGTGATGGAACATAATCAAATGTTTGATACCTGTAGAAATACTGTAGAACTGTGCACTTCTGATCCTTGTTCTGCTACTGTATTTTTTATTTGTTTATTTGTCAGGGACAATGCAGCGCACATTATTACATAGACATAGATAATGTTGTAGATGTGTTGCATAAAAGGTTTTTAGCCAATAGGCTAATTTGCAACCCCAGTCCCTGGTCAGACCTTTCTAAAAAGTTAGGCAAATACAATTTACTGCACAGTGTGAGTTACACAATCATGCAGCAGATGCAATATATTAGTATATCAACATTTCACAGATTCAGCTCCTGTAGGTTTTTTACATGCACTATTTGTACATCCCTTTGGATAAAAGCATCTGCTAAATTTATAAAATGTAAATCTCAAACCAACACTATTTGATATAACTGTCTCTGCCCCCAGGCCCTGTTGGATATCCCTGAGGTGAGATCCAAGGCTCTGCTGGCTGGTTCCTCACTGGTCCACCTGATGTGCCTGAGGTCCCCCTGCAGTCACATCCCCCAGGTCCACAGCTTCCTGTTGACCCTGGAGGACATCCTGGAAACAGACTGTGGAGCAGAGGAACCAGCTCAGCTCACAGAGGTATCTAAGAAACCGTTATGAGGAACAGGATGTTGATGATGGTGTTGAAGATAAAGATGGTGGTGATGATGATGATGATGATGATGATGATGATGATGATGATGATGATGATGATGATGATGATGATAATGGTGACAATGACGATGGCGATGATGATAGAGGACCAGCCATGATGACACCAATGTACAGGAGGAGTCCATATAGATTCCATACATGCTTCCCATCAGGTGCTCTATGCATTGAAAGCAGTGGGGAACGCTGGCCTCGTTGCCTCAGCCCTCACCCCCCAGTTAGCCCGCTGTGCTCAGAGTCCCTCTGCAGCCCTGGACCTGAGGCTGGCTGCCATCCAAGCCTTCAGACGCATCCCCTGCCATGCTGACGTGAGTGATGCCAGTCTCGGCTCGTGATACAAAACTGAGGCCACACAATGTTGATTTGTCTGTTTTGCTTACTGAGAACGGTGGTAGCAAGGTGTTCCTACACACTGCTTTGACCTTGAGGTGAGGTGGAGACTAGAAGGAGAGGGTTGGCGTGCCTGTGATTGACAGCCGTTTCCTCTCCAGAGGGGCCCCTTGCTGCAGCTGTACCGCTCCTTACAAGAGGATGGGGAAGTGAGGATCGCGGCCTACCAGCAGCTCATGCGCTGTCCTGACCAGGAAGTGCTCCAGGTGGTAAAGAGAACCCTGAGCAAGGAGACCTCCAGCCAAGGTATGACCTATGAAAACGTATGAAAAAATTAATAAGGATTGGATTGTCCTATCGTTTCCATATTTTGTTATGCATATGACCAGAAGGGAAGTGACAGTCGTTTGTTGTGTCTAACAAGTGGGCTCCTTTGTGTGGAGTCACCTGACCCACATCCTGAGGACTGAGGACCCCCTGAAGCAAGCCCTTATGGAGGTTCTTCCTGATGACATCATCTCCAGAGACTTTGAGGCAGAACCTTGGAAATACTCCTCTTATTCAGACTATACTGCCGACTCAGGTAATGGAGGCCATATTGGTTCTGTTGCCTGATGACGTGTGGCTATTTGTTTTAGCTCCGTCGTTTGTAATGATTGTAGGAGTGACGAGAGAGTACATTTCTCTGTCATTTGTGGGCTTTGTTTTCCAGGATTTGGAGTTGCAAACATTGAGGGATCCTTGGTGTTCTCTCCAAAGTCTTTTGTACCCCGCTCTGCAATGGCTAACCTGACTGTCTATGTCCATGGGAGAGCCTTCAACCTGCTGGAGGTGAGGAAACAGAAGATTTCCTGCTTCTGTAATGGTTTCAATACTAAAGTCATTCATTATTATAGCGATGTGGATTTATGGAACTTTGTTCTTTCTGATGTTAGGAAGGGAAAATGTTCTCATCTTCCCACAGGTGGACCTGCGTGCTGAAAACATTGAGCCTTTTTTGAAGCGGATTTTCGGTCACCAGCCAACCTCTTCAGATCAACAACCCACCAATCCTGATGGAGAGGAAGCCGATACCAAGGAGAGGAAAAGAAGGAGGAGAACAGCAGAAGGAAATAAAGAAGAGATAGAAGACAGGAGAAAAAGCGATGAAGATGATGGAGAAAGCCAAGGAGGGACAGACTGTTTATCCAGCATGTACCATTACCTCCACCAAGCCAGGACAATGGTAAGAGGCTTACTTTCTTTGGTGCTTTCTGGCTGGAGACAAAACACAGTTTTAGTGAATGATAGTGAGTTAAAAATATAATCTCAAAATGTACAGTGCATTTCTTCAGTTAGTTCATGGCTCTCTTTGTTTCAGTTTGCCGTAGGAAAGCCGGAGGAGGACAGGCCCAGGTGTTGGGTCGGTGTTAAGGTGTTTGGTAATGAGCTGACCATGTTAACCTGTGATGACCTCTACACTCAAGTGAAGCAGCTGTCACTCAATATGGCTGGGATGGCAGTCAAGCTGCTAAAAGTAAGATTGATCAGTTTGAAAGATTTCAATATATTGAAATATATTTGCCATAGAAGTACCAGCACTGTCCTCTCTCTCTCTCTCTGTGGACCAGGGCCAGGAGGTGCAGCTCAACCACAGGGCAGTGCTCCTGACAGAGGAGCTGGTTCTGCCCTCCCTCTCGGGTTTACCCCTCAGCCTGTCCATCAACATGACCTCCCTCCTCTCCCTGCGCCTGAAGGGCAGCGCCAACTACAGAGACCCCGCCCACTTCTCCCTGGCGGGCTACATCAAACCTAAGTAGGTATATGTCAGCTCTCATTCACAGTCTCAAAAGTCCATGCACCAACAGACAGACACAGGAGACAAACACAGATGCACACAACCTCACATATTAGCTTGTGATGTAGTGTTTCACCTCTGCGTCTGCACACAGTGCCTACGTGGGCCTCTCAGCCAGGGTTGGAGTGGAGGGGGCCCTGGGTGCGGCTGGGGTGGAGTGGGCGGCAGAGCTGAGGACCTCCAGCAGCCTGGACGGTAGCGTACACCTGCAGGATGGACAGAGCCTCAGGGTGACCCTCAACACACCTGAGGACCTCATGGAGGTCATCTCGCTAAGGTGAGACATGTTCTACCTGTGGAAGTCAAATCATTTCTCATCACATATAGGTGGGAGATTCAGTTATTTCTTGCTGGTCTTTGATTGTGGAGAATGCATTTTATGTATCCGCCTGTCTAAGAAGATATGTTTTATTCCTGTATGGCACAGTTCTAGATTCTTCCATACTAGTGGAGACCATAGAGAGGAAATGAAAGGTCCAAAGAGCCGGGTGGAGAAGACCACCTGTACACCACCGAAGACATGTGAGTCTCCACTGGCAGATAGATGACAAAACTGAACTACTGTAGGCTGGGGACACTATGCTCGACCCCAACTGGAGGGCTGTTTGAGATAGTGGCAGGGAATCAACTTATTACTGTAAAAATATGTGTTAACTGGTTCTAAAATTAGAACAAAGCAAAGTTGTGTGAAGTTCCTCAAAGCAAAGTTTGAGAATCCATGAGCCTGTGAATTGGGGTACCCCCTAATTCAGCCTGACACTACTGGTCATCTGTGGTCTCACACGCCATATCTTATCATCGTGTACAGAGTTCCATTGCAAGAGCCAACATTTTGTGTGTCCCTTCCAGGGTCTAAGATGGTGGGATGGCAGCTGTGCTCCAACACCTCATACCCCATATCTCCCATGGGGATTAGTCTCCCCCCTCCTGGGCCTGCTCACCTCTCTCTCAGACTCCTGAAGCTGGACAGGGGTCTTCACCAGTACCTTCTGGAGGCCTCCTACTCTCTACTCCGTCAGGTAGGTGCCCATCCAACCCTTTATGGTATGGGCTTGAGTGATATACTCATATCTGTCTGACTCCTTGTGAGAATCCCATTGGTAATGTTGTTCTTCATGGGCTGCATGTTCCAGAGGGGCTCCTGGCTTCCTAGAGACGCCTCTCTCCACCTCCTTTTGGCCACCCCTCAGTCCACCATCCCTAGAGACATCTCTCTGGACCTGGGCCTCAGCCCCCAGAGGCTGGTCCTCAAGCTGACCCACCTCCAGAAGACCATCTACATCCAAGGTGGTTCTGGAGAAACGTACTACAGTGTTTTTCAGCTGAATAAATCAGTATGCAAATGCAAACATATGACATAAGTGTTGTTGATTCTTGAAGGACAACTGGATCAAGTGAGAAACATGCAAACTGTAAAGCTGGATCTTCTCATAGACAATGTTCATCATTATTATATCATGGTAGGAAGGTTTCGCTATTTCATTAAAGAGCACTAAGAATCAGCCACCTTTTCTTGCTACTCCAGTATGCATTTCCCTCCCATAGGGACTGATTGACACCCAGACCGTCCAATTGGAGCAAAGGCTGCGGTATCACATGGAGGCCAAAATGTCTCCTGACGGACGTCCAATGATTCTCTCAGCTAACGTCACTCGCGGCCTCGGCAGAAAGACCAGCTTGTCTGCTGCTCTGAAGAATGTGTTCAAAGAAACTGCTTCTTTCTCTGGTATCACTGGGCCATTCTGGTTCATTACTGAATACTTCCTCAAATGATTTAACACACCTTCAGTTTTGATACTACCCTGTTGGTGAAACAGTTGATGTTGTAAAGGTTTGCAAGTGTTTCCAAAAGTCTTGGGCTGATTTGGACCATATTTCCACAGTGGTGTTGGAGCGAAGGCTGGATCAGGAACGCAGGCAGTATTCCGTGGAGGCGGAGCTTTTGCTGCCTGGCGTTGTCGGCAGCAGGATCCTGGGACTGATGGAACAGAAGGGCCCACGGTGGAGCTCCGCGTTGAGGCTCAAATACGGCCTGCGCGGTGAGGGAGACCTACCATGCCAAGCACAGTGTCACCCTGACTGGAGCTCCTGCCTATGGCTCTAGATTCGAATTGAAATGCCATTATCGATCAACCTCTCCAAAGGCTCAGTGTGTGAAACTCTAGCTGTGGTGTGGTGGATGCCAGTCATTTTTTCATTCGCTGACCTTTGACCTCCATCACAGAAGAGTCTCGTCACCTGCGTCATGAGTGCTACACCTCCCAAAGCCTGAGGACCGACAGAGACGCCAACCAGACCTACAACATCCGGGCCGAGCACGAGTTCTACTGCTCCAACACGGCCCCTTTCAACCACAAGGTAACCATGTGGAAAGACCTCCATGATGCGGGCTGGGGACAACATGACTTGTGGCAGGCAGACAGACATGTCCTTGTCATGGATTGGTTCTTGTCGGGCTCTCCACACCTCCAGGTCCTGCTGAAGCACGAGGAGGGTCCCAGCCACACCAGGTCCAGTCTGGATATTAGCTACGGCAAACACTGGGACGAGATCAACAACAAACGTAGACTTCTCATCAGCCAGTCCTTCAAGAACCAGTCGAGACATACTCTCACCAGCTACGCCCTAGAGGTAACAGACAATCCATACATCTATAGACCTCAACTAACTGCTAGCTGTCTCTACTGTATTTTGTAAAGTGAAGTACATCATGATGTGTCTAAATGAATGATACTGTATTGTTCATTCAGCAGTAACAGACACTTGTTACCCACCATCCTCCCCCTGTCTGTTCCTCCAGTTCAGCTTCCAGGTCCCAGAGAAGCATCTGAACTACAAGACCCAACTGCTCCACTCTCACCTGAGGCAGAGGGGGGCAGAGAGCAGCACACACCTCAAAGTGAACTACAATGACCAGATGCCCCTAGTGGCTGGACTACACTGGAAGGATGCCTCTAAAGCCACGCTGAGGAAATGGGAAGGTAGCACCAGACCCAAGTCTTAACCCATAGCTGTATATCCTATATAAATAGAAAAAAGATAGTGTTTACAATAAATGTTATTGATCCATGGTACACTGAAAGTTTGGATATGCCAGCCATGTACACTAATGCATATCTGCCTGCTGCTTGAGCAGGTACGTTTAACATGGACACACCCTGGCTGTACATCTACACCACCCACAAGCTGAGCCAGCCCCAGCGACACACCCTGCAGCTCACCTCAGAGCTCACGGCCCGCAAGTTGCTGACCGTCCGCAGCCTGGCCCTGGAAGGGCTCTACACGTCCAGGAGCAAGGAGAGGGAGGCCCGCCTGCACCTCTACACACCCACCGTCACATACCTCAAAGTAAGGGTCAAGCCTTTGGATCTGTCTGTGGGAACCAGCAAGGTCTGTTGTAAGTCAATCCACCCAAGACACATACACCCACCTTAGACAGAACATGACTCGTCCCAACATGGTGAGATTGGGATGTTGACCAGTGGTGTAGTCTTGTATGAACTACTGCCCATACAGTCAATTGACCCCTGTATCCCAGGTCACTGTACAGTATAGTTGGCATATGGAAATGTCCTTGTGGGCATGCATTCTAATGTATCACTACACCACTGATGTAGACGTACCAGCAGATGGCGAGGATGGTTGAGCAGCTCTGTGTCTGTGTGTTCCTGGGGGTGCCCTTTCCAGGCAGGGGGCTGGGGCATGGTGGGGAAGCGGGGTCTCAAGGCCTCCTGCTCCCTGAGCTCACTGTGGAGCCCCGGTCTGAGGGGAGACCTCTCTCTGGAGACCACCAAGCACAGCCACACCCTGCAGATGGCCTCCACCTATGGCAAGCACAACCTGACCCTCACTGCATCCCTCAACACTCTGGACAAGGTAGGTGGGAGGCTACACTATATTAGTGTTGGAGAACTTGTGTCAGTGTGCTCATGGAGCAATGTGTGGAATGTTCCTTAGAATCTGAGGAAGAGGCTGGTGATGATGAAGGTAGTCTTCTCAGAGCCTAAGAGCCCACCTATGGAGCTGGAGTTTGAAGGAGGAGTGGAGGAGCTCTTGAAGGAGAAGATGATGTATCAGAAGAGAGCCATGCTTCTCCTAAGGTCTGCCTTTCATCTAAACCTGCCTTGCCAATGATACGACCAGAAAATAAGGACGATAACATGATGATAACGACGATTATGACAATTATTATTACAGACAGCCATTCCAGAACTTTCTACAAAGCCTGCAAATCCAGGAAACCTTTACAGTAGATCTCCACAAACGTCTCTACATCCTTGAGTCCAAAGCCTGTCTCCCTGGCAACAGAGAGGCCATCCATACCCTCACCCTTGGGTACCAGCAACCCCGCCCGTTTGTAAGCCAACAATGTTATCATTACACTTACTACGCTCACTTTGTGTTTACTTTGACTCTCTCACCTCATTCTGTTCCTGGGTGTCCTGTATCTGTAGGTCTGCTCCTCCCTGACTCACCCATTCACCTCTCACACCATTCCTGCTGACTCAGAGGTCTGCATCACCGTGTCCAGCAACCAGGTGGGATGCTAGTCTGAACAGATAGACTATTGAAGTGCTTGGAAACTGAAAGACATCCTAATATCTCTTCGATACTCCGTCCACCCTCGCAGACCCAGCGAGACGTGCAGGGTAGGGTTCGAGTGGGAAGCAAAGACAAGCTGACGTTCCTGGGTCAGGTCCAGTCCAGCCCCCCGGACTCACCCCAACATGGGCTTAGAGTCAGGGCCAGGCTCAGCCAGCTGTTTCAGGTAAACGAGGCTCTGCTTGGTGAATTCTGACAATCCCCATGCATAAAAGGAGCATGGGTAATGCAGTTTTGCCTGTGTGTTTCCAGCTGCAGCTCCCTTCGTCTGTGGTAATGGAAGGAGATGTGTCCTGGAATACGGACATCAATAGTAGGTTTGATTACCTGGCCAGAGGCAAAGTAGGACTAGGCCGTCAGTCGTGCCAAGTAAGAGGATCTTGTCAACGACTGTGCATCAACACTGTTTACCTTTGACTCACTGCTTCAGTGGAATCAATAGAATGTTTGTTTCTCCCATCAGTTTTCAGCGCAGTTCAATGGGTCATCAGACACAGTCGGCCTGTATTCTTCTCTCAGTCATCCCTTCAAATCCAAGATCCCCAAAACTTTAGAGGTTGGTTGCCACTGTGCTTAGCCATATGCTGTGACACATAAGTTTGAAGTTTATGTTCATGCTTACCTTTGCATGTTGACTAAATGATTGGTGGTATCTGGTCTCCAGGCTCAGGCCACTGCTGCGATGTTTGGTCTGAACGGCAGGGCGAGCGGCGCTCTGAGTGTGAGGGCTGATGGGAAGGACCGGGCCGTGCTGGAGGCCCAGCTGTCCCACTCCCTCCAGAGGGGAACCACAGCCCTGGGACTCCACGTGAACCTGACCCAGAGTCTCCTGCCCACTGCTGCTCAGCTGTATCTGAACATGTCCGCCAACATCTCCTCTCACAGGTGAGCGGGCAGTCCTTGGCGAGTCAGCTAGAATACACTGACCAGTGGATGGACTTTGTTACCATGTCGGATGTGTTCATGTTTCATCTTGCCGTCCATCCCTCTGCTCTCTCTCCAGCCTCTCCATGCTGGGTGCCTACAGGCAGGGCAGGGAGGAGATGTTGGCTCAGGTGAGAGGCTCTTTGGAGCACACCCCAGGGCTCCAGGTGGCTTTCTCTGGGGACCTGAGGCACTCCTTGCCCAGCCTCGCAGCTCTGCCCCCGGCTCTGGGGCTGGACGGGGCCCTGGGGCAGTCAGACACACTCACGGAAGGTAATAATCCTGCTGACAGAGCTGACTGTCCTCTTCCTAAAGCTGGGAAAATGTTGATTGTGGAAAGCGCTTAGTTTTGTGTTTGTGTGTGTGTGTGTTGCAGGACAGCTGCGAGTGAGAGTTGGTGAGGCTGTGTACAGTGTAGAGCTGAATCACCAGGAGGCGCCCATAGACTTCCAGGAGGCTGAGGAGGGAATGCTGGGAAAGGAACTTGACGGAGCCCGCGATTGGCTGTGTGCCCGTGCAGGGGAGGAGTCACTGTGTTTGAACATCAGCCGCAAGCTAAGAGATCAGGGAAGAGTCAGAGCCCAACTCTCTCACTCTTCCTCCTGGCTTCATGCTTCAGGTGATGTCTTTCTCTCTCCCTCTTCCTCTCTCTCTCTCTCTCTCTCTCTCTCTCTCTCTCTCTCTCTCTCTCTCTCTCTCTCTCTCTCTCTCTCTCTCTCTCTCTCTCTTCCTCTCTCTCTCTCTCTCTCCCTCTTCCTTGCTGTCTCGGTCTCTTTCATTCGACACTTTTAAATAACACTATCATACAACCTATCTAGGGTATGTCTTACTACAAAAAAAAGTGTGTCATCATTCCAGAATTACATCATTTATCTCCACGCCCATAGGTATCCCAGGTAACAGCAGTGCTCAGGTGAGCTGGACTCAGGAGGAGAGCATACTAGCTGTGTTGGCAGAGTTACAGGCTGGGTCTCAGGCGTTGACTGTTGAGTTTGAAGGGGGCAGGAGAAACTTGGCTGCCCCACGATGGGAGCTCTACTCCAGGCTACAGCACAAAATCAAGGCTCTGGTTCAAAGAGGCCTTCCCAGGTCTTTGCAGGCCAACGCACACTACCAGGTGTTCATTTCCTCATCCTCTTCTTCACCTTTTCGCAGTCCTTTCTTCCCCTAGTTGTGCATTTGTTCCTTCATCCCAACATGACACATACCATTTTATTTTCTAGATGGAGATCCAGGAAATGAGTACAGGGTTGTCCATTCAGGTTGAAGATCAGAGAAAAGTTGCCATCCTTGTGGTGGGTGGTAGGAGCAACAGCACTGCTGACCTAGTGCTGTCTCTATGCCAACAGCTGAGCCTCCTCAAAGGCCTCGTTCCATCCTCTCTACAGGTGAGGGCTTGAAACGTCTCATTTCACATAAGTAACAGTAGCCAGAACCAGCTGATTTGCAACTCTTCTGAGCTTAGCTCTGTGTCTTCAAATATCTTCCATGACCTTCCCCTGCTCCCTCTTTGGTAAACAAACCACGCCGGCGGGGGTGGTGTTTTCACAGATGAACTGCACAGGAGGCGTTGCTGAAGACCGCCTTTCAGCCCAGTGTTCAGGAAGCGTGGCCGGCCGACCCATGGAGGTACGAGCCTTTCGCTCCCACAGACCACACAGCAGGCTATGCTACAGCCTGGCGTTAGCTTCCTCTAACCTCAATACACAGGCCAAAGGCTGCTACAGCCCCACAGGTCAGACTGAGCTCAGGGCTAACCTCACTCACTCCTCCAGGCTTCTGCGGTTTACCCTGGGCCTGCCCTTCAACTCTAGCCTCAGGCTTCTGCTCCGGCCTGGGCCTACAAGGTGGGCCCTGGGACTTAGGTTGTCTGCAGGCCCCTGGAGGGGGGACCTGAGTGGTGGACTGAGGCTGGAAGCAGCTGGGCTGTATGGCTGGCATGGGCTGGTTCAGTACGGAAGCCCTAGTGTCTCACACAAGGCTGAGGTCAGAGGTCGGGTGAGGGTGGAGAGCCGGTGTCACCTCTGGGCTGACGTCAGCGGGGTGTGGGACTCCGTCAGCTCCAGTCTGGTGGTGTCGTCCAGGTGTGGGGGGTTGACCAGGGTGGCCTGGGTGAAGGTGTGGGATGGGGCTGCCGCTGGTCAGAGCAGGACCTCGCTGACCGTACTAGGCAAGGCTGGTACAGACGGACTCAAGGGCTCTGTGAGTCTTCAAAACAACCAGGACTCCCTGCACTGTCTGCTCTCCCTGGTACTGAAGAACCATAAAGCTGAGCTGGGATGGACCCTCCAGCACCAGTGGGCCTCGCTCTCCACCACCATCCCAAAGAAGGTGGACGTGCACGGGTCCGCTCAGCTCCAGGACGCCTCACTCTCAGGCAGCGCCAGGGTCTCCCTGGACTCTCGTTCAGCCCAGCTGCAGGTGAACGCGGCCTGGGCCCCCCATCTCTCCATCAGGGCCATCCTCCAGCACAGCCTGGCCGCCCTGAAGGATGCTGGGATACCAGAGGACGCCATTGTGAGTGTGTCGGTGGGGTCCAGCCAGGCCCAGGTGGAGCTGGAGAGTGCTGCCTGTGCCGTATTGGCCCACGGGACTCTTCGTAAAGGAGAAGGAGAGAAGAGGAGTTGGAGTCTGACTGTCCGTCAACGTTGTGTTTCCCTGAAGGTCAGACAGGAAACATGGGGGCAAAGGTCATCCTGGAACATGTTTCCCAGCCTGAGGAAGGGAGACATCTCATCTTGAGATGACCCTCCGCATTCCTAAACATTCACTCAGCCATTCACACCCTGCAGCCACAACGCCGCACATTACTTCATCACACTACTTCATCAATAAGTGCTCAAATGTTACGTTTTTCATTCAAGAAATGAAGATACATTTCTCATACATTTCTACAGTTCTCATACAATTGTCCATTTCAAATCAGTACTTACTTCTATATCAGTGAAAGGAGGAATGGATTTTTACTTTATTTATGGTATATAACATGCAGTCCCTTACCCCAGCTTGTGACAGCTTGTGTCTCTGGCTTCTCCACAGACTCTCCTCCCTCCTCAGTTCTCCATGAATGCCTCTCTGCTCCACGCCGGCTGCTCCACCCGTCTGGACACCCACCTCCATGCTGGGGGAGAGGAGCGGGGGGCCCTGAGCCTAGCCACATCCTGCTACCCCCACCTCAGCCTCAAAGGCTCCGCTCAGCATTCCCTCGGGGCCCTTCGAACCCTGGGTGTCCCCCCTCGCGGTGCATTAGTCCTGGCTCTCTCAGCCGAGGGCCACCCTGGTGTGGAGCTGGGGCTGGAGCTGGGCCCGTGCTACACCCGGGCTAGCGCAGGGGACAAAGGTGGATCGGAAATAAAGACAGACCACTCTACCTGGTTTGTCAATGTGACCCACTACTGCCCAGCCCTGCAGGTAAGGCCTGAGGGAAGAAAACTTCGAGAAGCACTCACTTATTATCATCACTCTTTATAACTGTTATCACAATGATCTCCAAAGCCTTCCAATAACCCTGGATGTGTCAGTGAGTAATGAGCAGGCCCAAACGTGATACGCTGGCGCAGAATTCCGATGAAAACCTGCAGATTTTCAAATAGAACGCATTGGTCTGAGGCAAAATGTAAATAAACTTCTCAACTCATATTACATTTAGTCATTTTGCGGACGCTCTTATCCAGAGCGACTTACATTAAGTACAGGGACATTCCCCCGAGGCAAGTAGGGTGAAGTGCCTTGCCCAAGGACACAACATAATTTTGCACGGCCAGGAATCGAACCAGCAAACTTCAGATTACTAGCTCAATTCCCTAACCGCTCAGCCACCTGACTCCACATTTACGTCTCTATTATTAAAAAGTTAGCCAAAAATTCTAAGAATTGAAAAGGAAATACTTATCGACCAAAATGACAGCAAGAGACAGGGCCAGGGAGTTTCCAGGCGATCTTTATGAGGATGGATCAATACTTTTTTGCAAAGTGTGTCAACATTCAATCGATCATATTCAGCGTCAAACTGTTCGCTTCGGTCGCTCTGACATAAAAACAGGAAGGCTAGCGGAAGTCCACGTATTACGTTTGGGCCTGGCAATGAGTTAGTTTCACCAGATAAAACAAGAACACACTCCACTCCTTTGCAACAGCGAATCCAGACCTCATTTTTCATTAGTGACAATCTAGAAAATCCTTCCATAGATTGTGTGGCCATGTGTGTCCAGTGCAGGCCTGGTATCAGGGTCATGTTTGTTTTAACAGCGAAGCTCCCTCTCTCTGATTGAGGCAAGGGTGTGTGATTGACAGGTCTGTGTGGATGCAGCTGGGCCTATGGGTCTGCTTTGTTTACCATCTAAGGTCAGGGGGGGGAGAGGGTTGAGTTAGGATTGGGAGAAGGGATAGGGAGGTGTTGATGTTATTGAAGTTACAGTGTCAATGACTGAACCAAAGAAATATATAATTGACTTATGTAACATATTTATTGTTCATTTGTACACACAGTGCATGTTAAATAGTGTCATTAAAGAGTCAGATTTGTATATACAGAGATCATAGATTATTGGGATGTATCACTGCTGTTCCTCCATGCGTGTGTTTTCACAGGACACTGTCCTCCCTGAATCTCTGGTTCTCCAAGGCCTCCTGTCTGTGGCCCCCTGCCAGCTGGCCCTATCCTCGGCCCTGAGGGTCGACCACCATGACCTGACCCTGGAGCTGGGCCAGTCCTGCAGGCCCCCTCGCCTCTCTGGGACCCTCACACACTCCTTTCCCGGCTTGCGTATCCGGGGCCTTCCTTTAAGGACCAGCTTGGAGGCGTCGGCCCCGGGGGGCGTCGGCCAGACTGGGGCCCTGCTGATCAAAGCTGGGCCCTGTCACATCAGAGCCAGAGGCACCATGGGGCCCAAAGGAAGGACAAAGTGGTTATGGGCCACTGAGTCAGAATGCCCATTCCTACAGGTACCGTTTACCTATTTTAAAAAATCAACCTATCCTGCAAAGGACAAAGCATAAGTTACACAAACCACTACTCCCCCCCCCCCCCCTTCCCTCCTCCTCCTGCCCCAGACTCTCGGCCTCCCCACCCAGGCCCATCTAAATGGTTCAGTGGGGCAGGATGACCAGAGCGTCTGGACGGCAGTAGTGGATGCAGGTGTAGAAGGGGAGCGGGGTTCCCTAAGCCTGACTGCAGGGGCCAGGCCTGGGCTGAGGCTGGAGGGAAAGCTCAGTCACAACCTGACCGTGCTCAGGACCATACCAGGCCATGGCAGGCTGCTGGTGACGGGCAGGGCAGGAGCCCAGGGCTACAACACAGAGGCTCAGCTGCAACTGGGCCGGTGTGATGTGGGAGCCTCTGGGACTGTGATGACAGGCCATCGTCTGCAGGGGGTGCTGGTGTACCACAACAACTGCACTACACTACAGGTGGGCCGAATACTGCAGTTCTATATGCAGTTAGTACAAAGTCGATGTTTTAATTTACACTCGGTTCTTGCCTTATAGGAATGGGGTAGTCCTGGTACTATGACAGCTTCGGGGTCACTGGTCGTCAACGTGACCCTCCTGGAGACGCAGGTCTCCATGGCGATGGATGACAAGGAACTGCAGGCTTCAATGGCAGTGAGGACGAGTGAGGTACTTACATACAATGCTATTCTCACAGGCCATGTGGTGTGCTGAGAGGAAACCTTCCTTTCCGCGTTCAAACCCCCAACACAGACTGCGGTGTTCACATGCACCAATGTCCCCGTCTCTGTGTGTCAGGGACAACAGGAGGTGTCTGCCCAGCTCAACCACTCTGTACCCCTGCTGACCAGGGCAGGGCTCCCCGTCAACGCTGCCATCGCAATGCTGTCTGAACACCATGGCAACGGCTCCTACCACCAACTCCTCCACTGCAGCATAGGAAGGCAGCAGGTAGGGGGTGTAACAGACTGACACAAGTTTTTGTTTTGAAGTGGGGTATTACTATTTGTGTTTCGGCTCTCCTTTAGTATTTGTTGAAGTGGATGTTGTTGTTTAGAATCCTTTTTTTGCAGTTAACTGAGGTCCTGACAGTAGAGAGGACTGCTTGGATGGCAAGTGTGAAGAGTTACCTCAATCACACCGTCAGCTACCTGAGGAACTGGGGGTTTCCTGAGAACAACAGGATCCAGGTTGAATCTTCTACTGAGGCCTTTAGACAGAGTTCCCAATAAAACTGTCATTTATCTGTTGGTAACTGTAGTGGAATGTACTGTGTGTTCAGCTCGAGGTTGGTGCTGGGGAGGGGAAGAGCTTGACCCTCCAGTCCCAGTTAGGAGCTCAACAGGCAGGCCTGGGGGTGCAAGTGAGTGGCCTGCCCCTGACCATGGAGCTCCAGGGACACTTGTGGCATAGCTGGCGCTGGCTACAGGAGAGAGGCCTGCCACTGACCATAGAGGTAACATCTTGGCCCTCATTGTGGGTCAGGCAGCTTGCCACCCTTTTAGACCAGAACGGATCAGTCAAAGTAAACCCAGACATTTCTCCAGCTGTAAAAATAGTGCTGTGTGTTTCAGGGTGTGACATTGAACTTGAAATCATCTGGTCTCCTTTCCTCCAGGCCTTGTGCTCCATACGGGGGCCCCTGCCCCAGATGCGGTCCAGGGCTCGCCTCTCCTTGGACGGACACAAGCTGCTGGCCTCCAGCCTGAACGTTAGTCTGGCTGATGGACGTCTGGCCATGCTGCTCTCTCTGACTCCTCCTGCCTCTTTCCCAACTGGCTGGCAGCAGAGTGTGGACACAACCCTAACTGCACAGCTTACAGGTTCATTGTAGGGCTTTTATGGAAAGAATGACAACAAAGGCTGGTTGGCCTGCCTCTGTCTTCCACTACTCCTTAGTGTTCTAACTCTCGTCCCTCCACAGGGCCTCTTAAGAGTGTGCTGGCAGACTTCCGCCGTGGGGACAGACAGCTTCGTGTGTCAGGGGACCTGAGGGGATGGGGGATACATGGAGGGTCTAGAGAGGCCCGAGTCACTCTGCTGCACAGCGTACAGGGACAGGCCAGCCCTGCTCTGCAGGTGGGCTCCCCCTCACACACACACACACACAGACACACACACACAAACATGCACACACATGCAGTATAATATACTGTGTATATACAGTATCTATATATATTGTACATGTTCTGAATCAGATCTTAGCCTGTGTGTTTGTGTGTGTTTGTGTGGTTGTGTGTGTAATGTAGGTAGAAGCTTGGGGTAGACTGACTGATTCTCAGCTGAGGTGCTCTATGGCTGTGAACCCAGAGCTCAGCTCCTCTCTGGCCCTTATTGTCCAAGGATATCACCTACAGGACAGGTACACACACACACAAGCACACAAACACATGCAAACACCCACATACACACATATGAACATGCATGTTCATGCACACAAAATATGTAGTGTGCGTTGACATGTGCTTTTGTCTAGTAAGGAGTTAATGGTGAAGGTGGTCCAGAACATTCCAGAGCTGCAGCCCTACTTGCCTGCTCAGCTCAACGCCAGATCTCAGGTAAGCCGACAGGTATGCGTGTAGTTTCTCACAGATGAGGGAGATTCTCTTTCTTCTGGAATGAACCGTTCCTTCTCCCGTTGTGCCTAGTTAAACCAGTCCAGCTCCACTGTGAGGGGACTCCTGGAGCTGGCTTCAGGCAGCAGGAGGCTGTGGGCACTGGTGGAGTTAGCTGTCCTGGAGGGGGGCTTCAGACAAGCTGTGGAGCTCAACCACTCCTTCCCACAGGTACTGTAGGGCCTCCCCTACCACTTCACCAGAGAGCACCGGCAAATACGCTCACTGTGTGCATCCACTGTCATATGAGACCGAGTTGTCACTCCTCTGGTGTGTCTGTCTCCAGCTGAAGCCCAGGACGGTGGCGGTGAGGACGCTGTATGAAAGGGGGAAGTGGAGCCACCGTCTGCAGCATGGGACAGTGTGGGGGGGCCAGGAGGTCCGTGTGGCGGGGCTCTACTCTGCCCCTCCCCATCTGGAGTTGGGAGACCACTCTCTCAATGGTACTACTGTACACCACCACTCATTATATACACCAGGGTCTCCCTTTTGGGGGAGAGGGGGGTGGCAAAGATCTTTTTTGTGGCATTTTCTGCGTGAAATTTGCCCAGGGACGGAATTGAACCCGGGCCCCTGCAGTAAGACCTCAGCCCATGTGCTATGTTCTCTACCCAGTAAGCCACCAGGGTGCCCAACCAAGGTTTACCTTAACCTACACCAACCAACTACAGTGAAATCAGTGAGACTGCATTGCATTGCACTGTACATAATCCTATATCTTTCTTTCTGTGTAGTCCAGATGGCCCATGTTCCCCGGGGGAGCAGTTTAGATGTGACACTGGTCCGTTCTGTCCAAGGCAGCCTGGACAGTGTCCAGCTGGGCTGGAACAGGCATGGACGTCTGGAGCAGGTCAGACTCACCCCGGTCCAGCTACAGTATACCAGGAAGTAGGAAATGGTGTGTGTCTGATAGTGTCCATCATTCAGGTCAGGGTTGTGAGCTCGTGGAATGGTACAAGTGAGACCAGTGAGACCAGACTGGAGCTGAAACAGCCCTTCATCTCGACACTCTCCCAACTCCACCTCCACACTCTCTCTCACAGCTTTGCCAGGGAGCAGAGGAGCACCCAGCAGGTACACACCAGCCTAAACATGGATACACTGTCTCACCAACGCAGACACACACACGTACAACCATACGTTTAATTGTGTGTGTCCTGTGTACCCAGACTCATCTCTCCTGGGACAGTGGAGTGCCTATGAACGTCTCCCTCACCCTGAACAGACAGTGGCAGAACAACTCCAGCAGAGGGCAGGCTTGTGGCCTCTTCTCACCTGGACTGGTACACGTGTCAGAAATATTAATCTATCAAGCATTGCAGTCAGTCGGTGAACAAGTTTAAGAAAGCTTTATTACTTGCGGCCGGCCCACAAGGAGACAAAAACATCACACATCATTGTGCTACAAAGTTTGTCTGCTAGCATGTTGTGCTAGCTACCTATTTAAGCAGCCCCGCTCTTTACAGTCATTGGTTAAAACAAAGGCATGCAAATGTCCCATGGCTCTTCTTCATTGGCTCCCTTGCATAGACCTGGCCCGCGTGTGTGCGTGGAAACGTACAGAGTTCTCTGACCCTAGGCTTGACCATATGATTCACTCAGCACAGATAAGGTTAACAAATGTATTGCACCTCTAGTAAGATAATGGTCAGCCTAGGTCAGTTTGTTTACATAAGCCTAGTGTTACACAGAGTTCATGTTGGGAGAGGGCTCTCTACTGACAAGGAATGCTGAACACAGAATCATTCTTATTACAGGATAACAGTTACATCTTTAACTTTTCTAACAACACAGCAGATCGGTCCCCCCACAGAATCTGTGTGTGCTAAGCTGTATACATGCACTCTTCATTTCATCGGTTGTTCTTAATTTGTTTTGTGTGTGTGTGTGTGGATTTTTGTGTGCGTGTTCGACCACCAGGAAGTGGTCCCCTCGCCTGTGAACGTTGAGGGCTGTGTGTCCGTGGCCCAGGAGGGGAACTCATATTCCCAGAATGCTGTGCTGAAATGGGGTGACAGGACTGTCAGACAAGGCATGAAATATCAGGTACGAACTCAGTCAGTCAACCTCTTCAGTCGGAATTCAGCGGTGACACTGCATCTCATGTTGAGGTTATTCCTGATTTTATTTCCAAGTTTTCCATTTGGATATCAAGTCATTAACCCTACTTGACATTTAGACATGCATCATGTACCTTTCAGACTAACGAGTACTCAAATAACGTTCAGGTGAGGGATCTCCATGTTTCCCTTCAGCACGTTCTGTACTGTGTCTCTACAGAGGGTTCCTGGAGGAACACACACAGTCCGGCTGGAGGCCGGAGCTGACAACGTCTCTCCCGGCCCCTGTTCTTCTCACGCTCTCCTGGCCCAGGTCCACACCAACCTCAAGGACAGGATAGAGCACCACCTCCAACTGGACCTGTGCCCCCCACACCCTGTAAGGCTGACGTTTGCATTTTCACCGGTTTGGACTGTATGTCCTTCGTTAAGGCTGCTTGTCATTGTCATTGTCATTGCCAGTCACTAGCCTGGTCTGGGGACCACAGAGTGAACGTGGGGGCAGAGCTGTTGTACAGTCAAACCCGCCTGTCTGTGACTGGACATCCCGCCTACTGCAGCTTCACCCTGGGGCTCATCAACTCCTCCAGCGCCCACTCCACCAACTTCACCCTGTTCACTGAGGTAGGGACGGCTATGATATAGAGTTACGTTCAGTTAGCAAAGTGGGGCCATTAACGTGTGTGTGTATGTGTGTGTCTCTGGGTGTGTGTTGCAGTCCACAGTGGGTAACTGGAGTGCAGAGGTGGGGGGCAGTGCCCTCTCCTCCCCCCAGGGCCCCGGGGTCCAAATTCAGGCCAAACTAGACGGCATTGAGCAGGTGTGGCTGAAAGGGGCACTAGAGGGCCGATGTCTACAGACTGCAGCTGGATACCACAATGGCGAGTGTAGTTTCATCCAAGTACATCCTCTTTATGAAAAAATGAATGCTAACCAATTGTGTAATCTGTGTGTTTACTGGGCTTTGGTGTGTGTGTGTGTGTGTGTGTGTGTGTGTGTGTGTGTGTGTGTGTGTGTAGCACAAGGCCCAGATGAAGACCTATCACTGGCTGTGTGTGTGGAGGGTCGGCGAAGGTTAACCCTTAAGTCCCTGAGACGAGATGAAGGCGCCGAACCAGTGACGCTCACGGCTGTCACTCTAGGGATAGCCAATCACAGTCTGATCTTCAGAGCGAGGGGATGTGCAGACGACCTATGGGAAGTGGAGGTAAGAGAACCGCAACCAATAGAAAATGACTGACCCATCTGACAAGACATGCAATGCTATCGAGCTAGTCTGATGGTTCTTCCATTCATCTCCATAGAATCAGGTCCACCATCTGGGCTCCCTGTTGAGAAACAAGCTGCTGGAGAGAATTCAGAAGTTACATCATGTCCTCGTAGAGTTCAGACAGCAGGTATTCACCACTGGTCTCCTGGACTATAGACTGTTTTATCCAATGTTATTTGCACGCTCAATAGAGATTTCTGAAAGTAACATTCAATTTGCAGTATGTAATGTAAATCTAATTCGCTACTTTCAATAGAGGGATGCTATGTGTTTAAAATCAGAAAGAGGTCAGCGTAATTTTTTTTTACTCGAATTCGGCTCTCTCCAGTCAAGAGCCAGTAAATTGCTCCAGGAGCTGAGTGCCGTGCCCCTGAGGCTGACCCAGAGAGCAGAGGCCCTGCTGGGCCAGAGGGAGGGAGGAGCGTGGGCCGTCTGGGGCTCCAGCCCCCTGCGCCACACCCTGGCCGACAGCCTGCCACGCCTGCTGCTGCTGCTGGAGCACATCTCTCGCCTGGGACAGCAGGAGCTCAAGAGTAAGGCTCCCCAGCCAGGACACTGGGCCTAACTGACCTCATCTCTACCTTCATGGTGGAGTGTTGATATTTCAGGGGTTCCTTTATGTGTAACTGTGTGCATGTGTGAGCAGGGGGGGGGATAACCGCGAGCTCTCTGTCCCTCCTCCCCCAGGACCCCTGGCCACTTTGGCAGGGGCGTACCATGATGTGACAGGCCAGAGGGTGGAGGCTGTATGGCGGGGGGCGGTGGAGGTACGGACAGCTAAACTGGTGGAGCTCCTGTCCCCCGTCCTGAAGAGCCATCAGCTCAGACTGCTGGCCCAGATGGGTATCATCGCCCTGGGCAAAGGTCTGGACCTGGTGGGTAGCTCTGCTGGTTCTGTCTAGGTACTGATCTGAGATGCACGGTACATGAAATCTATTTGTAATCATTGTGTCTGTAAAACATTCCTCTGTGTGTATGTGTGTGTGTGTGTGTCAGGTAAGCCAGCAGACTGTCCATTGGGTTGAGGGGAGACTCGCAGCCTCTCTCGCCGGTCTGAGGAGACGTCTAGCCTCCATCTACAGACTCTCCCCCAGGTACAGTCTCACCCACCCTGCCTCGACCTCTATCCCAACAACACCCGTTGGTGAGTTTCTCATGCCTGTCCCCCCAACCCCCACCCCCCTCTCCCAGACAATGCTCTGTGTCCGTGACCGTGGCCTTGCCCCTGCCGCCGGGCTCCTGGTCCAGGGTGGAGGAGGCCGGGCTGGTGGAGGTGCTGCTGGAGGAGTGTCTCCTCAAGCCCCTGCAGGCCCTCTCCTCCATGAGGCCCAGCGCGGAGCTCTACCGCCTCAAGAGGAGGATCATGGACAGCCCCTTTGGACGTGAGGCCACCCCTCTCGACAGCTGGGCGTCTCCTGGGCTGTGGCTCTTGACTGCTTGGAAAGACTTGTTCAGCAGTCATTCAGGCTCTCTCTGTCAATGTTTTGGTCTCTGTGTTTTTGGTCTCTCTCTTTCCCAATATCTCTCTCTCTCGCTCTGTCTCTGTTCTTTTTCTTTCTCTCTCACTTCTGTGTTTCTTAATTGTATTTGTGTTCCTCTCTCTCTCTCTCTCTCTTTCTCTCTCTGTCTTCTCTCTCTCTCTCTCTCTCTCTCTCTCTCTCTCTCTCTCTCTCTCTCTCTCTCTCTCTCTCTCTCTCTTTCTCTCTCTCTCTCTCTCTCTCTCCCCTCTCTCTCACTTACTCCACAACTTTCCTTCTCTCTCCTCATTAGATCAAGCTCTCCTGGTGGCAGATCAGTTTGTAGTTACGTTTGATGGCCACCTGTTTGAACTACCAGCCCAGTGCCCACTCCTCCTAGCCTATGACGTCTACGACAGCTCTTTCACTGTGCTGCTGAACACAGACGACTTCCAGCACACCCTGGTGGTGGCGTCCAACAACAGCACAGCCACCATTCATCAGAATGGACAGGTCAGGGTTTTTATCCAAGGGAGTATTGTATCATAAATATGAATGAAAAAAACATAGATCAACAGTGTTTTTTTATGTTTATGAAAATAAAGATTTTTGTTTTTCACTAAAATGGCAATCCCTGATTAAACTAATACCACTGCAGGTGAAGGTCAACTGCCACGGAATTCAAACATCCTACAGTGACAACGGATTGGTCATCAAGAAGGACTCAAACCTTGTAGAAGTATCCAATCAAGATGGCATGTCAGTGTCATGTGATCCACTGCTTGGCGTTTGCAGTTTAACTCTAGATGGCTGGTTACATGGTGAGAAAACGGTGTATCCTGTGTTTAGTTCATCTATGATATTTGCATGCATCAATGCAAAGCTAATAATATATTAAATTGTGTTTTTTTTGCAGGTGTGTCTTCTGGCCTCCTGGGAACCAATGATAATGAAGCAGGAAATGACTTAACTTTTCCTGATGGATTGCAGGCTGACAACATCGCTGACTTTGTACACAGCTGGCAGGTTGGCAAAGACTATTTCTAGAACATGCTCTGTGTGTTTATCTTTCATGTGCTTTCATTTGTATTGTAAAATATATCTGTGTCTGCAGGTGAGGCCAGAGTGTGGTGGTGAACTGACGTTAGCAGAGCCCTGTGCTAAAATGGCGTCTGACCCAGTAAGCTGTGGTTTCCTCTTCTCCGCCCCTGACTCTCCACTGGGCTCATGCTTTAGAGTGGTGAGTACACTAGTCTCTCACACTCATTACATTTTCATTTGTTCATTAAGCAGACACTTTCATCCAAAGTGACATATAAAAAGTGCATTTAGGAAGTGCAGCAAATAATCATGGAATAGAAGTGCACAGTTCTAACTGAATGTTCAACCAGGATGTCAAAATGAAAAAAAAGAAAAAAGAAAAGAAAAGAAAAGAAGAATGGCCCCTTTCATTTAACGTTCCCACAAATTCATAATCGTATTTCATCTTTGTTTCCTCCTCCTTCTCAGGTGGACCCGGCCCAGTTCCTACGGGTGTGTGAGAGGAGCCATTGTGGCCCTGGCCCTGGCCCTATCAGAGGCCCCTGCAGGCTGGCGGCTGCTTTTGTCCACATCTGCCAGAGAAACTACGTTCCGCTGGAGCTCCCTGTTCAATGCTTCGCACTATAGCCACCGTTTCGTGTTCCATCAAGAGCTAGCATCAGTGCCAACACAAGCTGCAGTACTCTCGTGTCCTTGTCTTAGACAGGAGGGAAGCAGATAAGGGGCTTGATGGAATCCAAACCCATGTTGAGAGAGAGCTTGGCCCTGGACTGTGACGAGGTCAGTTTACAGCCTGAGAAACACTGTCCCACAAAGATGCAGTGTCAGACCACTTGTACTCCAGGGCTGTACTGCATTAGTGCTTCACTTTTCATTCCTACCATGTTCGTCTGACCATACAGACTGTTGTTATTCATTGTTTTATGCCTTTGGCTGTGATGATTTGTGGAGAATAGCCAGTTGCTATGTGTGGTAGTAATTAAAATATTGATCTGAGATCTGAGAGAAAAAAGGTGTTTCATTTGGAAGGAGTAAGAAAACTGAATGGTCAGCAGAGGATAAAAGAAAAAAGGCAGATATTACACAGATACTTTGGTTGAACTTTAATGTGATTGTCTTGAAATTGTTTCTTACTTTTGTGACCATTTGCATATATTACAATCAATGTATTATGTCCATCAATGACCAGACCATTGAAATAAAAACTTGTACTTATTTGAAGCTACCGCTGGCGTTCCTCTCAAACACCGAAAGCATGTTGCCTCTAAAAGATAGGTATGTAGTTGTCGATCTTGGACTTCTGCCTCTGCGTGACACACTCTGCGATCCAGATGACGTTGCGAGCCTCCTGCTCCTTCAGCTGGACGTAGGAGTAGAACACGCCCAGGTGGAACTGCTGCAGGAAGGCCAGCGTGTTCAGCTTCACCTGAGAGAGAGGGCACCAGGAGGGGGAAAACACATCGGGAATTCCCCTTAATGCCATCATCTGTTTAACCGATTAAACCGTTTCGGTATGTATTTTAGTTGAGATGTTTTGGGTCACTCATTTCCATTTAGTCAGATCAGGAGCTTGACGGCAACAGCATAAAAAGTACCTCACGCTCAAAGAATCTGTCCTCCAGAGTCTTGGCTTCAGACTCTGCTTCTGCGTCATCGAAGATGAGCTTATACTCCTGGGGGATGGATATCAGCTCAGTTACTACAACGATGCAGTCCAAGTACTATTCGTCCTGCATGGATTTGCCAAGTTGAAAACCCACTTGGCTCCAATATGTATCGACAGATTAATGTTTCAATTCCATAAAGAACTGTGGCTGAGGTGACTGTAGGTTATCACCAGTCTTACATGGTAGTAGTCCGCCACAGCCTTGACTTGTTCGTAGTCCTCTGCCCTTGACAGCATCCGGAGGCCCTCTGGGTGCAGTGTCCCACAGGAGGGGTAGAGGGCGCTCCTCTCCCCCCCTCTCAGCTCCGTCCCAAACGAGTTCACTGTGATGATGAAGGCTCGACGGTCAGCCTCAAACTGCAGCATGCGCAAACGTGTGCACACATACAAACACACACACACTGGATAAATAACAGGATACACAAAAGTGGTAATACATAATCATACATTACATCTATAGAGTTGTAGAATTCATTTAAATAGGTACAGAGCTCACATAGCTTACAACAGACATGTGAAATAGTTTACTTTAAAACTGACTTTAATTAGATTTAAAATTACAAAAGTTTGGAACTATGTGTGACTAATTGCGAGTTGAACAGAGGAAGCTACTGATTAGGCCTAATTACAGTACCTCCAGGATGGGACACATAATATCCTCAGTTGCTCCGCCAAGCTTACTGCAAAATGAGTGAAACGACTCTATATATGCCTGTCCACAAGACAGAAAAGACAAAATAATGTCAGGTTAGGTCACTGTCCTCTCATTTGCTGAGAACCCCTGGTCGTCTTCTAACAGATTTGTGGAAGACCCGGACCTCGGATTCTCTAGAACACAAACTGATCCAGAAAGCTGCTCCATCAGAGCAGCTTCCCAGCTGCAGTGGCCTGTGTGTCATACTATCACAATGTACATGCAGCAAAGGTTGAAGACATTAGTTTGAGATTACTTTGACATGGTCACCCTCTTTCTTCACTCCATCACACTTATTGGGACGAATGCTGTTTTTCTTTCCTTTTTCAACTCACTTTGTAGAGTTTGTTCCTGAGGATCTCTGCCCCCATCTCATCCAGGTTAGACTCAGACACAGCATCCTGGAAAAAAGGAGCTGCCAAGACCAATAGACACATAGATGACGGTAAGATAAGTGTAAGATGTAGCATCTATCTATCTATCTCTGGTAGAGAAGGTACATGTTACTTGACAGCATTGACAATTTGATTCATACTGCATCCAGCTCCAGATTATTTTGTGGGCAGCCCAAGGCCAAACCTATACATACGGTCAGGATCAACACTAGTATGTAAGGCACTTCATGGTCTGCAGACGTGCTCACCATCCCACCACAGACACACTCGACACAACCAGTCTGATCAATGTCTGATGAACAAATCTGATGTTGTAGTATACAGATTTATCTAGATACTATTTGGTACCAAGTTTCCCTCTAGCCCCTGCCTCAAGTTTTGAGACTGGCTTGTCGTACGAAAGTAGCATTTACCCAGAGGAGTGTCCACCAGGATGGTCCAGTAGAGCTCAGAGGGGGTACGGGCGATGCCAACCGCTGCCATCTGGTCAAACACTCCCAACGGGTGACACCGTGGCAACAGCTCAGATACGTCTCTCTTCCTCAGGACCCCAGTAATCAGGAGCACCACATTGTCTATCATGTAGCTATACCTATGGCAACAGAGAAGGAGGGACTCAAAATCCTTCACAGCCTTACATTGTTATCTTTTGCCCACTAACTGTAATTCAACCCTTAAACTGCCAGTATTTGGTTGATATATAAATGGTTTAAGTGATGGAAATGTCTGTAGTCATAAAAAGTGATATAGGAGAGAACAGAAGGATGGATTTACAGACTATTTTAAGTGGGCTGTGTTGCTAGAAAGAGGGATTAAGCACTGACATGCAACGTACTAAGTAATGTGTAACCCCTTGGGGACTCATAGCTTCCTAATTATTTACAGAAGCTACAAAAAGGTCTCTATATTTGGATGTCTGTTTTATGGGTTCCAAAAAATCCCTAGATTGATCTGGAAGTATCTACTTTTTCAAGTGGAAAGAATGCAGTCAGGTATCTATGAATCACTCATAGTACAATGACAACTACAGAGAATGCAGGGAGGATGAAGGGGAGTATGACCTTGGAGTGCTTGTTAGTTCAGCCCAAACTGGGATTCCTAGATTCCTAGACTTTCCATGTGATTCTTATTAGAAATCGTGCATATTTGACATATTTTGCAATTATAACTGAACAGTTTTAAATCTAACCAGTCAAAAACACCTTTATGAAGTGTCCTTTTACATACAGCCTGCACACACACACTCCAATTTTGAAACAGAAAACATCTATGATGGATTTGGGAAGTAATACAAGGGTTTCACTGTGTTGTGATTTACGTCGACTGTTAAGAATGTGTGAAAGAAACCTAATAATACGGTAATCTGCTATGTAGTGTAGCAAATTATTATATATCATCATGTATGGATATCATCCATAAATCTTTCAGGTCCTTTGGGAGACCTAAACATTTCTTGCACTCAGGGGTGGAATAAGGGCAATGGGAGTGTGTTGTCTTACGTTATGTAATCCAGGAAGATGGACAGCGGTGGAACAGAGTGGGAACGCAGGCTGCGGAACTCTACCAGTAAGTTCTCTTTCAATTTCTGGTCCATGAGGGACACGGTCAGGTGGTCGCCGGAGGATGACCACAGCCTGCCGTAGTCAGTGCTCTGCAGATGGAGCTTCATGTCTACAACGATAGAGGAGAAGTTCAGGTCATTTCAGGTGTCGAAAATATCAGCGTCCACGCATGCCACTGTTACTGGGCATGAATCCACACTGCATCCTGCATGTGAAATGTAGCATGCCAAGGGGCTGAAGATGAATGGGAATATCAAGAGCAGTGGTTATGTATCGAGACCATTGCTTCCTGATCTACACACCCATGCAGGAGCCCATACTGGAGTCTGCTACATGGTAAAACAAAATTCCGTTCCTGGAGGAGGTCATTAATGTGAGTTTGTGTGTGAGTTACGTCAGACAAGTTCAGGTCAGGACTGGAACTGACCTTTGTCAGGCTGTCCATAACTCTTTGCATTCAATCCACAACTATGGTTATAGAAAACACACAAACCCGTTTCAGTTCATGGGATTTCTTAATACAAAGTACTAATGAACAAAGTTGATGTTTTCCTCCACAGAACAATGTCCGCTCCTGAGCAAAACCTGACGTTACTCTGGATGACAGGATGTAGTCACAATTGACTTCGATACTTACTTACCCTCCAGAGTGTCACATTGTGTCAGGTTATGATAATCGGAACAGGTCAGGATCCCTGCCTTCAGTCCTCGTACCAGACCCTCCAGATACCCATGGTCCACATTGAAGCCAAGCTCCGGACAAACAGACATCCTCTCAGGCGATGCGTCTCCTTCCAAGGTCGTTCTCGGTGTCTCCGCCAGACGCTTTGTGTTTTTTGTCAACCTGTCACTCTGGACTTTTCAGCTTACTTCCTCCTTTACTTCACTGACTGTTCCTCATGGGATCTCTCCTTCCTCTTTGACTCATCTGCTATTATAGTTCTCAAAACATCTGTACAAAGGCCACATTTGCCTTCAGGATTTGAGTGCTTTGTTATTTCAAATCATTGGGGCTACATTGAACAATCTGACAATAATCCTAAACACATCTTTAAGGAACGCTTGTTTATAACTAGCATTAAATGCAGATGAATCCAAGCAGCTCCACAAACCTGAATCTTCTCCAGATGGACCTCACATCAGCAGACCCCAGCGGATGCAATCAACAGACCCTGGGCTCTAGATGGACTCCATGGTGTATAAAGCATGAAATATGTCACCTGACCTCTGGCTCTGTGAGAAGACTTTATGTCAAGCGTATACCAAGAACATATGATCCTAAAAACACTCTGGGACCCCTGAGAGTGTCTCAGCCAAGGTACAACAAAGACTAACCGTGGTTCTGTTGGGAACTAGAATCATGGTCATTTATCTGACTACAAAGTTGATGCGGAGAAGAAAAAAACAACACATTATTAATTTCTTTGAAATAGCCTGTAGCCTGACACTGTGGCTTTCTGGCACCTTGAATTGTGCATCAGCTATTATTGTATTACAACTCATAATTGATGCATTCCTGCGTTGTGCATTCATGGTTTGAGAAGTTAGCTATGGCTCCCAAGACACCATGGATCTACAACTTGAGCAGATGAATTTGGGCCACAATGTGTAGAATCTACTTAAGTCTAAGTAACTTACAATCTGCTGTGGCTGTGGTCTTTGAATTCATGCATATTCCAATCCTCCAATGAGCATATTTCACCATGTGAGGGAGTGTTGAGAGGCCCCTGAGTAAGGCTGTGTGACTGTATGTGTTTTATGCCTATCAGAGAGTAATGCTCTGGACAACTGGATTTTCCACTTGTAATTTGATATGTAGAGAAAGGGGGAAGCACAGAGAAAATCTAAATATGTGTCACCTTTAACGGATTAATCATGACTCTTCACTTTCTGCATCTTTTGTTTAATTTGCTTGTATGCACCTTTTGTATATTTATTAACCGACTTTATTTCCATGTTAAACCCCATAAGCTTGGATTACAGAGAGAAGTTACTGTAAAATGAGCATCCCAGTGCAATATTGTTTTGCCAACAGCTCGACATGAGAGAGCAGCAATACAATGAGGATAACAAAGGGATAAAAGGATACTTATTGAATAGCAGAAGTAAGTGATGCAGGTCTTTGCTACAAGTTGTTATGAAACATGAACATGAAAACTTAACGCAAAAAAACATATCCACAATGCCTCCACTGTGTCAGTATATAAAAGATTTAATCAAATCCATGTATATCGCCCTATTTACCATTAATGTCACAGAGGGTTTTAAAGTATCCCACAGATATCAACATCAGCGATCCAACCTTAAAACATAAAAAACTCCCAATTAGCTGTACATATGTAATATACACAAAGTGTGTATGAGTCAGGTGTGTTGTGTATAAGTGTTTATCCTATGTTCTTGTGTGTTCAGCATGGTTTGGGATGGATCTGCATGGTAGTCAGAATGTGTTTACCAGTGTTCCTTTCAACAATCATTTTTTGGATTGAGTCATAATGGTAGTCTTTTTCCACAGTCTGACTAATAGTTCTGGTCCTTTTTAACTTCTTTGTTTTGCAGTATGACTTGGACCGTAGTGATGTCAAAGATTAACAAACTTGTTATAGTCATGAAGAGTTTTGTGTTGTAAACTTAAAATGAAAAGATAATGAGTAGTAGTTTTCCATGTTGATTTATTCCATCAGCATCAGCCATTTTCTTGACAGTAAGAACAGGCTATTTGATTAATAATGTTTGCTGACGAAAGTAACTCTAATATTTACCATTAAGAATCCCAAAACTTTGAGTGTGCCTGGGGTTCTGCCTGTACAGGTTTTGTTTGAGGTAGATGTACAGTGTGTGTGAGCTCTGTGTGAGTTGCTGATTGTAGTTCTTGGCTGTACTCAGATCAGCATCCAGCAAGCAAAGGTCTGTGTGTGTCTCTGTGCGTGCGTGCATGTGTTCACTTTTAGTCTGTGGACTTGGAATGAAGAAGTGAGTGTGAGACAGCAGTCTGTGGGTGTGTCTAGGACTTTTTAGGACAGTGTGGGCTGAGTCTCCAGCAGTGGCAGATGGTGTTGAAGAGGCGACAGCGACAGGAAGAACAGGGGTCACAGCAGGCAGTATGAGGGGAGCAGTTCTCTGTAACTCGAGCACACCGACGAACAGGTGGTGCAGGCTCCAGCTTCAGCTTCTGAAGAGAGATGGATGGAGAGAGAGAGGGTTAAAAGGACTGAGAAGAGAGATAGAAAAGAGAAAAGAGAAAGAAGAGCGAGAAAAAGAGCAAAAGAAAGATAGCTAAAAAGATACAGTATAGATAAACAGACAGACAGACAGACTGACAGATACAAAGATAGAGCTTTTATTTATTCCTGGTGGGGAATTGCACCGACCCAACACTTAAAGCAAGATTCTCACAGAATCCTACATCAATGCCACAATGAGAAATGCCACACCACGTTGCACTACACTCAAACTGAAGCCGTGACCAATGACCGGCTCTACACATTTTATACATTTGAAATAGATTTGAAGTGACACCACAATTCCTCAATTATAAAGAACCCTCTGAAGGTACAGTTAACATGATGTGCCAGATTAGCAGACTAGGATCAGTGATAAAGAAAGAGTAACTTATTGGAACAAAAAACTTACTGCAACTTGGTGACCGTGACCAAGGAAAGTCTGCCTCCTAGCGAAAAGACGCCTGGACTTCCCTTGATTCCAAACTACAGATGCAAATATCAAACAGGAAGTTAAGGGTTAATCCTCTTTAAATGTTGAAAGTCACTGAAGCTCTGGTAGGATATACTTTCAGAAAAGATTTATTGACCAACAAGATTCAAAACTGAATTGACTTCGAAAATTGCTTTACACAGACTACTTTGAGGGTTTATGAGCTAAACCTACAAAAAAATACAGTATATACTGATCATCCTCATTTAGTACACTGTTCCTCTTCTTGAAGAACAACATATTTCATGAGAAGCTAATAGGATTTCATACTATGCATTATGTAAGTGTGTCTAATATCAAACATACATTTTTCCTCAAGGCTTTTCTATTCATGCATATTTACTTTTGCTTGAAATGATATGATTTGATTAGGTAAGTCAGCTGAAAAAGATTATAATGTCTATCAAGTTATCCATATGACAAGAACACCAATGACGGGAATAATTATTATCTTTATGGCTATATTAAAACGTTATGATGCTTAACTAGACGTAAATAATTGTTTCTCACATATTATGAAAAATATTTTGACTTGATGGATGATTTGATAAGGTGTAAGCGTTTACAAAGAATTATGTAAAGATTTCAATCAGTGAGTCAATTTGAGTAATGCGTTTTACTTACTCAAACGGCATCAACGTTCGATTAAGGGACTTATATTTAAATGGTTGGAATCAATTGTAAGCAATTTTCCTAATTGTTTTATTTCTTTCAGCTCTCAGCTTGTTTTGAGACCATTATTGCGCCATATTCCTGATCATACTATATGAAATAATTATTTGAGTGCAAGTAGCCTACTGATAATTTCATCAACGAGGATGATTTGTGACATTGGCCTACATTTAAAGGAGCTATCTAAATGATACAGCGTAAAGGGCTATGTGACCGGTGCACATATTTAAAGTAACTATATCAAAGAAGTAGACCAACGGCTATTCTTAAACATATTTTTTTATGCATCCCAGACAACTAATAGTCTAGGCTACAGACATTACCCTCACCTGAATCATTCTCATGCTCCTTACTTTGCGTCTCCCGCTTCATGTCCTCAGCCAGAACTAGAGGGATAGCCACAAACAGGAGACAAATCCAGAGAAAGAATCTATCCATCATCGGTGACGTTGTTGGAAAGCTTCAGGTGAGACAATTGACGAGTTGCCCTACTCTTGTTCTCCACATGAAATAAGTACTTTCCTTTGGATTTCGTAAAAAACTATCGATCCTGCAGCTCCGATGCTATTTATGTTGTGAGTTTATGGGGAGGGGGGCAAAGGGGTGAGTGGAGCGGGGAGGGGGTTCAAGTTGCTTACTCCACGCCCACACTTTAAATGAGGCTTTCAAGATGAAAATGTAACAGCTATTTTGTACATGCCCTATAGGATCATAATTGACAAGCTGGTTCCACTACAAGTATAGTCCACCACAAAAGGTGTGTATTCTGAAAACCCATTGCTGACTATCCTACATCCAAAATAAATGTCACAGGCATTGTTCAGTGAAAAACATCCCAAAATACCCCACTGTACAGTTTTTAGAAGCAAAGTACTTTGTTCTGTTATTAGGGTACAGTTTGCAACATATCGTGTGGTTGGCTTACAGTCGACGCAAGTGATACCCATTTTGTATGAGATTTAGTGCTGTTAACATGGACAGTTTGGACCAGACTCCAACTCTTGAACTTGAACTGTTGTCCAACCTTCTGCACTGAACTGTGATCTGCCTGCTGTAAAGCTCCAACACTGATATGTATGATGTGGAGTTCACTGCCTGTGGGGAGCCATCTAAATGATTTAGAATCCATCATTAGTCTAGGCAGCCCTTATGTACACAATTTGGGAGTTGCGCTAAATCTCTGAAGTCCATTTAATGTATATCAACAGCAAGGGTTTGAGTCTGGCCAAACATCAAACAAGATATACTTAAGGGGTGTACTAAAGCTGTGCTCTCTGGTCCACATTTTCTATTTCAAAATGTGGAATTGTTCAACTATCAGTATTTGGCTTGCTAGATAGCAGTTTCTATGTTGTCCTGAGCAAGAGGAATCATCACTGTAGGCGTGGATTTAAGTAAAACAGACTCAGCTCCAATCAACAGGTGTTGTCATCACAGATAAAATGTGCAGTAACAACATCCCTCATCAGCAAGCACCAACAAGCCAGCTAAAAGCTAACCGCATACCTGCAAATATATCCTGAATAGTTATCTAAGCCTAAAACTAAACAGCAAAGTGGCAGAATGCATGATAGGAATGGCCTCTTATTAAACAAACAGCTGAAGGCTGAGAGTTGTTTTCATTTCCTTCAATGCTTCTGTTGCCTTATTTCTGAAATGTTCAATTCACAACTTGGTTACACCCATGGCCGACACTTGAACAAACTATGGGAGAAGGCATTGTCTTTCCTGGGATAAGCCACTTGTGTGTCTCCCAAGTTGTTAGCAGGGGCCCCCTTAGAGGCTCCATTAACATGCCTCATCGCTTGTTGTTCCCTTCAAGGAGGCTTTTCATTTTGAAGGATGTTTAAAGGATTTATCCACAACCCCCACCCTCGCCCATAACCCCACATTGGAATGCCAAAAACGTTATGTAATAACTGCCATAAATGAGCCTTGATGAAAAGCTCAATATCATTTTCTTTGAATTACGCCAACCTGTCACTGGTGAGACCTATTTCTTGGATCTTCAGGCTCACTTGCCCTAGTCTAATTGTTTAATGTGTCTCTTTCAGCTGTGTTTCCTTCATTTTGTTGGATGAAATGATACAGTCCTTGTCTCTCCGAGTATCTTGTACTTGTTGTAAATTCAGTCTTAGCCTGACACCAAGCTTTTCAACACAAATCAAGAACCTGTCACTTTCTTAAACATAAACCCTTGACAACCCCATTGTAAGTGTTAGGTTCACTAGGTTTCCTTCTAACTTCAAGTTGGCTACAGTAAGTTATTAACCTCTTAATTCGTTGTTTAAAGGAATGCCTGGCCCAGTGATGGATCATATACTTCAAACATTTGCTCTTGTTTATCTGGAGTGGGCTTGGGCTAACTAGGCAGAAGGGCTTCCACGAGCCAAGAGCCTCACCAACACCTCAGTTGCCTCCTGGAACTTTGTCAAGATGCTTACATCCCATTGGTTGATGACATAAACTGTCATATCTAGCCAGCCTACCTGTGTTTGTATGAGAGTTTAACTGCTGTAGAGCGCTGCTTCATTTTGATGATTAAAACTTGGGGAAAGTTCTAAACAACGTTGTTCCTATAAAGACCAACAACTGACCAGGTTCTGACGGGGTTAGCCATTGCCATCTTGAGCTGAACGTTCCTCTTTTCCAGAATTTCCTGCAATTGGTTGCATTAAAGCAATTAATAAAACACAACCAAATACGACCAGCAATTATGACAGGCTTGATTGGACAGAATTCAAGTAAAAAAATATTCAACAAGATCAGGCCATCAGTTATCTGTTCACATGGGAACCTGTTTTGATTTAATCACCCCTCAGTCCAATATCTTTGTTGCAGAGATTTTCAACCCTTCATGTAAAACTGTGCACCAGCTTACACTTCACCAACATATGGGTCTTCTCACTCTTGGGGAGAGAAAATAACGTACTGCTTGGACATTGTGTTACTTTGAAACAAGGCTATGAAAAGAGGTCAGGCACATTCCGATTTAAAATGAAACAGAGGCACCCTGAGGAGTTTGGAAATGAATGTCTCCCGTCAAAGTGAATGCACTGTCGTTTTTTTGTGTTCACAAACGCACATCTTGGGAGCAGTTGTTTGGCAGTAACTTTCACACTCTGGTGAGAAAAAATCCTGACCACAGTTTAAGTTTGTATTTACATGTGTGTGTTTCCCTGCGCTCTCTATTTTTCAGTTGCCTATCGTCTTCCCTTTGGAGTAGAAGAGTTCGGTTCTCAAACCCATGCAGAGTCTGCAATGTAAAGCATATGGAGTTTGAAATATTTATTTAGTATACGGAAATGATCAGCAAGGTTCTCTATTACACTTGGCCTCATTTCTTTTCTGAAAACAGGAAATTGCCGGATGTCTTTTTTTATATATAAAAGATTTGGTTATGCTGTGCATTGTGCAAGTGAAGCTGCTCACACCCAAAAGAAAACACATTTACAGAAAACTGAGATGTATGGCTATAGGGCATGAAATGCCTCTATAGACTTTATAACCCCACTTTTACTCCTCTTCCCGATACACCCCGTGTCCCTTGTCACCCCCAGTATTGGACAATTAAGTCAAGAAAAAGAATCTGAGAGGAAAATTCAACAAGGATAATAACCAACAGTGTACAGCAACAGATGCTACAAAGAAGAAGTGTAGGACAGTCACAACAGGCAGGACGCATGTGACAGATCAAGCAGAATCGAACAGACAAAGCAATCCAGGTAGATGCAACAAGACAGATCTAGGACAAACCGAGGACGTTTTATTTAGATCTGACGCTCCAATCACAGCTCCAGGACGTGGAATGCAGAACGGTGTAGCAAAGCTCATCTTGGCAGGGCTCTGATGTGTGAAAAGCGGTTTAGAAGGTGTTGAGAACAGGGAACAGAACCTCCTGTTCCCACTGGTTGTATCGCAGGCTGACACAAGAACAAACATGCTTGTATTGCCTCCTTGTGGCCAAATGAGGGAATGACGTGTTATGTGCCTCGCCAAGGTTTTTGAAACTGTGATGTGTGTTGCATGTGTGTGCTTGGGCCAAAAAGGTTACATTGGGGACTTTATTGTATGTACTGTAGCATGGCAAGAAAAAAATCCAACAAATAAACAAATATACATTTTAATACTAAATACTATTTTGTTCTTTTACAATGATGATTTGCAATTACAAACAGCAAGAACGAGCAGCAGTAAAGTATATCAATTGTCAGTAAATGGGTATGTTCAAGAAATGAACTGAGCTTGAAATCATGTTCTTCAAAAATCAGGATGGAGTTCAGGAGGGTCCTGGGCAACCATTGACAACTGGAGAACACCATTGAACTCTGTGACCTTTGACTGTCCGCTGGTCATCGCAGCTGAAGAAATAGGTTCAAGGTCAACATTGCAATTACAGGAAGAAGAATAATATGCCGTTGACTTTCAAGTGTTTCATGGTCAGTTGGACAGTCAGTTTACTAAAACACCAGACTAAAATACACTAAGTGTACCTTTCCCCACACATTGTTTCTGGCCGAGCCTCAAATTCGGTTGATCTTCGGTCAGTGTCTCCATGTCCATCTGTGCTGGTACTGGTTTCAGCACTCTTCTCACTGCTCTCTGTTAATAGTCTGCATGGACTCTCAGGGCTCTCTGGGTGGGGGGAGTCACCACTAAGACAAAGAGCAACATCAACAAACAGTTCATCTAGTGAGCTGAATTCTTATAGATAAATCACCAAACCGTGTTGACTTGGCACACAGAGATGTGCTTCCCCATTCCCTGTTCCTTTATGAACATGGACAGGAGCCATCTAACAGCTTTCTCCTCACCTCACCCTCTGCTCCAGGAGTGCTATGGAGACCTCCCTCTCCTCCAGAGCTCTCCTGAGAGAGTCAATCTCCTTCTGTTTCTCCTGGAGCTCCTTCTGCAACCGGTGGTTGGTCTCCTCCAGGGTTTCACAGAACGCCTGCAGACAGGGAGACAACAATCATTAACACAGGCTGTATGAACTCTTATTTGCTTAGTTGCGAATACACTGCGATACCCCCACTGTAATGTATTGGAATAAATGTCTGCACCATGGGTTATTGGTCCTCTTGCAATTTCCGGAGTTTAACAGGACCGTATGCGTTGATAGTTACTGGGGCCCCGTTCTGAGAGGCTGTTACATATTGCACAAAAAAGAAGATTTAAGTTGCGTGTTTGTGGAACTTACCCGGCTCTCCTCTAGGCTGT
Source organism: Osmerus eperlanus (assembly GCF_963692335.1). Lineage (NCBI taxonomy): Eukaryota > Metazoa > Chordata > Actinopteri > Osmeriformes > Osmeridae > Osmerus > Osmerus eperlanus. The sequence goes on from NC_085033.1 coordinate 4,173,808, forward strand.
CGAAAGGACCTGGAGGATCATCCAGGCAAAGGAACTGTCTGACCACTGCACTGTTTGTGAAGAATGTGTGTTCAGATTTAGTGAGCGGCGCCGGTTTGCCTGCCCACACACAGGCGTGCACACACACACACGTACTCTCTCTCTCTAACACACACACACACCCTGTAGGTACCTGTTAATAATGTCTTTGTGTGCTATCAGGTTCTGTAGAAAGGTCTGTAGGCCGATCTGTCTCTCTTCTAGAAACTCCATGTCATAGTTATCCTTAAACCAGCGTTTGGGCGGCAGGGACAACCTGAACCTTGGAAACAACTCTTTGAGCTGCGCGCACACACACACACACACACACACACACACACACACAGAGAGAGAGGATTAGTAGCAAATACACAACAAAACAACTCAGTTGAAAGTTTTTTTTAAATTCCCAATCTCACCTTGTCATTGAGCCGAGAGAAGTCTGTATATCTTCTGAAGATCACCCAACTATCTTCTTGATTCTTCTTAACCAGGATCTTATAAACCTGCAAGAAATCCATTGACAAACACACCCACAGTCACACACACATAAACAGTTTGTGTGTGTATGTGTGTGTGTGTCACAGTTCCTGCGGCTTGCCTTGAAAGAGTGAGTAAGACTGTGGAGCAGCTGCCACTGCTAAGAGAAGGACACCCTTCAGACTTGTGACTGTGAATCGCTCTATTCCAGTGTAGCACACATACTGATCAGGGACATTAGTTCAACTCCTTAGAAAGGGAGCCTCAAGCCATTCAACACATCACACAATACAAAACGCAACTTAATACCATGTAGCCATGTGTCATTTATGTTCACCCACATGATCTATGTAACAAATACAGCAACTGAAACCAAACAAAACAGTCTACAGTCTAATTTCCTCAATAAGGAAATAACCTTGTAGTATATTAAATTCAGCATAGATACGGTTATATACTAGGTTACAGTGAAACAAAGACATCTTGTCATCAGTCTTAAATGTTCTGAAATAACTATGATTTTGGATTGGGTCACATGATATGTAGGTGAAACTTCAACCTCCAGAGCAATGTCCCCTCCTCAAACCTCACCGTGAACTTGGCCCTCTCCTCCATGATCTCATATCCCAGCAGGGTGGGAGTGCTCGGTCGTTCTTCCCAGTCATCTCTGGAGGTCCCATCTTCCTGGACACATCTCTGCTTCCCTCTGCTGGGTCGTCCATGTCCCTCTGTTTGGGGAAGACTAGGACAGGGTAATGTCGCTCCTAAACATCCTGTAGATCTCTCCCAGGTGGTCTTTCCCGTGGGGGAGCTGTCACATGGACTTCCCAAGGGAGAAGTCCTCTTGGGCCAGGAACTGCAGGTAACTGGTTGGGTCTGCTGCTGCATGGGGACTGGCACGGGGACAAAGGGAGTGGCCATCCTCTGTTATCTTGCCTCCTTTGCTGTTTTAAGATTGTTGAAAATCGACCATTAGAGTGATTCACTTTCATCTATTCAGTGGTTGAGATTAGATAATAGTAATGTCGCATACCTGTTTTCCAGGAACTTCAAGATTGTATGAACCGAAGCTGCTGTTGTATCCTGCTCACGGTGGTTACTGTTCCGTAGGAAACAGTTGAAAAAACTGCTCGCGACAACCTTTAGCCCATGTGACGACAGTGTATGTGCAGCACTTCTGCGGTTCTGGGAAGATATTAGGACAAGCAAATGTAAACAACATCATGTGCTCTGCTCGGCATGGTATCGATGTCACACGTTGGACATTTGTGACACTATGTTACTTCTACTGCTGCTTTAAAACGTATATTCAAACGGTAGCTAAATCAGTAAAACTTTCATCCGTCATCGTGTAGTTATACGTTCTTTAAAAAACAGACAGTTCGACGTTTGTTTAATAAGGTCTAGCAGCTGCTTTTCAGGGTGTGCAGACGATTAGGGGAAGTAGATTCGACTGTCAGTCTGCAGACGGAAGTTTGTTGTAGCTAGCTATCGCCACTAACCCAGACAACAAGGATTCAGCTATCTGTTCTGGTTTGTGTTTGTCCTTTCAAGTCAAATAATGATACGTTTCGAATATGGCAAATGGATTATGGTCAACAAGTTTAGCTGCTAGTCTATAATTGCTAGATAGTTACAACTGAAAGATAAAATCAGTCACTTAACATTGAGCTTCTACAGTAGTAACGTTATCAGTTTAGTGCATAATGCATGTACATGCAGTACCAGACATATGGTTAATATAACGTTATTGAGCCTGTTGGAAGGATTTTAAGCTACCACCGAATGCATGGTTGCCTGTTTGCGTGATAGACATGAATAGGCTATTTGTAGGCCATTTTCATTCCTATTCATTGTGATGGTTCAATGTGTTCCTTTCTCTGCACACTGCTATAGGGTCAGACCATGTGCCTCCTTGGACAATCCCGTGGCATGAAGCTGTAAAGTGAGGAGGGGGAAAGTACCCCTGTTTGCTACAGAACCACAATGTCCTCTCTGAGTCCTCCTCGATTACCCCTTGCCTCCACCTCCATTTCAGAATACAGTGGTTGTGGTTACATTGCTGCTGCTACAGTTCAGTCTGCTGAGCAGACCCTCTTTGGCTCAGATCGCTATGCCCGGCTCATCTTGGCCCAGATGAACAAGATGCGCCTGCGTGCCGACTTCTGTGACGTCGGACTGAGGGTGGGTGGACGAGTGTTCCGTGTGCACAGGCTGGTCCTGGCTGCCAGCAGCCCCTACTTCACTGCCTTGTTCTCTGGGAGGATGAGTGAGGCTGACAAGGAAGAGGTGCAGATCCTAGGAGTGGAGGCCAAGGTCTTTGAAGTCCTGGTGGAATTCATCTACACAGGTGCGGTCCTCTCGAGCGCTTTTCTTTCTTTGGTTTCTCAGTTTGGTTGAGTCTTGCGCTACTGAACACCCTGATCTCCTTCAGGTACGATCAATGTGTCGGTGGAGAACGTTCAGGAATTGATAGTGGCAGCTGACATGCTCCAGCTGTCTGAGGTGGTGTCTATCTGTGGAGAGTTCCTGAAGGGACACCTGGACCCCTCCAACTGTGTGGGCATCTACCAGTTCCTGGAGCAGATAGCTTGTGTGGACATGCTGGAGTTCACTGAGGACTACATCCATGTCCACTTCCTGGAGGTGCCAGCCTTTTCCTCTGTCTCTGCTTCTATCATGTCCGGTCCCCCACGTTCTCTCCTCACTCATCTGTCGGTAGATCCGTGTTTCTTTTAGCTCCACCTCTGCTCTCTTCCCTCTCTAACCCACATTCTGTTGGTTTGTGTGTGTATGATGAAAAATTTGAGGTCATGTCAGCTTTCCGAACCACCCTTGCTAGGTGTGCGTGTCGGATGAGTTCTGGGGCTTGTCCAAGGATCAGCTGGTGAAGCTGCTACGCAGCGAGGAGCTGAGGATCGAGGATGAGTACCAGGTGTTCACCGCCGCCATGGACTGGGTCCTCCAGGATGTGGCCAGGAAGAAGAAGTACGTGGTGGAGGTCCTGGATCCAGTCCGCTTCCCCCTGCTCTCCCCTCAGAGGCTCTTCAAGTACATCGAAGGTGAACAGTGGCAGCCATTGTCATGCTGATGACAGTACTTCATGTGTTTACATTTTGGTTCATGCATTTTTGCATACCTTGTACTGATCTTCGATGGTCTCACCCAAGGCATTTCAGACTTCAGCCTCCGGGTGGCACTGCAGACTCTGCTGAGGGAATACACCGAAGTCAGCAAGTCTCCCAAGGAGAATAAGATGTACAGTCTGTTACAGCCAGCCAAGATGAGGCCCAGGAGGAAGGCCAGGAAATATCTTTATGCCATTGGTAGAATTTAGTTTTTTTACACAGTATATTACCCCAATGCATATTAATCCCCCCAAAATTATGTAGAATTGCACACAATGCTGAGGTCTTCAGACAGCACTGTCTCAGTTGTTCTGGATAGGTTTCATGTACCTAACACTGGTGGCTTCTTATCCCAGGAGGCTACACTCGGCTGCAGGGCGGCCGCTGGAGTGACAGCCGGGCCCTGAGCTGTGTGGAGCGGTTCGACTCCTTCAGTCTGTACTGGACCACCGTGTCCTCCCTGCACCAGGCCCGCAGCGGGCTAGGGGTGGCCGTGCTGGAGGGCATGATCTACGTTGTGGGAGGTGAGCCATGCATTATGGCTAGCACTTCCCAAGCAACACAGGAGGTAGGAAATTAGACGGTGTAATGCTATGTTCTGTCTATATCGTAACAAATAAATGTCCTTAGGTGAGAAGGACTCCATGATCTTTGACTGCACAGAGAGGTACGACCCAGTGACCAAACAGTGGGCGGCTGTGGCCTCTCTCAACTTCCCTCGCTGTGGTGTGGGGGTGTGCCCCTGTCACGGGGCGCTCTACGCCCTAGGTAAACCCCTCTTCCCAGCTTAAGGCTGTGATCACATAGTTAAAACCTCATACACTTCTCATTGTACCTCTTCTTATTTGCTGAAACAAATAAACCACTATCATCTTTTAACCAATCCGTTGATAGACCGGAGCCATGTTTTAAACAGAACAGAACATTTGAGTTGAAAAGCCTTTTCATTGGATAACCGGGGATCTGATGTAAATGGGTCTGCCTGTGACGGGGCCCCGTGGTTTCTGCAGGTGGCTGGGTCGGGTCGGAGATTGGGAAGACGATGGAGCGCTACGACCCGGCCGAGAACAAGTGGGAGATCATCGGAAACATGGCCGTTCCCCGCTACTATTTCGGCTGCTGCGAGTTACAGGGTTAGTTTCGCCTCATAGAGGTGGCTGTACTGCCTAACTAGGTCTATCTACATCTACATGCATGCCTGCACCTCTGCATCCCAGAGAGCAACGCTATGAGGTGAAAGAACCCGCTGTATGGAGCTAACCCAACCGTGACCGCCCTGCAGGATTCATCTACGTGATCGGGGGGATCAGTGACGAGGGGGTGGAGCTGCGCTCGGCGGAGGTATACGACCCCATCTCCAAACGCTGGAGCGCGCTGCCCGTCATGGTGACGCGGCGGGCCTACGTGGGCGTGGCCTGCCTCAACAACTGCATCTACGCCGTGGGAGGCTGGAACGAGGCGCTGGGGTCGCTGGAGACGGTGGAGAAGTACTGCCCAGAGGAGGTGAGGAACCTGGGCCGGGGTAGTGGCACTATTCTGCCTCTGCTACAGTCCCAAAAGTTCAAATGGGTCACGTCTTGTTTAAGAGCCATTTAGATTATTTAGATGATTTGGTTGATACAGTTTAAAGTCTGAATATATTATGTATATAGTATGAACTCAGGGTGCCAAAGATTTTTTTTATTGTTATTTATCTCTTTTCTCAGGAAAAGTGGGTTGAGGTGGCCCCCATGGCAGTGGCACGGGCAGGGGTGTCTGTATCAGCAGTCAACGGTCTGCTATATGCCGTCGGGGGCCGGGCCTCCAGTAGAGACTTCTCAGCACCAGTGACGGTGGACTCGGTGGAGATCTACGACCCTCACCTGGACACCTGGACTGAGATTGGCAACATGATTACCAGCCGCTGTGACGGAGGGGTGGCCGTGCTCTGAGAGCCCCCAGTGGAACTGTTCCCAAGTCAAATACCAGTCTTTCTACCCACTGTTTCAAACATGGCCTTCACCAGCTTTCGGTCTGTGTGCCAGCCATTGTAGGATCTACATGTCCACATGCTACATCCCTGGCCCTTAAACAGAAACCCAACATTTATCAACACAGTAGCTTTAGTTAGTCTTGATCAGGGCTATTCAGCCCTGTTCCTGGAGAGCCCCCTTTCTCCAACCCCAGTTGTAACTAACCTGATTCAGCACATCTATATTAGAATAAGGTGTGCTATTTTAGGATTGGAGCGAAAGTTTACAGAAAAGGAGCTCTCAAGACTAAGGCTTGGAGAAGCCGGATCTAAAGTTAGTCAAAACTCTGTAGGCCTGGATTGATGGATATCAATAGTACTCTACATTGTTATTAAGTGCTTGTTTTACCTTTTCACGTCATAGTACATTGAACACTGAGCCAAATATGACTGGAAAACTGCCAACAAACTGTTCATTTAAACGTGTAATTTATTTCCTTACAAAAGACTCCCACCAAACGTTCCAGCTTAAAAGTGTATAATTATTTTTCATTGTTTACTTTATCTTATATGGATAAGACAACATTAGTCATTCTAGGATGTATGGTAATTTACTACCATGAGGGCATTAGAACTGGTTCTCTATGCCCTAAGGGATTTCCTGATTCCTGTACAAAGAACCTGTGAGTATGCTGATTTACACCATTTGCTTTGTGTATGAGGTGTGCTCCAGAATGTACGAGTGGTTGTCACTGTCTTATCTGATTTAATGCTGCTAACGGTACACATTTCGGAGACTGCAGTACGTTTTCAACATTACTTGAGCAAATGCTCTATATACAAACAGTATGCTTTTAATGCTAGTTAGACATTTTAATTTGAAAGGTTTCTGCTGTAAATGAGTTCACAACTATAAAAAACTCATGTTGATTGCAGAGGTTATGTCCCTCATTACTGTTTGCAATCAGTCATTTTGTTCAGCGTGTCTGTGTCTTTGTCTGCTGCTGATGGGCAACTGGTTTTTAAATATTTACTGTAAATATCAGTGTTGGTTGGTGTAGCCACCAATTTCAGTCAAGTATGGAACTCTTGTCACCTCAAGCACCAACATAGGGTTAGTGTGTTTTAAAATGTCAGCGTTCTATTGATGGACGACCATGTGTAGACTTTTATTAAACAGAACAGATATTTCACTGGTTTATTTTTAAACTTTAAACTTTTATCACCTTAAATGATTTAAACAGTATAAAAAATATATGGTAAATGAGTCCTGGTCCAAGACAGCAGCCAGGAAAATGTTTCATAAGCTTTATTCAGAAACTTCCCCATCAATATCTTTGCCATAAATTAACAGTCACACATAATCAGACACAGATGTCTTGGCTTGGTATGTCCAAACACCTGATCCAACATGTTTTTCACTCCTAGAGTGAAAAACATTTTTAGTGTGAGTAACTGTAATTCTTAGAGTTTTCCTCCTCAACTTTTGAGTATTCAGAAGATAGTCAATTCTCAAGTACCTTGATCTTCTTCTCAGGACAGAACTTCTTCAGAGTCAGTGTGGCCACCAGGGAGAATGTAGCCACCAGAGTGAGTATTGCCCGCATGGCTTTAAACCACCCAGGGTAGCCGGGCAGCAGGGTCAGATCATAGTGCAGGGAGAGGCCCAGTCCCATGACAACGATCAGGGCTCCCTCTGTGATATTGTCCCTACACAACAGAGCCACCCAGGCAAGCAGCGAGGGCACCACACTGTTGCCCAGGTTCATCCAGTCAGGCTGGGCTGGGCTGCCCTCAGGGAGGGTAAAGCCCCAGCGAACCCCCCCTAGAAAGGACACAATGGAAGCCCCATAAACCACCTGAGCAAAGGCTACCTCTGGATAGTAAGACTGGGTCACAGCCATCAGAAGAGGGGCTGCCAAGAAAGGGGCAAGGCCAGAGAAGCCGAGGTACAGCGCAGGCTTGGGTGCTGTGACAAGGGCTTTCAAACTGAAGCCATTCTGCCCCTCCACTTTCTCTGGGCCTTCAGGATGCCCCTGGCAGAGATAGGAGGTAGAACAACTCAGAGGCCTGTGGCTACCCAGCCTGGTGGAGGCTGACCAGGAGAGCACTGATGTAAAGCAAGTTGTGTGGGAACTGGTGTAAATGACATGTCTCTTTGCTAAGCAGTTGGGCACTTTGACATCATGATTGAGAGCTCGCCATGCTGGACCCTGGGGACAGGAAAGAGGTTGTGTTAGTAACATAGACCTAATAGATTAGTACTGATTAAAGGTGAAAACCATTTTCCCAGATAACAGACAACCTAGTCCTTGATATAACTTGAAAAAACAATTTGCTGGAAGACAGAGTTGAACACTTCTTACCCCTCCACTCAAGTGCCTCCTCAAAACCAATGACATCATTTTCAACCTAAGAGAGATAAGCATGACGACGAGTCACATCAAGTAATATATGAACATTATTGTTATTATAGAGCTAGCTTAGCTTTGTCGCGGTAAAATGCCTCGGACATGTCAGGAGTTTAAAGGATACCTTACTAATCAACATTTGTCTGCTGTTCAAGACAATTCTAGTATCAGTATGGTGAGGGGGTTGTACCAATGTCGTTACACGGACTAGCTGTAATATCTAGCTACGTTTGGTTGCTACCACCAGCACTACTACTACCATCACGAGTGCTAACTAGAAACTACCAAGCTGACCCGTTACTGAAAGCTAGTAGCTGACTTATTAACCACTAACTTGAGAAGGTCGTTCACACCTACCCCATAGGCTACGTGTTTGACTTAGCAAGTTGTGCTACCCATGCCATGGAAGTTATGATTCGTGGATCGATTAGTGGGCCTGCAGTGGCAGCGGTGTGTTCAAGAGCGCACAAATGGTTCTGTTCAGTCTATACAACGTACTGAATATATGACCAGGTTTATATTCTAAATACAGGATCAACACAAAAGTGAACATTTGTATTACAATATCATATTGAGTAGTAGGCTTATATTCCCGATGTGGCCCTGATTATTTAGGAAGCATCATTATGAAATGAAGAACACCGATAAAGCCGTCGTGAATATACCCCTGATAGCTAGGCTAGCTAGTTACCCTTATTTCTAGGGTCCTAGTACATCAGACGATTTCGCTACATAGTCCGATCTGTCGGGCTCCAGAAATGTAAATAACTAGCTAACAACAAATGCTATTTTTTAGCAAAAGACACATTAAATCTATGAAAGAGAATATTATATAATATAATATCGGTTATATATTACATATTAACCGACTGGTATATGTTGTTGGGTATTGATCGTTCATAAAGACCATTCTCCTTCGATTCGGTAGGTTTTTGACGTTAAGGAATCAATGCTAATGATTAAGTTAGTTTGACCTAAGCTATTATTGCTGGACATCAATGGACCGCAAAGCGTGTACGTTCGAATTTGTCATGGGGCTATTTATATAACGGACCATATAGAGATTTGGATGTATAATATATATATATATCGTTTGTGAACTTGTGTCAGATTTTCGTAATGGCTTTTGTGCTTTACTTTAACTGGACAACTTTAAAATTAAGCATGTACCTGAGCTGAACCGGCGAATGTACACTGTGCAGCCCAGACATTGTAAAACGAAGTGCAGAATCCCTGTGTGGCGCTTTACAGTAGGTGGCCATTTTGAAACTGTGTTGTTCTTCCAACGTACCAGGTCTGTTTACCTTTGCAGAAAATTGACAGCAATGGTTAGAGGCCGTATTTGCTATCAAATATAACATTATAACACATATATGAGCTACTTTTTATTAACTCTATTGGAAATGCAAGGAACTAGTGTGTCCCAATTCATGCAGTTCTTCCTATAAACAATATTAGCTAGTTAGCTAGTCACGGTAAGGAATATTAGTGGTATTTATTGCGCTAGGTAGCTAAATAGCAGCAGCGTGCATTACTTTTAATGTTATCAAGCTGTCGTTAGCTGGTTGTGGTTGCCATTTGACATGGTAATATAAATCCTAAAGGGAGTTATTATGTAGGCAGATTAGATGGGAGTTTCACTTCCCGTGCCTGATGCATGTCCTCGGTCGTTGTGCCATGGTCATGCCATGCACCATTTGGCTAGCTATGACCATTTGACAGTAATGTTTCTATGTTACTCACGGTTATCAGGATAAACTATAGTTGGTGTATAAAATATTGTTTGAGGACAAAGTTGCGTTAGTAATGTAGTATTGGGATCTTTATGTCTTATTATGGTGGCTCTTATTTGTATTTACGCTATGACACACCCTTACTGGACTTTGTTAGAGGCAAAGGAGTAACGAAGAAGCCTAGCTGTTCATATCAAGGTTAAGCTATATGTATTGTAAGAATATTTCTTACAAGCTTACTCATTGTTGAAACAGGGGAATCTGAATATGATATGTGATATTGCTTGTCCTCAAAAGTATCCGTTTCTTGTTTCTGCCATCCTATTAAATGTGAGTTTATATTTGGCTTCACTAAATGTGTTACGCAAGTTAAGAGACATTCACTTTTTCTTATTCTTTCTTATAGCTACAATGTGCTTATCTATAAGCAGGTGTGCACCTGGAGAAATAGAGGACTAGGTTATTTAGGCAATTCCATATGTTACAGTTCTGCTAAATGAACCCTACATTCAGAGTAATTGATTGTCTACTAATTTCCCCCCTTTTTTGCAGATCTCGGTCTATAGAAGCCCATGTTGAAAACTTGGAAAGGTCTGAAAATACTCGGATTAGTAGGGAAAAGCTCAGCCTATGGGAATAAGGAGTGGGTACAGAGCAGACACATTGTATCTCCCAACTCCTTTTCTGCTTAAAAAAAGGAAAACATTTTCATTAGTTTTTTTTAAAGGAGTCCCACTTTATGGAACAGTTGTTTTTCAACAAAGGAGTCCCAAATGTTTTAGGACACTGGCAAGGGATTGCTACTGTTAACTCACTCATCTATGAAATCTGAACTATTGCACCTGCTTACTGCAAACGGACAACCACGGCTAAATCCATTGGCAGCAAGCAAATGTAAATGCAAGGCAGATGATGAAAACACAAGACAAGGGCCACTGAGGGATGCAGTTGTCTTAAGCACACGTTGAATGGCAACTTCATCATGCACTGTCCTGCAGTATCAAAGTTTCACTGACTACAACTGAAGATGACAGCAATGTAACAGTGGGTTGCACTTCCTTTATTGTCATGTGACTTTGAAACCAGGAAACTGTTTTTCTTCGACTTGGGACAGCCTTTTCACCAGTTTAATGAGGTGAGCTGTGGTATTCGGTGATCTCTGTTGGAAAGTAAAGACTGTCTTGAAACAGATTCTTTTGTGCACGCAGTTGGGCAGAGACAAAAATGACTCGGTAAGAGGTGGAGGTATACAAGCTGGCACTCTGGTGTAGCTGAAGAACACGCTGGAACCTCCCTCTCCCCTGGACGTGAAGGTGAACCAGTCCTGTTCACTCAGACAGATAAATCAATGCCCCAGCGCTTCCACAGACTGCTCCCTCATTTCACCCAACAACCTGCGTGGGCCTCTCCTATTGGACCCGTCAATCAACTGTGCTTGCCAATCAGTACACTAAACGGCCTGAAGATTTATCCTGACGGCATTGTGTCCGCCTCTTGAGTTGTAACAAAGGAGTTGGTGAAGAATCTAGCTTCAAGACATATTCTGGGGGAGTCCGCAGGCTTCTAAACAATTACAAAACATCCCCTTACTTGAGCCGCTCAGTACAATACTCTCCACAACCTGTCAAATCAGCTGCCCCTCCACCCCCATTCCAAAGTCCTCTGGATCACTGTTCCAGACCATTCCTGCGATCCAGTAACCTGCCTACTAACGCTTCACCCTGGACGACAGGGTCTGCCTCTGGGGAAAGGGGCTGTGCTGTCCTGGAGGAGGGGCTTGCGGCGGGCAACTCTCCATCCGCAGGTGCACTCTGAGGCCAGGGTCTGTGGGAGCACATCCAGAGAGATCCAGAGAGGAGGCAGAGGACATCAGAGCCCCTGACTCTGGGGTAATTTCTCCACACTTCCTCACATGACCCGCTGGTTCATACACCTTTTGGGATGTCCTCTGCTTAACTGGGAGCGCACACGGAGTCAGTTGTAATGTTCAATGATTTTTCCCTCAGAGTAGTGGCCACCGCTATCATAGTGATTAGAGTTCCCTGACATGAGTTACTGAGGATGCTATTTATTCCAGGACCCTGACAGTGTAGTTAAATGTCATTTTCAACCCTGGGTTGGTTGTCACAGATACTGGTGTCTTGCTTCAATAGTTGAAGCAAATGACAGTAAAGCTGCTTGACACTGAGTTGTTAAACTCTCCCCCTCATCCTTGTCACGCAGCCATCAACCTCATAGGCACCGCTGCAGCAGAAGTTTATCTTTGTTGTTCGGAGGCTAAAAATACCTTGTGGGATATCTCTGGGGAGATGATTCTAACGTTAAGAATCTGGGGAAAAAAGAACAATACTGATCTTTTTATAGAGTTACTGAATGCGTTCAGTATCGTAAGTGAAGAATGCAAGTGCATATTGGTGTTAAGTTAAGTAAAAAACATTTTTTTTCACTTTTAGATCCTTGCCATGAGGTTTGATGCCTCAATCCACTGACCGGAAACACTGGACCTAAATGGCGCAGCATGACTTTGTCCCTGCCTGGCTCAACTTCTCCACACCCCAGCCTGCCAAGGTGAGCCCAGCTTGTGCATCTTACTGGGACTTATGTTGACTGTGTGTACTGTAGGTAAGGTGTGTGTGTGTGTGTGCAGGCCAAAGTGCCTGCATGATCCCTCAAAGGTCATTTGTGGGATCAGGGACAGGTTACCTGCACAAACCAACAAAGATCAGGAGAAGGTTGCACATACTCTCCCGGAAAACAAATAAGGTGACTTATTTTGGTCCTAAGTTTGATAACACGGCCAGAACATTGAGGTTTTATTAGCTATGATAATTCCTCTGGGTACACATCTAGTCTAACTTCAGGCTCTGAAGTTAATCTACTGCCCAAGCAGAGTGGCTGAAGGACGAGGAGCTTATTTTAAAGATGTGGTTGGCCTCTCCAGCTAAATGAGATCAGTGTTTATATAAACTGGGTGTAATCTGGCTGTCAGGGTGGTTACCAGGTGACCTGTCTGGAAAAGAGACTTCCGGACTGTGCTCCTTCACCTCCTCTCAGGCTCCATTCACACATACTGTCCTCCTGTCTAATCATTTAGTGTTTGGACTGGGGGAAAGGAAATGGGGAAGAAGGGTTGGTTGGCTAGGTTAAGAGATTCTTAACAGAAGGCACATTTGTTATATCAATCGAAGCCACTCAGGAACAAGATTTTTTACACTCCTTGACACCCCGTTGCTTCCTTCCTACTACCCATAGTCCCCTTCTGCCAGCCTTGAGAAGCATGGCGAGCCCCATCACCACCGGGATGGTCGTGTCTCAGTGAGCCGACGCAGACACAACTCCTCGGATGGCTTCTTTAACAATGGGCCCCTGCGCGCTCCAGCAGGTAACCCCAGACACTAGCAATCAATCACATTCATATTTACAACAGCCCTTTTTTCATTTTTAGTGTTTACAAACAATATCATGACCGGCTTGACAGTTGCCGACATGTTTCAACCTAAATCCCCACAGATATTAAGTGCCTCACAGGCGAGAGATTAATCAATGGGCTTCCTTCCTGCTCAGGTGATGGCTGGCAGCAGCCTTCTCTCCTCCTGAGACATGACTCTGTGGACTCAGGGGTGGCGAAGGGGGGGCACGGGGGACTGGCGGGGGGGTCCAGCTGGAAGGAGGCGCCCAGCTGGCACGGCACCCCCCGGGGGCCGCAGGAGAGTCACCACCACCACCAGGGACGGCACCCCAAACGAGGGGGAGGGGACAGGGACAGGCAGGGGGGGCACCGGCAACGCAACGGCAACTTTCATCCCCGCAAGACCACCGCTTTTCAGGACAAGTTCCCCAATGAGGAACGCAAGGACAGCAAGGAGGACAAGCTGAAGTTTGTAGAAGAGGACTTTGTAAGTACTTCCACCAGTCCCTGACAAACATGTGGTGTGTGTGTTCTGGCATGGTAGTGTTGACTATAAAACCAGTGACCACAGATACACAAATCATCATTGTAGAAGCTACAATTATTAATTTTTCTTCTGCATGCACCTCCTTCCTACAGCCCTCACTCAACCCTGAAACAACTGGAAAGCCGGGGACCCAGATGAGAGCCGTGCCTCCCCATGCAGGAGTGTGGGGTTAGTCTTCAAACTAGTCCTCAAACTAATCGCTGGGTTCATTTACACCGTCCCTTAGCCCCTGCCTCTCCCCCCTCCCCTCCTCCAGTCTGCCTAATCGGCTCGCTTTCCGTATTTCCACAGAGAACCCCCCCAGTGGTAAACAGATGGTGTCTAAAATGCTGGTCATCAAGAAGGTTTCCAAAGAGGACTCCAGCACCGCCTTCTCTGCAGGCTTTGCCAGTGCTGGTGCCCTTCCCTCCAACGGTAGCAAAGCACCCATTGCAGGCTCCAGCGTCTACAAGAATCTGGTTCCCAAGCCTGTCACCAAGGTAATAGTTGGCTCCTATGGTGTCCATTTAGCTTGATTAAGCTGGGACAGCCAGAGAATTCTCAATGGCTAAACCGTAAATCGTCCATTGCTCTGTCTCATTGGGACCTGTACGTTTCTTGTGTCAGAGCGCCCAGTGGAAGCCCAGTGGGAGGGATATCTCCAAACCTGGCCTCCACCTGGCAGGCCGAGAATCTGTCTTCACCAGCCCGGTCTCTGCAACCAAACCCAGCCACGCAACCAGCACCCCACCACACAACACCCCCAAAGAGGTGAGGGCAGCACACTTTTAGGAAGCAATCCTTCAGAAACTCAAAGGAATATGTGCGCATTGTCCAGCTGTTCAAAACATTACCAGCAGTTCAACACAAAAGCATGGCCTCACCTCTCTCTCTAATCTCTCCCTATCCTTGTTCCTCTGTCTCCCATCCTCTCTCCCTCACAGCAGCATCCCTCCAGCACGACACCTCCCATAGACATTGCCCCGTCACGCCTGAAGCTGATGCGTCGCGGTCCGGACCGCAAGAGTGAGTTCCTGCGAGCGCTGAAGGACGAGGGCACCGGAGAGCTGACCGCCAGCAGCAGCAGCCCTGGAGAGGTGAGGACCACTACTGACCTGTAGCTGCCCCTGTAGCCTGCTAAAGCCCCTCCTACCTTGACTATAGGGAGAATTGTTGGAGTTATGGATGTATCCAATCATTGCAAGATAGACATGTATATATGTTATTAGTTGCCGTAGAGAAAAAAACGTTTTCGGTGTATTCAACAAAATTAGACTCATGTCGTTTTTAAAATATAGTGTACCGGGTGGGTTTGAGTCATGAGGGATAGTGAGCTTTGTGTATGCCGTGATGTTCAGGGTGAAAGCAGCACCCCGGAGCCCAGAGGCGACAGCGAGGAGCTCTGCCACGAGAACGGCCTGTCCCATTCCCTTAGTGACTCAGACACAGAGCACCTGTCAAGCTCCCTGGAGGCAGAACACAGGTGAGTCAGCACACACACACAGAACTCTTTCTGGATCAGCTTGCTACTCTATGGTGTAAAACCGATAGTACACACACAGTAAGTTGTATTTATGGCCTATTACAGGTTGCTGAAGGCCATGGGCTGGCAGGAATACCCAGAAAATGATGACAATTTCCTGCCCCTGACTGAGGATGAGCTTAGAGAGTTCCAGACTAAAACGGAACAGGTCTGTCTTTAGGTCCATGTAGACCGTGTTAACATTCCAGGAGGACAGAAACTATCCATCAAATCTGTCTGTATAACCAGGCTGCTTTGTAACGGTCTGATTTTCCAGATGAAGAGGAACGGTCTGCAGAGGAACGGAGTTCTCGTCCCGAGGGCGCGGTGTGTAACCCTCCACTTCACCCCCTGGAGGAGTGTGGCGGAGGCTCACCTGGAGGAGGGCTCAGAACCAGACACCAGTAGCAGCAGCCAGACCTCCGACGATGACGACTGCATCCACACCTGACGTAGCTTTACCCAACAACACCAAGACACCCTCCTGCTTCAAGTCTTCTGTCAGCTTCAGTTTAATAGCACCATTTTTTTTTTTTTTGTCGTTCTTGCACAAGGGAAAACCAATCATATCCCAGTGAAGGGGGAGTCCTCCTCCACCAGACGTCTTTTTCCCTGCGTTTCCACCTTCACTGCAGCCCCTCACCTCCCCTTGTTTCCTCGCTTTGTGGAACTGAGTGTTCAACAAAAGGGCAACAAATGCACACGATTCTGCTTTCAAACAGACTAACTCATTTCATTGATGATGCTGATGACAAATTAAGGATAATAAAATTGGTTCCTGACAAGCTGAGTTCTTTCCAAGATGAATCTGGTTTTGTTTCATGTTTCATTTCTGGTTCTAAATGCAGAAGATTTCTTTCTTACATGGATTGTATTCAAGTGAAGTGGTTAAGTCATACTGAGGACATAACTGTTCAGGCTAACCCAGAAACCCTGATGTGCATTCTCACATTATTTGTGGACTACTGTTACACCACAAGCTGCTTTTCACCATTTACATCCTGGATGTTGTGTCTTACCATTTCTAAGCCATTATGTGATTGAAGCTAACTTTTATTGACATACAAATCAAGCATACAGGTACACAATAACAGGTATACAAAAGTGGTAACGTACATAAATGCATATTTACAACCCCACACAACAGTAGATCAGCATCAGTATGAACGGTGGGTTGGCTTGGTTTGTTTCCAGGTGGCTACAGGATGCATCACTGTGGAGCTTCAGGATTCACTGGCTGCAGGTAGGAAACAGAAAACACTCAGCACAGTAGCATGGGGATTCAGGAATCTTTTAAATGAAGAACCTAGGGGTTTCATACACAAAAAAAGTAGGTGACCAGTTAAGCTTTGTGATCAGGTCTAATCTAGGCCTCACCTATTCACATCCGTCTTCTCAACCACTTTTCTGCAGTTCACAGGGGCCTGTATTTCTTGACGTCCTTAACTGGACTTTCATCTGGTTTCCTCTGACAAGTCATACACAAAAAGACATTGAGAAAGCAGTCTGTCAGTCTCCCTGGTTGTATGTGTATACACAAGGCAAGGTCTTAACCCTTGTGTTATCTTCGGGTCATTCTGACCCATCGGTCATTGTGACCCACCGTCGTATTGCGACAACTTTACCGCATACAAAAGCAAAGTGAAGCATTTTCTTTTAACCGTTGGGCTGTCTCAGACACCCCACATTGTTAAGGTTAAAATACATTTTTTTTTTTTTTTTTTTGTATTGGGTAAAAACAACGACGGTTCATTATGAACCTTTGGGTCATGTGACCCGAAGGCAGCACAACAAGAGCAGCTCATCGTATCCTCGACTGGCAGATCCACCACGTTATATGTACTCACCTTCTTCCTGACTAAGTGGGAGATATCAGATGCTGCTGACTTTGCGGGGGCATTTCCATTGGTGAATTTGACTGGGATCTGATTGGTGGAAAAAACAGGCAGAGACATTAATAGAGATTCCAGCTTGAGTGAGTGAAGAGCAGGGGTCACCTGGCAGGGAGGGTCTGACTTACCACTGATGCTGTGGCTGTGCCGTTTTGAGCACTTGGAGCTGGAAATGGTGATTCACCCGACTAAAAGAAAATGGAACAATCATTGTGACAGAGCTCTCACATCCACATAAGTCAAAACTCCCTTCAGTTTAGCATTCCTGTCACAGCTGGCACTTACAATTGTGTTATATACACTTCACCGCTAAGACCTAAGCAATCATATGAAGAGGTACACAACTCTGGGTGGAGCCTTCCCCCCCCCCCCTCAACTCAACTCACCAGTGCTCCCTGGATGGCCTCCGCTGCAGTGTTGCCCATCTTCAGGCCCTCTGACGCATCCTCAATCTTCTCCTTGATGTCGGGCAGCAGAGCCTTGAGCTCCTCCACCTCCTTCCTCTCCTCCGAGGCAGCCTCCGGTCCCTCGGCCTGCTCAATCACCACCTGGAGCTTGGCTGGAAGACACACAGCAGGCGTTAGCAAAAACAGGTGACACTTATCATGAGCCTTTGTGCCGTTCAGAATATCGACTAGCTGCCGTTTGTACGCCAATGCTGTGGTTTGTTCAAGAACTCAAGAAAGGAAGATCCTCACCCAGCCTGCTATTGATGACTGCAATGGAGCTGTTGAACTGCTCGATGGCCTGGCTGTACTGGTCGGTGAGGGTGAAGTTCAGGCCCAGCTGGCAGTGGGTCTCAGCCAGGAAACGGCTGTCATTGGGCAGGTGCTTCTGCTGCAGGGCCAGACACTCCTGGAAGTCCTCCACTGCCTGTGAGTAGTTCCCTGGGACAATCAGAAGACCAATGGTTAAGAACCAAGCTGTAGGAATATGTGTCTGAGTCTTCGAAAACAATATTTGACATCAGTAGGAGGACATAGCTTGATTCTAAAAGTATACCTGATTCAGCAGCAACTTCCCCAAGTTTTAGATGAGCCTGGGCTGCCAACAGCTGGTCCTCTTTACTTTCTTTCCTTTCAAACAAAAACAGGGATATATCAAACAAGGCAAGGTTTCACTAGTAGTTAGAGGCTGAAAGGTAGTAAGCTAGAACAGTACCTCTTGTAGATGACTTTGGCTATCTCCAACATCTCCCAGGCCAACTGTAGGTTGCCCACTTCCTCCTCATCATCACTGTCCTGATAAGAGTGGTGCATGATTGGTTTAGTATCATGACAACAACTGGACTACACAACAGGACCATGCCCGTGTTATTAGTTGAGTGTGTGACATGTCTTACTTTAATGTCTTCAATGGCCTCCTCTTCTGCTTCTCCATCCTGACCTTCAGAAAGACAAAATTAATTGTGGGTTAACCATCTGTGAACCATTGGATATGCATTTATCCTGTTTTGTATTTAAAAATGAATGTGCTATTACAGAGGCGTGTCCAAACTGTATGTAGGTGAGAACAGAAGTCCCTTACCCCCTTCCTTATCCTCCTCCTCTTTTTCTTCCTCCTCCGGGTGTTCCGCTGACGACTTCTCTGTAACACCGTTCAATCTATTTTGTTTTGTCTGTCCATCAGCTGGGGCTGCTCCATTAACGTGGCCGTTTGTCACTAGTTCCTTCTCCTTCAACCCACTCCCCTCTGAGTCTTCCTTTACTGAACTCTCCTCTGAATCCTTCTTCTCCTCCTCTGCCATGGCATCATAGACCTGGACCCTTAGCTCATCTCTGGTCTTCTCTGTCAAAACCAAAAAGACATGGCTAGGTTGGGGCATGGGGGGGGGGCGCCCCCCCCTAATATAATGGTAGGGGAAACACTGCACACGTCACATGCTAAATCATTTAAATGGTTACCATCAACATTTTCAGTGCTCTCAATGTTGGAGTCTTTGGGCTTCTCCTCCTCTGCATCCTCCTCAGGTACGCCCTCTAATGCGTTCCCCAGGACAGTGTTCTCCATCCTGTAACAACACGACATGGTTGTACCTTCTATAGCGCTCAGGTCCTTTGGGAAGATCAAAGTGTTGAGCACATCAAGGGTTCTCAAGACAACTCACCTGGCCAAATTCAGGAGAGCTTTACCACACAGGAAGAAAGCCTCTCCACACTCATCAGCAGTGTCTCCATATTTCTTGGCTCTGGAAATCACAGGTTGCAAAACAATTCGCCATTTCAACATTTACAACTCTTTCATTTCAAGGCCTTGTTGTGTCAACCCTGGCAATCTTGGGATGCTGTTGCACAACACAAACTATCCTAAATAAGTCCTAAATGAATTAATGCTACGTAGTTTGTAAAACACTCACAATATGCTACAGGCGTCCTGAAGAACGTTGACCGCTGATACTGCATCTCCCATGATGAGATGTCTCTTCCCAGTTCCAATCAATGTATTTGCTTCCTCCATTGTGTAGTTACCACTGAGGATTTAAAAGAAACACTCATTCCCGTTTCACGGTATCTTCATTGTCTATACTATGCGGCTGAATGAGGGATAGTATCTTCGACCTTAATCTTTGGACTTTGTCTGATTTTCCAGACGAGATTACGTTTCTTAAATGTAGATTACCTGGCTACTGTATCATAACGGTATCTAGCTATGCTACGATACTGAGAAATCGCACTATGCCTACAGTACTTAGTAAATTAGCTAGCTCTGTGATAGGTAGCTAGAGCTACCTAACACACAGGCTTATTCTACGCAGAACAAAAGAAAGCGATTGAAAAGTTTACATAGATTTAAAAGTTGACGAATATTAAATATATATAAATGTATACATACCGGATTTATAACAGAAAGTCTAATGAAAAAGTGCAATCACACGGTCAATATAATTCTGGATACACTGACTGCCTTCTTGCTACTCGACTATGCTTGTTGTAGTTTTTTCAATTTAGCGCGAAAACCTAGTTGTGGTTTCCGGTCTCCTTCGGGTCGATATCTACTTTGGAATACGTGGACGGTCGGGGCAATGCCAAATTTGTTTCCTTACTTGTACTTTGGGTTCACAGACATCCCAACCTTCAAAAACTAATTTCAGGGAGGTTACATAAGGCAGTGGTTCTCAATCCTGGTCCTCGGGACCTCGTGCCCTGCATGTTTTAGATGTTTCCCTGCTCCAACACACCTGATTCAAATGAATTTATATTATATTATTATGTATAATATATATAATATTAATTTATAGTAGCCTACCATATTATGTGTAAAATGTGATATAAAATGTGTTGTTTGGGGGTACCAACTCCCCAAAAGGCTAGGTTAATTTCACAGTAATTAATTGTAACATTGAAATCATATTGGGTGATATGATTTTATGAAAACCTTTACTTGGCTAACCATTTTTGTAAAGTAAAGGAAAACTGCACAGCCCAAGTTCAACGTTGTCAGACATTTTTGACACGCGTCTATGTTGCTTCACTCAGTGTATCGGCGCCTCGTCCATTACTGTTTATAACGTTAGCAGAACTACTTGGTTGGTGTTGCCATAGACATAATAATAATCTTTATTGTCTATGGTTGTTGCCTTCTCAGCGTGAGAAATACAACGTGTGGCGTGAGAGCGTGTGAACTGGTTGAAAAGCGTGTGTCTCACGGCCAATGCGTGAGTGTTGGCAGCTCTGTCTCAGCCTGGAAGACAGTACATCTTCATTGCGAGGAATGACAGAGTGAGAGTGTAGAATGATGGCCTGACATGCACTGTGGACAAGCTATTCAAGCTCAACTGGGTATGCAACTTGACTTATCCACCACAGCTCAGCAGTGTGTTCACCTTCTTTGAGTACATCTATTATTTGACCATTTCACCAACAGGAAAGCCAAGGTACTAGAGTTTATCCCAAAGCTTCAGGCTGCCCAGTAAATCAAAGGAGAATGTCTGACATCTGATTAATCAAATGAACTAAACTTCAGAGCCATAGCAACTAGGGTGACCAGAAGCATGACCATGACCACTTGGGTCCAAAAAGGAGGACAAAATGTCAAAAAGGTGGACAATCCCAAAAGGTTGTTGACCGGGGGGGTGGGGGCCATGAAATTAAAGATCCTGTAAAGTGGAATTTAAAATGAGTTTTAAGTTAATCACACCACAGAAGAATATGTTGTTAACTACCCATCCAAATTTGAAAAAAATAAAACAACGCCGGACGAAATCCAGACGTCTGGTCACCCTTTGCCCAGATGCTGCTCAAGAGTGGATTGGAGAGTGGCCACACCAAAAAAGACCGGCCAGCCCTGCATACAACTTTGCAATTCCAATCCAAAGTTTCAAAATCCAAAGTTTATTGTTAATTTGAATGAAATTGTTATTGTGTAGTCGCTAATCCTATATTTTAATTTTGAGGAAAATCAAATTACTATAAAGAGGAGTTGTATGCCAGAGATAAAGTTTTTATCACAGTGTTCCATGTTTCTCCAGACAAAATAAACCTGAGAAACATACACCTCTCACCAAATGATCACCATTACATATGCAGAGTGGATATTAGGACAGACAAAAGATTTCCTTTATATGTAAAATCTGAGTTCTCATTAACTTGGAGCTGTTTCCTCCAGATCCCCCATTGGCCAACCATACTTGATCGTGGGCGGAGACTAGACAGAGAAGACATCTTATGGCTCCAGAGAGACTCAATCAGAGAGATTACAGAGAGAGACTCAACCAGAGAAAGCAGTTCCCAGTGAGAGGATCAACCAGAAAGAGCAGTAACCAGAGAGAAACAAGCTTCTAGAGACTAGATCCAAGACAGAATCTAGAGAGACCAAACAGAGAACAAAGAGAGACCAGAGTTATGGAGACACATCACTGCGACTCTTGTGGGAAGAGCCTTTCCTCATACAGTAGCCTCAAGAAACACATGATGATCCACACTGGAGAGAAGCCCTACAGCTGTGACCTCTGTGGTAAAACTTTTAGCCAGGCTGGTACTCTCAACGTTCACCGCAGGATCCACACTGGAGAGAAGCCCTACAGCTGTGACCTCTCTGGTAAAACATTTAGCCAGGCTAAAACTCTTAACAGTCACTGCAGGATCCACACTGGAGAGAAGCCCTACAACTGTGACATCTGTGGTAAAACCTTTAGCCATGCTAATACTCTTAACAGTCACTGCAGGATCCACACTGGGGAGAAGCCCTACAGCTGTGACCTCTGTGGTAAAACCTTTAGCCATGCTAATACTCTTAACAGTCACTGCAGGATCCACACTGGAGAGAAGCCCTACAGCTGTGACCTCTGTGGTAAAACCTTTAGCCATGCTAATACTCTTAACATTCACTGCAGGATCCACACTGGGAAGAAGCCCTACAGCTGTGACCTCTGTGGTAAAACCTTTAGCAATGCTGGTAATCTCAACATTCACCACAGGATCCACACTGGAGAGAAGCCCTACAGCTGTGACCTCTGTGGTAAAACCTTTAGCCATGCTAATACTCTTAACATTCACTGCAGGATCCACACTGGGAAGAAGCCCTACAGCTGTGACCTCTGTGGTAAAACCTTTAGCAATGCTGGTAATCTCAACATTCACCACAGGATCCACACTGGAGAGAAGCCCTACAGCTGTGACCTCTGTGGTAAAACCTTTAGCCAGGCTGGCCACTTAAGAGGTCACAGCAGGATCCACACTAGGGAGAAGCCTAAAGCTCAAAGAGACACCTGAATATCCACAATAGAAAAACCCCAAAGCAGTGATGTCTGGGCCCAAGCTATCCCAGCAGTCACCACCTGAGAACATTTCTGTATGACCCACAGCTGGAAGAACTACTGGCCTACACCTACTGGGACAGCACATGCAGTAACACCAGATCTACAGTCCAACATGACTGCACACACACAGGAAATGATACTCTACCCCTGTAATGACGGAGGGAAGCTTTGTCATACTGGGTAGAAACCTGATGAACTCTGGCTGACCACCTTTCTGTTCTGAAGCAATTGAATTCAAGCACCTGGAATTTTCCGTTGATGATCTAATATTGTAAATATAGGAGGTGTTGAGGGGCGTGTGGGTCGTTCCAAACGCAAAATGACATGTATTAGCATTTCCTGTGATAGTAGACTTGGTGGTTCTGATTTAGAGGGTTACTGTGTCTCTCACCAAGTGATCATTTGCTATGGTTTTTCAGACCATATTGAATATATTTCAGACAATATTGACTGATTATGTTGAATCTGTCTATATTTACTCTGACTATATAGATGTCCTGTTGTTCTATGAACATTTTTCTGCTGTTCTTTATACATACCCTAGTTGTTGCTTTGGATAAAAGTGCCTGCTAAATGAATATTCATTGATTCACATCGATACTTCATTATCACTTGGTGTCAGTTTGTTAGCTTTGTTGGTAAATGTAAAGCATTTTGTCAAACTTATTTGAAAAGTGATATACAAATAACGTTTTCTGAAATACCTTCTCTATCTTGGTTGATTTGTTTTGTGACAGTTCACCTAAATTGGGTGAAGTGTGTTTCCAAAATACTTGTGAACATAGGACAGAAGTTATTGACATGTTTACAGAAGTATGTTATTCTCAGCATTGGATGTCCATTCTGCTCATGAACAATAAAACACCATTTAAGCTTACTTAGATGGGCTTGTAGATGTGAAGGAATTCACCTATACACTTCAAGTATCATAGAAATCTATTTGCTCAATTGGATACCAAAATAGGCAGAAGCTATTTCAATAATTACTTGTCCGAAACAAACATCCTGAATAATGTTGCTGATGACCAGTCCAATGCACACTGATCTTCATCAGAGTAGGGACACACATTCTCTGTATTTACATTCGCAAGTCAAGGGTCATGAGACTGAATGGTTGTAAAACAAAGGGGTTAATTGTCCTATTTACCAGATGATAGCCTGATAACAGGGCAGTTTACACATTTCTCTCCTACATCACTGGAATCTTCTCATACAAACTGTATTTTACCCTCCAAGTTAGTTTAGATTTGATCTCATTAGACTATTGCATAACCTTCTGTGTGTCTATAATATAAACGTAGATAAAGTTCCTCTTTGTTTGGGTTAAATGAGTGTCTTCAGATGTGAAATTTGCATCCGGGACAGAAGTTACTCACAAACAAGTGGAAACTATGAAAGTTTTCTTATTTGAGTCAAGTTCCTCTAAGGATACAATGTTTCTCCTTATTCAACTGTCTATGGCTGTCTGCCTTCTTGTGTGTATGGAGACAAAGAAGACTGTGGAACAGAGATGTGTTAAACACCAACTTTATGGAAGAGTTCTGGGTACATTGGGAGCTTTTATCATCAAAAGGGCAAAGCTGCCTCAATTAACAGGGCGAGGGAGATGGCCATAGGCCTAGTCTAGGCATGTAGGGCAATTGACAAAAACAGACATAACAGCAATGCTGTTCATTAGCCAAATTGGATGTGGACCAAGTGAAGCCTTTCTGACAGTAACCATTGGTCTGTCCTCTCAGCAGGAGCCATCTCAACATCCAAAAAAGAATGTGGCAGCAATTAAAACTGTATTTGGACAAAAACACTGTAGAACATCTTTGTTTGGATGGGGTCAGATGGCTGAGCGGTTAGGGAGTCAGGCTATTAATCAGAAGGTTGTTGGTTCGATTCCCGGCTGTGCAAAACGACGTGTCCTTGGGCAAGGCACTTCACCCTACTTGCCTCGGGGGAATGTCCCTGTACTTACTGTAAATCGCTCTGGATAAGAGCGTCTACTAAATGTAAATGTAATAAGACAACTCTCCCCGGTCCTGCCCTGGGGGGAGCCTGTGGCCGAGCCCTGGGCAGCGGTTGTTTTATCTTCCGCTTTGTTGTGTTCAGAGCAAAAAATGATGTTAAGGATGAGTGCCCGGCAGAACTAGCATTATCCTTGTGCCGTTCTGTAGTAGGGTGACCAGACGTCCGGATTTCAAATTTGATTGAACTGCAAAAGCATTACAGATACATGAGATGCAAGCCTCTGGCCTACAGAGTGTTTAATCTGAGTCTACACACTTTGTATTGTGAAGCCGTTGGGAAGCTTGGATCATTTATATACATTTGCAGGATGTCCCATTTTATATATTATGTGTAAACGTATATTAAACTACATGAACATAAACTCCATTATTAAACTCTACACACCTGCGTCCAATTCAGTTATTTTAGACAACCCAGCCAAGCTACTAAGATCCCCAAACACAAGCTGACAACCCAGGTAACAGAGAGCCTCCTTGCTGTCAGTGCCTGCTGTGAGGGGACTGATCATGTGAGCCTCCTGCTGGCTGGCGCACTGTGACAGCCCTGTCTCTGCAGGCCTGGACTTGGCATCCAATCAAGCTCACACTGAGACTGATTACACTCTTGATCTTCCATGCTTCGACAATGCACTCTGTAGACCATATACATCAAGCCTGAAAATAATATTCTCAACAGTGTTGAGAATATTATTTATTCTTATTTTTATATATATTTTATTTTATATTTAAATTGTTGTATTCTTAGATTGTTTAGGTCTTAGAAATAGTTAAACTTTTGTACTTTTACTTAATTTAAGATCTGTATATGTTTAGTGTTTTGCACCTCCCTGCCACAATAAATTCCGTGTTTGTATAACATACATGGCGAATAAACCAAATTCTGATTCTGATTCAGAATGTCTGTTCAGTTGTAAATGCATTTGTTTGGAGCTTTCAGGAACAATTGTGTTATTCTTAAGAGGAAAATGGACTTGTGAATGTCGCAGTGTGACATTTCCTGTGTGAATATAAGGTTTTTCATATTGATTTCTTGTCCCCCCCAAAAATCCTCACAGGAAATTGAATTAATTTGCATTTTTGTGTAGGGAGGCTTCCTTTTTATGAGGGCAGTAAAGACAGGATGCACACAAGCGCTCTTCAAAGAGCTAATTACTGTGGAATTAGTGGTGGGCCTGATGTTGTATTTATGGCTATGTTGTGTGTTGAAAGATGAGCACAGAGGCAGCAGGCCTCGTTTGATCTGAACCTCACCGCTGCAGTTTTAATAAGAGCTTATTGTGTGTCCCCTCTTATCAAGCCCTTCATGTGGTGTCCATAGCAACAACACGCAAAGACATCACTGGGCGACAGCAGGCAGAGGTGGAGTGGCAAGCCCATGCCTAACAGTGTGCTGCAGATGACAATCAATGCGCTCTTCCAGGTCCAGAGAACATAGAAAAGTACACTACCCATTCTATACTCTTTCCAGAACACAGAAAAGGAATGGCAGGACCGTTTTTATTTTAGTAGTGCAATAAATATTAGGTGCAGCCGTGAAATCTGGAGTATTGTGTAATGTACTTGGGTGTGTTGGCTTAAAGGGCTTCTAACCTTCAAATACCAAACCAGGGAACAAGGAAGTAGACCAGAAATATACTACTCAGTGTACTGTGTTGCAACTATGTACCACACTCCATGTGAATCGCTCCACATGAAAGGAAACAGTTTCGGCTATTGACACATTACTGGTATTCCCTAAAGGAGAAATTAAAACCTATTTTTTTCTTTTTCTGGATTATGCTTCTAACACTGTAGTATGAACTATCATTCAAGGGGAATAGCCAAAACACAGATGGTACATTTTGAGCCTTTTCACTATTGAGTGGTAAACAAATATTTGCTGAAGTAGAATGTCTATATTTGAACGGCATAACCATAATACTTCACAAACAACTTTACATGAGAGGGCATGTCATAAAGTGGATTAGTTGAGATGGTTTAAACTATCTTTGTGGGTCTGTGAGTCACATGCTGCTGAACCACATGCCTCTGTGACCACTACATGGCTATTGACCTGGATTAGGATGGGTTTTGTCAAGGGTAGTTTATTGTTCTCTAATTCAAAACATGGCTATGTGAAGGTAATCATTTATTACTGGGCAATAAAGTGATAGAGACTGACTGTTGCAACAATCTTAATTTATATGACTGTAACAGAAGGCTATCATTTTGATGGTTGTGAAAGTCATGGTTTGGACTAACTCATCATACCACCACCCATGTCTTGATCCTGGTGAATTGAGAACACTTTTTACACCACTGGAATGTTGAGAAAATGTGCTAAGTCATGCTTGTATGAGGTAGCCGAATAGTCCAATAGACTGAATGAGTGTGGGTCGTGGCTATGTCAGGGTTCTATCATCGCGAGAATTGAACTGGTCTTATATATTTTAAACCGATTCCGCCCCTTTCTCGTACTTCTTTCCAAAGCTACAACTGACGGACAGAAGCTGAGGTAGGTCACCACACATTCAATTTAAAAATAAAAAACATAAAAATAACATGTTTTAGATATATTTATCAATCAATACATTTCGTAATCAGACTAATTGTGTACGTGGAAGCAGCACTTCCACGTACAGCACTACACATCTGTCAATTTCATGATCATTTGAATAATTTTTGTGCAGCTTCTGTAAATGGCTTGTTCTCGGCATTTCCTTTTCTTCGTACTCAATGGAATGGTAACTTGTTGCTTAGAACAATGCTTTTCGCTTTCACTTGACATGCAGGGTTCAATTTAACTCAGTAGCCT
Source organism: Osmerus eperlanus (assembly GCF_963692335.1). Classification (NCBI taxonomy): domain Eukaryota; kingdom Metazoa; phylum Chordata; class Actinopteri; order Osmeriformes; family Osmeridae; genus Osmerus; species Osmerus eperlanus. Next base: position 4,201,448 of record NC_085033.1, read on the forward strand.
ATCATAAGGAACATGAATTATCTATTTATGTCTAGAAAATAAAGTTTTGCGAAGAATGTATACAATTATGCGATACCACGGATTTATGAGATTCCAAAGTGCAGTCAAGCGATTCAATAGGACCTTGAACATTGAACGCAAGTAAGTGCAGGACTTTGGTTCTCATCAGTTACCTTTGCCGATGTCCCCCAATTCTCAGGGTAGACGAGATGTCCTATTGCTGAAATGGGTTCCCCTTCCTTCGTCAACAAACATCAGCGTGTGCAAATTAATGTCTGAGTGAAACTTGCGATGTTTTCAGTTCACTTTCAAAGTCTTCCTGATTTGGGCAATACAGCTCCCAGATCACCTAATGCAGAGCTTTTCTATGTGTAGATGGAAAATCATGTAGTATTACACTGGTGTGCAGCCTAAACTTGTAACAGTGTTATTAAATAGAAGGTATTGTCCCCAGAGTCAAAAATGGCTGCAGGCAATGCACACATTGGAAAACTGGCACCTGACTTCACAGCCAAGGCAGTGATGCCTGATGGCCAATTCAAAGACCTCAAGATCTCCGACTACAGAGGTACCAAACAGCATTTAATACACCAGTTGGATCCACATTGTACAATGCAATATGCTTGAATGTGTAATATGTACTGTAAAAAAGCACAGGAAGGAGAGATGTGTATTTTGCTGAGAGATGTGTATTTTACATACTTCCCTGCTGCTGCAGGGAAGTATGTGGTGTTCTTCTTCTACCCCCTGGACTTCACATTTGTGTGCCCTACTGAGATCATCGCCTTCAGCGATGCAGCAGATGAGTTCAGGAAGATTGGCTGTGAGGTCATTGGCGCCTCTGTGGACTCCCAGTTCTGCCACCTTGCCTGGTAATCGAACCCTGATACTTTAATCAAACAGCCTTGACGCAGACTGTTATTGCCTGTAATGTGTGTCTGAGTATTTAGAAATACTGAGCTATGACAGTCTCTGCCTTTTGTGTGGCTACGCTTCTGACAGGACAAACTTGCCTCGCAAGCAGGGAGGTCTGGGTCCCATGAAGATTCCTCTGGTGGCAGACACACTGCGTTCCATCTCCCAGGACTACGGCGTACTGAAAGAGGACGAGGGGATTGCCTACAGGTGGGGATCAGAGTGTAGAATATAGGCTAAACTGCACTCTGTGTGTTTCTGCAGCCTGACACTGTTATAATATGTCCCTGTATTTGCAGAGGCCTGTTCATTATTGATGACAAGGGCATCTTGAGGCAGATCACCATCAACGACCTTCCAGTGGGGCGTTCAGTAGATGAGACCTTGCGTCTGGTCCAGGCCTTTCAGTTCACCGACAAGCATGGAGAAGGTAGCTTTAATCTTTAATCTCTGCATTCATTCCATTATTTTAATACTGACAAGCCACTATCTATCTTCAAACCAAAAATCTCTCACAGAATAGACTTGAATGCAAACTCAAATATAGTTACAACTTTTTAGCTAAACAATTCAATTGTGGCCTACATTCATGTATTCTCTGCCGGCAAGAGATGGGAACAAAGTGTGACCTGCTATCAAAGCCAAAACATTTTACCATTTCATGTTTGCTTGTTTCAGTCTGTCCTGCCGGCTGGAAACCAGGAAGTGACACCATCAAGCCCGACGTCCACAAAAGCAAAGACTTCTTCTCCAAGCAGGAGTAGGAAAACAAGGGTGTGCAGCGTACTGTAGGAGAGATAGAAGTTATATTTCAAAAGAACATCATTAACAGTAGTGTAGTCTATTCTATTATAACCTCCTTGAGTTTACCACTGTGCCTGTCGGGCAAGGTGGGAATATGGCAGCATCTCTTTATTTGTCATTTATTTTGGGTGCACATTCTGATCAAAGTTAGAAAAGTATGTTGGTGTATTCCATAGACTGTACAAACAAGGTCTATTCTGTTGCAGTATTGCAACATTTTTGTGTATTTGTTTTTGTGTATTTGACTATCTGTTTTGTTATCTCATATAAAAAATACCAGTCATGTTTTTTTCATTTGCAGCCTTAAACTTGAAACATTAAATGTAATTCGTAAAATAAAGACACTTGACAAAAAAAAAAAAAACTCCCATTTTAATCATATGTTTTGCAGAATGTTAAAATGATATGGTATTTACTCTATCCTTTGTTGTCTGTCAATGCCAAAATCCCATAATTTGATCATTTTCTCGTGTAGATGCTGAACAGGCTACAACTCGTGTTGTTTTGGTTACCTAAAGCTTTTAGTTTATTCAAAGAGTATAAGCACTAGAAGCTGCTTGTATTCTATGGAGGACCAAACCTGCCATATTTACAAATGAATGAATTAATAAATAAATATCCACATCCATGCATTTAGACAGAAATAAACGAATATATGTATTAATTAATGCACAATTGTCAATCAATAGTTACATATATTTTACATTTATGTATGTATTTATTTTTGTATTCATTTATTTATTCATTTATTGATTGATTGATTTATTCATTCATTCTTTTATTTATTTATTCATTTATTTATTCATTCATCTATTTATTTATTTATTCATTCATTCATTGTTCCCAATATGATAATGAGAGGAGGCCAGTAGGCGTGGAAACTGACGTTCAGACATTGCAATCAATCCAGAGCCATAGATTCAATCTAGCTAACGCCTGGGACACACTGGCTGCGAAGCGGATATCGTTTTTATGGACAACATAGCCTACATGGCCAGGCTGGCCGACCTCGTTGAAAACAAAGATTCAATTCACCATATGATATTTGGATAAACAAACATGTTATAAAGAATTGACTACGTTAGTTGTGGGCTATCACTTAACACCCAACTTCACTACGCTAAACATTTAAAAATAAAAAATCCTGATTGTTGATTGTCAAACCAACATTTTTGTCCTGTGTGTAAGAGCGAGATAGACGATCTGTCATAGCCCCCAATCAAGCAGAAGAGACATTTGTGAAGATTGACGACACAAAGTTAATCATCGAAGATGAAATGTAGCTTAGTCCTACATGGAGTTGTATGCCCCACAGCACGTATTTTACAAAGACTACGGCAACAAAAGCCAAACATTGCCACGTTATGTTGGGACTGGGATGCTGTTGCGACGGTTGTTGGAGCAACAAGTTGCCTAATTAGCCTGTAGCCTATTCCATGTTTATGTACAATGTCAGCTTTATATGTATATAAGGAAAGCTCAGAGAAGGTGAAAGGCTTGGTGACCGGCGTGGAGAAATGCGCGTCTAGTGTGAACAGCATCGCGTCATTCGTAGCAGATTGTGGCGCTTCAGGGCGCTTCGCAGCCAGTGTGTCCCAGGCGTTAGCTAGATTGAATCTATGGCTCTGGATTGATTGCAATGTCCGAACGTCAGTTTCCACGCCTACTGGCCTCCTCTCATTATCATATTGGGGACAATGAATGAATGAATGAATGAATGAATGAATGAATAAATGAATGAATTAATAAATAAATGAATAAATCAATCAATAAATCAATAAACGAATACAAAAATACATACATAAATGTAAAATATATGTAACTATTGATTGACAATTGTGCATTAATTAATACATATATTTGTTTATTTCTGTCTAAATGCGTGGATGTGGACATTTATTTATTCATTCATTCATTTGTAAATATGGCAGGTTTGGTCCTCCATAGTATTCAACTAGATTATCACGTAGGCCCTATGCATCAAATCCGTCAGCTGATAGGCCTAGCCTACATAGTTTGACGTTGTGTGTCAAATGAGTTCGTCTCAATAAATAAGGGTTTTCTGAAATTACACATTTATGCCCATATGTTCTCATGGTTATGACAACATTTTCCTCAATTTCAATAGGTAATTTAATTTAAGATTCTGGAAACAGCGTTCCCAACTGCTACGAGTTCACGTGATTCGCGCCGATAGACTTTTTCTGTTGCTTTCATACCTCAGTGTTTTTAGCTAACCGGCTATAATCAAACTAAGACTAAATTAAGCTATTTGAACACCTAACTGCACAGTTAGTTGATTTAATAAGGTAGGAAAGCCACTGTGAATCAGTTAGATAAGAATTGCAATGATGTCAAAGTCAAAGATGTGCAACAGACCGAAAAAGCAAGAGACTGCCCAGGTACTAGTATGAACAATGATCGACTTTGGGCTGTGCAGTTTTGAGGAAATATTTCTCATTCTCTCCATGCGGCATATGTGTATATTTACTCCTGGGAATTTAGTTTTTCTGCTTGTTTTGTTTTTCTGCTTGTTTTGTTTGTACTTTTCTTCAAGATATTCAAGTGGAAGTCAATTGATTGTTGTATAGTCCGTTTACTAGGTTAGCCTTGTCGACAGCACACTAGCTAACTCGGGTCAAGTAGCGCCCTCAGGCGGTTTCTCTATTGTGCAATTGTGATTTTCATTTCTGTTTTAGTGGACGAAGTTATTTGAGAACGACTTGAAAACCCAAGAACAGTCAGAGGTCTTCGTAAAACGAATGATGGCCCTGGCTGTGTCCTCCATTACATACCTCAGAGGAATATTCCCAGAGGACGCCTACAAATCTAGATATTTGGAAGGTTGTTTTTCCTGTTTTGAAAATAATACAAGGACAAACTATGAATATTTTTAGACATTGTTTTTCACAATGAAATAACTTTTAAAGATATATGTTTTCCAGATTTATGCATCAAAGTATTACGAGAAGATTGTGCAACACCAGGTGCACGCAAAATAGTGAAATGGTAAAGATCTAAAATATTTAAGATGCAGTACTTGATGAAATTGTGGTCCTGATAACACTAAGTAAGGAAGGTTTATTTTGACATCATATATTTACTAGGATGATGGGCAGCTTTGACGCATTACACAGGAGATATGTAAGTGCAACATGAAGTGCTTTTTAAGTATTTGTAGTGTCACAATTTGTCTGCATTACTTATCACTAAAGGTTGATGTATATTTAAAATCTATTTCTCAGCTTCAGGTTGCGTTTATTGGGGTAGGTGACTCTTTCTTTACAACATCCATTGTATTAATATTTATTACAACATTTAACTCAATAATAGTTAAGTACAGTAGAAGTATAGCAGTCCTCAGTCACCATTTATTTTTATTTGTTCCATCTAGAAACTTTGTTTTTATTTTAATCAAAATGTTATGTTTTTCTATCTGTAATGCGTAATTGCAGGTCCACACTAATCCAGATGACCCCAATGTAAGTCCTCTGCTGAAAACATACTGATTAACACTCACTGGATATATATTCAGGAAAAAGTTGTTTCCATTTTACAGACTCCAGAAAGTACTCTTTTCGCTGGAGTGCCATGAGTTAACCTTGTCATCTACTGATCTCTTCTACAGTCCATCATTGAGTCCTACCAATTCAAATTCAGATACACAGACCAGGGCCCACAGATGGACATACTCAGGTGATACGTTATCTCCCACCCAACTGCCACTCCTGTCTCTCTTTCACTCCCTCCCTCACTCCTGACTGCTTCGATTCCCCTTCAACTCCACAGCAATAAGGATGCGGAGATGAAGGTGACCATGGAGGACACCAAAAAAGCATCGGTCCTCCTGACCAGGAAGTTGTTCCTCCTCTTGCAGAACCTGGACATCCTCCCCAACGATGTGTGCCTCACCATGAAGCTGTATTACTATGACGACGGTGAGGAAACCCTGTCGCTGACGCATGTTTCATTTCATTTGAGGTGACAAACCAGGGCTGAATTTTTTAAAAGTATTGCGGTCATCTGCTGTATAGTAGGCGAACGTTATTACCAACAGAAATTAACAGGAGCAAACGACCCACCCTCATTCAATGTACTACAATGAATTCCCCACTAAGCTGGAGTTTGGAAACTAGGCTCCTTCAACCATATTTCCTATATTCTAGTCACCCCAAGCGACTATGAGCCTCCTGGCTTTAAAGAAGGTGTGTGTGACACCCTTTGGTTCGAGGGCATGGCCGTCCACTTCCGGGTAGGTGAGGTGCAGACCCCGTTCCACACCCTGAAGGTGCGGGTGGCAGCGGAGCAGGGCCGCGTGGAGAAGCTACAGGAGGGGAAGCACCTGAGGGAAAGCGAACGGGCGTCAGCTGAAACCCAAAGCACTGTACTGGAGATAGCCGCTCAGGCTGGGGTGCGTTCACAAATACACTTGCTCTAATGTGAATTATAAGGAAATTAATGAATCATGTGTTGTATGGACACAGAATCCTTGTGTTTCATGGTGCTTATTCACAGGCCTCTGACCCTGAGGGATTACGAGAGGAGGATTTTCCATCTGAGGATGGTAAGGATTCATAATCACTCAGGCAAACCCAGCTTCATTAACTCACATTATATGAGGTGTGGGTAGCTTGAATTGAAGTTTACATGACATGTTTACTGTTTTACAGAGTCTGCGCAATTCAAGAAACCTCAAAAAGCTGCAACAAAGGTACAGTATACTCTGACTAAACAGCGTAATGTGCATATCATAATTTGGAATATCACAACATTTTTTCAATTGGGTGCAGAGGAAAGCAGGTGCCAACAAGCTCTCAAGAAGGAAAGGAATGAGAACTGAGCCATGAGCCTTGAGCATGGCACCCACTAGTGTTGTTAAATGTTATTCACCAAACATGTTCATGACTGTTCCAATTCTTATTGACTGGCCACTACTCATTTAGTTTAAGTATTATGTTGGTTGAAGTTCCTTTATACCAAACGGCTATTGTATTATTATCAAACTAATGAAACTGATGTTACAATTTTACTTGGCTATAAAACATATTTGTACTCTACTATTCAAGACCATCACCTAATGAAATAGATAAAATATTTGTAATCCATTTAACTAGATTTTGTATATGAAATGAATGGAATAAAAGTATTAAACATGATATCATTCCTGTCCATCAGTAAAATAAATAGTTATGAAAAAAGACACATGTAAAAGTATTTTGTATGTGGTATATCATTTGTATCAAATACTGTACAATTTCATAAAAAAGCTATTAAGTAATGATGCTTCCGTCAGGAATACTGTTAATCACTTGCTGCCAAGTTCCCTGGCTCTCCACCACTTGGTGGATAGATTTGAGCAGCTACCTAAGATTTGACTTAGATGTACAAATCACTGGCTACAATATTAAGGCACCTTCATGACGATTCAGTTTGGCACAGTTGGTCATTTTCTTAAATTCCCCTTATAATAATTTGCATCAAAAAGCAGAGTTGAAGTCTTAGCTAACAAAATCTGACTCACAGCCTTCATTCAAATACCAGAGTAAGTTTTAACATTTCTAGAACCTGTTCAGCTATTTGACTACAAGCCAGCATATACCCTTCCTGGAATAGAAGCATCACTTCCTTGGGGTTGTCTTCAAAAGAGGCTGTCCACGTCACTCATCTCAACAAAGACAGTCTTCAGTTGGGAGTAGAACTCTATGGTCACCTGACCGTTCTCCCTCCCAATGCCTATAGAAAGACAAAAGTGACACAGTGTCAAGTGTCTAGTATATTACTGTGCATTGTTCCGGTGCCATCTTGAGGAGGACACGTCATTTTCCGTGTGAGTTATGGATACAGTACCGGACATTTTGTACCCTCCAAAGGGCACCTCCACAGGAGTGATGTTGTAGTTGTTAATGAAGCATGTGCCGGCGTTCAGATGCTCCACCACACGATGGGCTCGACTTACATCCCTACAGGCACACACGCACAAAGCTACTCAATACACAGAAACACATTGTTTTCCGCAACAGTCAACAACCTGTTAAATGTTGGTTGGTTCACCGATTCCAGTGACAGCCATTTATGACTTGACTACCTGGTAAAGACACCGGCAGCCAGACCTAGGGTGGTGTCATTGGCCCTCTGAAGCACCTCCTCCTCAGTCTCAAAGGACAACACAGACATGACAGGCCCAAAGATCTCCTCCTTCACACACGTCATCTCATCCCTACAACCGCCTTAACAGAGCAGAGGTAGGGCCAAGCAGTGCCTTAAAAAGATGGGAAGCCCTTCCTTAACAACAGTGTTAAATGTGTCCATAGATTTCAAATGGCCCTGGGGCCAGCCTACCCAATACACAGGGGGTCATGAAGTATCCACCCCTGAGTTTAGGATCTGCTGGAACAAATGGCTCGCCTCCACACAACACGGTGGCGCCCTAGTTTAGGAGTTCAGTGTTAGTCAGCTCAGACTGGGCCAACAGCCATGTCAAATTTACCACAACCGATTTATCCCAACTGGTTTGATTCCCATCTACAATATTCCTACTGCAAAGGGTGATTTAATTAGCATGTAACGACAGTTGAACCTCTTTCCTGGCCTGATCCACGAAGCCTAGCACTCTGTCCAGGTGTGGCCGGTTGACCAGTGCTCCCATACGGGTGCTTTCTAAGAGAGGGTCCCCTATCTCAATGGCCTTGGTCCTCTTCACAACCTCCTCTAGGAACTCAGGTAGGATCTGGCTCTGGACGAAGACTCTGGTTCCGTTGCTACACACCTGCAAGGGACAAAGTAGGAATATAACCTAAAAGATTGGTTTTCCTCCTACCCAAATGTCCACTTGCTTCATAAAGTTCAAGTGATATGGAAGTTGGTCTCATAAGTTTTGAATGTCAGGGTCTTACAAATTCCCTGCATGTGCTCAAGACATGTTTTTTAGATCAATTAAAACACATTCAGACCAGCCACCGGGCTGTAAAGTTTCAATCATCACACCCACCTGTCCTTGGGACAGGAAGTTAGCCATGAGAGCCCCTTTCACTGCATTGTACAGGTCGCTGTCTTCAAAGATGACCAGTGGAGACTTCCCACCCAGCTCCAGAGTCACTGGCTTCACACCTTTGGATGCCATCGCCATAATCTGTGGGTCAGGACAGACTTCATATGAAAATCTGATGTTGTGCCACCAAATCCAGGGCTCAGTGTGAGGGTAATATTATTTCTATAGTACTTTACCTTCTTGCCTGTGGGCACACTACCAGTAAAGGATATCTTTGCCACAGTGGGGTGGTGACAGAGAAGGGTGCCCGTCTCCTGGCCGCCCTGCACTACATTGAACAGCCCCTCTGGTGCCCCGGCCTTGGCATAGATCTCAGCCAGCATCACAGCTGTAACCGGTGTCACCGGGGAGGGTTTAAACACCATGGAGTTCCCTGGAGGAACGAGACACGGCAATGAGGAAGTGGGTCAGCAGTCTTTTTATATTACAGTTGTCTATAGTCGATAATTAAAACAGTTATAACTTTGTATACACATAGTAGTTATACTGTATATAAACATTTGCAAATATAACTACAAGGAGAGTTTTGTACCACAGGCCAGAGCTGGGGCGGACTTCCAAGCTGCTATCTGGAAGGGGTAGTTCCAAGCACCAATCCCAACACAGACCCCCAAAGGCTCCCTCCGTGTGTAGGCGAAAGAACCCCCTGGTAGCTGCACATGCTGACCTTGAGGAAAAACACAAAGTGAGGACCACCATCATCACAATCTTCAGGCGGAACACTAAACAGCCTCATTAAGGTAAGTGTACCGTACCTATAGACCTATAGACCTGTAAACTTTAACATGTTACACAGCCTCTGAAGTAAAGATGTAAAATTATGACAAACCCAGATTCATGCAACAGTCAAATAATCTCCCCTTTCAACTTCCCCAATGTCAACCCTATATTTCCCAGTGGATGTAGGATGAGCTTGCTAACCTGCCAGAGTGCTGGCCACCCCTGCATAGTACTCTATACACAGCCTGGCAGAGTCCACATCCAGACGGGCTTCTGTGATGGACTTCCCGTTGTTTACAACCTCCATCTCTGCTATCTCCTCACGCTTATCCTGCCACAAAATAACACAGCACGTCAGAAAGTGTTGCGCTTCCTGTAGACTCTACGTCTTGGCATTGTGGATGTACTAACTGTCTGGGTGGCGTACCTCGATGATGTGAGCAGCCTTAATCATGACTCGTGATCTCTCCATCCCTGACATTCGGCTCCACTCCTGGAAGGCAGACTGGGCGTTCTTCACAGCCTGGTCCACCTCCACTGCACCACAAGGCTCCAGTTCACATAGGACCCTCCCTGCAAGCACGGTACAGTTCAATGACAGTGGAACAAAGTAGGGTCTGCTAGTGAAAACACATGCCTCCATTTTATAAGGGGATATGCCACATTTCCTCCCTGACAGTATTACATTCATTGGTTCATCAATCCTTCAAATATGATTTGCTGAAAGTTATGACTGGTTTGAAGTACATTATTTTAGATCATGACAATTAAAAGCCATAGTCAGACAGGAAGTAACTTCCGACCAAAGTCTAATTATGTGAAAAAAATTGCAATCAATTTCTGCAGTCAATTGTTAAACTTTAGACTACCAGTGGCAGGCTCGTAAACTCGTGTAGTGTTCGATGCATCCCTGATCCTCACGCGGTCTCCACACCAAAAGTTGAGAGGAACTGTTATGTCGAAGGTCCCCGTTGAAGCATATTGTCTCACCGCAGAATTAAGAGCACCGGGTTTGAGCTTCCGACATTTAATAAATCTTAGATACATTACTTCAGCCCCTGCAACATAAAAGTAGATAATACATTCACGTAAACATCCAACTTGACTCATCGACATGTTATGAAGGTAAACTTCAGCAAAGATCCAACAACCATACGCCTCGAAAAGCAAAAAAACTTGCATTTGGTGGGCCACTGCATGGCACAACAGTCTTTTATCAATTAAACTTACTCTTAGGACGTTTTTTAAAGCCGATGTACGTCTTGATATCACTAGTTTCACAAACTGTCAATTTGCAATGTAGCCAACTAGCCATAATAGTAGGCGTCTTACGTAAACTACGACACTCACTGGCTACAAGCGATTGGTTGTTTGCGCGATCATACAAAGAGGACATGGGTTAATTTTGTTGTAAAAAAAAAAAATATCTACGGATTATTTCGGCCATTAAAAAAATGTTGTACATAAAAAATATCATTAATCCATTTACAAAAAAAGAAACAAAATCGGATGCGAAAAAATAGGCTAATGATGTAGCGTTATAGATGGGAGGAGCAACGTGTTAACACCATCCCTTGCCTGACTTGTTAGGCATATTGCAAGCATGGCCGGGGACAGTGAAACACATCTAAGGGACCACGGCGAAAATGAAAATATTGTTCGACAACCTTTCCTTATCGGTGTGGCCGGGGGCACTGCCAGTGGCAAGGTTAGCGGAAGGACACTTTTTTTAAATGATCTATAATTTCATTACAGCTTTAGTGAAGGAATTTTGGGAGTCGCTCATGAGCTCATCGACCGCGTGGCTCATGTCAAACTTACTTAGCGGCTTGAGTGACATCCACTCTACCATCTGTTAGCTAAGCCGCCATCAATTTAAATCTTTACACATCATTGCATTTTTAGCTTGTCATCAGAATATTAATAGGATCTAGATCAGATTGCGTCTTTAATTTCCGTTTTGAGGTGCTAGCATCACAGGCAGGAAAAATACAGGAGACAAAGACGTAATGTATGTGATAAGGTTAGGTAGCTGGCTACCACCTTAGCATAAGAATATACATTGTGTCGGTCGGTAGGCTGATACTGAGCAATCATTTCAGTTGTATTCGTCTGCTTGATGCGCAGTGTTGGCCCGACAATGACATACTGCCAACAAACCAAGTGTAAGTTACAGTATAAACCAAGAATAAGAACATGTTGTAATTAGCAACAAACGCTTTTTGGGGGAGTAATTAATGTTGTATGAAATGGGGTTGATATCTGTATAGAATGATATTAATGTGGGTTGCTAGCCAGAGCCCTCGACAGCAGTTCCTTTGTTTAAATTTCCTCAGGATAAGCCGATTTATTATCAAAAGGAACCTCTTAAATGTCAGCAACAATTATTTCATCAGAGTGGTCAAGACGTATGTTCTACTTAAGAAATGATTTCGAATACAATCGGATTTTGATCAATTATTTCACTGTTGATCGATAATTCAACGAGAGCACAGCCATAGCGTCAAACTAGTTACTGAGTCAGTTTATTCCAGCACACAGCCAATGAATAATCTCATGACGTAGACAAACAAATGGTTCTTTGGTGCGCACGTTTGGGATCCCGGTGTTGCCCGAATGGGAGGAGTTTCCACTCTTGCTGCCACGCGCATTCCTCTAATGTCGTTCTGCAGGTCGTATAGATTTTTAAAGCGATTCGGAGTAAAGAGAGTACATGGCTGCTAACGAATTACAACTATTGTATTTTTTTTGTATTTTTTGTATTTATATTGTATTTATTGGCTGGGTTTACTCTTCCAGTCTGCTGCAGTTTGATAACAAATTTGAAGCAGTGATTGGAGCAGTGATTCTGCAAAAAATACCTTCTAAAAGAGACAGTGGTGACATCCCTAACAATACATTTGATAATTTAAGTTGATCTAATATAACGTCATGTGTTCTCCCATTACCGTCCTTCCTTGATTTGACCCAGATATGAGCTAAGTTAACTGTTGGCACAGAGCCATCATCTGGCTCCCTGAAAACCCCTTACAAGGCAGGGTGGGAGGGGTGGAGAACGTTTTTTTAAATGCAAATCAGTGGTTGGTCAGGTGTTGCCAGGAAGTTAGTTAACTAGATTGCTCTCTCCCCTTGACTGCTGCAGGTATTGGATCCCTCAGTTTATGTTGAACCATACATCACTTCTGATGTAATGTCACCCCATCTAAGTGCAAGGCAATGAAAGTATAACTGAGCTGGGTATTTAGTTTTGTCCCCCATTTAGGTGCATCATTGTGTGTATGAAAATTATTCTTTCTACTTAGTAGTCCAAGGCCCTGTGTCCAAATTGAGTTGCGTGGTGATGTGGCCGCCTCTTGCCGGCATGGCGCATGCTGACACGACCTCCTGAGTGGGCGTTTCACTGACACAAAAGAACCATACAGAAGTCTGGGTACGGAGAATGTCTAGTCAGCACTGGCAAGAGACCTGGTATTCTGTGGGCGGGGTCAGTGAGGACAGAGATGGTGGGCAGGTCATCTGAGTATGTTGCTACTGCTCCAGGCTCTGCTGGTGGACAATATTATAACTTATCCAACAAAGCTCCGAACAGGAAGTGGATCTTTGACATCCTACTGCCTACATTTGCTCTAAGCATTCACAATAATGATACATGATGCACTGGAATGTTGACCAGACTGCTCTACTACCTGCCTGTCTCTGTAGTCGTCTGTATGTGGGAAGATCATGGAGCTGCTGGGCCAGAACAAGATCGACCGCCACCAGCGTCAGGTAGCCATCCTCAGCCAGGATAGCTTCTACAGAGAGCTCACCCCAGAGCAGAAGGCCAAGGCCCTTAAGGGCCAGTTCAACTTTGACCACCCAGGTACCCCGCCTTCACATGAACACTGTCTCTGCAGATTTAGGGGAAGCACATGCAAGGACAACCACCTGAGCTCTAGACGAGTTGTTGGTTGTATTTTATGTGTGGCATTTTCAGCCAGAGCTGCACTCAATGTGCCATTCCTAATGGAACGATCCACAATGGCTGGATACTAAGATATGCAGACACATATAGGCATGTCCCTTGTAGTAATAAATGATATTAGTACTACAGGGGACACATAACGAATGCTGTGCACTACCGCCACGTTGCGTGTATCGGTCCCACGCACGTTCTGACCGTCCATATTTGGGCGTCTCTTGGTCACCCCCCCTGGCCCCTGCTCCCTATCTGACGATCAGAAACGCCCCTAGTCAGCAAGGCCTTCCTCAGCTGCTGTGGCGCAGCGGGACAGGACCTGACAGCTGTTAGGAAACAGGAATTGTGGGTCAGAGCCCACATGTAGCTCATATCCATAGGGATGGAGCATCAACCATATAGATTTGTATTCTTTTTAATATATATAAATATAATCAGAATCAGAATTCGGTTTATTCGCCATGTATGTTATACAAACTCAGAATTTACTGTGGCAGGGAGGTGCAAAACACTAAACATATACAGATCATATACTAATATAAATTAGTTTTCACACACTGATTCATTGATTTGTCTGTCTGTCTGATCCTCAGATGCCTTTGATAATGAGCTAATCATGAAGACACTCTGGCAGATCATGCAGGGGAAGACCGTCCAGATCCCAGTGTATGACTTTGTCACCCATTCCAGGTGAGCCCCCCCCCGTCTCCATACAAGGCTTGGAAATATTCAGCTTGGGCAACAAGCACCTTGTACCGGTTCAGCAGGTTACTGGCTTTGTTCCTTATCCATTCAGGAGGTTTTCTCAGGATACCTCCCAACAAAAGATGGATGAGATATTCCAGACCTTGGTATTGATATTGAACAAATGGATTAAGTACAAAGCAGGTGTACGGTTGGTTGAATTACAAGGAAACTTGCTTAGGTTCAGTCAAGCTTCACACCTTTACCTAAAGGTGCCAGACAGAAAATTCTGCATATTTATTCAGTGTGGTGACCTCAATGTCTTTTCCTCTTGTTTCCATCTCACAGGAAGGATGAGTTTGTGACTGTGTACCCTGCGGACGTGGTCCTGTTTGAAGGCATCCTGATGTTCTACTCGCAGGAGATCAGGGACCTGTTCCAGATGAAGCTGTTTGTGGACACTGATGCAGACACTCGGCTCTCCCGCAGAGGTGTGTGTGTGTCTGCGTGCTCACTTGCACGCTCTTATTTCCTCGTGACATAAGTTAATAATCATTCAAAGAATTATACATTTTTCTTTAACATTTCTGGTGTGTGTGTGTGTTTTGGGTGTTCCAGTGCTCAGGGACATTGGTGAACGTGGCAGAGAACTAGAGCAGGTGCTGACACAGTACATAACGTTTGTTAAACCAGCCTTTGAGGAGTTCTGCCTGCCAGTAAGTCACTCCACTCTCCATCTGCCCTCCCTTATTTTCAAGCTGGATGGTCCATCTGTCAGTTTGCCGAATACCTCAGAGGTTGCCAATACACGTTGCACTAATTCAAGTACTGTTTCTTAGACCAAGAAGTATGCTGATGTGATCATTCCGCGAGGAGCAGACAACCTTGGTAAGCCTTATTTAATATGTCTACCTGATACATTCTGATATCTGAACTTGTTCCTTTGTGTTGGAACAAGATCCTTTTTCTATTGTGTCACACGTGTGTTTACAATGCTAGACTTCTGGCAAGGGCTGGAGGATGTGTGTCACATCCTGGTTAGGGAGTTCCACGGAAAAACTGAAGAAAATCAGCACCTCTGTTTCCTTGTAGAAATGTTTCCAGTCTATTAAGGAAAAACTCTGTCTCCCTCCAGTGGCCATCAACCTGATAGTGCAGCACATCCAGGACATCCTGAACGGTGGTCTGACTAAGCGGCAGAACGGCTGCACAAACGGCCACAGCACGCCGAGGCAGAGGCGGACCTCCGAGTCAAGTAGCCGGCCACATTGACCCCACCGTGCCTTCCTCCTCGGGCGAGGGGGGGCGGGGTCAGGGCTGTAAATAAACTCCTGTTGTATTTAAGACAAATGGGGAAAGATGCAAGAGGAACTGCAATGCCTTTATTATCATTATTATTACACTCATTACAGTTACTTTCAATGTAATTGTTGGACATGATTAGTTTTTTTTTTTCAGGGGGACAAGCTAACCTCCTGCTTTTGCAATGAGACCATGGGTTTAAAAATGACCCCTTTTTATTTTCAGTTATTTGATGTTTTGTATGTCCCCTTCTGCTTTTTGGAAAGACCTTGCAGGTATGAATAAAGATGGGGGGAGAACTGTATTGTCTGGTGAAACTTGAACCCCCATGGCTTGGGCTTGAAATGGGGGGAAAACCCTGACTGGAAACTGACATAAAGCCTCAGGATTGTTTTTATGTATTTCTCGATGACAATCTTGAAGCAATGTTGACTAGAGTTTCTTTTAAGCATTGTGGTTTCTTGTTTGTATGACGGTATCTAGCACTCCTCATTTGAACGGTTCTACACTACATCGCAGTTCAATAAGATCATCAGTTTGCAAAAAGTCCTAGCCACTTAGAGTCCAGACATTATTACCAGGGGTGTGCATGTCAACCATTGTGTGACTGTTCACATGGGTCTGTTCTTTATAAGTCGTCATGGAGGAAGGTTTTGCTGACCGAGTTGAGTCCAGAACCCAAGAAAATAGAGATGCTATTCCAACACAAACTCAAAAGATAACATTTTTTGTTTGTTTTCCAAGTCCCTAATAATAAACATGGTTTGCAGTTATTAGCATTAGGGGAAACAATGGCTCCCAATTTGACTTACTCAGTCATTACTTGGCAATGGCACTTGTTAACCCAAATAGACCATGATACAAATAGGGGTGTTCTGCTGTATCCACATGTTAGAATATAACACTTTAAAATGCAGAGCAGACAAGCTGGGATACAATGCTTTGATATACAGCAATACAATAATGCCAGCCTACTAATGTCAGAAAGACTCAAGACATGACCTACCACACTGCCTCTGTCAATCTGCCTCAGGGTCATGTGTAAGTATCCACAATAAAAAAACGTATTCCATGATTAAGCAAAGTGTATAACATTGTCTGTTAAATAGCTTTTATATGTCAGTGATTTAGTCTGCATCATCCAAATGGTTGAATGGAAATTGATTTGTACCTTGACATTTTTGAGTGATTGTTGAATTGAAGTGTTGATTGAATGTTGCAATAAATGCTTTTGCATTATATGTGATTCTGGAGTTCAGACTGGATAAATACATGACTGGAGCGTGTCGTGATTTTTTACATACGTAACATTGTGATATTTGGAATTGCACCTGTAAAAATTATTTCAAGAATGTTCAACAACAACCAATAATGCAAGAAAATAAATACTCATGCTAGTGAGATGTGTACGGTTTCCACTAGAGCGCGCTCTTACCACAAAACAAGACTACGCATGCTTGCATGTTTACGTGGAATGAATCAAGATGGTGGTAAGACCAGCCGTAGCGCGAGCATGCTAGCATGTCAATGTTTTACTTTTTTCAGTGAGTAATGTTTTTATTTATTTTTTTGACCTGTGACAGAAATTTGGTCTGCAGTTCAAGGCGACATTGGAGAATGTCACAAACCTACGGCCGGTAGGAGAAGACTTCCGCTGGTTTTTGAAGGTATGCAGGCTACTATTACATTCTTTTCCATTTGTTTCCATTTGTTTGACATATAACGTTACTCCATCTAAACATCTTTCCTGGCTTTGCAATATTACCTTGCTTCCCTTAAATGCTGCCAGCATCCAATACATTAAGCAATCTTAGCAGTTCTGTATAACCGTGTTCTGAACCTAAATGTCACATATCAACTACATTTCTTCATACAGCTGAAATGTGGCAATTGTGGAGAGATATCAGATAAATGGCAGTACATAAACCTTATGGTAAGCAAATACAAGCATTGTCTGAGTTTTTTGTGTGGTCCCTTTCAGACCCAGTGTGTCCAGGGGCCTGTTGTGGAACAGTCCAGTCTTTATTCACAGTAGTGTGTCAGATGTTCACGAGTCATTATTTCTTTGTTTACATAGAATGTTGACATTGAACGGTTTTAAGAACAGGCCAGGAAAGGATCTAAATATAAGGATGTCTTTTGTATAATTTATTGTGCACATTCATTGCCCAGGACAGTGTACCACTGAAAGGAGGCAGAGGTAGTGCCAGTATGGTGCAGAAGTGCAAACTCTGTGCCAGGGAGAATTCAATTGGTAAGCAGCAAAACATCACAAACCTGGAATCGATGATCATCATATGTTGACACTGAAAGAATGTTTTCCCACAGATATATTGGGGGATGCCATCACGCCGTATAATGTAAGTAGCGTTACACACTACGTTCCTTTCTTCCTCCATCCTGTGAAACTTAAGTTATAATCAGAATACCCAAAATAACAACCGAAGACAGTGTTGTCCAAAGATTTCTGGTGCAAACGTGCTCTTTACACAAGTGTCTACATAAAGTAGCATACTCAGATATTTTTATTGTCTGATATAGTGTCTTGTGTGTGTCTTGGAAGGCTGAGGACAGTGAGAAGTTTAAGACCATGGTGCAGTTTGAGTGTCGAGGCCTGGAACCTGTAGATTTCCAACCCCAGGTGAGAGCTGCCCTTGTCTATAGTGATTCTGCAATGGGTAAAGTGGAATTCTCAAATAAATACATTTCTCCAATAAATGCAAATTGCACCAAATTATTATTAAAATAATGTATTTAACTTGTACTTATGTTGTTAGTATTTCACTGTCATTTCCTTTTTATTCTGCTGAAACACAAATGCTCTCCAGGCTGGCTTTGCTGCACAAGGGGCAGAGTCTGGAACTCAGTTTCCTGAAATTAACTTACTAGAAAAAGTGAGTGTTTTTTTGGTTGATGAAACTTCATCTTTTCAAAGTTAGGTCCATGGTGAGGAGATTCACATTTCATGTGTCAATGAAGAATAATATTACTGTAATAGTGTTTTTATTATTTCAGGACTGGACGGACTATGACGAGAAGATCAAAGAGTCAGTGGGCATATATGAGGTCACACACCAATTCATCAAACGCTGATAACCTCAAGTGACAGGATCTTAGCAGCCAAAAAATAACCAGATGGATGTTTACCGGGTAAAGGACAGAACCGTTGCTGACTTGACAAAGTAGCTGTGTGGAGGGACTTGTTGGAACGCCCAACTGAATCCTCTGGATTGGAAGAGATTTGTGGCTATGCATTTTTTCACAGCCTCAATAAAGTTGATAAGTGATAAATGGAATTATCTTAACTTACATTTTTCCCCCCATAAAATACTGTTAACATACACAGCCCGTATGAGGCATGTGCCTGATTGTGTACTCTAGAACACGACTATGCAAAGTTCACTTGACAACATTTCCTTACAAATGCCATCACACCATTCCAGTTTTAGGAGGAATTTAGCTGTCTTATTCACACATTAACCTACACATTTCATAACCTATGCCATCACTGTGAAGGGCAAAGCACCCAAGTGTCACCTACACTACAAGTAAGAAATTATTTTCCTCATTTGTTTCCAATAATATATTTCCCATATTCGGTCACTGTACGACTCACAATCAAGCCCTCGCACCTTGCATCGAAGGCCCCGGTGGATCTTGGGGATATGTGGTTGCTGATGTCGTTTTTCCCATTGAGACGGTGTCGGTCCCCCGCCCTTTTTCCAAAAAGTCTCGGCCTTCAATTGTTTATTTCGTTATTTTTAATTTATTTAACCTTTATATGTTAGGAATTATACCAATTTAACTTGTATTCAGCCTTGCTCCCCCGTTGTCCTAAATATCAGATCCCTATCCACAAAAGCCGTTTTGATTGATCTGATGTCTGAATGCAGCCTGGACCTGATTCGACTCACCAAAACCTGGATAAAACCTGACAAACTTTCCCCTCTGAATGAAACATCGCCTCCGAATTTCGGGTACTCGCACATTCCTCGTGTCTCAAAGAAAGGTGGTGGTGTTGCTATGATGTATGAAGCCAGATTCAACCTCAGCCTAAAATCTGTGAACACCTTCAAAACATTTGAAATAATTAGCATGAAACCACCAACTACATTAACCCTTGTGTTATCTTCGGGTCGTTCTGACCCATCAGTCATTGTGACCCACCGTCGTATTGCGACAACTTTACCGCATACAAAAACAAAGTGAAGCATTTTCTTTTAACCGTTGGGCTGTCTCAGACCCCCCACATTGCGAAGGTTAAAAGAAAATTATTTTTATTTGTTTTTGTATTGGGTAAAATTGGGTAAACACAACGATGGTTCGTTATGAACCTTTGGGTCATGTGACCCGAAGGCAGCACGAGGAATAATGCTACTACTCCTGTCCCTCCCCCCTCATTTTGTATAGCCACTCTGTATCGCCCCCCTGGCCCGTATTTCCTCTTCCTAGAGGAATTTGCAGATTTTAGTGCTGATCTAATAATAATAATAATAAATTGTATTTAAAGGCGCCTTTCTCGGCACTCAAGGACACCGTACAGGATATAAAATACATTTAAAAACAGCAAAAACAAAGAATACAACAACATTACATAACAACAGAAGCAGGCAGCGTAATTAACATCAAATGGAATATGTAGTTTTAAACAGATGGGTTTTGAGTTCCGATTTGAAATGGGGGAATGAGTCAATATTTCTTAGTTGGGGTGGTAGTGCATTCCAGAGACGGGGAGCAGAGCGGCTGAATGCTCTACTCCCCATGGTAGTGAGACAGGCAGAGGGGACAGACAGGTGAATGGAGGAAGAGGATCTGAGGGAGCAGGAGGTAGTGGGACCCTGGAGGAGATTAGACAAGTACGGGGGGGCGAGGTTGTGGATGGCCTTGAATGTAAACAGGAGGATTTTGAATTGTATACAGGACTGAACCGGAAGCCAGTGGAGCTGTTGTAAGACAGGAGTGATGTGGTGGATAGAGGGGGTGCGAGATATAATGCGGGCAGCTGAATTCTGGACCAGTTTATGGAGTTTTCTGAGGGAGACCAAAAAGGAAAGAGTTACAATAATCGAGACGGGAAGTGACAAGACTGTGAACAAGAATGGCGGCAGTGTGGGGAGTAAGGGAGGGGCGGAGACGATTGATGTTTCGTAGGTGAAAGTAGGCGGACCGGGTAATGTTATTGATATGGGGTTGAAAGGATAGTGTGCTGTCAAGGATGACACCCAGACTCTTAACCCCTGTGTTATCTTCGGGTCATTCTGACCCATCAGTCATTGTGACCCACCGTCGTATTGCGACAACTTTACTGCATACAAAAACAAAGTGAAGCATTTTCTTTTAACCATTGGGCTGTCTCAGACCCCCCACATTGCGATGGTTAAAATAAAATTATTTTATTTGTTTTTGTATTGGGTAAAATTGGGTAAACACAACGATGGTTCGTTATGAACCTTTGGGTCATGTGACCCGAAGGCAGCACAAGGGTTAACCTTGGGGGATGGTGAAACGGAGGAGTTGTCAATAATGAGAGAAAAACTGTCAGTTTTGGATAAAGTGGATTTGGTGCCAATGAGGAGAACCTCGGTTTTATTACTGTTTAATTTGAGGAAGTTTTGGGTGAACCAGATTCTTATTTCAGTGATGCAATCAGTAAGGGAGGTGGGCGGGAGAGTGGACGAGGGTTTGGTAGAAAGGTAGAGCTGGGTGTCATCAACATAACAGTGAAAGTGAATGTTGAATTTGCGAAAGATATTGCCAAGGGGAAGGAGGTAAATGATGAAGAGTAGGGGCCAGGACAGAGCCCTGGGGCACACCTGAAGTGACAGAGGTGGGAGTGGATTTAAAAGACTTGAGTTGGATGAACTGAGTGCGGTCAGAAAGGTAAGATGTGAACCAGTTTAACGGAGTGTGGGTGATGCCGATCGAAGATAGCCTGTTGAGGAGGGTGATGTGACAGATGGTCTCAAAGGCTGCATTCAGGTCGAGGAGGATGAGGATGGTTAAAAGTCCAGAATCAGCTGCCATGAGGAGATCGTTAGTGATTTTGAGAAGTGCTGTTTCAGTGCTATGGAGTGGGCGGAAATTTTGTGACATATACTGATAACATCCTAATTATGAGTGACTTTAACATTCACGTAGGTGACCCAAAAGATCCTTTAAGTAAGGCCTTCACTTCTCTCATTGATTCCACGGGCCTCACACAGGTGGTTTCCAAATTTACCCATTTTCACTCGCATACATTAGATCTAGTTCTCACACGGGGAATTGAGATTACCGACCTAATTGTCCACCCCCACAATCCTACATTATCAGACCATTGCCTGGTGGTTACCTTCAAAATTGAAATTTTCTAGAATTCTTTGACCACAAAATCTTTTCATTTAGGAACAAACTGCAGACCAGCCCTGGACAAATGGCCATGAACACCGAATGCACGCTGCATGTTGAGGCTCTCACCCACTTCAACCCTATTTCTATGGAAGCATTCATAAAGATGATAGATTCATCGAAACCCACCAGTTGCCTTCTCAACCCCCTTCCTGCCAAACTTCGTAAGGAACTCCTCCCTTTTATTGGACCACCCATGCTGAGTATTATTAATGAATCTATCGTAACTGACCAAGTCCCTGAAGATTTTAAACAAGCAATTATTAAGCCCCTACTTAAAAAAACAAACCTGGATCCCGGATCTCTTAGCAACTACAGGCCAATTTCAAATCTGCCATTTCTCTAAAATATTCTAGAATTCTTTTTGGTATAACAGAACACCTTTCCTCAAATCTGTTATATGAACCTCTCCAGTCTCCAGATTTCGTCTTCACCAAAGCACTGAAACTGCATTAGCCAAGGTAGTCAATGATCTAGTATTAGCCTCTGACGCAGGCTCTACCTCTGTCCTGGTTCTCCTCGACCTAAGTGCAGCATTTGACACTGTGGATCACCAAATTCTCCTGGAGCGTATGGATAACTATGTTGGGATTTCTGGTACTTTACTCCAGTGGTTTAGATCATATCTATCTGACAGATCACAATTTGTCCACTATGACGGCCGTTCATCCAGGAGCTCCACTTTTCTAATATGGAGTACCACATGGTTCTGTCCTAGACACTCTGCTATTTTCTCTCTACATGCTGCCTTTCGGAAACATAATTAGAAGCTCTGGAGTACATTTTCACTGCTATGCAGATGACACCCAGCTATACATGTCCCTAGAGCCTGGAGAACTACCACAAGTTCTGGAAAAATTGTTTCTGGGATAAGAACTTGGATGACAGCCCCGATCAGGGAATCCGGTACCCCGTACTCCCGGAGCACCCCCCACATGAGCCCCCGAGGGACATGGTCGAACGCCTTTTCCAAATCCACAAAACATGTGTAGACTGGTTGGGCGAACTCCCATGCACTCCTGGTCGCCAGTGGACATCGTTCTGTGATAGTCTGCCAAAGCTGGATCTAATCGCCAATTGGGTTGGGTATCATTTGGATTTTTACGATTCCGATGCCGAACCGGTAGGCCTACTTTTAAAACGATTCCGATTCCTATTCCGATTCTTGAAAAACGGAAAAATGACATAAAAGAAAGGCTCTTTTCTAAGTTTTTTTTTTTTTATGGAAAATTATTTCATTTAACAATATATTAACGTTTTAAAGTAGCCTACTAAGCCTCCTATATAGCCTAATAAGTAAACCTAAGTCACCTAACACACAACTACAATGATTTAAAAATAAATAACATACACTATTAACAAGTATACAACAAAATAAATCTTGAGTTGGTATACTAACTAAACCAGCTTCAAACTTCAAAACCAGTTCTTTTGCAGAAAAATGACGTCTTCTCTGGCAAGATACAACACCTCTCCTGACTTATGGCATGTCCTGCAAAGGAGAAAACTCTGTCAGATAGTGTCGAAGAGGACTGTTGCCTACACCAGTGTTGCCAATTTACCGACTTTCTCACTAGATCTGGAAACTTTCTAAAACCAAATATCCTAAACTTTCTTGGCCAATTTTTTTTTCTGTTGAATGAGCCGGCTCTAACAGTGCGTTCACACTGCAGCGGAGCGGGCGGCGCGTGGCGTCGGCTTCCAATTCATTTTCAATGAAACCAGGCGTTGACGCTCGCGTAGGGCATTGTGGGAAGGCGAGCGGAGCGGAGCGGAGCGTTGCAATTTGGATTTTCTCAACTTTATGTAAATGAGGAGCGTGAAAACGCTAGCGTTGGCCAATCGGATTGTTTTCTTGTTTCTTGTAACGTAGCAACCTTTGGTCATGATAAACATTTCTAGGTTTCACAATTTCAAGATGGAGGAGAAACTTTTCGTATGTGTCTGCACACCCAGTTCTGTTCAGAACAAAGTTACTATTGTGACGAGCCTGAATTTAAAGATTACATTAAACTAATAATGCATGGTGCATGGTTGCCGATGTCGTCATTGTTCCTACTGTGTTTTTATAGCCTACTTTTAAATTCAGTCTCGTCACATTACGTGACTGTTCTGTGCCACTGCTAGCTCGCTAGCCCAGCCTACAAACGACTGGTTGAGTGACCGGTGGCGTAACATGTATTCTACTGTAATCTTGCACTAGTAAAATCTTGCATTTATATAAATGTTGTGTAAAAGTGGTATTTTGATCGATATTGTGAGTACATGAACCCAAATCTGCACGCTTGGCCATGACTACAACAGTGACCTTAGAGAACTACAACTCTGTATTAACTTGTCTAACACGCCCCCGAGCGTGGTGTACTGTGGGAAGGCAAGCGATGCAGAGCGTTAAAAAACGCTGCAGTGTGAACGCACTGTAACAGTGCGTTCACACTGCAGCGGAGCGGGCGGCGCGCGGCGTCGGCTTCCAATTCATTTTCAATGAAACCAGGCGTTGACGCTCGCGTAGGGCATTGTGGGAAGGCGAGCGGAGCGGAGCGGAGCGTTGCAAGTTGGATTTTCTCAACTTTATGTAAATGAGGAGCGTGAAAACGCTAGCGTTGGCCAATCGGATTGGTTTCTTGTTTCTTGTAACGTAGCAACTGTTCGTCATGGTAAACATTTCTAGGTTTGACAATTTCAAGATGGAGGAGAAACTTTTCGTATGTGTCTGCACACCCAGTTCTGTTCGGAACAAAGTTACTAATGTGACGAGTCTGAATTTAAAGATTACATTAAACTAATAATGCATGGTGCATGGTTGCCGATGTCGTCATTGTTCCTAGTGTGTTTTTATAGCCTACTTTTAAATGTAGTCGTCACATTACGTGACTGTTCTGTGCCACTGCTAGCTCGCTAGCCCAGCCTACAAACGACTGGTTGAGTGACCGGTGGCGTAACATGTATTCTACTGTAATCTTGCACTAGTAAAATCTTGCACTTACATAAATGTTGTGTAAAAGTGGTATTTTGATCGATATTGTGAGTACATGAACCCAAATCTGCACGCTTGGCCATGACTACAACAGTGACCTTAGAGAACTACAACTCTGTATTAACTTGTCTAACACGCCCCCGAGCGTGGTGTACTGTGGGAAGGCAAGCGATGCAGAGCGTTAAAAAACGCTGCAGTGTGAACGCACTGAGTGAACCTCTTGTTGGTGAACGTCGGGAGCTGGCTCGCATATCTGAAGAGCCGACTCTATAAAAGAAAATATAGCCTATAGAAATTAAATGATTATGTAATAATGAAATAATGAATGATTTTAATTGTATTTAAAATAATTGACTAATTCAAAGAAAAACAACAAAATAATTATATAGGCCTAAAGGTGCACACACATTCGACTGTCTGATCAGCCAGAAAGATTTGTTGGTCTGATGTCAGTAAACAGAGAGACCCAGATACTGCGCTTAGTGTTTTCACTAAACTGTTAGTTCCAGTTATGGATAAACATGCACCTGTCAGAAGGCTAACTGTTAGAGCTATTAGGGCTCCCTGGGTCGATGATGAATTAAAAGAATGCATGGCTCAGAGAGGTGATGTAAAAGGAGTGGCAAAAAGGTCAGGCTGCACATTTGATTGGCAAGTATATTGTAAACTTAGGAACTATGTCACTAAATTGAACAAAAAGAAGAAGAAATTATTTTACGAATCCAGGATTAATGACATAAAACATGATGGAAAGAAACTCTGGAGCACCCTAAATGACATCATGGGCAGAAAGAGCAACCCGACTCCATCTTTCATTGAGGTGGAAGGGACTTTTTTAACTAAACCTGTGGATATTGCCAATTATTTTAACGATTATTTTACTAACAAAGTTTGTAAACTCAGGCAGGAAATGCCAACACCACACTATGAGCCATTGTATTCATGTATACAACACAAAATAATGAATGACAAGAAGTGCTCTTTCGAATTTTGTAAAGTGACTATAGAAGAAGTGGAAAAATTGCTATTGTCTATCGATAATGAGAAACCACCTGGTATTGATAACCTGGATGGGAAGCTACTGAGGATGGTAGTGGACCATATTGCCACTCCAATATGCAACATCTTTAATCTGAGTCTTGACAGTAATATGTGCCCTCAAATCTGGAAAGAGGCTAAGGTAATTCCTATACCGAAAAACACTCGTGCTGCCTTTACTGGCTCAAACAGTCGACCAATCAGCTTATTACCTGTTATGAGCAAACTGTTGGAAAAAATTGTATTTGATCAGATACAATGCTACTTCTCAATGAACAACTTGACAAGCATTTACCAGCATGCTTACAGGGAGGGACACTCAACCTCCACAGCGCTCACGCAAATGACAGATGATTGGTTAAAAGATATTGATCAACAAAATATTGTAGGAGCAGTGCTATTGGATTTTAGTGCCGCCTTTGAGGTAATTGATCATAACTTGCTACTGGAAAAACTCAAGTGCTATGGCTTTACACCATCTGCCGTAGCATGGATCGAAAGTTACCTAACCAATAGGACACAAAAGGTTTTCTTTAATGGAAGCCTCTCAAACCCAAGACATTTACAATGTGGAATTCCTCAGGGATCCTCATTAGGACCATTGCTCTTCTCGATTTTTACAAATGATCTCCCACTTGTTTGTAAAAAAGCCTGTATGTCTATGTATGCAGATGATTCAACACTATATATGTCTGCACCAACAGTTAAAGAAATCACCTCAGCCCTCAACAAAGAGTTGCAGATGGTATTCAAATGGGTATCTGATAACAAACTGGTCCTTAACATTTCCAAGACTAAGAGCATTGTATTTGGGACAAAGCAATCATTAAGCTCTAAACCCCAGCTGAACCTGGTACTGAACAATGTTGCTGTTGAGCAAGTACAGGAAACAAAGCTTCTGGGTGTAACTTTAGACTGTAAACTATCATGGTCAAGACATATAGATCTACTGGTGCAAAAGATGGGTAGAAACATATCTGTGGTTAAAAGATGCTCTTCTTTTTTAACACCTCATCTGACCAAACAGGTTCTGCAGACCTTGGCACTGTCACAACTAGATTACTGCTCGGTAGTCTGGTCAGGTACCACAAAAATTAACCTAGGGAAGCTTCAACGGGTACAAAACAGAGCAGCTAGGCTTGCCCTTAACTGCACACCAAGAGCAAATGTAAATAACATGCATGACCGACTCTCCTGGTTGAAAGTTGATGAGAGGCTAAAAGCATCACTTCTGTCTTTCATTCCAAAAATTAACACATTAAAAACCCCCGACTGTTTTTTTAGGCAGCTCACACTCAGCTGTAATGTACACACATACCCCACCAGACATGCTACCAGGGGTAACTACACAATTCCAACAATTAAAACAAACTCAAAACAACGTACAGTACTATGCAGGGCTATGGTTGAATGGAACTCCCTTCCAGATCACATCTCAAAAACCCAGAACAAAGCTAGATTCAAAAAACAAGTGAAGCAACACCTCATGGCTGTTTGCACTGGATACTAGCATGTATTACTAATTTGTATTTATCTACTTATTTATCCTTTTTCCTATTTGCCATCTGTTGTCTTTGTGTGTTTATGGTTAGGTTATTTAGTCTTTTTTGTATTTTTTTTAATCTGGTGTTTGTATGTTGATTTCTTTTTTGCTATATGTTTTTTTTCCTTTATCTGTTGTTTGTATGTTGATTTCTTCTTTGTTATATGCTTTTCCTTTTTTATCTGTTTTTTGGTACGTTGTTTTCTTGTGTGGACCCCAGGAAGAATAGCTGGTGTCTTTGGCATCAGCTAATGGGGATCCGAATAAAATCAAATCAAGCCTCACATTCTGTTCCTGTCAATCACACACGCGGTGTCAACCAATTCTACTGCATGAGGGAGGGCCGAACCAACTCACACACACAGACATTGGGGTTAAGGTAGAGTATGATTTCATTTAATAATTTAGTTAGAATTGTTTTCACACCTATCATAGTTAAAGTCATAGTTAAAACATTTATTTTCTAAAGAGCCGTTTGGGAGCCAAAAGAGCCGGCTCTTTTCAGTGAGCTGAGTCAAACGAGCCGGCTCACGAAAAAGAGCCGGAATGCCCATCACTACTCCACACAAATAACATGTAGCCTCTTCAGGTGAGTACCTAAATTAGCCGTGCTGCCTGTGTACTTTATAGCAGCACGACATATCTTTGGTGTTTGGGAAGCTATTCGACTACGATGACATTGATTTCCAGAACCTTCTGCAACTTAGCCAAGAATCTATTCTACTGGCAGGAACACCCCTTGCTCAGGTGTGACATACAGTTTGTCAAGTTGTTGAGTTCCAAAAATTACCATAATTATATGGAGAAAATCTGTGCTATAACATGATAACAATTACTCTATACCTACATATCCCCCACCATAGTAGCTGGTGGGGGATATGTACCATGTAACATGGTCACTGTCTGTTGAAATCTCTATCAGGTATGACTGTGTTTATCTACCAGGATCCTCTCTGTTCTCTCCTCAGATGTATGACATATTCCCATGGCTCTTCAAATGTTTACCTGGCCCCCACAACATCATCTTCTCCAACTACGCCAGGCTCATATTCTTCCTGAGAAAGGAAATAGAGAAACACAACAGGGACTGGGACCCTTTTAACCACAGGGACTTTGTTGACACCTACATCGCAGAAATAGACAAGGTTACTGAATAACCATGTCAATTTTGTTTTATGCATTGTTCTTTAAATACCTAATATTTTATAATCCCTTGGATTATACAGAGAAAGAATGACATTGAGGCTGGGTTTAACTCATAAAACTTGGCGTTCTGTACTCTGGACTTGTTTGAGGCTGGAACGGAGACTGTCACCAACACCTTGCTCTTTGCTCTACTTTACATGATGAAATACTCAGAAGTGCAGGGTAGGTACTCACCATTTGGCTGACTAATTTCCATCCATCCGTCCGCTAGACCTTATCCCCTACTCTTTCATTTCAACAAAGAAGGTCCAGGACGAGATAGAGCGTGAGATTGGACTGTCTCGCCAGCCTTGCCTGACTGACAAAATCAACATGCCATACACTGAGGCTGTAATTCACGAGACGCTAAGAGTGGCTAACTTAGTCCCGCTCAATTTAAACAGGATGGCTAGCAAAGACACCACTTTGGGAGGATATTTTATTCCGCAGGTAAGATAAATCTTTTTTTTCTGTCATTTTAAGACTTTTATGCCATGGTTGCTATGACATGCCATGAAGTGTCAACATAAATGGGTGTTCCTGCCTCATAGGGAACTGTGCTTATCGCCAACCTTTCATCAGTGCTCCATGATAAGACAGAATGGGAGAAACCAGACATGTTTTACCCCCAGCACTTTCTGAATGAGCATGGGCATTTCTGTAAGAGGCAGGCCTTTTTCCCTGGTTCTGCAGGTTGGTGATAACCTCTAATACTCTAATAGTCATAGACATTGCCTAATTTCTAACCCTCCTGGTAAAATGACATTATAAATAATATATCATTTCACCTGACAACCTCCCCTCCCCTCCCCCCCTTCAATCACAGGAAAGAGGATGTGTCTAGGAGAGCAACTTGCCCATATGGAACTCTTCCTCTTTTTTTTTTTATGATTACAGTAACTGAATATGCAACACGCATTACCCCATAAAGGACACACAGTTTAAGGTTTCTGTACTACAGTAATTTGATGCTACTCTTTGATTTTGTCTTCTTTTAGGAATAAATAAAGAAAAGAAACCCGAAGTGGCGCTGTGGAGCTGTCTTGTAAATGCCACAAGACTATCTGGTGTACAGCTGATTCGTCGCCATCTTGGTCCAGACATAAACAACACTAGTAGAGTCGATGGCGATTTGATAGCTACTGAGTGCTGACATCTTGAGTAAAATATTTGAAATTAACCAATAACGTTCATGGAGAGGAAAACTAAAGTGACGTTGCATTGTCTGCAGACCTTTTTTGGAACGTAAACAATAGCAGATCAGTTTAGAACGTAAGGCCTGTCTACGGAGAGCAGAGGTGTCAAAAGTATTCACATGAAGAAATGGCAAGAAAATGCCATTAAGGACAAAAGCTTAGGCCGCACCACAGGGGCCTATAATGCACGACCCCACCTCCCCCCCAAATTTTTTTTCTAAAACCCATAATGACTATAATGTTATACTGAAATGTTAATGTTGAAAAATGTGGGCTGCACCTGTTTATTCCCATTGAAAATGAATGCATTTTAGTACAATGCAAATACATTAAAGAACCATGTGTAGGCTACTACTTAGCATTAACGTGTTTCATGGAGCGGAAGATATGATGACTAGTTGCCTATAAGTATTGTAATGGTGCAAAAAGTAAAACTTCAGAGACATGTTATCAATAGCCTTTATTCAAATTAGACTGCGAGTTTTTGAAAGCCATTAGCGAAAAATTCTTGTGGGATGTAGAAGGGTTTGCTGACGTGGCGATTTTAGACTCTTTTTAGGGGTGCTCAAGCACACCTAAATTTCATCTCAGCACCCCTAAAACAAATTAAAAACGTTTTTACAAAAATTTAATTTTTATGAATTATTATTATCTTAAATAAGTTTTAGTGCTCTAACATAAGAGTTTGAAAACGTGTCTGTTAGTGACAGATGACAAACAATTACAGGTTCAAAGGGCTTTAAACAAGTCTAATATCCAGTGTCGCCATGCACCTTGTGTTATCTTCGGGTCATTCTGACCCACCAGTCATTGTGACCCACTGTCGTATTGCGACAACTTTACCGCATACAAAAACAAAGTGAAGCATTTTCTTTTAACCGTCGGGCAGTGTCAGACCCCCCACATTGCGAAGTTTAAAAGAAAATGCTTTTTATTTGTTTTTGTATTGGGTAAAATCGTTGTGAACCTTTGGGTCATGTGACCCAAAGGTAGCACAAGGGTTAAGAAGAGGAGAAGTACATAGTTAATTTCATGGCACAGATGTCCCATTCTCATTGGGGGATGAGTCCCCCTAAAGGTCGACCCTAGAATCGCCCCTGTGGAACGTCCCGACGATATTGAAGATATGAAGGCCGCTATCACTTTGGAAAAAATAAAGATCAAGAATACCCACTCTTATGCTTGTAGTTCTGAGGATGGTGGTGTTTGTGATTCTTCCCCACTGTAACAGAATGTTTCAAAGAATAAGAGAAGTGAACCTTCTTTGTGTGAGGTAGGCCTACAGGATAACATTATCACGATATAGTTTGGTTGCTAAGCTGTAACTTTCTACCCACCTAAGTCGATCCAGTTTGCTTCGACAACAGACGTGGAAACAACTAACGTTATCATTTCAAATGATATCTAGTCAATCTGTTGAAAATAGTGTTGTGTAGACACAATCGATTCCACCTTCTCCACCTTGTTTCAGTGAGTGCTGTTGCCCGTGTTGCGTCTTTGCTCCACAGCGTCACTCGTTGTAAACCAACCAATCAGCGCGCAGCTCATCTATATATTCATGAGCATACCATAAAAGGAGAAGACCTAGTGTTTTTCCCGGGAAAATTTCAGAGGATCTATCAGGGGGCATAGAACAGCACCCGGGCCATTTTCAACCCAACCAATGTTACATACCCTATTCGGAGACCTTAAGGAACAGTGTGAAATACCCCAAAAACCCAGTCAATCACCCCTCAGCTGATATTATCGGACATCTGCGACTCCAGACCATTCTTTCTAGAACACAGACTTGTGTACGCACCTAATGTCGCTAACCCTAACCACGAGAAAAGCATTGTGGGTAATGCGAGCAAAGGTAGCCATCAAGCAGAGTAGGATAAGGAAACCTGACATCTTTCCCTTGGTTCACTCACTTTCTGGAACCTCTTGTCGAAGGACACCGATCATGGCACCTCAAAGGAACAGGGTGTTTGTCATTGGAGTAGGAATGACAAAGGTAAATCGTTTGTGCATGTCGTGAGCTAATGGATTCATTTGAGTACTGTACTGTCACAGTAGCTGGCTAACTAGACTGCTAACCATTGCAGCTACTGTTCTAGCTTGCTAGCTGTCAGCTAAGTTAGCAGTTAAATAGTGGTTTACTAGCTCACTAACTCTTTGCACTTTCTACAATGCAACTGAAGCGTTATTTCTAAATAGGTAGGCTAGTATTTTCAAATGCCATGCCAAGTTTTGGCATGGTTAACGAGTCATCTTTCCTTGGATGGACATGCGAGCTAATTCGACAACAATTCGACAACAATACAGTACGACCATGGTCGAAATTAGCTCGTTAGCTTGTGGCTACATATTTTTATATATATATATATATAGTAATGTCTCAAACTAAATGTTGCCAATACAAGAATTGGCTACTAAGCTTATCACAGTCCAAAACTCCATGGTCATTGTTACTGTGTTAAGGGTCATCCAGTAAGGTACAGATAAACTAAATGCTACATTGCGTCCCCTAGTGTCGCTGTCTGTCACTGTGGTCCAACATATTCTTCTCTGCGTTGTCTAGTTTGAGAAGCCTGGATTGGAAGACTTTGACTACCCAGACATGGCCAAGGAAGCAGGTGTTTGTAATTTCATTACTTTAAAGAGAGAAACGCTTCTAGCTGCTCATGTTTTGTCTAAATGCAGTCCCTCAACTTTGAGTCATCGTCATTCATTTTTAACAGGTCAGAAGGCCTTAGCAGATGCTGGGATACCCTACTCTGCCATAGAGCAAGCTTGTGTGGGCTATGTGTATGGTAAGTAAACAGACTACAATAACTCAGTGCTGTGAGATGTTTCAGTGTGTAATCCTCCTGTTCCACTCGACCTCCCTTCTGTCTTTCTGCAGGTGACTCCACCTGTGGCCAAAGGGCCATCTACCATGGCCTGGGTCTGTCTGGCATCCCCATCATCAATGTCAACAACAACTGCTCCACTGGCTCCACTGCCCTGTTCATGGCTCGCCAGCTGGTGCAGGGAGGTCAGTGGTACATAGCATCCCCTTTGTAATAGTGACTAAGTGAATGGTAGTGAACCAAGAAACCTGGCTACTAAGGGACATGGTTGGTAGTGAACCAAGAAACCTTGGTTCACATGGCAGGAGTTTTATCCAGACCAGGTGGCATTAGCCCTAGGTGTCCTTTCGTTATTCCATGGGTAGATATGAAACCTCAGGCCAATTCCAAATAATTTGCCACAGATAAACATAATTCCCAGAGCATATATGGTATTCACTGTTTTGCTGCACTTTATGTGTCTGATGAATTGTGTTCAACTGGCTTTGCAGGACTGGTTGACTGTGTGCTAGCTCTTGGGTTTGAGAAGATGGAGAGGGGTTCCTTATCCTCAAAGGTACAAAATGAGCACTTAAGGAAAATGGCAAATCATAATACTTAGATGTAAACAATGTGCAAAATGGGAATCATTTATTGATATTGACATCATTTATGACTTTGATGTGTAGTACATGGACAGGACCAACCCTATGGATAAGCACATGGAAGTGATGATCAACCGCTATGGGATGGTGGCTGCCCCGGCTGCTCCCCAGATGTTTGGCAACGCCGGCAGAGAGCACATGGAGAAATATGGTAGGACGCACCGACGTGGCATTTTTACCAAAGCTTTTAAATCTGTCTGGTTGGTTTCAGTTAATGTTTGTGTTTCTTCCAGGCACTAAACCAGAGCACTTTGCCAAGATTGCATGGAAGAACCACAAGCATTCCACCAACAACCCGTAAGGCTTATTCATTTCAATTTACATTCAATTAAATTACATTTTTGTATTTTAACTTGCATGTCTTCTATTGAATAGGTACTCCCAGTTTCGAGATGAGTACAGCTTGGAGCAGGTCATTAATTCCAGAAAAGTGTTTGAGTTCCTCACTCTTCTACAATGCTGGTAATGTATTCATTTAACAGATGCTTTTATCCAAAGCAACGTACAGGGACCCAAGCGTCCTGATTAGTTTCTTCTCGAACTGCAAGCCTAAAAACAGTCCAACTGGTTCTACTTCCAGCCCCACGTCAGATGGTGCTGGAGCAGCCGTCCTGGCCAGCGAGGACTTTGTGAGGCGCCACGGTCTGGAGGGACAGGCGGTGGAGATCCTGGCCCAGGAGATGGTGACGGACCTCTCCAGCACGTTCGAGGAGAACAGCTGCATGAAGATGGTAAGGAAGAGACTCTGTGACGTTGGGCCTTGTCTGAGATCAGTTTGTTCCAGTCTTTATTGAGCTCACCAGAGAGGACAACGGTTGCTAACGGTTTGTTTTCCTCAGGTGGGGTACGACATGTCAAAGCTGGCAGCTCAGAAGTGCTTCGAGACGGCCGGCCTCAAGCCCAGTGACGTCGACGTCATCGAGCTCCACGACTGCTTCTCAGCCAATGAGCTGATCACGTACGAGGCCCTGGGACTATGTCCCGAGGGTGAGCATGGAGACCCACAGTCAACTCAGCACGCATAGAACGAGAGCTCCGAAAGCACCGACACTGATCCATTGCCCTTATGATGCAACATCCAAGTTTGTTTCCTGTCTGGATGTGTTGTGTACAGGGAAGGCCGGAGAGCTGATAGACAGGGGAGACAACACGTACGGGGGCAAGTGGGTGGTTAACCCCAGCGGAGGGCTCATCTCCAAAGGACATCCTCTGGGAGCCACAGGTACACCCAGCTTGCTAACCTCTGACCTCCACAACTCTGCTCACGAAGGCCTACAATATATGCTATTGGCATACACGACCTGGAAATATTATTTCTAAACATTTCAATCAACCCAGAAGAGAAGGGAGTACGTCATCCTATAAGCAACTCTTGAAGTTTATCAGAAACAGTACTTAGTTTTTCGTCTCTGCGTATTTTTAATGGCCACTAGAGGGCTCTTGTCTCACAGGAATGGAAGCAAGCTTTTTCTGTACTAAGTTTGTGTCGATCCATCCATCCGTGTGTGTGAGTCTCACAGGCTGTGGACTTGGCAGGCTGTCTTGGGTAGTCCCTAGACAATGCTAAAATGGGAGGGCCAGAGAAACACTTAGCAAAATGCTCAGTTTCACAGCCATGTGAAACAACACGTTTCCACTTTTCTCGTTCTCTCTAAACTTTCTTTGTTTGAGTCGCTGCTCGGTCGTTGCCGTGGTAATATATTGTCTAATTTCTCAGCCTTCGGGCCCCGGGGGCTTTGTAATGCCCAGTCTCTCACTGCTTCTCTGACTCCTGATCCCTGATCTTGCTCCTAATCCTGGCGCTAATGCGCTAACCCCTGGCCTGGATACCGCGTGAGATCCTCAGTGCTCTAGCGGCTTGGCCAACCTGGCTGCCCCACACAGCCACAGCCACGGTTTAGTGTTTAGAACTCTGTATGTTGCACAACACGTTGACTCTCCCTACTAGGGGTTAGCGGCTTCTTCTACCATGGTCACAGTGTGGCCTTCACAGCGGGAGTGGCCTCAAGACAAACACACTCCGTTTTTCCCTTATGGCTATGTGCTCGTCCAGAGGCTTGGGGTTTTTGTTGCTGGGGGTTAAAGCTGGGGGCCAGAGAGATGGTTAGGACCAAGGAAGCAGTGGTCCAATTGCCGGTTAACCTGACTACTCTGTCATAGCAGCCGTCATAAGGCCTTCTACACATTCATCCAGAATGAGAAGAACCCTACAGATTGGAACGGTTGCGCTCAGGGTAAGAGCGGCTGCATGAAAAGGTCTTTACCCTTTTTTAAGTCCTTCATCTTGCTGGGATAATAGGAAGGCATCAAAGCCCATTAGCGAAATGGGATGAAATGCTTAGCTTTAATGCTGACACAGGAGTAAGGGCCCGGCGAGATTAAGGAGGGGTGTTAAGTTGTCACCCTTTTTCCACTGTGGCAGAGCAGACGGAGATGAAGTCCCGAGGATGTTGTGTAAACACGCACATCTGCCCCCATCTGGTGCCAGGAGCTCTTCCTAGATATACGGTGTGTCGCAGAGATGGACAAATACACTGTGATGTGGTCTCTGATTTTTTTTTTGTATCTATTTGTGACTATCATCAGTTTTTTTCTAATTGCTATAGGAAAGTATGTCATGTCAGGGTTTTTTGGAAGGGAGGGTGTGATCTGGACGGCTGTGCTTTTGGGTCCATCTGGCCAGTTTGCATTAGAAATCAGGTTCCAGCTCTCGGAGGACTAGGACTGTGTGATGTACCAGTGTTTCTGTTGAAGCACGTATTTGTCCTGTTAGCGGACTCATACTCTTGGACACACACATTCAACTGAATATACTAATGTATATTGAACGTGGCCTGGGCAATAATTGGTTTGATGTGAGTGTGCGCGTGCCCACATACTCTTCGTCAGATTTCTCAGTATGCCGATCCCGTTCCCTTCTCCTCCTCTGTGGTTGATTACTCAGATATGGCCAAGTATACTAATGTTCTCGATGCTATCTGTATGGTCGATTGATCAGGTCTGGCCCAGTGTGCTGAGCTGTGCTGGCAGCTGCGAGGGGAGGCAGATAAGAGGCAAGTCCACAAGGCAAAGGTCGGCCTGCAGCATAACATCGGCCTAGGAGGAGCCGTGGTCGTGGCTCTTTACAGGATGGGGTTCCCTCAGGAAGACAGGTGAGCCTCTGGCAGCTAGCCAGCGCAAGCACCAGCAAGCATCATGTTAACCTCTTTTTAGAAGCCAACTAGTTAGAAGTAAACTAGTCTGGTGTCCACACACACACACACACACACACACACACACACACAAGCTTAAGAAGGGACTTGTTATACCAGATTTGAGCTGCTTATCATACCTCTAGTTTATTTGTGCTGTTTACAACTAATACATGATCTATTCCTAAAAATGCGGTTTCATGTGACAAAGTAATATTCTTTACCAGAGGTTGATTTGGCCTAGGACATAGTGTGCATGTAATCAATTATTTAAACAAACATTTTTGCTAATGATCTGATCCTCCCTGGGCTAGGGAGCACTCTGTGTACTTTCACTTCTTTTGTACACAGCTTGTACTTTGAAAGCGTGTACATGATGTACAGTGCAACCACCCTTGTGCATTGCGCATCAATTCAGTGACTCATAAGTGGTTAAATAGGGCCGGTTCCCTCTACTCACTTAGTGTTCCTGGAAGAAGACCATGACGTGGATCTCCAATTATGTTTTTAGTCCAGAATTAGGTTCAATTTAGGCTCAAACCAGACAGATGTGTATCTTGGTACAGTCTTTCTGGATGCATACCAGAGCTAGCTACAGTATCACTCAGAATGCTAATCTAGAACAGTGTGTCTCAGTCCTGCCTTTACAGAATACACATGAAAAAGTCAGTTGAGATACTAGTAAGCACAAAAAAACGGTATTTAGGCATGCCCAGCTCAAAACAAAAGCATCTAGTCAAATAAATGTGCATTTACTCGTAATCAAGTGGTCCCCAGAGGATAGACTGTACTGTAGTTTTTGGAATGCTGATGTAGAAAGACTTGTTTCTTGGTGTGCT
This sequence comes from Osmerus eperlanus, assembly GCF_963692335.1. Lineage (NCBI taxonomy): Eukaryota > Metazoa > Chordata > Actinopteri > Osmeriformes > Osmeridae > Osmerus > Osmerus eperlanus. The sequence continues at coordinate 4,238,713 of NC_085033.1, forward strand.
GCAGCTCTCCGGTGGCAGCGGTGCCTACCAGTTCCCCCGGTGGTGGTCTAGAGGACTTCAAAACCTTCTCTGTCTTTCAAGAGATCGAGAAGAAACTACAGGAGGTACCTGCATCTCTCTCTCTCTCTCTCTGTCTCTGTGTATATACATAATGTATATACAGTTTTATACCAGTGTTTCCTTTAGGATTTTTTTTTAGCAGTGGGGGCAGGTTTGTCCAAACAACAATCCGGACGCATGATGTACCCCCTAAACCAGCACGTACCCCCCCCCCTCCCCCCACCAGCCGAAACAAAGTTCTAACCCTATATTTCGGTGCAGGTTCGACTCACCCTGAAATGAGTCTAAATAACTTAACTTAATTTAAATGAGCACAATTTTAATTTTGCTGTACAAGAACTGTATCTTTACCAAGGTACAGAGAAACCTAGGATCATGATACCTTGAAATGCGTGATTTGTGGATTGATTGAAAAACTGACAAACCATTGAAATGCTCTTCAAGTCCTCTTTCTCACTTTTTCCTCTCTCCCCCTCCTTCTCTCTGTCCTTCTACAGGAGGGTGAGGGGTTAGTCAAGAAGATAGGAGGTGTCTTTGCGTTTAAGGTGAAGGATGGGCCGGAGGGGAAGGAGGCTCTGTGGGTGGTGGACGTGAAGAATGGCAAAGGTTCCGTCAGCAACGACACAGGTGTGCCAACACACTTCACTAGAGGGCAAGGTCTTTCACAGTTTTAACATATGCGTGGCGACCTGCGGAAACCCGTCGGATGTTGCGGCCGCTCATTGTTGGCTATAAGCCATAAAAAATCGAAAATCGTTTTCTGTCCAAATTGAGATTTTTGATGTTTTGTATAGTTAACAACCGGAACTTCATTGTAATGTACAAAAAGTATGATTACTTATGAAAAACTGTTACTTTCAACGGTTTTTGGACATGTCAGCTAGCAAGATTTTCAAGCCATGTCAAATCAAATGCTCAGTTTGCCTGCTCTTTTGAGTGCTGCAGCAGCCCCAAACAACTGATCAATGAAGTCAGGCTGTTTAACTTAAAAATGACTTGCTGAGAAGTTATTAAGTTAAAACCTATAGTTAAACTGACATTTACATTCACAACGTGATTACGAACAAATTGATTTCCTTTCCATATTCGCCACAGAATTAGAATGAAACGGAGTGGAATCTTTGAATGCAGTTTTCTCCCTTATCACTTTTTGACACAGGTCAACTTTAAAATGATGTAACTTCAGTTGTGATAAAGATATCTGAGTGATTTAAACAGATTTGTATTCAGGGGACTTTGAAGTTTCCAAATATGTATAATGCCAGAAAGTCAGTCAAATTTTCACCATGTGAAGGGTTTCCCCAGGCCGCCACACATATTGTCTTTGTTGAAAGGGGACTAAAGTCGGTCTTCAGTTATACACTTGCTTAAATGAGCTCTTGTCTGGAGGTAGAAGACATTTATCGAAATAAATTGACAAGTTTAAATAACATGGACAGTATACCGTTTCAGAGAAGAGCTCATAGATTCCCTAGGGATGGTAAGATTTACCGATTCGCATCATTGCACAGGCATAAAAGTTGACAGTTGGAGGGCCCCTATGCCTTTCATTATTTCGAAATGTGGCCAATAATTTGCAACCAACTGTAGAATTAGATCGATAGATTCAAGGCCACTACTTAACAAAATGAATAATTGACTGTAATGATCTGGTTGTTAGACAAGAAGGCAGACTGCACCATAGCCATGGGGGATGAGGACCTGATGTCATTGATGACTGGCCAGATGAATCCTCAGACGGTAAGTGTGTGGAATATGATTAGCAGGGCCTCCTGTTACCAGGCATCACTCCATGTAACATGACTCAGACACCTTTAATATGATGCTCTACACACACTAGAGTACTCTGGTTCTCCTGTATGTACGTGGATGAAAGCACCAAGATGTTGAGTACATTTATGCATTTAGCAAATGCTTTTATCCAAAGCGACTTAGTAGGGAGTTGGAAGGACTTTATATTTACGGTTGTCACTGAAGAGGATTATTTACAGCTGTAGCTCTCTTTCTTTCTCTCTCTCACCCCCTCGCTCGCTCTCGCTCGCTCGCTCGGTCGACTGAGATTTTGTCCAAGGTCTCCAAATGTACTAAGTGCACTCTGCACATCACTAACAAGATACTGCTTACGTGATTGTTGGGGTGACCACAAACCACTTACTCAAGCATAAGCACACACATACTTGCATATCCTAACTTCTTCCTTCTCAAGGTTTTATAACTCTCCAGGGTGAACGGGGACAAAGGTGGGGGATTTTTGGGGGGTGGCGGGATCATCCATCTTCACCATTGCTGTGATGGCTGTGCCATTCAGGGACTGGCTGGCTGGCGGGTTGGCGCGGTAAACCTGCTGTGGGTTACACAAGGGGCAGGCTGTCGGTCAGCCTAGGGCTGACACCGATGCCCGCTGATGCCAGCTCCTGTCCTACTTTTCAAGCCCTGCAATTAATCCTGCAACTAGGGTAACCTGAACCCTTTAAAAAGCCCTGTAGGAGGCCTGCCAAGGATTCAGAGATGCTGAATGCCAACCCAAATCTGGACACTAATGGTGGTATCTACTGAAACTCCCCATATACCTCCTCCCAGTCATGCCCCTATGTATGGTTTGGCTGTTTAAATAGATGCTGTCTTCTAAAATCAAGAGGTTACGAATATGGCAAGCAATCACTTGCCGTAGACCAGCCTATTTGTGTTTTCAATGTTTTTATTCACCACAGCTATGGGTTAGTTTAAGTGTACTTAATGGTTTGTAACTTGGTCTGTCTCTGTCTCTCTCTCCGTCTCTCTTTCTCTCGCCCCTGACCTCTGCCTTGCAGGCTTTCTTCCAGGGGAAGCTGAAGATCACTGGGAACATGGGCATGGCCATGAAGCTGCAGAGCCTTCAGATGACAGCTGCCAAGGCCAAGCTCTGAATCACCTCTTTTGTGGATTGCTCCTTTCTCAATGGCGCAGTCTTGTCCTTTTCCCCACTCCTTTTCCTTTATGAACCATCCTTTCAAGCACTTACTTTCCTCTCTGGCTCTCTTTCTCTCTCTCTGGCTCTCTATCTCTCTCTCTCTCTCTCTCTCTCTCTCTGGCTCTCTCTCTCTCACCTTCTATTGTCCTGCTGTCTGTTTGCAGTCTTTATGAGAAACATAGAGACTTAGAGAAATTAACCTGATCCCTAGAAATTAATCTAACTCTTCCTAATGAAGCCTACTTTATTGACATTTAGTTGACTGAATAATTAACTTGCATTATTATCATGAAATCCGGTCCCTAATGTTTCAGACATCTGAAGTTGAATTCAGTCAAACTAATGTTAACTGTCCTCATTCTGACAAGCTGCTGTTATGAAGATAACTTGGAGATGGAGAGATAATGGCAGTCGAGAAATCCAATTAAGGTTTCTTTTGGCCTGAGCTCTGGCTTTAAAGTGCTTGTGTTAGAAGGGGGTGTACAGATTATCTTTAAGACTGATGTGATCTTTGACACTTTGGGAATGAATAATACTCAACTGGAACTGTTCTCTTCTGTACATCGCTACTGTAGCATAAGAGGAAATAACTCACAGGGGGAATAACTCACAGGCAAATATCAACATATACATAAATATTAATGTTACAATTGCAGTTCAATCCATAGCATAGTTTATATTTCTGTTCTAATGTTTAATAATGATGTAATGCCACTCAAGACCACTCAATGTGCCTCAAATGCCACTCTTTCTGAAATTGCATTTTTAATGAAAGACTAAAGATAATGTGAGAGCAACATTTTGTATAAATGTATGTAATTTTTGCTAAATAATTGCTATATTGATGGATGGATGAATGTTTCTGTTTAAGTGGTATTTGTAATCACTTTCAAATATTCAAAATAAAACATTTTAAGAAACTGTTGGATTTTGTTGTTATTCATGAGCTCCTGTCTGGCCAAAGTTCAACATTCCTTCCAAACTTTGTTTGATTATGAGTTGAAGGTTCAGAGAAAGTATGGTTTCACAAGTTGAATGTTACCCTGCATTTCTATCTTCTGAAAAATTAAGCCTATGTATGTTGTGTGTGTGTGTGTGTGTATATATATATATATGTCACTTTCCAATGATTGTATATTCTCTCCAAGTTTCTATTTAATTGACTTGCATTATTTAGAGACATGCTTTGTGGTCTTAACTCAGCGTTGTAGTGTTTTCATTATTCTGACTGCATACAGTGAGGTCAAAGGTCATGTTTTTCATCGATTAATTGGTTCAAGCTTTTGGGAGTGTCCTCACTCATGCCTACAAGCACACCCACAGGCAACAGGCAGTTTTTCTCTGTTAGAAGAACAGAAACAGCTGAGTGGGCCAGGTAGAGAGATGGCTGAAGTGAACATAACTCTCAGTGTCTCTAGCTAAGAAGTAGAGGAATGATTCAGAGAGACTGTAGCCCGCCCCTTAGTTTCCCCCATTAAGCCCCATTTGTTCGTGAATCTAAATGGATAAAATTGACAATTTGAATGGTTTGTGTGATTCCCTGTTTGGTCATCCGGTGCCCTTTTTTTAATTTTTTCAATTCTAATTTTTGTATTATTTATTTGTTCTTCTTTTTGAGCTAATCCAGACCAGATCAGACATGCCCCTCTTGGCTTCAGCTTCCACTCCCACCCCAACCCCATTAGCTCTCCCACCTTATGCCACATCCAGCCTGTGCCCTTAATCGCACCCCTCCCTCTGCTCTCCTGCCGTATGCCATCCACATCCTGCCATCCCCTACTGGTTGACTTTTAGCATTTAGTAGCTGGGTTGGCTAACCGTGTGGTTAGCCATCAGTGGTTGTCTCATAGCTCCTTAACAGGCTGGGATCGGGGATGGATCCACAATTAATGGGATCTGGGTTATCCTCACATGGCTCCTCATGACAGATGATTATCATACAGATTGTATGGGTTAACCAAGTTATGCAGTCTTGTAGCTGGCTAAGGCATTGTTAAACTCTGGCTAGGACATGCCAATGAAGGAGGACAACTTAAAACAAGCTACTTAAAGCTTTTCAAAGTGAACGGTGGCTGATTTTGACTGGGTATCCACCTGGTTTGCAAACTCCTTAGAGTTGTGAGACTGCACACTCTGCACCCCTTTGAACCTGTCTGTGAAAGTCGTCCAAAGTGAAAGAACGTGGATTTGTTCAATGACAACAAATCAAAGCTGGCAGCCATTCAAAATAACCTCCCTGAATGTCCTTCTTACCTCTGTTTTCCTCTGCTTATCAGTCTGTCAGTGTCCACGTAGTCCTATTAGTTTGTGCGGTTGCCTTGGTATCATGGCTGCTAGTTACAGTCCAAAGCTTACTTCTCCACAGTCATAACTGCCTCTTTGGATCCCCAGCAACATAACATTGATTTGATAATTGTTTTGTTTTTTACCAACAGGGCTGTTTAGCATTCCTTCCCTTCACAAAGGGAGTGGTTATTAAATTATTTATTAGTCCTTTTAGACAGTCACATTAAAATGTTTTCATGACAAAAAGTGTGGGGACTGCTGAAAGCTTCTGTCATGGTCATGCCAACTCTAAAATATATTTGTCGGACATATACTAGTACAGCATGTAGTATGTCCATCTTGGACAATGTCAGGAATAGGACTGTTCTGTTGAAGCCGTCTGGTTTGTACACCCGACGGTATCTCCTTGTCTGCTTCTCCTTTGGTCATTAAGGCAAAGAGAAAACCAGGGCAATAAAATGGATACAACTTTAAACATTCAGCAAAGACAACAACAGATTTGTTTACTTTGTTCAGCTTGTGTGTAAACACCAGAGGTACGGTAGAGTAGCTACTTATTAAAACAGGAATGGTAACAAGGAGGAGAAGACAAGCAGGGAAAATTGGAGAATAATGTAAGCAAAACAGATTGGCATTTTGCTGATTTTGCTGGGGGCAAAATCTGATGATGGGATAAATCCTTCATATCTTAAAACAGTCTTAAAACAGATCTCAACAAAATTAACCTACAGTATGGCTATTTTTTTTACCTCCTTGTTTGAAATTCAACCTTGTCGTTATGAACCTGTTTGTTTTTGGAAAGGAGGGGGGCATATTATATATATTATCTGTTGACAACATTTCATGAATGAGACATGATGACCCTGACGGTAATCAGCTGAATGTAAAACCAACCACAAGCCTGCATCCATCCTGCATGGAAGGGGCTTTGAGGCTACTTTACCTTCAAGAATTAGATGATGTTGTTCCAAAAGAGAAGAACTGAATGACAAAAAAATTATAAAAAGAATACAAATGAAAATACCCTGTCCCAAAATACCAAACAAATGTTAATATTAGACCAAAGCAACAACAAAAAAGAAAACAAGACCAAGAGCAAGCTCCTCCTGTTTGTCCATAAGTTGACTGTTTCACAAACACCTGACGGCAGGAGACAGACTCACATGGACGTGTTTGGCCATTTAGTTTGATCGTTAAGCCACAGATGATAGGTCAAAGTACCAGCTCAGCTGTCCCATAGGCAGCTCCAGTAAATTGCCAACCTTTTCCACAATCCCTCCCTTTTTACCCGTTTGTTATATCCAAAAAGTCTACCAGCATGCTTTTTCTCCCACACTGCTGGTGCAAGTTAAATATATCAGGTAAATATATACACAAAACCTAAACAATCATATGTGGGTCGTAAAGCAGATTAAAGTCTGACCATCAGGTCCTCTGTAATCCACAGTAGGTGGGTGTCACCTTGCAGGGTGAGAGAGGTAAGCCCAGCACTGACCCATGCCTCCATGTCCCTGTGGTGTTAACTATGTGGGTGGCGGGGTGGGGTAGTGTTCTATACGTTTGTCTCCAGCCCATTCATGTCTATGGAGCAGTGTTCCTTATCCTTGTGCTCCCGTCTGTGGTGGGTGTGTTTCTTCTTCTCAGCTGGCCGGACCCCCTCCTCCAGCTGGATCAGACGGGCCACATCAGGGGACAGGTGGTCCTGCTTGACCCCCGGAGGGGGGGGCTGGTAGCAGCCGTTCTTCTGGTTCTGGTAGGTCATCATCTGCTGGATGCTGATCATGGGCTTGGTCTCGCAGATCAGAGGCACCTGGTCCACACAACAGCGTAAGAACCCATCTGTGTGTTAGTCAGTTGTTACAAAGCATACACAGCCCATCTCTACCCAGAGTCAAGAAGCTATTTGTTGACATGCTATACTGTTGTATGTCATGTCATGACTCATTTCACCAAAAAAAGTCCCTTTTACTAGTGTAGATGACAATATAAAGCTTCAAATGTGAAATGATTGATCTCAACTCACCTGCTCCCCCTCTTTCACAAAGTCTTTTCTACAGATGTGAGCCATAATACCCGTAGCCAAGGCGTCCCCCATCACGTTCACCATGGTGCGGAAACGATCCCTGGGACACAAAATAGAGGGTCAGTTTGGGGCTGCTTCCCAGCTACCTTAGAGTCACTCAGATGGGGCTGGGGCATCCATACATGTCCTGCCATCATTTGTGCCACATGATACTTTGACCCTTTCTGCCCTTTTTCATTTTATAAAGGTTATTTTATTTAATCAATTCAATCAAAGACTCTTTACAAGCACTCTAATTGCTTGTAAACATATGTGCTTTGCACCTGTAATGGTAAGGCATTAAAACACACCACTAAGATGAAAGTGTAACATGAGCGTACTTACAAAGCCCAATCCACGGCAATGATGAGCGTGATGTCATCAGTGGGCAAACCCACTGATGTTAGCACAATCACCATGGTGACCAGGCCTGCCTGTGGAATTCCTGCAGCACCAATGCTAGCAGCTGTGGCCGTGATGCTATAAGAAAGATAAATTATTAATAATGGACCTTGACAATTTCTTTAATTCAGCACACACCTGAATAGTCTTTGTTGAGGTGAATGAGGACCAAAACCACTCCAGATTTGAATCTACAAAATGTGTGTGTGTGTATGGGAGAGAGAGAGCTAGCTACATATAATACTTATACAGCCACCACTCACATAAACACACATAGGAACATTGGCCCTATGTGGGTGTCCTTTGTGGGATCTGGGGAAGTTAAGGAGCTAGCATGCTCAGATCTGCTGGGATGGAGTTTCAGAGGAGGAGTACACACAGATCCACCTCCACTGTGACAGCGCACCACTACACGTCAATCAAAATGCAAAATGATGCAGAGGCGTGATGAGGGACTAAGTAATGCAGGTCATATGGGTCTTACCGCCTGGGGATTAGGGACTGGGCACAGTCGGTGACCATGAGGATAGGTCTGCTTAATGTTATTACAATTTACCATGTCATTAAATCAGGAGAGCGCAATGCCATTTTTAATGGACCTGGGTAGGAACTGTTTAGCAGGAAATGGGGGATGGGCCTGTTTGTCTCTTCTGAACCACTGCGCTGAGTTAACTGAGCTCAGAGGGGGGTAGATTAAATGATGCTGTTTAGTCAGCTAGTGCATGTTACTGTACCTTAAATGACATGTCTCATTTCATTTTAGAATAGTAATTAATTCAGGTTTAAAATGAAAGATGCCACAGCAGATTATTTTATGTGGCACACTTAAGAAACAACATTTGTAAGTGCTTAAGTTTGGACTGGGGTTTAAAATGAACTGTGTACATGGGTACCTGATGGTGATGATCTGGCCAAAGTCCAGCTCATAGTTGTTGACCTGGGCAATAAATATGGCCGCCACAGCTTCATAGAGAGCGGTGCCGTCCATGTTGATGGTGGCGCCCACGGGGAGCACAAAGCGGATGATGCGCCTGTCGATGTGGTTGTTCTCCAGGAGGCACTTGAAGGTGATAGGCAGCGTGGCGGAGCTGAGAGATGCAAAAACAAGAACAAGAATCTCCATGTGACAAGTTTATCTTAGAACGTATTTAAGTTCAGAATTGCGACTGCAATCTCACACCTGGCTAATAATAATGGGTTACTCGGGTACAAAGACCAGTCCAATTTTCTGTTTGTAATTTGTCGTGTCTCGAAGAAGAAAAACAATCCAATGATATCAAAATCAATAAACCCAGCAACTGTTATTGTGAAATGGTGTCTGCATGCCCCCTGACAGGTCATCCGACAGGAGAAGTTCTCAAACGAGGGTTGGCCAATCACTCAACCACATTCCTGGCATTTCAATTACAGGAAAACAAACATGACAAAAGCCTCATTCAGACAGACATGACAGACTCCCACATAATTGGAGATTTCTTTTAAAGATATGCATTCTAATATTTACGCCAAGCCAGGGGGGTATTCCAGAAAGCAGGTTATGCAACATAACGTAAGTTAACCCACCAGCTGATTCACAATGTTGCAGCAATTTACTGGCAATGTGTCAGCTGGGGAGTTAACTTACCTGGGTATGTCGCATAACCTGCTTTCTGGAATACCCCCTAGATGTCATCCTTGAAAGTGTCCACATAATAAAGACCATGATCAGCCCCATCAGTTCTGTTGGAGAAGAGATTGAGCCTCCAAACAAATATAGACCTAGTATGAGATGGGGCCTGGAAACAATCAGTGGGATCAGAAAATAAGGTAGGAGAGAACATGAAAAGGAAAGAGCTCTAAGGTGACCAGTGAGGGTGGGGGGGGGGGGGGTGGTGGTGACAGTGTGAACAGGGGTGAAACCTGGGTTAGCTGTGGCCTTCACCTTGACGACGTGGCGAGGGAGATAAGCAGAGCTTGCAGGATGCCCCTGATGTAGACGATGGGGCTCTTCTTGGTGATGAAGAAGTACATGGCCGGCAGGATAAAGAGGCCATGCAGTATCAGGCCCATCACCACCGTGATGGCGTAGAAGCCCAGCTTCTTACCCATGGCAGACGGGTCATCCATCTCCAGGATCTTCCCGGCCACCAAGAACACGATGCCGAAGGGGAAATACCTGCCCGCGGGAGGACAGGAAGTCGTGTTTAGCTGACACCTCTCATTGTTAGTCAGAAGACAGCTTTTTAAAATGTTCTTTATTTCGATTTTTTTTTTTTTTTTTTTTGACAGAATGAGGTTGAATGGGAGTCCCTATCCCTTTCATCCCCCTTTTCTCTTAGCTGACAGTGAAATAGATGATTGTGTGTCATCTGAAGGTTTGATGTGGGTAGCTGTCACATCACACCTCTTACCAGATGACAATGGCCACAATCTTCAAGACGGCTTCATTCAAGCTCTGACAGAAGTTGACCAAGGCGCTGCCGTTGGGCCCCATTCTACCCAGCATGATGCCTGGAGAGATAGATCACAGAAGATATCAGGGATATTCACTTTGTTCACACCACGCAATCACACTGCCATGTCAACAAAAGGGTTGAGTGAGTAGTGAGTGAGTAGTTAGTGAGTGAGTAGTGAGTGAGTAGTGAGTGAGTGAGTGAGTGAGTGAGTGAGTGAGTGATTCGGGCAGCGAGGGATTGTTTGAGTGAGTGTGTGTGTGGCTCCTCTCACCCATGGTGGCGGAAAAGATGACGATCCCCAGGACGTTCATGCCGTCGCTCGTGCCAGGGAGCGTACGCATCAGGATGTCCGGCGGGGGCGTCAGGTCCAGGGAGAAGTTCTGGATGTCGGTGCCGTTGTCGTCTTGGACACCGTAGATGAAGACCCTGCGCGTGGTGCTCTCTGTGAGGTCCTGTCCCACCGTAGGCTTGGGAGATTTCATGATGGGAATACTCTGGGTTCGGTACTACAAGATAACAGGGAGATACATCTCATTATATTGGATTGATGGAACCGACTGTGTTGCAGTCACTGTGACAGTATAAGTACAGTTATACAGTTATTATATGTTATTATATGTTTAATGTATGCACATTGCTGCCACAGAAAATTACTTGTCTGTGTGAACTTTCATGGCGAATAAATCCAATTCTGATTCTACTGTATTCAGTTGTAACAAGGTGATGTGTGAGTTATTTATATCGCACACACACACACACACACTGCAAAGATTCTCCTTCAACCACCCTGTCCCACTATATATGATAATTCTGTTATATTTACCTGTTGAAAAGTAGCTTGAACCAGGTTGGCTGGGAACATGTTTCTGGAAAAGAACATTTGAGAATTGTTATAATCCTTAACTGGATGAAGGGTTTAAAAAATGAAGAGGGTAAAATAAGAGGGTCAAAAAGCAATAAAGTTTAAATGCCTTCTAGAACTAGATTTTCTATCATTGCGGCCCAGAATGTTGCAAAAGTGCAGCTAGGAAACTTTGTCTATCCAACATGCTTACTTGAAACATTTATTCATAGTGTTTCACAGCTTCTTACAACATGTCCTTTTAGTAGTAGTGTCACAAAAAGTCTTTCTGATGTTGTAATCCCTGTGAATTTGTCCCTTCCCTGCATGTTGTGTTTGAGATTATTTTGTTCCACTCTCTGGCAGGGGACTGCACCCACAAAAGGGTTTGATATTGCTCTCATGGCTGAGCTTGTTGTACTATACAGTCATGGCCATGAGTTTTGGCAATGAAAAATGTTGTGTTTTTCAAAGTTTGCTTGTTCAGTATTTGAGGAAAATGTTTTCACACGTTTCTATTGAATACTGGAATCACAATAAGGCACATTTCATATTTTTTTAAGATTTTTGGTGGCAAAAAAAAAATCAATATATGCAAATACTCCCCTCTTTTACAGCAGTCAATCTGCTCTTAAAATCCAATAAGAATGATAGAGTGATTTCACCTGGCTAGAACTAGTTCACACTTTCCCCTGTGCTGATAATATGACTTACTGAAATTATGTTAGCAGTCATTTTGTGCCAAGACCCAGCAAGCTTTGCAAACACAAAATGTATGTCGCTCCCAAAACCTTTGGCCATGGCTGTACTCCACAGCAATTGAGATGCTATTTTTGCACATTATTATTTCTGTTTACCGTGCCTGGTTGTGGAGATGTTGCTAGTAAATACAGACCATTCCTTGATTCTGACTCCTGAAATACTCTAGAACTGTGCTTCAGGTGCACTTCTTATCCTTGATCTGCTGTACCATCACACAATATATATATTGTATATACACAATTTGTACGTGCTTTGGATGAAAGCGCCAAATAAATAAAATGTAAACATAAATTTGGGACTTATTGAGAGAAGCATCTGGCATCACTTGATTTCATCAATCATGGTGCCTCAAGATCAACACTGTCCTCTGTCATTTGTTTCTGATGAAGTAGACCAGCTTGACTGATGGCATACAGTGTGATTGCTATTATTTTAGCCACTAGAGTTTTATGATTGCAAGTCCAGTAGATGCATGGATGAACTAGGTCCTTTAATGGACAAGTAAAACGTTGCAAGCCCCCCAATACATCGTTTCTCTGGTTCTTTGTGGCTCTGCTCTGCAGCATATGGTACTCAGCTGCTAAGGCAAGATGAAGATGAAGGACAAGCCGTAATCTCCTCCTCTTTAACTCCCACAATTAATAGAGAGGAAGGAAAGGACTTGCTGTCTCGCCCGGTGGCACATAGCCACGCAAAGCTACATTCTTCCAACGACAGTTGGGGTTAGGAAAAATGTCTGTTCACCTGACAATACCTCAAGACAAGAATGTAATCTTCTGGGTGTAATAGGGTCTCCCACGTCTGGAACACTAATTACACTAAATCCTGTGTTTCACAGTTTTTCTTCATATATTGAAAAGGTTGATACCACAGGTGTGTGGATATGCAGTAAATATCCAGGTTTTAAAGAATATCAATTTGAACAATGTGGCGGACAAAAACGATATCCTGTTCGCAGATCAATCGTATTTTTAGACATACAGTAGATAATCCATACAGACCGTTAAAATGAGGACAGGAGTCAGTGATGACATAACGATTTTCATAGAAGCCTCACACTGTATTCAGTCAGTAGTAGGTTCTACAGCTCTGTTCTCCAGCCCAGTCTTTAACAGTGACTGTGAACAAAGCAGGCTAATGAACCATTGTTGGGATTAGAACTGGACAGTGCCTTATATGCCCATAATTGACTATGAGTGCATTAAAAACACACATACATACTGAAGTCATTATACTAAAAACACAAGTACAGGCACACGAGTGCACATATACACTGGCATGATAGATGGACCTAAAGGAGCTTTGCGAGATAAATCCTACGCACAGCTGTGCACTGGAAAACACACACACACACACACACACAGGCAGCACATGCATGCTACAATCCGCAGGTCAGCCTTGTGGGAGCTGCTGTGTAAGTACTGGATGTGCATCAGGAGTTTCAAATGTTCCCAGGTTTTAGTCATGGTACATTTGAGATATGAAGAGATCTAAATCACAATACAGGTTGGATTTTTGAATCAGTAAAATAATACAACCTAACCTGGTTAGGTCCCTGTTAGATAGTGTTTAGGACCAGAAGGGTCATGGACACGGCCATGCCCTAGTTTGTCCCTTGTGTTTTCCCTGTTTTACCTGTCGGTCTCTGTGTGTCTGTGGTGTGCACGTGTCTGTCTCTCTAAGCTCTCTCCCCTGGTTCCTAGCTCCACTAACAGATCAGCTCCTTGTCTGTAATAGCTTTCCATATGTACAGATGTTTTTCCCCCTTGTGTAGTCTTTGACTGATCGTTAGTCTTTTCTGGTTCTGTTCCTGTGTGAGTTGTCCTTTCTTGTTCCTGTGTGAGTAGTGGTTCCAGGTGTGCTCCTGTCCTACGTGCTCCCCGTAGATTGTTTGCTGTTTGTATCTGAGGTTTCGTATCTTTTGTGTTAGTTAATACACCTTTGTGCCTTTTGATCCTACTGCATTTGGGTCCACTTGCTTTACTCCCCTGACAGTGAGTCTGTGAATATGTGTCAACGCAGTGGGCCACTTCTCTAGTGCTACATTGACGGTTGTTGTCTTTGACCAAAGTTTAACCCCCCCTCCCAGCCTCTCTCTCTCTCTCTCTCTCTCTCTCTCTCTCTCTCTCTCTCTCTCTCTCTCTCTCTCTCTCTCTCTCTCTCTCTCTCTCTCTCTCTCTCTCTCTCTCTCTCTCTCTCTCTCCCTCCCTCTCTCTCTCTCTCTCTCTCTCTCTCTCTCTCTCTCTCTCTCTCTCTCTCTCCCTCCCTCTCTCTCTCTCTCTCTCTCTCTCTCTCTCTCTCTCTCTCTCTCTCTCTCTCTCTCTCTCTCTCTCTCTGTCTCTGTCTCTATTTCACTGCCTCCACACCACTCCCAGGCTAATTAGCTTAGCTCAAAAACACCACAGGGATAGGATTTACCCTTGGATCTAACAACTTTCTGTGACCAAACATGACAGGGCACGGTCAAAAAGGCTGTGGTACTTGTGGACACAGCACTGTGGAGAGTACGTTTTGGAGTTAGAACATCATAGAAACTATAATGATGGTGTGCAACAAAAACAGTACAACAGTGCAGGCAGGACACGGTCAGGGTGGGATGGATTAGGCTCCTACCGAATGAGATCCAACAGGGCATCAGCGGAGCTCATGATTGGCTTGCTGCTTTCCTCGGATTCCTCCTTCTGGGCGGCGCCACCTGGGTGGATGATGGAGACCATGACAATGCCAACCACCACCGCCACAAACGTGGTCCATAGGTAGTAGGACACGGTCATGATGCCCAGGCGGCTGGAGCACTTGGCATCTAGGGCTGCCAGCCCTGACATTAAACTGAAGGAGAGAGAAACAGACAGAGAAAGACCAGAGTCAGGGAGAGAATATAGAGAGGGACCATGCAGCTTAGAAGGTCAGTGAAGGTCAGCACTCAGAGCATCAATATTTTGCTCCCTGGTTCCTGTTAGTCAACCTTCCTCACGGAGTAAGAAAGCACTTTATTATGTAGCTAGGACATGCTCTTCTTTGGTTGGCCAGCTGACTCTGGTCTCAAGCACATATTACATTGAGAGAGATACATTTTACATCAGAGTTTATTTTGGATTTTTCACCCCCTGAGGCTATTTCAACACTATACAGTTCACGAGGACGAGATGCTGAAATCCAATCAATTGTGCTCATGAATCATTTCTCTCCAACAACCTCCACAAAGTAATTATTTTTCTGATTGATCTGGTATGACAGGAATGTATGGCTGAGAAAGCAAGCTGCACCACATTTAGTTTAGCATGTTAGGCTTGAACGTGGCACCTGCCTCTCAGTGCAGGACTAATAGACAGAACACTGAGGTCTAGGGGTAATGCCCTGCCGGCCCTCCACTGACCCTGTCATCATGGGTTTCCGAGATACATGTGACATGGTGAGCAAAGCCCTTCTTAAAGATCCATCAGCTTCTCGCATAACAGACAGGACTTCAGAGCAGCTGAACCGCTGTTTGTGGGCACAGAACAGATAGTAGGTTGGAGAGTTGTACACACAGGGCTGCAGGAGAAGATGGCACAATTAGCATGCCTGGGATAAAAAACGTTTTTTAACTCTCCTACCCTGGCAGACTAAGGTTTCTCACGGTAATCTTACTCTCAGAAGCAACAAACATAAGATCATGTATGGCCTGGTGGATGGTGGATGGTTAATGTTGGTAACCTCAAGCAACCTGCTAGTAAACCAGAGAAGCCTCTTATGTAAGATGTTTCACCACAGATGTTTCTGAGCTGAGGCGTGACTGTCTTAAATTGTTTTATATTAGAGCGGACAAACAGACTAAGGAGACACCCTCACCCTCACCCTCTTCACACTCAACAGTAATCCACATACACATACACATACATGCACACACACGGTCCAGCCCTTGTGCATTGCCAAGGTCCTCACACACACACTTATTAAGATCAAATCTCCCCACAATATGAAACTATGCTAGACAACTTAATCTTGCACTAGTGTAATGTAGCCCATAGATAAAAAATCTACATTTACAAAAAAAACATCCTTCACCAATCCCCTGTCCCATTTTTGTGGTTCAGTGCATCAATGCAGAGGAGGATACTAGACATGTGTATCACCATCTTATCTCTCATGACACTGGGCAGACCAAAACTACCCAGAAACCCTATTTAATCTGACTTCTTGGCCAGCAAGTAGGATCAGTCACAGCCTTTTTCCACAGTTAATTGGCCACCTTCCGTCCCAGACTGCAATCTAAGATGTGGTGGCTGGCCAGGAGCCCTCCTACTGAGTTTGCATTCTCACAGAGGCTGGGGAGGCTTTTGGGAGACTTAAAGGCTCTGATCTCTGCAAACTCTTGGCAGCCCAACAGGAGTTGGCTGGTTGGCAATCACAGAGCGTAGTTTCCACAAAGGCCAGACGTACAGAAACCACAGGGGGGGACACAGGTAGGGAGGAGGAGGGGGGAATGCCAAGGCAACTACGCCAGTGTCGAGAAGCACAGCACTAGCTAAAAGCTGTTCTATAAATCTAGCTTGTGAAAAAAATTTTTTAACCTAAATGATTGTTTCTTTATTTTTTCACTGCTTGTGTGTGGGTTGAATTCAGTATCTAATACTAGCATTTATATGTCTTAAGGTTAAGTACTAAAATGAAACTACTGTGGGACTAAGATACTGTTAGGCATCATAATGGGTGTGTCTCCCTTCTATTTTTGACAAACCTCCACCCTTAAATGCATCACATGCCAATCAATGTTTAAAACAACCTGCATAATTCACCTGTTTATATAACTAAG
This sequence comes from Osmerus eperlanus, assembly GCF_963692335.1. Lineage (NCBI taxonomy): Eukaryota > Metazoa > Chordata > Actinopteri > Osmeriformes > Osmeridae > Osmerus > Osmerus eperlanus. The sequence continues at coordinate 4,255,306 of NC_085033.1, forward strand.
GAAATTTTAAAAATATCAGCCCTTAGAAATAATTGAGTTGGTCAAGCCCCTATATGCAGGACGCATCATTTGTAGAGATCTGTAAAATCCACATGTTGAGGATTGAGGAGGGGGGGGAGGGTTCAAAGATAATAGTTGGCTCACAGAAGCTGGCTCACAGAAACCCACACAACTCCAAGTATTAACAGACATTCACTGTCATTCTTCCTGTGTATACGTACACAGGAAGAACAATCTGTTAAGCAGCGCTATTAGGGATTGTTGTGACTAAATATTCAAAAGTTCATTTTAATTTCACGGTCAGGAGTGGCTATTGATCTTGGTTATAATTTTCTCTGGTTCAATTCGGGCTTCTCATTGCCGAACAAAAAATCCTGCTCTGTTTGTTTGCATGTGTGACAGCAGCTGCACCGATGTCTGTGTGTTTGTGTCTTCATATGGACACATCCGTTTATGTGTGTGCGTGTGCGTGTGATTGGAGGGATTGGGCTGGGGTAGAGTATAGTAGGGATTGCACACACGCCATGTGAAACAGAGGAGGTCACCGTGTGGGTGACAGAAGGGCATGGGACAGCAGGAGTTTAGGGCTTACACTGCAGCACCTTTTCTGTACAAGAGCATCAGACTAATCCTACCTTGAGATGTGAGACTGTTTGTTTGGCTCCAATGGAGAGTTCTTGCTGTTAGGTGGTCACCAATTACACAGGTTAACGTCTGTGTTGTGGCTTGCTGATACATGAAGCCCATCGTCAAACTGAACATGAGATTTAGGTCCCTGATGGACATGTGAGGGCAAATAATGTGTCATGCTGTCCTTTGTAAATAGTCTTGAGTGACTTAGCCTTAGAAAGCTCAACAAGGCCGTATGTTAACTATGGTGTCACGGGGTCAGGAAGGTTTCTCAAGACCAAGGCTATTCATAGAATCAGTGCCATGTTACAATAGACTTCAAATGGGAACATTTGCAAGTGCTGAAGAGGACATGTGAGAGATGGGTGATGCGCTGTGCTGGTCCAGGCTGCACACACAGGGGTGAATGCTTGGCTGAATGACATTGCAACTCCTTTCTGCTGCCTCAACTGTGTGTGTCTCCGGTTCATGACGGTTCCCTGCTTAGATGATCTGCAGGGCACTGTGCAGGCAACATGTCTGTCTACACGGATTAGGATAAACAATTCTCTCTAAAGTCATGCTTATCCGACTTCAGTTCATTGTTTGACCAGCTCAGTTGAAGTAATAATCAGTCAGGATTTCTAGGCTTTACTCTTCGGAGGGTCAACAGACATATACTGTAGTCACTGGGAAAGACTGCAGGCTTGGATTCAACAACAACAACAGCTAATCTAGATATGAAACCACCCACAATTGAATCATAATTGTAAATCCAAATGCAAAGCAACTCACTTCACTTAAACAGAGAATCTACAGTATATTAACCTACAAGGAACATCACTTAAAAGTGCAATTACATCCACCCACAAATGTAATAATTGTACATCCACCTGACCATTTCAAACTCAATAAGAAGGTTCAGGAGGCAAACAGTCATCTCCACAGGGGCCAGGCATGGAGGGTGAGCAATCATTCTGACTGTAATGAGACAGCTTTTGATTTATAAAAACTATTCATATAAACAGAGACAGATAGATAGATAGATACTTTATTAATCCCGTGGGGAAATTCAGGTATCTCTCACAGCTCTCATACCAACAACAACCACAGACAATATGTCTGTGTTTTCTAACTTGTAAGTTGTTTAACTACATGCTCTTGTGGTTCTTCCCTTTGGCACTTATTTTGGTTGTTCACAATATGTGCTTCATGTTTTGGCTACCCGCAATGTTTTTGGGGCTATCTTGTTGTTATTATCAGTGACCTATGCACTTTGTAAAGCTCTCTCTTGGAAGTCGCTTTGGATAAAAGCGTCTGCTAAATGAATAAATGTACATGTAAAACACGATACAATACAAACAGACAACACAACACCAAGGCATGTACAGAGTAGATAAGATAAAAACGTAGAACGTAGGGTGCTGAGCTGCCCGCTACGGAGGCTGCTGGACTGTCCTGCCAGGACACGGCGGAGGGGATGACCGACACCGCCCACGATGGCCGTTCAGAGAAATTATTTATCCCGGCCACACAGATTACATTGGGATTGTAATCAGAGAATAATGGCACCATCGCGGTATCCAACACAGATCAAGGGCGAAAGATAAGGCAAGAGTTTTTGGAATAATGAAAATATAATCCCCGCCACCACATGCTCTGTGTGAACTGTGAACTGAGCAGTGTGCCATTTCAAGTCCTCCCATATTAAACACTCACAAATGTGCTTGCACACAGACACTGTGCAGAAACCTGATCATCTGATCTCCATGGATGCTTGGACACGTGGAGGCCTATGAACACAACTGGTAGGCGTCCACCCGGTTCACCACAGCCCCAACTCTGGGACTGAGAAGATTAATGTCCATTCTCTTTACATCACTACAACTGGGACTGACCTTTGAACCCGTGGTCCCAACGGCAGGCCATGTCTGAAATAAGCAAGTCCAATATCTTTGGGACTACACTGTGATTGTGATTAGGTACATTGTACTGCATGCCCAAAAGAAATCTGGTTGTTTCCGGTCACGGACCTTGTAATCCCATCGATTCAGAAAACCAGTGGTAAATAGAATGTGAGCTGAGGAGGCAGCAGGGTTTGCTTGTGCATGACGTGTTCATGAGATAATCTGGTTTCTGCTTTGGCTGCTGGGCAGATGGTGCTGGAAGAAATGGGGACAGACTACAGGCTTGTATGTCCACCAGATAAACCCTGGTCTACTGGCCGTAATCAGTAGCCACTCGGCCTTCCCTGCTTGCCTACCTGTGCATGGAGGACATTGAAATGTTATTTTCCTTTGTGGCTTGAACGAGAGTGAGAGAGCGAAAAGGAGAGACAGACTGGGATTCCAAATCAGTCTTGATGTGGTTGTGGATCGTCTCCACAGGGGTAACGTCATTCCAGCAAGTCAAATCCGAATAGTTTCGTAGAACCTTCGTTCTCTATCTCTCTCTCTCTCTCTCTCTCTCTCTCTCTCTCTCTCTCTCTCTCTCTCTCTTTCAGTCATTTTATTCCTTAACGTCAAACTCTGCCAGGTTCAAGTACATTGTTTGTCATCAAGCCTGCTTTTTTCTTGATCTGTTACATCTAGAAAGCCAGCAGGGTAGCAACAGTATCTGCCACCTCTCAAAGACACAGCGTGTATTCCATCCAAATCATTTGTCTGGCCGACAGGTGCATGTTTCCTGATTCAAATGGAAGTGGGGCAGATGAAGGCTGTTGAGCTTGGCTAGCCATGGCCTGCTGCCAGCATCCAGCATTCTAGATTAGTTGTAATTAACGTTGCTAACTCTCACGTGCCCAGCGGCCTCTGTAGCAGAGGGCATTGCGTGTACTCGTGTGAACTTCACCTGTGCACGTGTTAAACTCGGGGACTGGAGCACAGACTGATCTGACCTTAAACCGGAGGAGAGGCGGGGCGAAATGGAGGGATGGAGGGACAGAAATAACACTAGAATCGAGGGATAGAGAAAAAGGGAAATAAGGAGAGACAGGGTTAAAGGGAGAGACAGGAGGCAGAGGGGATCAACTTCTCATCCAGTCTTTGCTGTTGCATGGATTGTAAGTAGCTTATTGCACAAAGCGTCCTGCGTGTAATCAGTGTTTGCATGATTTGTTATTTAGTTCTTTTGCATTGGACAGGACCACCCTTGGGTGCACAACTAGAAGCAGTCAAAGCAAAACTACAACCAGCCATAAAAAGACTCCAGATTTTCAGCCTAACAGATAAAAAAAGGTTCCCCAAAATAACACTCATCTGGTCACTGGTGCCAGTCTCAACATGGAGCTATGCCAAAGTATCAGAATGTATCACCCAACCAAAAACATGCATGTATGCATGGTATACATGTCATGTATGTCTTCTAAACTATATGTTTACGTTTATAGAGGGTTTATAAATAGCTGAAAGAGAAGAGTGGATATGAAGTTTGGATCATTCCACAGATCTCATAACATTAAAACTGCATGCTGTGAGAGAATAACTCCATAATAACTCTAATAACACTGTGCAACCAGTAAGGGAGAGAAAAAGGATCTAAAGGTTGCATGTAGGGCTTCAACAACAAAGACAAGGACCACATTATTTTCGAGGAACTGTAGCTCAACATCTGGAGTAAAAACTTGGCATGCTCTTACAGTATTTCATCTAAAGGGTGACCTTTGGGGGTGGCAAAAAATGAATAATTCACCCGTACCTGGAAACGACCAGTGGAAGAATCAGCATTTTCAACATCCTCATAAGAAGCTCTCCTGGAAACTGGAAGTATTTTACCTCCTACATGGACACAGGGGAGAGTAAAATAAAACCAGTAAATTAGTGCTTTGGTATGCATGTGTATATGTGTGTTAAAGACAGAGAGACACAGAGAAATAGGAAAGAGGACAGTAGTCCTGTTATTTCAGCAGACATCTGTACTAAAAAGCAACTGTGCAAGAACAGATCTATTTATCTTTCACAGGGATACTACATGACATATACTATCTCTGTGTGCCTGTTCCTCTGCCCCCTGTCCATTTATCAGCTGTCCCTGTGACCTGACATCTTCTGGGACCTTCCTAGAACCCTGTGTAACTTTCCAGCTGGTCACATCAACACCGGTGATGAATGTGCATGTAATGACATACGTGTATTGATGGTACCAGACTTTCAAAAAACAAGCAATAAATCATCTTTGCAGAGGTATTTCGGAGTCATCACCAACATTGTTTAGTTTGTGTCAACCCAATCCCTCCAGGTTGTATCCAGTGGGAGGAGCTGGGTGTTTTCTCAGTTGTGCACAGTTAACGAATAAAGACCTTTCAATGACTCAACATGCAAAAAGTAGAAATGCAAGAGAAAAGTAATACATCTAAGGGTGTTGTATTAGGATTGCCTGTATCAATTGTGGTGTAGATTGTTGATATAATCTGCAAGCACCAGATGTAAACTATTTTTTAATTGGACACACAACAGATCAGGAAGCAAAGATTGAAGGTATTGTAGCTGCTCTACCTCCCCAGGTTGACTGAAACATGCCGAGAAATTAAATATGTGTTTGCCATGCAGTCTTTATTCCTATATCTAGTTTCTCATTGGAAAAGTAATTGGACCCTAGGCTAACACAGCTGATATCCACAGACTGATTAGCAGTACTGGGGGCCCTCTGACAATTGATTGAACTGAATAGAAATTATTTAACTGAAGGATTACCTTCTGAATCTCTCATCAACTAATTGCCTAGCCAATTTGCAGGGTAAGGTTGGTGATGCATTGTGGGATGTGTAGGATGGGACATTAGATTCTGGGGAAGAAGAAGACAGTTGCCGAGAGTGAGTTACGAGGGGGGGGGGGGGGGGGAGCAAAGGAGAGCTGAGGGAGACAGAGGGAATGTGAATAAAAATAGGAAAGGACAGTTGAAGAAGTGGAGGAAGGAATAGTCAACCGAAAATAGAGTAGAACAATAGCTAGCAATCATGGTAACAATGATTGGTGAGGACATGGGGATGATGGAGTGTGTGATTTAAATGAGAGAGATCATGTCACACAGCAGCAGAAATCTGACCCTAGCACCTGCCAACAGAGTAATTGTGGCACCTCACTGCACCAATTATGTCCGTTTGGGACAAATATTAATTAAATTGGTCTAACTCCAGCAGGCCTACTGTAAGATTAAATTTGTTTTTTAAATGACCAGTGTGGTCATTCAAATGCTGATGTCTTGACTACAGTGTATTGCATGTTCTGATTTCATCATTACTTCTGGAACAGGAGTATCATCTGAGCTTTCTGCAAGCTTAAACAATGGTTCTCATACTGAGGCAGGAATAATAAACTCCACTTTGTAGTTATGGAGAGACCACAGTCGTCGGGGAAAAAATCATCGCCCGCCATTCTGCCATTGGAATCCTTTCTATCTTCCCATCTGTTTACTTCTTTGTTTGTGTCACGTCAACATCAAAGAAAATGACACTCCATTACAGAAGGATTCTTTTTTGAGTTCTTCAAAGCTAACAGAGGAACATGTTCTCAGAATATATCTAAGATTAGAAGAAAAAGCATGCTTTTGTTCTTTATTTTTCCTCTCAGTTGGCAGTGTCACAAGCAGGGGTGAGCTGCTATTGAAAGTCCTGGCCCTCTGGCGCCTGGTTCCTGTCTTTTCATCTCTACTGGGGCCTTGAACAGATGTATTGGATGTATTATAACACAATAGTCTTATAATTTCTATGTACTACATGGAATCCATGAATATTATTATTTTGTATTACAGTTTTTCTCAATTGCGTTGGCTCATTTTTTGAATCGTTTACATTCTGTAAACTATAAGTGCAATCGTCACATCTGTTTAATGGGACATCACAACTGCATGTCTGTAAAAGGTAGTTTCTCAACCAAAACATTTTATTCATGCTTCAAAACCTAGTTCTTGCATCAATGAATTGGCCAATGCCACCAAAATTAAAAGTTATTTTGTCATTGTGTGAGCCGTACTGGTCAAAATGTTTAGATGGTTTTTTACCATGGACGTTAACCATGGAAATGTTTGTTGTAAACCAATTTAATTTTTTCTACTTTTTTTGTTCACACTGTCAGATTATTGTACTATTCAATAAAGTCAGGTTTGTTTAGCTGAATGCTATTGTGCATCACAGTGAGCTTTTTAGATAACTGTTGCTACAAGTTTACTGGAAAATGTAAATACTTTACAATACTGTAGTACACAGAAAAAAATATGCATTTTGTATGTATACAGTACATTTGTTTCTGTAGAAATGTGTTACATGCTAACAGAATATTCACATTGGCATGCACATTTTTACACATCTTACATGTAAAGGCACATTGAGTGAACAGAAAATTGCCACAAAATGACATCCATGCAAAAAAGGAGAAATAAATGGGTTAATTGGTAAGATTGTCATTCCTATTTCATTACTATGTCACCTGGAAGGTAATTTGACAATTTGGCAGACAACATCAACATTCCATGTTCATTTTTGGGGAATATACATATATGTCTGACAGATTTAGATTATTGAATCACTGTAATCATTTAGCATGTAATGGCTCACACAATGAAAGAATGTTCAGAAGTTGTGAAGAGTATGACTGTCACTGAGAATCAACACATCAGTTTTGATAAGCATCCATGTGCATGTAGTTATTTTGCCCAATTGTAGACAATTGTACTTACTCTTTTGCATACGTGCCAAAACACATGCAAATTGCTTAAATTAATAATAAATCTGGTGTGAACAATAAACTAATTGTTCAGAGATTTGAATTTATTGTTTGGAAAAAAATAATTCCCATTCGAGAATTGAATCAAAGCGATTGAGAAAAACTGTAATCCATCTATACTTACAAGCCTTTGAAGCTCATTATGAGGTTACATAATTTCCCAATATATAGAAAAGATTTAAATGTACATTTAGGCTGCCTCACTAACATGCACCAACACACACACATATTGTCAAAAAGAGGAAATTATTTCATTTATCATTCAATTACTCTCAGCCAAGGAAGCCTGTCAATATGACTGATCCCTAATCTCAAGCGACAGTTGCTACACAAATATTTTATGCAGCTTTGTCTGAGTCTGATGTGACGTGCTTGGCATTTGGAACAGACAAATCAATAAACTACTGCATTCTGCCTTGTATCATCAATCCAAGCAAATGTTGAGCACATGTTGATATAATAAAGGCAGAGTTCTCCAACTGACATCTTGTGTCTAGTTCCTAGTGAAGACCAAACACCTGAGGTCCAGGATGTAACACACCCTTTAGAGAACCCTGTGCTCTACAGGGTGAGGTTGTTCAACCACAGAGGGTGTGAAGACGATGCAATCGTACTGGAAGGATAATTCTAGCTAGTTTGAGGCACAGTGAAGGCTGGTTTGCTACCTCGTAAAAAAAAGGGACCAGGAGAAGACAATGAGAAGAGGTGGAAATTGATCAACTAGGATGCCATTATAATTTCCAGGTGAGGGACAGGTGGGTCTGGGTCTGGGTCAGGGTTTGGGTCTGGGTCTAGAAAGAGGGGAGAGCTGTGTAAGGGTTGGGATGAGGAGAGGGGAGACAGATGAGGGACTGACCTGCTCAGAGAGCTGCTTTCCCCTGAGGAAAAAGCCCAGTAGACAGCCGATAACCACGGCCAACACGGACAGGATGAGGAGTCCGTTCTGCTTGCACACATTCTTCACCCGCCCCCAAACTTCATCCAGTGCCACGGCCATTCTGGTCCTAACCTCACAGACACCCCCTCAGTCCAGCCGGGCAACCTTGCTCACTCGGCCATAGAGAGCCACAGACTCAGACAATGGACGGATGAATGGAGAGGAAGTGAGGGAGATATAGAAGCCCGGTGAAGATCAAAAGAAAGACAGAAGGATGGGGGGGACGAGGGAATAGAAGACCCAAGACAAATGCAAATGAGGGGAAAGTGAAGAATGGAATACAAAATCAAAAGAGGGAAACAAAAGAGTGAAACTGATATCGGTTTGCAGACGAAGACACAAAAAGAGCCCAGGTAGTTGGCCGTTTGTCCTCCTTGAATATTTTTTTTTTTTACTGCTCTACCGACTTGCTCGCTCTCTGTCACTCCACACGGAACTAAGCATCCCACACTTTCGAAGCAATCTCTCTTTTTCACCCCCTCCCTCCCTCCCTCTCTCTGCCTTCTGCTTCATCCCTCCCTCCCTCCCTCTTTCCCTCCCTCCATCCCCCAGTTCCACAGGCTGACCAATAGGGGGCTCTGTGACAGCTGGTGGTATTGTCATCAGGGTTAATACAGTCGATCCTATTAGGCTGCACTGCATTACTGGGATCTAAGGCAGGATTAGAGATCTCCGAACAATTGGACTGGGGATTGTTCGAGACAACCAAAAAGATAACGAGAGAAGGAGAGAAAGGGGACGGGGGTAGTTTCTCAGATGGTGTGGATAATCAGGTGCCAGGAATCCATATAGATCTTTGGTCTTGTTCAACCAAGTGACAACACAGCACTTGACCCCACCAAAGCTGCTAGGAGGGTTTAAAGATGCGGCTCTTGGTTAGAACCACAAGAATCAGTAATTGATGTCTTACAAGTGGAACTCCAATTCAAAGAAAACTTAAACCATTCAACAGTGACTATCAAGGCATTGTCTCTATGTGTGTGTAAAGTACATTTACATTACATTTACATTTAGTCATTTAGCAGACGCTCTTATCCAGAGCGACTTACAGTAAGTACAGGGACATTCCCCCGAGGCAAGTAGGGTGAAGTGCCTTGCCCAAGGACACAACGTCAGTTGGCATGACCGGGAATCGAACTGGCAACCTTCGGATTACTAGCCCGATTCCCTCACCGCTCAGACACCTGACTCCCTGTACATGTACATGTGACAACAAAATACACACTTCCATACACACACACACACTGATAAAAGATTCTCTGTCAGCGTGTGAGTTTGCCGAGGTGAGATTGCCGTGACATACTGAGATACTTTCTAATCCTAATCCCACATAACCATTTCAGGCACAGGGTTGGGCACACCTGTTACCATGCAGACAGCAACAGACAGGAGGGCCACTGTCAACCTCTATTACACAAACACAACAAGCGCTTTCTTAATGTCAACGTGCACACATGCAATCTGACAGAGTTCGTTCTTGTACAGAACAGACAACCTCACAAAACCCTGTCCGTTTCACATCGTAATACATACACACCGACACACACCTGAGAATTCAATCGTCAGTTTCTGTTTGATATTGTCTTTGCAGTCTTGCAATTCCGACTACACCTGTACAATTCTACAATGTCTTAATTGAGACATATCGTAGTTGTTGCACTGTATTGTACTAAGGATATCATTGTTTTTGCATGTTCTATTCCACAGTTTGTAAATCACTTTGGATAAAAGAAGTGTCTACTAAATGAACAATTGCAAATACCTTATAGAGAAGCCTTATTCAAATTGTATGACAATAACAGTGATCTAATGAACAAAATGTGAAGAACATGATTTTGACAGGCTGCTGACATTCTGCTAATTTCATCCCATTGGTCATTTTATAGTGACATTCTATCCTCATATCCTATATTTGAACGTCAGTAATATTAATAATAATATAACAATTACTTTCCCTTCAAGAAAGATAGAATTAAATACCAATGTCAGTCTTGCCATCATCTTGTCTGTACTTGAACGCCAAGTGGAAAAATGCTTGCCTGCCTGCCTGCCGAGATCTATTTTAGGTGTCGTACATTTTTGTGAAACCAGTATTAGTATGTTGTCGTCAAGTGTTTTTTTTTTTCAAAGAATCTCTTGATTATGTTGTAGCCCCTAAAACACTTGAAAATAAGCTCCTTCTATAACATATGAACAGTATGCTCAAAATAAGCACACTGTCTGATATTCATTATCTGTTTATGAAAGCTACATTGTCATGCGTGACATGCAACTTCAACACTGTAACCAACTATGGTGGTGTGCAGGCACGTGCTGTTGTGAGCAAGCATATTTCTGTGTTTTGTGCCGCATGTTCATGGTCTGATAGACAACCTGATGATCCTAGCACCTGATTATCCATTTATGAGTTTCGGTAGAATAAGTAGCCTACAATGTGTGCACTAAAATCCAGAGAAGAATACATTCTGACTGGAGGACAAAAGAACAACCACAGCAGTGGTGAGAGCGAGCGCTAAAGTCAAGGGCTAAGTGACCCCTGCTTGCCCTGCACTATACAGGTCTGGTCAAGCTGGTGACCTAGAATTTGACATCACATTGTTGAAATGATGAAGATAGGTTATGATTAATGGTTTATCTGATTTAAAATGAAACTCTCATCCATCTTTTTAGTATATTCTATATTACTGGAAACCATATGTTAAGCTGTTGACTGATTATTATTAATACTACAAACCGGTAGAAGATGAGAAAGTGAAAAGATCTGGATATTAGGGGCTGAGGAATACGGAAAAATACCACTTGTAGATATGCTTCCACTTTTACAAGCCAGAGGCCCCCAGCTATGAATCACGTGGCACGTTTAAGACCCTGCGCCCACACACTTGTCTACAGCTGCAGAGTTCAGGGCCAGTACCACTAGCCGTAAATTGGGAGAATTGTCATAGGGCCAGTACCACTAGTCGTAAATTGGGAGAATTGTCGTTGTATAAAAAAAAACACACTGTCATCTGAAACCCCAGGACAAGGGACCAATAATGAGAGGGTGCATAATGTATCTGTGACCAACTGTACTGTACCAATAGAAAAATTGACACCAATAATAGGAAGAAAATTATATAAGGGATTGTCCAGAGAGAAACGGGCAGTCTGCTCCTGGGAGCACACTCACTTTGTTTGGATTATTAGTCACCCTGTGTCCGAATAAACCTTTGCATCAGACTCTGAGTTCCAGTGTGTCTGTTTGGATTTAGGATTCTAGCCCTACGCGACACTTAGAATCATTTTCAACTTTGGGACTTAGTCTTATTTTTCACTTGTCAGGACTTAGAATTTTTCACTTCGAGACTTGGAATTATTTCACTATACACTTACAAAATTATTTACGACACTGGCAAACATGTAATTCAGCAGTGACTCATATCAGCCAGTGCCAAAGGCATTTCTCACAAATCCATTAAATGGAGAAAAGAGAGTTATTACAGGACAGGGGGTCTTCACATCCACTCACAATCCACACCACGGAAATAGTCCCTTTCTTTTGCCAATTTTTCCCATATTCCAGGATTGGATTCACACAGATTATCTGGGATTAAAGCAACCAATGAGGACTAGTGTCCTCTTCATTCATTTACAATCAGTGACATGTTCAGGATCCCGCACATCCTTCCTTTAGATACTGCTGCAATAAAAGTAATGTGCTAAACCATAACATAAAATAAATGGGGCTGTCAATGCACAGGAATTATGCCTTGTAGAGCAGACCACAAATGTATGTTTGGGGATCATACTAAACAAACTGTATTTATTGATCTACCCATTGTATCAATTGGCCATACAGAGGTCACATGTTTATTTGTGTGTGCTTTTGTGTCAATGTGTGTATGTGTTTGACAGTACAACACCTGAACAAGCTTTGTGGCCATGTTTGCTTTATAACAGTGACAGCACATGGTTTCAGAGCAATCATACTTGAAGGGGTCTGAGGGAGGTTATGGAGATTATAATCTCCTTGATGAATGGAGAAACACCGCTGTCCTATATACATTCACCTCTACCCAAGCATTAAAACGGAATGGTTATCAATAATCCGCTCAAAGTCTTTCAACCGTAGTTTGTTATTTTTAGCTCTGGCCCTAAATGACAAAAAAGTCCAACTTTCGATTGTATTTAAAGTATACACACTTTTGCAGTTCCAATTTTTGCATCCCAAACACACTCCCTCATTTCGCACACATATGTTTGAAGCCTTCCAACCAAAAGCTCTGTTTGACCCTTGACATCCTGGTGTGGACGAGCGTTGTTGCGGCAATCTCAATCCAGAGATTCCGGGCCCTCGTCCAAGACAACACAGCATAGGGGAAATGTCCAACAAAACCTCCCTGACAAGCTATCTGTGGACGTCTGACGAAAGGCTCCATTGCCTGCTTTACATCCATTAATTAGCACAGCATCCACTCTCAGGTGATGCTACTTTTTTTGGGGACCAAACAATTGAACACACGTCAGGCAGGGGACAACAAACAGAGGGGAAGATTGATCAACAGGATGTCTTCTGCTCGTTCAATATCTGTCCAGAGAGTCCTTAATTAAAGCCAAAGTACTGTCAGGTCCCATCTGGTCGCCAAAGTCTTCAGAGAAGGCCGTCCAAGAGAGCTTGATGGGAGCAGGTGGGGAACGAAAAGCTGTCTGGAAGGTAATGCTGTCAGAACTTTATATGACAAGTTTACAGACCTCAAAGCAGCTCACACATGTTGGGCAGACTTAAGAAGCCAAGTGCCAGTGTTGGGAAGGTAATTCAATCTAAAAGTTTTTAGACCAAACCTGGACTAAAAGCTCTGACTCTCTATACTGTAGCTTTAAAAGTATCACCCACTTCGTGTAATCATTGAACTAAAATAGATCATCTTTATGATTGATCAACACAGACATTTTGACTCCTTTTATTTATTTAGTTCACAAAATCAATGGTTTAGGCAAGCCTTCATGTAATATGTAGGGAGTCAGGTGAATGAGCGCTTAGGGAATCGGGCTAGTAATCATAAGGTTGCTGGTTCGATCCCCGGCCCTGCAAAATGACGTTGTGTCCTTGGGCAAGGCACTTCACCCTACTTGCCTCGGGGGAATGTCCCTGTACTTATTGTACGTCGCTCTGGATAAGAGCGTCTGCTAAATGTAAATATGTGTTTTCATAAAACAGCATTCCAGCAGTTGTCCTCCTATTTTGCAATTCCCTCATTTAGTTTAGAATTAATGCATGTGAGATTGCTGATTGCTGTCACTGGCATGTTTCCATTAGGAAAACACTCCTGTCTACTTTTTTTCCTGGAAAACAACTACAGTTCCCGAGAAACATGAATGGAAATACTGCAGATGAAACAAACAAATCATCTGAAATGGTTTCAGATAATTATATTTGAAGAGATTTCTATGAACCACTACAGGAACCATCTCCGTAATTACTGAATGAACAGATGCTGCTGATGTCCTTGCTCTAATTATTTCATTCTCATAAAAAATCGAATTATTACAAATTATGAAACATACTCTCTGATAAAAATATATTATACCATGAAGATGATTTTCCCTTTATGTTCATTTATTAGATAAATTGCTGACTTTATGAAGTTAGAAGAACACAGCAACTTTAAGCGCTGTGTGTCAACATCAATCACACATTGTGGAGATTTCTCTCCAATATGGGGTTTGAAAGACTGGCCTGTAGACCAATGTGTAAAATGGAGTTTGAAAGACTGGCCTGTAGACCAATGTGTAAGTCCTCTCCACTCAATCCCCTGTCACTCAGGGATGCCACAGGGAAGTTCCCACTGCCACTTGAGATGGCTACCCAAGAACTTTGTCAGTCATGCTGCATTTGATTGTCTCATCTGGATGTAATGCACACACTGTCATGCTGCTGGCTGGAAGTCTGGTTTGATATGGAAACAGAGGGAGAGAGGTGTTAAATGAAAGCCAGTATGCGGGGAATTGGCTTAACTCTAGAGATCAGAACAGCGTTTCATTTTGCTTTGGATGATCTAATGCTAAATGAGCTTATGCAGAATGTGTAGCTACAATAATGGCCTTGATTATCAACTTCTCATGGAAGAAATTAACGACTATCTATGGCAGGCTATTGGCGGATAAACACCATGGGGTTTTTTTCAAAATGTTTACAGGTTGTGGGTTTTTGAGGTACAGTATATTATCTACAATCAAAATGCTATTTATTGAGTTTTTAAAACTGAATTTTAAAACTGATCGAGAATCAATTAGTGTGCTCAGTTCTCGAGCTTGCAGTATAAGAAGTTACTAACTGGTGTTATGCTTGAATTGATGTCATGACTGTGGGGAAAATGTATCATGTAATTTATAATCCCTCTTACTCAATAAACTGAGGTTCTAAAATGTCTGTTCTTTGCACACCCAACAAGTTGTGGTTGAGCAGCATGACTGTTTGGTTCCAGACACATTCTGCTTGATTGAGACAGGCTATGCTGTCAATAGTAACACAGCGTTCCAGCTAAGAAACCTACACCTGCATGGAGTAAAATGGCTGTCAAGGAGATTTTTTCCAGTACACAGCTATTAATTTCATGATCACTGCCATGCCCTGGTGTTTCTTTTGTGTTTTCCTTTCCCATTTTCCTGTCTCTCTGTCTGTCTGTCTGTCTGTCTGTCTGTGTCTTGTCTGTGTTATAGGGGTTTTGATATTTGGCCAGACAACCAAATTTATACCTGTTGATCTAATAGAACAGGGATAAACTAAACAGTGTACGCATATTAACCAAATATGTTGGAATTGCAGTTATTTGACTATGCGTTAAAACAGAGCAAGAAACGTCAACGTAAAGTTAAATTACATGTATATATAATAACATTGCTAAATGAATTACATCAATTACAATCAATTACAATAAAATATGACCTACCCTACCATGATTATTGTAAATCGGAAAAGATAAATTAAAAGGAGAGCAAAGAGAAGGAGTAAAAGAAGGAGAAGCCAGATCTGAGGAGATTCTCTATCCACTCGCTCTGCTCCCTATAACAATTAGGCTCAACCTGTTTCCCCACTCCAGTCATTCTGATCTTATGTCTACCACGGTCACATAAAATAATTGTTTTGGTTTTAACAGTGGGCTTTGTGTGAATGCTAAATGATGACGATTTAAGATCCCGTTGTACCCGTGGGGTTTTACATAATCACCCACAATCAATGTTTGCTTGGTAGGTATATTTATGTGAGTATTGGATGTTTGTCAAGACTTGTTTGGTGTCACTTACCAACTATGCAATACGTCAGTCAATCACATCACATCACCTGCACTTGACATAGAGATTTCCATGCAGTTGGTAAGAAAGATGGTTTGTATTCACTGTAAAGGAAGAGTTTATGTTTTAAACTCACAACCATTCAGACAATTTCCTTAACCTTATCCCTGGAAGGTTACCTACGCTACCATGATTATTGTAAATCAGAGAGACATCAAGAAGTGAGCAAAGAGAATGATTACAAGGACAAGCCAGAACTGAGGAGAAAGTCTCAGGAGATCAAGAATCCACAGTACAATGCTTCACAATTTATACACAAGAACAACCAATCAGACCACATCTTGACCCTTACTTATCAACATATGACTAGCAATGCTACAGTAAGTTACACAATGAGGTGTGAGAGCCATCAAGGAGAGACCCAGTCCAGCAACTCCACATTTTAGCCTATGAGAAGTGGGGGCAAGATGACACGATAGATGATGACACCCAGCCTTACAGCACCTTGGACAGTTCCACTGGCCGTTCCGTTGCATGAGCTCGACTCTGTTGGCAACTACACAATGTCTCACTAATGTCTCACTAATTATTATACAACCCAAAATGATTTGGGTTGTATAATAATTAGTATGCCATTGTAACAAAGAAGGTAACATGTTTTTGAAAAGCCTTTATAAGATGTATGACACCTTTATGGTGAGTCTTCCAACAATAAATCATCATTATAACTATTGTTAACTCTCTTCAAAAAACAGTAAGCTTCCTCTAAGAGCTATTTGCTCTCTGTGCGTCAGTGCGCTGAATGAAGAAAAACAAGTGTTGGCGAGTTTGACAGACCGAGAAGAAGGTGGAGGAGGGGCGCAATAATAAATGAAATTGCATTGTATATTTAGTCTATGCCATCCGCAGAGCACTGCACTAGTCTGTTGGATTAAGCTGCAGCAACTAGTATCACTGGTAGTTTTGGAAGAAAGGCTCATTTTCGGGTCACGCTGACATGAGAGCCTAATGCTACTGCCCCTCTGAAGTACATTTCCAGGCAGAAGAAGTACATTTCCAGGCAGAAGCATGAGTGCAGTCTGCTCCAGCTACTACAGCGCAGAGAACGTGTTCATGAACGGCTTCTCGTGTCCCAAAAGCGGGAGTGACGCTCGTGCGGGGTTCTGTTGTGGATTTAATGATATTAAGTACTGCTGTGACGATCCCAAAAGTTTTTTTCCTTACGAGTATGGGTACATGTGGTGGCTGAGGTAAGGGACCGTGGGTTTTTAATTGGCATGGATTCCTGTTCAGTGTTTTTCATGTCTGTTTTGGAAGCTGTTTCCTAGCATACATTTGGAAATTATTTGTTTCCATCAAGAATTCTAAATGCTGTTGTTACAACTGTTTACTGTTCTTCTTGCTGCTATGGAGTGCATTTGTAACTTTATAAATAATTTAGCTTAAATAGAGGTAGTCATGGTGATATCACTGTCTCTGTAGGGTGGGGAATTATTTTCTAACCCTACTTTCCAACAACCAGTGCTTAAGTTAGCATTCAGAGTCCAGTCAGACAGTTTTGGTGTCTTTAGTGAAGTTTGGATCATGCTGAAGTTTTGTTTATAACTGCTTTTGTACTAGAAGGCTCTGGATATTAGAGATCCTCTAACTGGAACAATGGAAAGGATCTTATTCACCAGGTGCTAATATAGAGATGACTAGTGTGCAAGGTTACCTTTCATGATTGTGTAGTAAAGAATGGTGCAGTGACATGTTTGAGACATTGAACATGTTTGATTGTTTCTATCACCAATTACCAACCCACACACACCTTCTCTGCTACCCCCCCCCCCTCCTCCACCTCTCTGTGCTCCAGTGTGGGGGCCCTGGTGGGTCTGTCCATAGCGGCGGTGGTCCTTTTGGCCTTTCTCATTACCATCTGTGTTCTCTGCTACCTGTTCATCGCCACCAAGCCCAGTCGTCTTGACAACGGCCTGCCCTTGAGAGCTCCAGGTACAAATTGTATCATTAAATTGTTAGACATCCGGGTCCCCTTAGCGTAGTATGAATCTGATTTGTTTTGTGTTTTGCTTGTGCTTTAGTCATAGTCCCCAGTGAGGGGCCCAGCAGCTCTGCTTTGGCCCCTGCCACCAGTGGACCACAGGGCTTCAGGAAGCATTTCATGAGCAGGAAGTTGGACTGTGACAACCAGCCACCTGACCCTGAGCGTCTGTTCCAGAGGTGCTTCATGGCCACTGTCACCACCGTGAAAATGGAAGGTCCCTCATAGGGCCCTCTGAGGAGGGTTATACACATACACACTCTGGTATGAATGTGTGAAGGACAAGAACAAACCAGAAACCAAATCTGAACCATACACTGTGCACATTAAAAGGTTTACATGGATGCACAGTTTGGCAGAGCGTCATCCATTTGGACAAACTCCTAGCACCCTAGCAAAGCTCTGAGGTCTTAGTCAAATTCTTAATGCATATACCTATATCTAACAGTGGGTGAACAAAAGGAATGTTTATTAAACAGTTTTAAAAGCACAACCTCCATACAGCAAAGCTTTCAAAAACTTGATAAGTAGAAGTCAGCATCTCAAAGGCAGAGATGCATAACACCCCTTTTACCTGCTAATGATGGTTTGTTTACTGTAAAAATAACTTGTTTTTTTTAACTATAAATAACTATACTTGTTGTGTTTGGCTGTCCACAAGGGAACGTATGTACTATCATTGGGTTTCTACAACAACTGAAAACAACTGATTACAAGCTCATCATTAGGTATTGGAGTTTGACACACAAAGGGTGCACTGAGGATAATGTGCCAATATATATTTTTTCCTGTGAAATGCCCAATTTAGTTTGTGTTTCTAGATTTAACCCTTCTAAGCCGGCCCATTCAAATATGGGTCTAAAAAGACCCATAAGACCCGCCTTAATATCTTTGCCGTCCAATCACCGATTTTATTTCTGAAAACTGCCAGATACTCATGACAAGTTAAGCTCAAAGTACATATCATTGGTTAAGGGGTTACTGGGAGGGGAAAATAAATGTATCGTCTGCAACGGCAGCCATTGTTTTTCGAGGCGGAATATTGTCAATATTGTCAATTAGAAGTCTAAACTTTTTACTTACGAAGAATTTGTTTGTGGGAGTGACGCGAGTTTTTCCTGCCGTGTCCGGCAGGACAGCCAGTATTGACGTTAGTAGCACTGTTTAGCCTCGATTTGAGCAGATTTCTAAAAAACTTAGAAAAACAACATTAACTAGCTAGATTATATACACTGTAAGCTAAATGTACATGCCTTGTTTGGCCAATTCGGTCGATTGTGGAAGAAACTCCAACGTTTTTAGTTATCGAGAGGAGTATCCAGCCATAGCGCTAGCTACTTTTGGGGCAGAGAAATTTCGGTTTCCCCCATGTTTCCACGTGTTTCCATGTAGTCACTAGAATGGTCATAACTTTTAATCAAAATATGATATTTCTAATCTGTCTTCTGTTCTACATTGCCCACAGATTTGTGGATATTCCACCTGCTCAAAGTTTTCCTCCATCTTGTAATTAAAGTGGTTAAAAATGAAGTTGTCTGATGAGGTATGGTGGATGGAGAAGTTTTTGTAAAAAATGGCTGCCTGAAATCACCTTGATAAAATATGATTTGCCTTAAGTAATCATATATTTATTCACATCATAAAAATCCCCTAGTTCTCTTCTTCAATATGGTATCAACAGTTAAGGTGTATGATTTAATATGAAAATTCATAAAATTTGAATATTAATATGAATATCATATTTCAACAGCATATGGAATGTTTGGAATGTTGGCTTAGGCAGAGTTTGTGAATTGTACCTAGGTTATATTTAATTGTTGGGTTTGTCTAAAATGAATAATTATTGGCTAAATGTGCCATTATTTAAAAATATTTGTGAGTTTCATGGCAATTGTCAATTCTCTATTAAATGTGCTAAACATGTATCCAAAACATTTTGAGGAATATCTTTATTTTTTATGCTGTCTAACAGAATTACCATATCGGCAACAAAATCACAACACATTATTATACATTTGATAAAAAAAACTAACATGGATAGATGTCACATGCAGTACAGACTATACTACAAAGATTTAAAAAAAACACGAGGCTATAAGATAATGAGGTTTGTATTGCTGTCTAGCCACTTTGAAAACACGAATCTAATAGTTGATTAAATCAAAGAGCAGGTGTAAAAAAATAAACAGCAGAGCTGTCTCGAGAAATTGGGTATAAGTATACAGAACACATGCAGATCAAGAAGCCGCAGGTTCTAATCCCATGTACGGCTAAATAGGTCTAGCATAACATTAAAGATGTGTACTGTATGCATGACAATAAGGCACAATATGTGATAGCAAAAACAGTATGATGGGTAAAACCACACAGTGCTTCTAAAACCACCATTCCATGTTCAAAAACTACTGTATATGTTTTGTTATTTTACTTGACTTGACGAATTATTAAAAGAATAAATGAAACAATCAATGAATGATCCAGGCGGAAGACTGGGTGTTGTGGCTGACTGGGTTAAGTGATAGGGCTAAGGTGAGTAATTGATGTGATTGGCTGATGGTCTGATGGTCATCAGGAGTGCGTGGTCATGGAATGGCAGATGGAAGTTGTGGTGTGATCTCCTGGAGATATTACAGTGAATGTGTGGCTGGTACAGAATCATGTTATGTTTTTACTTGGGGCATTTCATCTCAGCACTTGTGCTTTGAAAGCACTATTGATTCTACTTCTCATTTACACAAGGCATTGCTCAGAGACACATGTCTATTTATTTCCATTGTCCGATAGGCTGAAAAACACTGAATGCTCGCCCTGCTTGTTATTACGTAAAGGTTTGAGAATGTCCTCTTTTTTCGAGAGAGAGAGAGATGAGCCACAGCAATCGAGAAGGAACTTTTCATTTTGGGGGCACTGACTATTTATATGAGAAAATGATTTGGTTTTGAAGCATGGGTTAACTGTTTTGGGTGAGATATGACCTTTTGAAGGTGATCTATGTAGTTGTGCTGAACCATATAGGCCATTTTGCCAAATGCACTTAGAGCTTTGAGAATGTAATTTCTGTTTCAAGAATTGAGCCAAAGCAATGGAGAAAAACTGTAATGCTTGCAATTATAATAGGCTACTATGACGGCTGGAGACACATTAGACCTATACTCTACAGTATTTGTACTAGTTGGTTCTGTCACGGCGGGTGAGGTGGACCCAAAAGCAAGGAGACAAGGCAGGACTGCAGGAACAGACTTTACCATGACTTTTGGTAAAACAAAAACACGGCTGGGATAGGCTACTTAAATACATTTAGACATTACAGTTTTTCACGATTGCTAAAACACATTTCTTGAAACAGTCACCCATTTTCTCAAAACTGTAAACACAAAATCTCATCTTCAAGCACTATTTACAAAACCTCTGAATCCTCAAAACAGTTTTACCTGTGCTCAAAATCAAACACTGCTCTCAAATCATAAACAAAGTAATCAAAATGATATACACTATCAAGCAGTCACTAAACAATACACCAAACAATAGAAAACACATTGTTCAAAACATATAGTTCTCAGGGAGAAGTAATTTTTTTTAGCCTGACGTTGTCATACTCATAATTCTAATCAGAATATGAGTCTGATACCGCTCTGTTGGGCTGTGAGTATGGGGCGTGTTTCAACCGAACCCGGAAAAAAATGCCTCTTCACTCAATTGGATAGACCTACAACCAATCAGAGCAATGTAGTATGTTGTTTTCTTGAAAACGAATTCAACCCAAGTGCTCTTTGGTGATGTGGTTGATTACGTTACTGTTGATCATCTGTCCATCATCGTATAAAGCCCGCCCTGACAATTTGATTGGTCCGAACAGCTCTTGTTCGGACATAGTTTTTCCCCAACCGAGCGACCCCAGACCCAACTTCCCGACCAATTTTTTTGTGGGCGGGCTAAGTTTGGCTGGCACCCAGGCTAACATTTTTTATCCCAAAACAAATTTCATATTTATCCGTCATTGTCTTTTGATGAACAAAAACATGTTCTATCATAGTAGCTCAAAATCAGAAATTACTATTCTGCTTTGCTCAATTTTTTTTGTTCTTTCTCCTCCTTGTACCCCTATACAGTACTGTACCCTGCATCTCATTACTCAAAACTCACTCTTGTTCTTTGTTGATATGAACCTGCAACCTGTCAAAATCTATTGAGCAGTCAGTACTGTTACTGTAACAAATGGAAAGCACAATGTTCAGGGGCATACAATTTGTTCATTGTACAGTATACATCCTACAATGCACTGGCCCGTTCGTCGTAAGGGTTGAAGCTAAGTTAATCAATTGTCCCTTTAGCCCGTTAACATTAGCGAGATGAGTGAGAACAGCAAATATCGGTTCGTCAACGGCTGATCCGCATCCAAATCATGTGGTTAATTTCAATCAGGCTAAACTTATCAGGGAAATTGCACGTGCACGTCCTACTTCAAAAGGCAGGAAATGGTCGATCACCAAAACCGTGATTTTCTAACGGTATGATGGCGGAAAATACGAAAGAGAGCGGTGATAGGCTATTCTCGCCATCCGAGCAAACAATTATAATGAGTCTCTATAAGACAATAAGCATATATTATCATGGCTAAGTCAAACACCGCCACCGCTGCCAGAGCAAGACAAGCAGCTTGGCAAAAAAAATTGCCAATAAGCTAAATGCGAAAGTTTTGGGGAAATGTATAGGCTCATCTTAAGTGCCTCATTACCCCAATCAGATCACATTTCTTTAAATGTGCCTGCTGGTATAGGCTTAATGGAAATTAATAATCGAATGAGATCTTGCTAGCGAAAATAATGATCTCAACTCTTTCAGAATAAGTAGGCTAGATAAAAACAAGGCCAAAGAGTATCTAATTGATACGAATTCATAGACAATTATGAGGATATATGTAGGCTACTGCGCTTATATCATGTACTATATATGTGTATATGCATGTAGGTCTATGTGTAAATCCCTCTTTGATTTCATTGACTGGGACATGGCCAGGGAATATGATGAATTGATTCATCAGCTGGTTAAGCGCCAAGTACACTTTTCTTACAGCAACGCATGCTGCGGCTTTGCCAATGTTTTCTGCATCGCCTATACTGTATAAAAATGTAGCCTATAGCCTACCTGACGCAAAAAAACTCAAGGCTATGCAGTCTGAAGCACAGTTAAAGTTTCAAGTAGCTTTATTGTCAATTTCTTCACATGTCAAGACATAAAAAGGAATCGATATGACGTTTCCCACTCTCCCACAGTGAAACATATAAAAAGCACAGGCACAACAGATAAGACAAGACATTTCGTAAAACATAGCGTTACATATTCACATACAGCAGCATAAGCGCATAATAAAGCATAAAGCTTGCTGCGGCGTGTGATATTTGCAATGTACGGCCCGAGAAGGTCTTGCAAATAAATGAGTCCTGTCGGCTGAATCGATATCGCTCAAACAAGAACTCATCCGTGTGAAACAAAGGATCTTGGCAATCGCGAAGAACTCTATTGGTATGGAAAGCTAATCGAACTAAAATATAGCTCCTTGGTCTGGGTCTCTCAAAAAGGGCATGTTATTTTCCGGGGGTGTGGCAAGCTTATCCAGCTACACTTACGTTAGCGTGCTCTGGAGCAGGTTAGTGCTAATTGATTATGTTACTATGGTGATTTATCGAAAGTTGCTTCCACGAACCAAAAAGAGGGGCGTTTTTTATCTTAGCCTGAAAATTAGCTCGCTAAACCGCTTAGCGAGCTACGACGAATACCCCCCTGTTCTACAGTATACAATACTGAAAGGGACAAAAAACAAAGGAGTAAACATGTGATCAATGTGCTTCTTCTTGACTTTGGGCTGGGTCAGGCCAGTGCACTTCGTCGACATCACAACCAATATTGGCCAGGTTTCCCAGATTCGTTAAGAAGCTCTTCGTTAAGAAGCGAATCTGGGAAACCCGGCCAAAGCCTGTACACAAAACAGAGACGTAAACACTAAACCAATCAAGACAGGTGACAACACGCAGAACAATTAACAAACTAACAGGTGAAAACACTCTGTTCTAATCATTAAGCTGACAAACACAGGGCAGGGTGAATTAATCTAACAGGGGTACGGCTGTGGCCTTTATCTTCCTTTCTTTGATTTAAAATGTCAAAGCGTGACGGGGTTCATAGTAGGCTATGAGGGATTTAAAATCCACATGGATCGGCGACTTTGAGCACACCTCACAATCATATACAATTTCCAATCTGTTAATTTAATTCGAATTTGAAATCCTAATGTTCCTCCAATGAAAGGTCATGTCACAATGTTCTTTCAGCGCAGCGTGTAACCCGACAGATACGAGACAGAATAGGCAGCAGTATGTATCCAGGGGCCTGTACTACGAATCAAGATTTGGCGTTAGCGAGGTAACTTCAGGTTCAACCCAGGGGTTTCTACGACGGTGGATCACTTGTTACCGGGGTAGCTCTCCATGGTAACACATGCTGAGCGCCTACTTCCAACTTAACCTGCTCCCGACCAGGTTAAGTTGGAGATCATAGATCAGCCGGTATAAAAGCCCCGCCAACTAACTCATTCTTGAGGATGCTGTTACCGTTCATAGAAGATCCTGTGGAGCTTGGTGCGCGGATAGTGAGAGGTGCGCTCAGAAGAGCCAGAACATTTAGTTAGAGACCGACAAAACCCTTTCGCATTCCCTCATGAGTATGTTTATGAAAGATATAGATTCTCAGCAGAGGGAATTACGTATATTTGCCAGCTTCTTGAGCCGTATGTTGCCAATGCGACACATCGAAGCCGTGCGCTCACATATGCATAGCGTTTCGCTACGGGTACTTTTATAGTGTGGGTGATGCGGAGAACCTGAGCAAGAACACGGTCTGTAACGCGCAATTTGCAAAGGATTTTCTTTAATGGCTGTTGCCACCATATTCTGATGGAGTGATGAAAAAGAGATATCCAAAGTGCCCTTCGTAAAAACTTTGGACTCTAATATGTTGACAAAGTGAAACAAGTCAGGTGGCTGAGCGGTGAGGGAATCGGGCTAGTAATCCGAAGATTGCCAGTTCGATTCCCGGTCATGCCAACTGACGTTGTGTCCTTGGGCAAGGCACTTCACCCTACTTGCCTCGGGGGAATGTCCCTGTACTTACTGTAAGTCGCTCTGGATAAGAGCGTCTGCTAAATGACTAAATGTAATGTAAATGAAATAATTTATAATTTCCCTAAGTAATGAAAACAATATTTGACCTAATATTAGTTATCATCTGGGGAGGTTTCATGTTGATATGTTATCCCTATTCACTGGGGTGTCTCTCCCCTTAACCCTTGTGTTATCTTCGGGTCATTCTGACCCATCAGTCATTGTGACCCACCGTCGTATTGCGACAAATTTACCGCATACAAAGACAAAGTGAAGCATTTTCTTTTAACAGCTAGGCTGTCTCAGACCCCCCACATTGCAAAGGTTAAAAGAAAATTATTTTAATTTGTTTTTGTATTGGGTAAAATTGGGTAAACACAACGATGGTTCGTTATGAACCTTTGGGTCATGTGACCCGAAGGCAGCACGAGGGTTAACCCATTCTGTTGTCGTTGGGTTGCTTTGAGACATTTTCTAATCATTTCCATATCAAAAATGTGTGTTTCTTTCAACCAAAACATTTCAAACCAAAAAGAACAATGTGTATGGTACCATACAATGCTCTGCACAAGTTAAATAAATGATCATTTCACTACTTTGGTTTGCTCTGGATAAGAGCGTCTGCTAAAAAAAAATGACTAAATGTACTTTCATTGAATTTGGATGTTTCATTCACTTTTACAGCATTTTTCAAAAAGAATAAATATGACATTGAAAGAAAGAAATGGTGAAAACCCCCACAAAAAACTCAAAATGCACAACAAAAAGGTATAAAAAGACCAAAACGTCCCTACCCTAGGAACACGGGAAAGCCATCCTTGTTTTTTTTTATTAAAAGCCTCTTACTCTATATCGAGCCTCTTATACTCTATATCGAGCTCCAGGGTTCTTTTATACAGGGCCCTCACATTGTCTGCTCCAACCTGAAACAAATAAAGAACATTGTCCCTTTGCAAGGCACACTTGGAGAAAGTTGAAGGTGTCCATTTGACTACTGTGTTTCAAGGTGCATTGCTTATACCTTGTGTCTTTGTCTTAGCCTTGAAGTGGAGGCTCTAGGCTCAGGGGGAGTTGCTATAACGCCATAGCAATTTAATCAATTGAGTCATATTTGACATGAGCACTTTAAAGACTTCAATCACAGCCACACTTTCACACACTCTCACCATCTGTGTTGCAAGTGGTAAATATAACTCAAAAGTGTACCTCCAAAATGCTCTCTGAGCAGGCAGACACAGTTTCCTGATCATCTAGGACCTCCACTTGAGAAAGTAAATGGCATATTTAATCAATATTCAGCAACCACATATGGCATACATACTGACGTATGACTATTAGTTTCACTGTTACCTCTGTATGGCACAGTGGGACAACAGTGGGTGGTGGCAGCAACACCACTGTATTTCCTGTCACTGCAGAGAACAGTAATACATTTCACTCCTACAATATTCATAAATAATTGTTGAATGAACATGGTTACTTTTGAGTTTTATTGTTCTCAAAGCTTGACCCCGCCTCAGCGGACCACTATGGCAGCAGCTCAAATTCAAAGATGGACGATCATTCTCTCAGCATATGACTACAGTATTGAATACTGTGCTTCAGAGAAACACAGCAATGCGGATGGACTTTCAAGAGTACCTTTGCCTGACACAGGCGACGCAGGCACAACAGCCATATCAGAGAGCATTCACGCGCTGCTGACTGCACACTTAGAGCAGGCGCCTTTGAATGCTGATCAAGTGGCGTGCACATCACGTACAGACCGTGTGCTGGACCAAGGTTCTCAGATATGTTATGACGGGATGGCCTAATGAGGTGGACCAAAGTCTGAAAGCCTTCCACACACGCAAATGTGAACTGTCAGTTGAGCGTGGATGTGTGCTTTGGGGCACTAGAGTAGTGTTACCTGAAAAACTGACAAGGACTGTGTTGAAAGAATTGCATTCTGGTCGTCAGGGTGTTGTTAAGATGAAAGCCCTGTGCCGCAAATACGTTTGGTGGCCTAAGATTGATTCAGATGTGGAGCAGATATGCAAAGTCTGTGAGTCTTGCCAGATGGAGCAACGGATGCCTCGACAGGTACCATCGCATCCATGGGAGTTTCCAGGTCAGAGCTGGAGAAGACTGCATATAGACTTTGCCGGCCCTTTCTTGGGGCACACCTTCATGATAGTGGTGGATGCGTACTCTAAGTGGCTGGAGGTGTTCAGAATGCCCAGCCTCACCTCACAAGCCACCATCACTAGACTAAGGAGACTGTTTGCAGCATACGGTCTTCCTGAGCACGTTGTCACTGACAACGGGACACAATTGACATCAGAGGAATTCAAGAACTTCATGCGTCAGAATGGAATTCGTCAGAATGGAATTCTGCACTCAACGAGTGCCCCTGGCCGCCCTGCCAGCAATGGCCTTGCCGAAAGGTATGTACAGACATTTAAGAGTGGTATGAGAAAGCTTGGACAGACCACTATGGACATAGAGGACAAGATCTCTGTGTTACTGATGCAGAACCGCTGTACTCCAAATTGTACCACAGGTCAGTCACTTGCGGACTTATTCTTGAACAGACATATGCATACTCGCTTGGAGCTGATTGTTCCTGACACCGCGGTTACTGTGCGCAAGAAGCAATATATGCAAAAGTTCTATCACGATCAGCGTGCAGTAAACAGGTCTTTTACTCTGGATGACCCTGTATATCTACAGAATACAGCGGGGGGAAGAGAAAAGTGGATTCCGGGTGTCATAGCCGAGCAAACTGGACCAGTGTCCTACAGAGTGCAAGGGACAGACGGTGACAGCACATACAGGAGGCATGGTGATCAATTGAGATCCCGTGTCCCAACCGGGATGTATCATGGATGGCGATGTGAGTGATGTGCGATGGGAAGAGGAAGGAAATACTTCCCTATAATGTTCCCTACAATATTCCTTATTTACCCCCTGATTATTGCTCGATATACTGTCACAATGTCAAGACTAAAGATGAAAAAAGCTCCCATTACGCTAAGATGCAATAACATCTGTGGGGAAGCAGAGCACAGTTCCATTAGCCAGGCGCCGTCTGTGAAGCACATAACCTCCTTTCCGGGTCAAAAAAATTGAACTTTTAACCCTCGTGCTGTCTTCGGGTCACATGACCCAAAGGTTCATAACGAACCATTGTTGTGTTTACCCAATTTTACCCAATACAAAAACAAATAAAAATAATTTTCTTTTAACCTTCGCAATGTGGGGGGTCTGAGACAGCCCACCGGTTAAAAGAAAATGCTTCACTTTGTTTTTGTATGCGGTAAAGTTGTCGCAATACAACGGTGGGTCACAATGACTGATGGGTCAGAATGACCAGAAGATAACACAAGGGTTAATGTAATGATAAATGAATGCCCCCTAACTATATGATGGTAGAAGATTGCTCATGCCATCCCTATGTCACATTAGAGAAGAGAAAGAAAGAAAACCTTTTTTCATTCCTTTAACAACTGCTGGCAAAGAGCTTTATTTATTTTTTTACATCACTGACAGTGACGCATTGACTCCAAAGGAAGAGAAAAAAACCATTAAGGCCTAATGTGTTCTGTTGGTGCCAAATATATGCTGTCGCATGGGGGAAATTGGGGGGGTGTAGGGGAGTTAACCGAGTTGAGATGACCAGTGAACAGGTTAAATGGCCAAGTGATTGAGAACACTGCCACTAACTGGTCAAAATACTGAAACGTAGTGATAGCACAGTAAAACAATTCACGCTGCTATGTCATGTATCTGTAATGAATGTCCTTGCATTACCTTTATCCAGTAGTAATTTTTTGGGAGAACTGTTTTTAGAAGTAGGCAACGGTTGTATCTATTTTGGGAACTTGCTGTCTCAACATTCGTGAGGCTTTAATACATAATTGAGGAGGAATGAATGACAGGCCTTGTAATACAGTTACTGATTAACTTACCCTCCTTAAGTGTATGGTACAGGTAGCGTGAAACTTCCTTCGAACTTTGCTCAACCAGTGCCTTTGAGACCAGGCGGACCAAAGCAACTGTCAATCTTCAGGACTCGCATATTATATCTGATTATCAACAAACACTGTCCGTCAGGTATGTACAGTAAGTTATGTGTAAATATCAGTATGTCTTATATTGTTTTTTTAGTCATGAATTTGATGGTCATATGACCACACATGTTGAGCTAGAGAAGGCTTGTTAAGGAATGATCACGAGACCCAACTTGAGGCTCAACTTGAATGTTGAGATTCCTTTTCAAGACAAATCGGGTTGTTTCTATAGTTTTTTGTTATTTTTCAACACAACAGCTGATACTACAGTAATAGTATTATGTAATTGTATTATTACAAGTTTAAGAAGAAATAAAGTTAAAAGTTAATCCAACTTTTAGTATCAAATATGTCTACTAGAATAGTGTACTTTTTATTGAATCATCCATCTCAGTAAAACATAGTATTTTTTTTTATCAGCATATAACATGGAGTCATGTTGATTTGTAACTGCTTTATCTATCCTTCTTCCTTCGTATTTATGTAGATGAGACATGGGGCACTTAGGCTGTACTGTCATTATGGCCTTGTCTTTTGGGGGTGCTCTCATGACAGACACCCATCTGCCTGAATTTCTCCTTGGAGATAACACAGGATTTCAAAGAAAACTCCTTGTAGAAGATGGTGGGTCAATCAGTAAAGGAACAGCCAACAGGTGTAAGTTAGGCTTCTTTGAAATATGATTCTGAAATTTGCTCAGAAATTGGACTGAACAATTTGTCATTGTTATTATGTTATTCATTCTTAACTGACATACTGTAAGTGTACTGTAGCAACTGTACATGTCTCAACATAATGCTTACAATAGTATGAAATATTACAGTAGTGTGAATGCATATGCTTACAGTAGTGCAGTATTCAGTTATGCCCCTTATCATTGAATTGCTGAATATTCTAGCATGTCTGATATTTCTGTGCATCACAGCTTTGGGGAAGGAGGGAGAAGGAGAAGGAGGGAGCTCCCAGACATGGCCGTACCTGGCGGCAGGCCTGGCCACTACCCTCACCATCTCCGCCTTCATCATCCTGGCTGTCAAATGCCGCCTCTTCCACCGCTACCTGGCCAGCTACAGGCACTACCTTCTCCCAGAGGGGGACCTGGCAAGCCAGTACAGCCCAGAGGAGGGGGCTATCCCTGGGCATGGGATGGAGGGTAGAGGGGGTACCCAACATGGGGTGGATGAGGATGATGATGGCTTCATTGAGGATAATTACATCCAGGCCAGTGAGAGAGAGAGGGCAGAGAGACACATCAGCAGAGAGGAAGAGGAAGGGATTGAGGATAGCGATGATGACTTACAGTTTACCATTGGGTGATAGCAAGACACTCTTTTGAAATGAAAATGTTTGTTTACAAATGTAACAGCAGAGAGGAAAAAACCATTTGTCCAGAGCATTATTCAGGGTCAAGATAGATCTTTAGAAATATTTTCTTTTTATATAGAAGAACTTTAGGAGATTGAAAGCAACACTTGAGCCCTTCATTACATGTATTTCTTTCTGAATTAATGATTAATAACGTTGATACCAAAGTTACTGTTGGATATACCCGTTTGGTTCTGTGAAAAAAACATTACTGAACTATATGTAAAAACAACAAAAAACATGTTGCTGATCTATTTAGAATGTTAAAAATTGTCATATTTTCATTGCTTGTGTGAAGATATACTTCAACTTCTGTTTCACTCAAGGTTTTGTAAATCATTTTTGTTCACAATCTATCATGTTTAGAGTTATGTAGCAACTTATCCTCTTGTATTGGACAACCATTTGAAAACCCTTGTGAATAAATTCTTAAAGATACCTGGATACCTTCTTAAAGTTACCTTTGTACACTACAGTACACAGCTACAGATGACCCAGACAGATACAAATGTGTCAGCCGTTATCGACTGACACCACAACAGCAAACAATGAATAAACCCATTGAGATCTCCCAGATCCTCTCACTGCTGGATCCATGCGTCTTCTCCCTACATCTCTTCTGACCTCGCCTCTCTTCCTCAGATGAGGCTGATTCTGCTGGAAGAGGCTTCTCTCCCAGCCAGGTTCATCTGACCTGAGACTGTCATCACCCTGACAGCCCTGGTCCTCAGCCTCCCAGCCCTCCTCCCCTGTCCCACCCTCCTGTCCCTCCTTTCCTGTAGGTAGACCACCAGCAGGTACCCGCCCACAGCCAGCTCCATGGACCCTCCAGCCCCTAGCAGGACCATCCCAGACAGGAACATGTCCCTGAGCCTCTGCCCAGGCTGGTGGTGCCCACTGGCCAGCGCCACATGCATCAGCACCCCGCCACAGAGCAGCAACGCCAGCCCCGTCACCAGGATGAGCACGGGGTCGGCACACCCGCCGCTTTTCAACTGCTCGATACGCCGCCGACTGCGAATGCAGTTCATGTCCTGCACGGCAGAGCTGAGCAACTGTTTGAGCAGGACAGCCAGAGCCAGGAGGCAGAGTGTGGTGCCAACCCCCAGACGCCACTCCCCGGACAGGCTGGTGGTGGTGGAGAGGAGGCCGACGCCACCGAGCCCCAGGCCCAGGACCAGGCCCACTGAGGTGCAGTAGCACAGCAGGGAGCGCAGAGGCTCCCGGAACCACCACAACTCCACCTGCTCCTCCAGAGCACGTCTCTGGATCAGGACCGGGTCCAGCCGCACACGGAGCACTCTGTGGCCATGCCGAGCTGGGGAATAGTCCTCCATCTCAGACATGGCTGACACTGGGAGGGTTAGAGTGTTGACAGAGAAAGTTGTATAAATGGTTACGATGTTATGATAAAAAATAAAGTTCTTCTGCCATATTCTGTAAGTCACTCACCTAGTCAAGACAGGTCTGTTCCTCTGGTTCATCTGTCCAATCCGTGTAGCTGCAGATCCTTCGATCAGAGAACCAAGATGTTTATCAGTCATCCAGGAGGCTGGTCGATAATGAAATCCAAAGTGTCCATCTCTAGTGCTGTAAAGACAGGTGGAACAGCTGCATTATTGCAGTTTCCTGGTCAAAGTCCATGTCATGACAGGTTTGCAGTGCTGTCCAGTCCTCTGTGTGATGAGTGTCTCAGGGATATCCTGGGAGCCAATCCTCAACTGTGATGGGATCCACTTGTGCTGAGCTCTCTCCTCTTGGATTCCCACACTCTTTATTCCCGATTCTGCCTTTCAGCCAGTGTCAGGCCAGAGTCCAACTAGGTGGGATTCCCTGGGAGAGTGGCAGTGCTGCGTGGAGGGTGACAGTAGGCCGGTCTGACGAGAAGCGCGCTCAGTTCAACCCACACAAGTCTGATGCAACACTGCCACCGTGACTGGGTTCTGTCAAAACTGGCATCGCAGGATCGCTCGAGTCCGCTCCTCCACAATGGCAATAAAAGCGAGGACATACAAATGCAGACACGTCAACACGTGTACTAGTGTCCACGAAGGGGGATTGGTGTCATCCTCCAGTGTTTTGCAGTGAGACACCAAGCAGACAGACAATGGGGCAGCTTCTGAACACAATGACTGGGCTGGAGAGAACTAGGCGGGGGGGGTCCACACGCTGCCAAGTGCGGCTGTGATGTCAGTGTCCCTAGATAATGGCTACACTGTCCCCCCCAGTGTGGCGTCATTCACATGATCTAAGATGGCCTCTCGTGTGACAATAGGAGATCTCAAAGCAAGCTTACACTAGATTTTAAATAGCAGACTGGAAAAAAGTCAAAAGGAAAAGAAAATTCCACATATTTCTTGACACATACTCCAAGAAAGCCTTTATTGACTGTATATCATACATCCACCGAACACATTTGGTCGAGCCTGTCTCCGATCATAGGTGGTGGTGTTTCGAATGCATCCTTTCACAAAACCCAAACTTTATGACTGAACCGAGGCCCGAAGTCTCTGCCCTCCTGCCCTGGGTCACCGCCTGCTCTTCAGGTAACGATAGCCGGCAGCTTGGCGGTGGAGGGGGGCCGCAGGCAGTGGGTCTGACCCAGGATCTCTTGCCTCAGCCTCTGGATCTCCACGCGCTGCAGCTGGATGATCCGCTCGGCCTCCTGCTCAAAGTTCAGACGCACCACCAGACTCGCTGGAGGTGACTCCCCTGCGGTCGGCGCTGAGGTGACACGCACACGAAAAAGGACACAAAGAGAGGGTATAGATCAGGAGGCATTACAGTCCACCTGTTCTCTTTGAAAAAAACGGTGGTAATATCGAGGGAGGTGTCGACGGCTGGCTGTTCACCTCTGAGGTCGGCGGAGCTCTTGATCGTCTTGTTGATGGCCGTCTGGCTCCGGGGGTCTTGGACCTGACCTCTGGTCAGACGCAGCTCCCGACGCAGCTCATTGATCTCCTTGATCAGAGACACGTTCTCCTGCACAGACATGAAATCACCGCAGGCGAAGCTCAACTGAGGTGAACTAAATCAACACGTGCATCGTTCTTCTAGTTGTATTCAGAGGGTGATCGTTCACAAGTCTTTGTTTCTTTCTTTAACAACCCTCGTGGTGTAAATTGCCCAATGTTAGCTAAATGTTCCCGCACGGTTTCCACAATGGAGCGTGATTGGAAATGGTGCCTGAGGAGTGCCTCACAGGTGAGCTCGGTTCATGGTGAGAAGCTTGTACCTTCATGATCTTGACGTTGTCGGTCCTGTGGACCTCTGTGTCTTTGGCCAGCTTCCTTTTCAGAGACGCGACGTTGTGCTCCAGGTGTTCCCTCTGACGGCTGAACTCCCTCTGGATGTCAGCGTCCATGCCAACTATCTCCACCTGACACACACACACAGTACACACGTCTCATGCTATTTGTATAGCTATATAAATGATCAGTTTGCCAAGGACTGCCTGGAAAATTTAGTTGGGAATACATGCCAAACTGTCCATAATCCCAAGAGAGATCTTCTCTCCAACAACCCTAATTAACATCTATGTAGTCATACTGGCTCTCTACAGTTTAACAGTATTCCTAATCCTTACTTATGTTGCTGGAATTATTAGTGATTTGATCATTACAAGTTTACCTCAAGATGGATTGATCTTTCATGTTAATTGATTATGAACGATAATGCGACTACATGGTGTGTGTATGTGTAAACATACTGACTACAGTATATATATATATCTCTGTGTGTATGTGCACATGGTGCCTAGGTCTGCCTCACCACATCGCTCTGCTGGATGTAGCGGCTGTAAAGCTCTCGTATGCTGTTCTTCAGTTTCTTGGGCTCCTGGATAAACCCCACACAGTTGTGGAGGTCTATCTTGAACCTGCGAACCAGGGCCTCCACATCCCTCACCTGGACACAGAGAAAACACGGACGGTCAAAACCACACATGATATCCACCTGATTCAAAACACTGCCGAGACGAGAGCAGAGAAAGCACAGGACAATGGTCCTGTGCTTTCCACTTTCCATGTTTCATTGGAGTAGAGCTCTTACCCTCTGCGTCCCCTTGTTCAGTTCCTTCTCCGCAGTCTTAAGCTTGAGTTTCAGGTCTGTGATGTTCAGCTCCATGTGAGAGTTCCTCTTGTGGAACTGCTCCAGCTCACCCTCCATCTAATCAAACGGAGCCTCGACATAGTCAAGGTCAATTAGCTTAAAAGGCTACAGCATGGTTACTTATCAAATATCTGATACATTCCACCTAAAGGATTGAGACCCGCTCGCTGTATGATGAATGTTAATGTGATATGTACTTTTTATAGATTCTTTTTTATTTATTTATGTGTTGTCCAGAGGGTTGAGCTGTTTGATCTACATAAGGACTCGCCTCCTGGATTTGCTCTTTCATGTCCTTGACGTCGTTCTCCCTGGGCTCGATCTGCTTCTTCTGCTCTTTGATCTTGTAGTCCAGCACAAACTTGAACTTCTCCAGCTCCTGGATCTTTTTCTTCAAATCGTAGATTCTCCTCTCCTGTGGAGAGGGAGGAACCGTTAGTCCTCTTTTGAACTTCCACGTGTTTTACGTACCTGGTGAACACTGGACGTTTTTTTGATGGAACTAGGGCAGCGCCTGTTGACGATGAATGCTAGTGTGGAGCCCGTTGGTGGCAAACGTTTTTTTGGGTTGATATCCAAGGCTCCATCGCTAAGTGCAGCTCAACATGGCGTTGAACACAATGACATTTATTTCTCACAAGCTGGTCATCCAAACAACTTCACAATGCGACATTGCACATCCTTAGCAATACAGGACCCAAGGACACCCCCACCACACACACACATACGTCTACCTTGTCCTGAATGGTCTCATCCCGTTCCTGGATCTCCTTCTTCAGACCCACAATGTCCTTCTCCAGAGACCTGATGACGACATGCAGCTTGTGCTGCTCCCCCTTCAGCCTCTCGATCTCCACATTCCTGTCGTCTATCTCCTTCTGCAGGCTGTTGAACTGTGGGGTCGTGTGACAGGATTTTAGGGCATATGTACAATGTCTGTGTTCTTATAAGTGGTCACCTGTAACCTCCTTTGTTCATTGATAAAGGACAGCCAGAGACTAGTTTAAGTAAGGTCAAGAGGATGGGTGTAGCATCTTATATGGCTTTCTATCTTGATAGTGAATGAAGTCTGCTTGTCTTAAGGTATTTATGACCTGAGATGGGGAAGTTATTGAAAGGGTCGATTGAAGACATACAGTAAGGTGCTATTGCAGCAGCTGTTTGAACTTTTGCTATCGAGACCTTTTCCTGTTTCACTGTTTGTATTAATTAAATCGTTTGAAAATTACCACACAAAGGAAAGCTGTCCATTTGAATGGTCAGCTCCTGTAGCTTTATTACCTCTGGTAATAAAGCTCCTGACCTGGAGAGAAATGTAACATCATAAGAGACATGGGACAGCTACATTGATTGATTGTTTTGTGATGGCCATATGTTAGAAGTTTATATAAGGCTCTGTGTGAATTGTAAACGGGACCACTCCTTCCAACGACTTGTAGAAATACGTGTCTTCCGTCATGACTGGTCGCAGAGCGCTCTGTTTGCTCATGTACCGTACATAATAAATAAATTGGATTAAGCCGGCATCTTGACTATTCAAAGTACACAGTATCGTCAGAATTTCCACCACAGGGGGTATACATTAGAAGAGACAGAGGAGCTGTATTAAGAGAAAGGGGTGCCTTCACAATGAGCCGACAGCCATTTAGTTCTGTAGTAAGTACAACGGAATGAGAATCAATACAGTGGTGGAATACTGGACTGAATAAATTGGATGGAATCCAGCTGGGAAATGAATATCCACACTTTTGAGTCTGCCCTTAGAGAGCTGACATTTAATCACCTAAGGGAACACAGCTATCAACAACAAGAAAAGCAATCAAATAATGGATTTCATTTTCGTATTACATTATATATTCCAATGTGACTACAATAATTCAAACTTCAACCAAATGGTTCAACAACATTGGAATCCTTTGGTTTAGTGGTTTAAATTGACTACTGAAATTAGGTGCTGTGACATGTAATGACAGTTCTGAGACAGTAATTTATTGAGTGTGTGCAACAGCAGGAACTGGATCAGGGTGACTGGGAGAAGGGGTGAGATACCTTCTTCCTCATGATGCCCGTCTCTCCCTTAAGCCGCTGGTTGACCTCCTTCTCCTCCCGTAGCTTCCTCTCATATCTGATGCGGATGTCCTGGATCTCCATATCTCCGTCCTCCTCCATCTGCTTCTTGGTCTCGTCAAACGCCCTCATCTGCTGCTGGAGCTCGTCCTGGCTCTGCAGGCACAAACACGCACCAGACACCAGCTGACAAAAGGCCCAACATGCCTATTAGTATGGAGCCCCCAGCCCCCCCCCCACCCCCCTCACCCCACTCCAACTGACCTGCCCCAGAATGAGTATTTTCTCCTGCAGCTTGGACTCGTAGAAGAGGGTGAGCTCCTCCAGGGAATGGCTCTGCTTCTCCTCCAAGGCCTTTAGCTGTCTCTCATAGTCCTCCTGTATGTTCTGGGAATTGAGCTGCAGTTCCTGGTACTTCTCGTACTCCAACATCAGCTTCTGGTTACTGGTCGACTCTGGAGAGTTGGTTCGGGCAGGGGAATGTCAGTTGGACTCTACAACTGCTTTACATATTCACACAAATGCATACTCATGTGGTAGTGTGCTTGTGGGCGACCTGACCAAAGTCCTGCAGTTCCTTGGAGTGTTTCTCCATAACTTCTGCCATTGCTTCCCGGTGGATCTTTTCCTGCTTCTCCTTTTCTGTTTTCATAATCTGTAAAAAAAAAAAAAAAAAGGACACATTCTCAGGTCTTTCTACACACACTGTCAGCCTGCTCAAGGACTAGGCAAAATCGGAGGTGTGGAAGGTGTGTTGAATGTGTGTTTTGGACCTGGTCCTTGGTCTTGAGAGACTCAATTTCTTGGTTGGACTTTTCCGAGAGCTCCTCGATCCTCTTGTTGTAGTTCATGTCCTTCAGGCGGAGCTGGTACTCGTTCTCCATCTTCAGCTCCTCCACGCGTGTCTTCAGCTCCAGCATGATCTGGTTCTGTAGAAACCGGGTTGAGAACATCCGACTCACATATATTGAAGTCCACCTGGTTCCCCAGTCCTCCTCCCCTGTACCTTCTCCTCCAGCTCGGACTTGGTGACGAGAATCTCCTCTGCGTAGCTGATCTCCTTGTCTCTCCTAAGACCTCGGCCCTCCTTGTCGATGATCTTCCAGATGAGCAGACAGCCGTCCTCTGACACCGTCAGCAGGAACTGGTCGTCAAACGTGATCACCATCTCAACGGGACAAACAAGAACCGTTGGTCACAACAGCTAAACCCCAGCACACGCAAACACAGTCTTTTTCTGATTTGACTGTCTATGTTGCTGATGAACCTATTTCATAATCTTGCTTGGACCAGACCTCAACCCCACCTTGGTTACGGGGCCTGAGTGGGCCTGGTACTCGATCCAGTCCTTCTGCATGGGGAGGGGGTACTTGATGGCTCTCACTGTGCCGATGGACGTCCCGGCGAACAGCACCCTACCCGAGCGGGACATGGCAATGGTGGTGTAGGTCACATCATCTGCTGCCACCTCCCTGAGGATCTGACAAAAGGCTTCTTATTGGTCCACGCTACCTGTAACACTCCACACACAGTAAACAAACCAATATACATTCATGATGGCAATTGGAATGAGTGTGGACACTCCTAACAGACTATTTCATACAGTTAGTGATAAGACAGACAGATCGTCGTGTGTATGAAATGGCCCGGCCCCGCCAACCTGACAGTCCTGGATCTCCTTCAGGGTGCAGTCAGTGCCGACGGCGAAGATGCTCTTGGCATCGGGGGAGATAGTGACAGCAGTGTAGCTGCAGGACTTGAGCACGTTCTCGGACTCCCGCTTGCTAGTGAGGCTGTTCCACTCGTACACGGCACCGTCCATCCCGCATGACACCAGACGGCTGTCATCGGTGCTCCACACAATGGCCCTCACCTGGTGGGGCCACGACAAGGGTTTAGATGATGTGCCCCTCAACGTGCTCAACATCCTCAGGCTGAAGATGGGAGTTTTCCGAACCGCTTCTCTAGGCACTGGGCGTGCATGATCTGTACTTCATCTCACCTTTCCATTGTGACCTTTCAAATTGAGAAGGTTCTCAAATGTGGTCGACGAGTAGATGTGGATGATGTTGCCGTTGACCGCAGCAAACATGTGACCCCCGTGACTGAACGCACACTGGTGGTAAATCCATGGATGGACACACATTTACATTACAAATTTGATACAGAAGCAACAGGCCCCCATAAAAACTGAACATTCATTTGCATTTGGTTAACAATAGATAACATCTCCACACGCAAAAGCACTGCCCCCCCCACCCCCCACCCCCCCAACACACACACACACACCTCTCGGCAGCCCCGGATGGTGAACTCCTTGAAGGTCCGGATGTCGTCCATGAGTAGGTTCATGAGCCGCAGCTTGTCAGAAAAGCCCACAAGGAGGAAGAGGCCAGAGGGGTGCAGAGCCACACTGAAGGCCTCTTCCTGGAACTCCTTAGACAGCTCCAGCACGCTGACCACAGGCAGGCATAGGAAAGCTGTCAGTCCACACTCAATGCATGCATGTCTGAATTTATAGTAATTTCCTATCTGACATAAATTGACTAAGTGGTAAATGCAAGATCGATGAAAATGGTAAAACAGTGTCTCTATAGCAAAGCTTGCTAAGTGTTCATTCTAAGGCTTTCTCACTTGTTTTCAAAGTTCCAGATTCGTACAGAGTGGTCCAGGGAGCAGGTGGCAATGAGGGGTTTGCGGATGCAGATGGACAGGCCAGTGATGACGTTGGAGTGGAAAGAGTGGGACAGGAACTCAAAGTGGGCTCGCTCCCCCTGGTGGACACAACAGGGAAATGAAAGACAGAAGTTTGACTTACAAAAAAACAAACACATTCTCTGAACAAAATTATCAGTGGCCTAAACTCTTTTGTCGACTCGGTCAATCTTTTTGCAAAAACTCTAAACACACTCTCACTCACTAAAAACTTTTTGCACTGTGATGCACTTGTAGTGCAAAATGGTAAACATAGGCGGCAAACAGAAAACACATATACAACACAGTTGTCATCTGTAAAACACAATGAACAAAATTGTTCACACTTGTTTCTAATGGTGGTTTGGGACAATGTCAGCTTTCACCGTGGTGTCCGTATACGAGAATGGTTCAACATCAACCAGCAACTTTTACTGTAAATGTTTGCCTTCCAGCATACAGCCCTTTTCTCAACCCAATTGAAGAGTTTTTCTCTGCGTGGCGGTGGAAGGTCTATGACCGAAACCCATATACCAGGGTAAATCTCCTACAGGAATTGGTCTGTGGTGACATAGGTGTGGAGTGTTTTCAAGGCTGGATCCGGCACACCAGAGATTTTTTACCCCCGTTTTTTCTTTGTTCTTTGTTGACAGTACTAAGTTGTGATGGTTACTGTAATATTTTCTTTATTGCAAAATGCATTTTCTGTGTATACATAAACAAATTTTTCTTTACACGTGCCCTGGATGCTGTGTTCTCAATTTGTTTGTGTTGTGTCTAATGATTGCTCCATATTGTTTACATATTGATTTCCTGTGTTTACGATCTGAGAGCATTGTTTAATTCTGAGCACAGGTTAAATGGTTTAGGGAAGAGTGCTTGATTTTGCCAGAAGAGTCAGAGGTTTCGTAAATGTAGTTAGGAAGATTTGGTTTTGTGTTTGCAGTTTTGAAAAAAAAAATCATGAAATGTCTTTTAGCAATTGTGAAAAACCGTAATACAAGTTTCAAGTTCTAATGTGCTGGCCTACATTAGTGCCGGTGTATACTACCTTGCTCATCTCCGCAGAGGACAAGGTGATGCTGTACAGCTGACCACGGTCTGTACTGGTGACCAGGATCTCCTCTGAGGGGCTGATACACAGGCTCACTATCTCCTGACGCTCCGCCAGGCTGGGCTCATTGCTGCACGGGTCTGGGGGTATCTGGGCCACACACACACACACACAAAACAACACAGGGCAAACACACACAAACAGCACCCACACAAATACACAGAAACACACACACTGAATCATGCAAATATACCCATGTACTGTCTTTACTGCACATGCGCATGATCACACGCAGACAAGCACATGTTCCAAATGGGCCACTGCTTTTCTCGTGTATCCTGTCATCCACAGTGGAGTCACCTGTATCTCTCTTGTCTTCCGGTATACGTCCTTCTCCTCAGTCTTCTCAAACAGACAGACGGTGCCAAGGCCGGCAGAGCAGACAAAGCCCTTCGAATAGGAGGTGATAGCGGTGACTCTAGGTAAAAAGGCTGAGACTCCCTCTGTCTTGGAGTCCTCTGACTTCCTCTTCTCCATTTGTCTAAGCCGCACAAAGACATTGATATGACGTTAAAGGTCCATTTCACATTTGAGTACCGAACTTGTTTGTTTTGTGACCTCCTGACCTCTCTGCGGACCGCTCAGCGTCCTGTGCCGTGGGCTTGGTGATGACGTTCATCTCCCAGCGCAGGTCCCCGGACTCAAACACCATCAGCTTGCCCGTATCTGTCCCGACTATCACCCGCTCCTCAGACATCCAGGTGTGGGACAGGAAGTTCTGGGACTCCAGTTTAAGGAAGTTGGACTGCTTTAAGGCTCCTTCAGCATAGCGGAAGAGCTTGAACACCCCGCTGCCACTCACGCATACCTGTGTGTTGTCTTGAGGGTTGAAGCTGACCTGTAGAGCAGAAAACAATGTAAATACAATGCTGTTTGAGCTATGTGTGTGTGTGTTAGTGGGGAGTTTTGTTAGCAATACCTGATTAATGGGATTGCTGACCCCAGTGGCCTTCACAGTGGCCATAACCTTTTGCTTCTCCCACATCCAGTAGAACAGAATCCAGTCTGGACCCCCTGCCTGGCCTATCAGGTACTTGGAGTCAGGGGAAAAGGCCATGCAGACAAACTCCTGCACGGCCACGTCTCCGCCACTCAGCACCTTCCTCTTCCTGCTCTGCTCATGCTGCAGGTCGTACACAGTGATGGTTCCCCTCTCACCACGCTCCGACACTGCCAAATAGCGCCGGTTGGCACTTATAGCCAGAGCCTGCATGCCCTGACTCCTCTCTGTGCCTAGAGGGAGATTTAGAAAAAGGTACAGTGTGAATTTAATACAGTAACAAAATAAGGGTGTCCTGTTTGATGATGATCGTTGATGGTTGTAGTCATGCAATTAGATGAAACAATTATTGCTATAGTTCATTTGTTCAGAGCATAGGCAGTCTATGGTTTAGAGTTGTCACATTGAGACCTAGCATTAAGGGGTCCCATTATCGTCCACCTAGCTCTCGACGCTCATCATAAATTTTACGAAAATGTCGATATAATACAAATAAAAACGTTATGTCACAGCATTGTACTTTACACCACGTTCCAAATTATTATGCAAATTGGATTTAAGTGTCATAAACATTTATTTTGTTGTTTTTCAATTAAACTCCTGGATGGTATTGTGTCTCAGGGCTCTTTGGATCACTGAAATCAATCTCAGACACCTGTGATAATGAGTTTGCCAGGTGAGCCCAATTAAAGGAAAACTACCTAAGATGGACTAAGCAGGCCACAGGTTTCAAGCAATATGGGAAAGAATAACGATCTCTCTGCTGCCGAAAAGTGTCAAATCGTGCAATGCCTTGGACAAGGTATGAAAACATTAGATATTTCACAAAAACTTAAGGGTGATCATCGTACTGTGAATAGATTTGTGGCTGATTCAGAGCACAGATGGGTTCGTGCAGATAAAGGCATAAGGAGGAAGGTTTCTGCTAGACAAATTCATCGGATTAAGAGAGCAGCGGCTAAAATGCCATTACAAAGCAGCAAACAGGTATTTGAAGCTGCTGGTGCCTCTGGAGTCCCGTGAACCTCAAGGTGTAGGATCCTCCAGAGGCTTGCAGTTGTGCATAAACCTACTATTCGGCCACCCGTAACCAATGCTCACAAGCAGAAACGGTTGCAGTGGGCCCAGAAATACATGAAGACCAATTTTCAAACGGTCTTGTTTACGGATGAGTGCCGTGCAACCCTGAATGGTCCTGATGGATGGAGTTAATAACATTTGAAATTATACCCTAATGGTCGATGATTTGAAAATTACTGTCATTTGCATTGACTATTTAGGAAAATCTGAGAAAGATATAATTTGCATAATTTGGAACGTGTGTAATATATGGATGAACACCTAATATTATAACATTCCGATTTTAAAATACAATAAGGATATGCCTAGAAATTGTGTTTTCCTAATTTTAGTAGTTAGCCAGGGGGTCCCATTATTGTCCATCCAACCACTTTCAATGGAGAAATTAACGGAAGAAACGGCCGTGGACGATAATGGGATCTGGAACGTTGGCGAGTTTGAATGGACGATAATGGGGCCGCTTACAGTGGCTATTTTAGACCCTTTTTAGGGGTGCTCAAGCACCCCTAAATTTAATCTCAGCACCCCTAAAAATAATAATACAAAATATTATTGTTTATTATCATTTGATACTGGTAGTTCATGAAGAAAGGGACATCCTTAGTGTTTTAATTCATTCAATATTTTGCCTAATAATAAATAAATGTATAAATTGTTATCCAGTGAAATTAGGGATTTATTAGCAAGGGGGTTTAACACTTGCAAGGCACTGTATTCATGTCACATTCTCTTTGGGGGATGAGCACCCCTAAAGGTCATTCTAGGACTAAAGGTAGACTCGCCTCTGGCCGCTTACATACTGTACTTTCCCAGCAGACCCCGGTAATTACAAGCAAAATATCTACTTAAATATGTAATAAATACCTGGAATAAATCTCTGCCATCTCTGGTCTATGTTATAGCGGACACAGTTGTTTCCACATGGGAAGATGACAGTTTGCTCATCGAAAAAGCAAAGATTATTGGCTACACCTGTCCTCAAACCGAAG
Organism: Osmerus eperlanus; assembly: GCF_963692335.1. Taxonomy (NCBI): domain Eukaryota; kingdom Metazoa; phylum Chordata; class Actinopteri; order Osmeriformes; family Osmeridae; genus Osmerus; species Osmerus eperlanus. The sequence continues at coordinate 4,298,512 of NC_085033.1, forward strand.
ATGTAGTGAGACTGGGCGATGACTGCCATTGCTTGCCAGAGCCGAGAAAACTATTTTTTGTCTGTGAAAAAAAAGCAAAATGTACTGTCATAGTGCACTGCAGAAACTATGATCACAAACCAATTCCAATGTCAATCAATGACTACGTAGTAGCCTAGATATACAGTACTGGGAAACTTAATTTAACGCCAGCGAAGCAAGCTGGCTGGCTAGCTAGATAGCTATAGCTACTGTAGCTACTAACGTTACAATAGTTAGGCCAGTGGTGTACATTATCTAAAAGGCTAGGCTACATATTAAAACTGTCATTTAAACTAATCCGAAGTCAGATTTCAGTTACTTCTATCCGTACTGTATCTTTCCACAAACACCTTCAGCTTGAATAATGTTTTGCAGGATGTTTTGGTTCAGGGTCTGTAGTTACCAAGGATACATGAAGCCAAAACAAAACCATAGCAACGAAAATTCCCCATGCTGGACCACTAGTTGGCACATCATTATTTTGCACTGATGAGCCCAAACATTGTTACCAACAGCTTTATGCTGTTGATCCTTTCTGTGCTGCCAAGCCACCGCAGACCCACCGATGCATGGTCCATGGACTCTACAAACCCTGAAGGTGTCCTGTCCTTGTGATATCTCTCACAGTATAGCAGCAGATTATTAAAGTGTTATTCGGTCTCAATTAATACCTTAAAGCGATGGAACGTGGATAGAAGTAGCTAACTGAAATCTGACTTCGGATTAGTTTAAATTACGTTAGGTTACATGCGCATTAAAAAGCAAAACTGATGGAAAATGTTTGGTGTGTCAAAAATAGAAAACCTATAAATTGCAAGGTGGATCTGCCGTTTTGCGGACTCGAAATACCATCATCATTCGCATGAATGGGGTGTAGCTCTATCTGTTCCTACTACGATGTTTAGGTAGGTGGCACTTGAAGTACATGACCCTACACATCATGACACTAAAAATCCCGCCCACTTGAAGAACATTATAAAGCTAAACGAGATCCTGTGATTTACGATGATCTGGGTACTTCCGTATGGTAGCTATAGCTAGCTGGTCAGCGTAAAGTATATGCTACCAGTACAGTAATGCCAAAACTGTCCGTTTTTACTTAACTACAGTACCGAGGGAACTGATGAGGGAAACTACTCTTCCAAGATTGCTAGCTAAATAGCTAGTTGCATAAGTGAGTAACGATAGCTATTCATTTCTCAATTGTGCGGTATATGACTTGCTAATGATACCTTCTGGTAGTATGTCGATCTGATTAGCAGCAAACTAGCACTGCAATGTAACGTTGTGGCAAGCTATGTCATAAAAGACAGATGTATTGTATTGGTTTGCTAGCTAGTTCTACCCAACTAGTGTCAGCTTTGATCTAACTTGCTAAGCAGAACCACCCAGTGTGACGCTGTATGCCATGTCAAGAACCCTTATCCTGATTCTGGGACAGACTGGCAGACATGATAGTTAGGCTGACACACCCTTCTGTCCCTGGCTAGCTCGTAGGAGCCAGTTTGTTTGATAGTCGACAGCTGAAGTGGTGAGACTGGAGTGGCATGTTCTGTTTTGTCTGACTGAAGTTGTGGCTTTGCTTTGTGTGTCATGTTTGTAGGAGTATTGCAGCGTCAGTACAGGAAAACAAAGGGAAAACCAAACTGCTCACCATAATGTCAGGGGGTGTTCCTTAAACTCTGGAGGCATTCACACATCTCACCGACTGTCACTGCTGCTACGCCTGCCTAGCTGTGAGCTGAAACACAGCTGGAGATGTCACGTGGAGACAACCCTCATGTTCTACTAGGAAGAATTCGCTTCCTAAACAAGTGCATTGAATGTTTTAAGAAGAATGAATTGGTGCCAGAATGTCTGTGTTATGTCCCAAAGGAGGTTTGCTATAAAATCTGCAAAGATTCGTTATCAAACTCAACTGCCTTGTCTAGCTCTTCCGCCAACATCTCTGCAGGAAAGACCCTTGTGTCAATTTGGGAAAGCCCCCATCAAACTCCACATAGCAAGAAGTTATACAAGTATAACATTGAACTAAAGAAAGGGGCAATTCTTTGGACTACTGGGGAAGAATACTGCAACAGTCAAGGACTATGGGTCAAAATAAACAAGGTAGGATTTGCAGATCCAGCCATTAGCCTACAATACACAGTAAATGAGTCTCCAACATGGTTTTTATTGTTTTGTTCATGTGTTCTGTGTGTGTGTCGGTGTACAGGAGCAGTTGGAGGAGCACCGTGTAGGACAGGAGCTGGAGGAGGGCTGGATCCTGGTGTGTAAGCACACAGAAGGAGGGGACAGACTGGTGCCTGTAGAATCCCCCGACACTGTCAACAGGCACAAGCAGCTATTTGGCTACGATCACAAACCTTGCGACAGGTGTGTGTGTACACTCACGGTACACACTATCCAAAGATGAGTCTTGCCAAAGAAACCGTAACAAGACAGGCTTATGAATACGTGTTTGCTTACCTTCCTTCTCTCCCTGTCTCAGGTGGGAGCAGGTGGTGGACATAGAGGGCTCCCTACATCTAGGCTCTAAGCCTAAGATCGCTGATTGTGATGAAGCTGCTGTCCAGAAGCTCAGGTGAGAGAGAATGCTTCAAGCAGAGCGAGGAGTTCCTGTGACGTAAACATATTTTTCAGTCCCATTTGGGAAAGCTCTCTATGTGAATCAGGGTTCACTTTAAAGCAGATCGTATGCATTGCTCTTAGTATGCATCAGTCTTAGTGGACTCCTCTGTTTTGCCAGACACGTGCCGCCCACCTGGACATTTGAATGTGACGAGGACCTGGTGCACTACTTCTATGACCATATATGCAAGGAGGATGAGAACATGGACAATTTGAAACATTGTGTTACCAGCATTGAACTGTCATCTTGTACAGTGAGTAGATATTATTATTTGCGTGCGTGTGCCTGCATTTGTTGATGGATAGACTGTGTGTGAGCACGACAGCCACTATTTTCTCCTGCATTTTCTGATTGTGTGCGTGCGGGCGTTTGTGTGTTTGCAGTCGGACCGCAGTATTGCAGTGGCCCATCTTACTGACGGAAACTTAGGCACTTACTGGGAGAGTGAAGGCATTTATGGCAAACACTGGATACGCCTGCACATGAAGAGAGGCACTGTAGTCAAGTAAGGCTGTAGATTACAACATCCTGTGTGACAAACAGTCAGATGGGTGTTGTGACGCACACAATTTAGGAGGTCAGAGGCAGAAAACGAGGAATTGCACTGCCGTGTTTGATTAACAGAAACAACGTTCTAACTGAAAAATCACCAGGACTCCTCAGGGCTTCTCATCAGGGAGCCTCACTCCACCCGGGTAGGGCCGCTCAGGCCTGTCCCTAAAGCACAAAACTCAGTTTTCAAAGTTATCATACAGTGATATTTGTGCAAGGACTGGCTTTCGCCCTCTTCTTCTGCCTCTAGTCTCTCTCCCCCTCTGAGTCCCGTCGGCCCCGGTTTCGTGGATTGGCGTGGTGATGAGCGAACGTGTCGCAGCCATCTGGCTCGTCAACTGAGTGGGGAGCGGGAAACAAGGGCGTAGCCACGGGTAGGCCTGGGTTGGCACAAGCCTACCCAATTTGTTCTAAGGCCTACCCAAAAACGAAAATATCTCTGAAGAATTATGAACCGGGTGCACATCGCAAAGTAAATAAGTAAAAAAAAAAAAACGGGAAAGATGCCTATCCATATTTTTCTAGGCATACCCAAAAAGATTATTTTGGCTACGCCCCTGGCGGGAAATAGTCAAGTGTGGCCGCTGTCCCTGGTGCTGGGAGGCCTCTGATTCTGACCTGTCAATGTAACTATTAAGTAATTTGAAGTTAGTTAGAACTAAACTACTATTTAAATTACTCTTATTTAACAAGTTTGAGAAATACATTTGAGTACACTCACAGGTCAACTTTGTTTCAAATTATATTGGAATGTTTCTGTTTTTTCCTGTAGTAAGCTGATCTTGACCTTGGATTCGTCAGATGATGGCATGCCCAAGAGCATCACCGTATTTGGGGGAGAGAGGGACAACCTGAAGAGGCTGAATGATGTCACTATAGATGAGTAGGTCACTCCTCAGACGATGGACGATGGCGATGAAGATGATGACATGTCACAAACAAGTAATTTGTGTGTTAGCTTATCACAGGCCACAGACATTAACGGTAAATCTCGGAACAACACAATTGAAAAGTGTTCATTTCTTTCTCCTCTAGAAATCTGGTTGGAGAAGTATGTGTGCTGGAAGACATGACATCCCACCTTCCTGTCATTGAGGTTCGAATTATAGAGTGTATGGGTAAGAGGTCATCCAACTCTTAATATTCTCTTGCTTAACCACTTCTCCTGGTTAGAGCCTAGAGTCTGAAACTGCCCTGTTATCTCAACTGGGAGTGGCTCAGTCGCGACTAACAGTCATTAGTTATAAACTTGGACTTTGGAAGTGGATAAAATGATGTATCCATCTTTGGCTCTTGTCATTTTCCGCTTGCCTCATGGCCTGTGTTTGCTCACCTACTGTAGAGGAGGGCATGGACACACGGGTCAGAGGTCTGAAGATCAAGTCGTCCTGTGAGAGAGACCTGGGCCTCAGCGCTGATGTGTTCCAGTCCCCAAACCTGGTGCGCTACCCTCGCCTGGAGGGGACCCCAGCTGACGTGCTCTACCGCAGGGCTTTAATCATCCAGAGGTATGGAGGAACCCTCCCACCCTGGCAAACTGCAAAATGTACCCAGTATATTTAACCAGTTTCTTTCATCTGGTATTTAAACTGGTTCTTGCATTCATTCATTCATTCACTCTCTCTTTTAGCCTGACTAGCTTTCTATGTCTTCATACTGTGCAGATTCATCTCTCTCCTGGACAGTCTACTGCCCCACCTGGTCCCGGCCTGGGACTACAGTCTGGGCACCTTCAACCAGATCAAAGTGAGATAGCAGTTTTACACCAACTGTCTATCATAGCAGGGCCTTGAATGATCTTTATCATGCTGTTTTTTTATCTGTGGTTTAATTACGAAATGTTTGTCCCTACCCATTTATCCACCTTTGGCTGTTTTACCATAGTAACTATTGTGTGCACTGTCGCCCCCTAGAGTATAAAGCAGTACCTGCTGCTGTCCAAGCGTCGCTCCGCCCTCATCACCCAGTGCCTGAAGGACTCAGAGACCAGTAATCCAACCTCCATGCCCTGTCTCTACATCAACCGCCGACTGGCTGTGGAGCACAAAGACAACCCCTCTCTGGACCCCAGCTGCAAGAAGGCCGTCTTTACACAGGTTTTTTGTTTACATAAGCATTTGTGTCCTGTGTCACCCCCATTCATCCCAATATTACTATAGGTGATTGAAGTGTATACTTTTGACTGCATGTCTTTGCAGGTGTATGAAGGACTTAAACCGTCTGACAAGTATAAGAAAACCTTGGACTACAGGTAACATCCTTTATTTCCTTTGGTTGACCCCAGGTTCAATACGACCAGAGCTTTGCTTCGTACACACAGCATTTGGTTCTGCATTTTTATTTTCTTCCGCAGATGGCCTGCACAATATGATCAGTGGTGGGAGTGCAAATTTGCTGCAGAGGGAATCATTGATCAAGGTGAGAGAGGAAAGACATCAATAATAAAACGGGTGCTTGTCATCCATCTTCTAAGAATACGTCAAGACAATATAGCCGACTCTGCTGTTTTGTCCTGTAGGTGGTGGATTCCGGGACAGTCTGGCAGATATGTCAGAGGAGCTGTGCCCCAGCTCTGCAGAGTGTCCCATGCCCCTGCCTTTCTTCACCCGCACGTCCAACCAGGTAACAGACCGGTACATTCTCTAGCCCTGACTGTTCTAGTACCTCACCTTTCTGGTGGCGATTCATTTGAAATATAGTTGTAGTGACCGCCCTGTACTTTTCCCAGGGTACTGGCGAGGCTAGAGACTACTATGTACCCAACCCGTCCTGTAAAGAGTTCCACAAGTATGAATGGATCGGCCAGCTCATGGGAGCGGCTTTCAGAGGAAAGGACTTCCTGGTTGGTGACATCACTTCCTCTCCAACCCCCACCTCCTTCGCTCAATCTATCCATGTCCAGTGGAGAGTGCTAAACCCCTCTGCTGTGCCTCTTGTTTAGGTTCTGGCCCTACCTGGCCTGGTTTGGAAGCAGCTCACTGGAGAGGCAGTCAGCTGGGGCAAAGACTTCCCTGCTGTAGACTCTGTCTTGGTGAGCAGCACTTCAGCTAGTGTTCAATTAATCACTGTCCTGCTTTCAAATAGTCAAATGTACACTGTGCTCAGACACGGGTATCATGTCAGCGAGCGGTCACACAAATGACCTGTGTGAGCAGGTGAAGCTGCTGGAGGCCATGGAGAACATGGACCTGGAGACGTTTGAGTTCAAGTTTGGTCAGGAGCTGGTCTACACCACTCTGCTGAGCGATGGCCAGCTGGTGGACCTCATCCCTGGAGGCAGCAGTGTGGTGGTCCGCTACGAGGACCGCCGGGAGTTCATCCGTCTAGTGCAGAAAGCCCGTCTCGAAGAGTGCAAACAGCAGGTACTGGAACTAAGTTGATTTGAACTACAGATGAAATGTAGATGTTTGATATTGGTGAGAATAACTGTGTTTTTGGAGCGATTTTATGAGTGCAAGTATGAGTATAAAGTGTGTCCCAGATTGCAGCGATGCATGCGGGGCTGGTGAAGGTGGTGCCCCAGGCTGTCCTGGACCTGCTCACCTGGCAGGAGGTGGAGAAGAAAGTGTGTGGAGATCCTGAGATCACGGTGGAGGCCCTCAAACGACTTAGTGAGTCTGCCGTTATGGGAGCTCAGCGATGCTCTCTGCCACCAGATAAGCAGATAGTTCATGATGTGATAGATATGTTATAATATTTAGTCCATCCAATTTGTATTTTTGTTGGATTGTACCATTTATTCCCTGTCCACAGCTCACTTTGAGGACTTAGAACAGACTGATGTTCAAGTGCAATACTTTTGGGAAGCCCTCATGAACTTCACCAACGGTCAGTTAAATGCTGATTGTCTTTCGCCAATGGGGGTTAGGAGACTGTCGGGCACAGATTGGTATCTGTCCTCTAATTTTTACAATTACATTGTTTTAGAGGATCGTAGCAGGTTTTTGAGGTTTGTGACAGGGAGAAGCCGTCTCCCAGCACCTATGGACATCTTTCCAGAGAGACAAAGGTATGTACTGTAAAGGCATTGTTCCAAAGAAGATACTTTGGATAGCCCTTAATTACTGCTGCATGAATTTGTTTGTAAATAAATGTTCCCTTCTAGCTCTGACACCACTGATGGACTGCCAAAATCCTCCACGTGTTCAAGTACTCTATATTTACCAAACTATACTAGGTCAGTACTACTTTTCAAATCATTCTTAACCATCATGTATTTTAAAACCACATGATATTCCCCCCATTTCCCTAACTGTGTGTCCCTGATTCCTGCAGTGCAAAGATCTGTGAGGAGAAGTTGCGCTATGCTGCCTACAACTGTGTGGCCATTGACACTGACATGAGCCCCTGGGATGAAGCCTTTAGTAACTGATGCACCCCATTAGAGAATCACTGTTTAGCAGGAACTATAACAGGAACTATTGCATTACTGTATCTTTCCAGTTGCAAATCAATTACAGCTCACATAATATTATGTGTGAAATAAGGCAGACTTTTATCGTCTTTCTAGATTTACTATATTAAGGTGGATCAAAATGACTATAATGCACAAAAAAGATTGTCACATTATTGCTGGACCTTTTGGTTGGCTATTTTGGGGATTAAAATTTAATAATAAAATTATCCTTAAGGAGGGGGTCACATTTAACCTGGTACCAGAGTACGTCCTCGCTAATGTAGCTCAGAGGGCTGTCTGTGGAGAGATGACAATGCTTATGTAACTGAAACTGCTTGCACGTCAACAACAACTATCTTGAGCAGGGAAAGAATTGCACTAAGGAAAGAATTGCATTGCATTTGTAACTACCTCAAGAAGCTGGTTTAGGAAATGCGAAAAGTGTGCAACAATGTCAACAAGGCAAAGAGTGGCTACTTTGAAGAATCTGAAATAAAATAAATTGATTTGTTTGATCCATTTTTGGTTACATGATGTATAAGATATTATAATACGGGTGGTTGAAATCAAGCATTCTGATTGGTTGAGAGTGAGTCACGGGGTGTGCTTTATTGAGCATAAAGTACTGTACGGCGTACAGGTGTTTACAGTACGCCTGTTTACGTTTGCCTTAAAATGGAGCGTTCCATACTAGTGCGCACTCAAAATAACGGTTACATTTTTGGTTGTCATTGGTAATTTTCGTTGTCACTTGGTTGTCGTTGTCATTTTGTTGTCATTTCAAGATTAACAGTAAGCAAACATGTTTCATGTTAACTTCGATCTTTTGGGGGGAAGAACTTTTGATGAGTGGTTAGCCGAAGATGAGAGAGCAAGAGTGAGCAAAAGTGGTCGAAAGCGATGTCATCAGAGACGAAGGGGACATGAGAAACGTTTTCAATGGATGCACAATTAGTGGAAATATCCAAATCAATATAAGCAAAGCGTAACATGTTTAGACCTAATGTTTAAAATAAATATTATTTTATTGAAAGTGTCCCATTGTCATTGTTGTTATTTTAAAGGCAGCTTTTATGAAATGAGCAAAGTCAATTGCGAGATCTAGCTAGCTAGCTAGGCTAACAAACGTGAAGTTCACAATGCTGTTTGTCCGTTGCATAGCAACAGCCACTGTTTACAGGGACTATTTTCTCTCGGCTACTGAAATGCGATACACAATGTTTGTTGTCTATAACTATTTTGTGCTGAAAGGCAGCTTACTATTTATTTACTATTTATAATTTCGCTGGCAACCGTATTATAAAAGCAATAAGGTACGAGAGGCAGTACTTTATCGCCAATAAAGTACGTGTTCCAGGGTTTGCCGGCCCTCCGCTGCGAGTCGGGCCTAACAACACCCTTGAACACGTACTTTATTGGCGATAAAGTACTGCCTCTCGTATCCTATTGCTTAAAAATGAGTTGTCTGTACGCGAACGTCAAATTACACATTATTTTACACTTGTATGGGGTACAATCAGTGCCCAAAAAGTCGATGCTTTTGCATAATGCATCTTGGCTATTATTTGACCAATTTTACTCAAAGTCTAAATAGGCTATATTGGAGTAATTGGTGCATTGACGTTTTATTTTCATATTTTCTGGATTAATTTGGTGTAAGGCTGGGTGTCACCCTGCCCTCACCTCTCATATGCCAAAATCTGGAGTTGCTGGACGGAGTCTCTACTTGATGGCTCTCACGTCTCATTGCGTAACTTATTTCCACATTGCTAGTCATATGTTGATAAGTAAGGGTCAAGATGTGGTGTGATTGGTTGTACTTGTGTATAAAAGGAATTGTGAAGCATTGTTCTGTGGATTCTTGATCTCCTGAGACCTTCTCCTCAGCTCTGGCTTGTCCTACTCCTTCTCATTCCTCACCTGTTTTCTATCTCTGGTTTACAATAATCAAGGTAGCGTAGGTAAGAGTTAACCTTCATATTTTAACATGTTTAAAATTGTAATTGATTTCAGTCATTTGCATATTTAAACCCATAGAGTCAAATAACGAAATCCATTGCTATTGGCATACTTTGGTTAATGTTAATACACTGTTCACTTTTCCATCTTCCTTCAAACATATGGGATTTAGATTTGGTTGTTTGGCCAATATCAAACCCCCTACAATGGCAAGGCAGTACTTAAATAGAAGACAGCTTCATGGGGACATCGCAACCATAGTAGACTATCTGTTGGTTTGGACCAGACGGGAAAGCCTTTGTTGCCCTTTCACATTGATGAGCCTTGGGCAGCCAATGCCGTCATCGGGTTGTGGTTAGTCCATCCTGGGACACTGTCGGTAGGTCGAAGTCATCACTGCTGACCAGGGGCCTTGCTGTTTCAGAGATGCTCTGACTGATCTCTCCACTGACAGCCCATGACAGGCCTCTGAGCTACCTCAGCAATGCTCCAGGTTGAAAGTGACCCTTGAATTTAATGACAGCGGAGTAATCTAATTATTTCATTTTGATCCCACGACAGCCTACCACCAGATCCAGCAATAATCGGACACAATCTTTTTTGGTCATTTTGCTCCACTGTAATATAATAAATCTATAAAGACAAAATCAGCTTTATGGTACTTTCACATAGTAATTTATTATGTACAGCTGTAATTGATTTGCAATTGTGTAGATGCAGTGATGCAATAGTTCCTGCTTAACAGTGATTCTCTAATGGGGTGTATCAGTTCCCAAAGGCCTGTGTAGAGTCACTCCTCCCAGGGGCTCATGTCAGTGTCAATGGCCACACAGTTGTAGGCAGCATAGCGCAACTTCTCTTCACACACCTTTGCACTGCAGGAAACAAGGATACACACTGTTAAGGAAATGGGGGGCTTATCATTTGGCTTTGACATCGATGGCGTTTAAGAATTATTTAAAAAAGTAGTACTGACCTAGGATAGTTTGGTAAATATAGAGTACTTGAACATGTGGAGGATTGTGGTAGTGCATCTGTGGTTTCAGAGCTGCAAAATAAATGTATTTACAAACACAACTTCAGCATTTATGCATAGCAAGTGCTATCCAAAGTATATTTTTTGGAGCAATGCCATTACAGTCGTACCCTTGTTTCTCTGGAAAGATGTAGATAGGTGCTGGGAGACGGCTTCTCCCTGTCACAAACCTCAAAAACCTGCTACGATCCTCTAAACATAAAAGCAAAGTAACTGTAAATAATCAAGAACAAATCTCTTACATCTCTGCCCAACAGTATCCTAACCCCCGTCAGTAAGAATCAGCATTTAACTGACCGTTGGTGAAGTTCATCAGGGCTTCCCACAAGTATTGCACTCGAACATCAGTCTGTTCTAAGTCCTCATAGCGAGCTGTGGACAGGGAGTGGGAGCATGAGTCAGCATTTCCCATGAATGGAGTAACCCAACAAAAATACGAATGGGATGAACCAAATCTTGTAACATATCCATCAGGTCATGAACTATCTGCTTATCTGGTGGCAGAGAGCATCGCTGAGCTCCCATAACGGCAGACTCACTAAGTCGTTTGAGGGCCTCCACCGTGATCTCAGGATCTCCACACACTTTCTTCTCCACCTCCTGCCAGGTGAGCAGGTCCAGGACAGCCTGGGGCACCACCTTCACCAGCCCCGCATGCATCGCTGCAATCTGGGACATACATTATACTCATACTTGCACTCATAAATTGCTCCAAAAACACAGTTATTCTCACCAATATCAAACATCTACATTTCATCTGTAGTTCAAATCAACTTAGTTCCAGTACCTGCTGTTTGCACTCTTCTAGACGGGCTTTCTGCACTAGACGGATGAACTCCCGGCGGTCCTCGTAGCGGACCACCACACTGCTGCCTCCAGGGATGAGGTCCACCAGCTGGCCATCGCTCAGCAGAGTGGTGTAGACCAGCTCCTGACCAAACTTGAACTCAAACGTCTCCTGGTCCATGTTCTCCATGGCCTCCAGCAGCTTCACCTGCTCACACACACACACACACACACAGGTCATTTGTGTGACCTCTCGCTGACATGATACCCGTGTCTGAGCACAGTGTACATTTGACTATTTGAAAGCAGGACAGTGATTAATTGAACACTAGCTGAAGTGCTGCTCACCAAGACAGAGTCTACAGCAGGGAAGTCTTTGCCCCAGCTGACTGCCTCTCCAGTGAGCTGCTTCCAAACCAGGCCAGGTAGGGCCAGAACCTAAACAAGAGGCACAGCAGAGGGGTTTAGCACTCTCCACTGGACATGGATAGATTGAGCGAAGGAGGTGGGGGTTGGAGAGGAAGTGATGTCACCAACCAGGAAGTCCTTTCCTCTGAGAGCCGCTCCCATGAGCTGGCCGATCCATTCATACTTGTGGAACTCTTTACAGGACGGGTTGGGTACATAGTAGTCTCTAGCCTCGCCAGTACCCTGGGAAAAGAACAGGGCGGTCACTACAACTATATTTCAAATGAATCGCCACCAGAAAGGTGAGGTACTAGAACAGTGAGGGCTAGAGAATGTACCGGTCCGTTACCTGGTTGGACGTGCGGGTGAAGAAAGGCAGGGGCATGGGACACTCTGCAGAGCTGGGGCACAGCTCCTCTGACATATCCGCCAGACTGTCCCGGAATCCACCACCTACAGGACAAAACAGCAGAGTCGGCTATATTGTCTTGATGTATTCTTAGAAGATGGATGACAAGCACCCGTTTTATTATTGATGTCTTTCCTCTCTCACCTTGATCAATGATTCCCTCTGCGATGAATTTGCACTCCCACCACTGGTCATATCGTGCAGGCCATCTGCGGAAGAAAAAAAAAGAGAAATGTTTGCAGTGTGTACGAAGCGAAGCTCTGGACGTATCGAACCTGGGGTCAGCCAAAGGAAAGGAAGGATGTTACCTGTAGTCCAAGGTTTTCTCAAACTTGTCGGACGGTTTAAGTCCTTCATACACCTGCAAAATGACATGGCGGAAATTCAAGTGGCACTGTGTAGATCTGAATAGTCAAGATGGCGGTTTCAATATATATATTTATATATATATATATATTTATTTAGTTTGTACAATTTAAGAATTAACAGAGTACTCTGGACCGGTCATAGCGAAAGACATGCAGATGTAACCTACAGGTCGTCCGAGAGAGTGGTGAAGAACAACCCTAAAACCCTGCCTTATATACATTTTGAACAAATGGTTCTTCTGATGGTCAATCCATCAATATAGCTGTCTCTGTGATTGGCCAGCACTACTCAGTGACAGTTTGACTCCACATCAAGTGTACCACAGTTCTTTGATGTCCCAGCTCCCTCTCTAAATGAGGAGATGGTTAATGATACACAAACAGGACACAGGACACAATCTCCTTGGCCAAAAGGTTAGGTCAGCTCGCTCAACTGAGATAACAATCTCCCCCAACCCCCAGACCTAACTAAGGTCTTAGTTAGGTATCATAAATACCTTAATACAATCTGAGTGTCCATTCTACAGAGTAAACGACACCACAGAGCCTCAGTTTCTTACATTCGTCTGTCTATAACAAAGGAACTTACTTTTTACCGCTTAAAGAAACATAGATATTGTAACTATGTCAAAAACTGCCATAACAAAAGACATGCAGTCAAAAGTATACACTTCAATCACCTATAGTAATAATTGGATGAATGGGGGGGTGACACAGGACACAAATGCTTACTGCACGCTCTGCTCACTAACCAGACAGAAGTACAGAAATAACTCAAATCAACCCAAGAACATTTAGATTATATGTAAACAAAAAATCTAAAGTGTAAACCTGTGTAAAGACGGCATTCTTGCAGCTGGGGTCCAGAGAGGGGTTGTCTCTGTGCTCCATAGCCAGTCGGCGGTTGATGTAGAGACGGGGCATGAAGTTGGGCTTACTGGTCTCTGAGTCCTTCAGGCACTGGGTGATGAGGGCGGAGCGACGCTTGGACAGCAGCAGGTACTGCTTTATACTCTAGGGGGCGACAGTGCACACAATAGTTACTATGGTAAAACAGCCAAAGGTGGATAAATGGGTAGGGACAAACATTTCGTAATTAAACCACAGATAAAAAAACAGCATGATAAAGATCATTCAAGGCCCTGCTATGATAGACAGTTGGTGTAAAACTGCTATCTCACTTTGATCTGGTTGAAGGTGCCCAGACTGTAGTCCCAGGCCGGGACCAGGTGGGGCAGTAGACTGTCCAGGAGAGAGATGAATCTGCACAGTATGAAGACATAGAAAGCTAGTCAGGCTAAAAGAGAGAGTGAATGAATGAATGAATGCAAGAACCAGTTTAAATACCAGATGAAAGAAACTGGTTAAATATACTGGGTACATTTTGCAGTTTGCCAGGGTGGGAGGGTTCCTCCATACCTCTGGATGATTAAAGCCCTGCGGTAGAGCACGTCAGCTGGGGTCCCCTCCAGGCGAGGGTAGCGCACCAGGTTTGGGGACTGGAACACATCAGCGCTGAGGCCCAGGTCTCTCTCACAGGACGACTTGATCTTCAGACCTCGGATCCGCACATCGATGCCCTCGTCTACAGTAGGAGAGCAAACACAGGCCGTGTAAAATGGCGATTAATGGGTCATCATCAAGCTCTGCAGAAGCCTTATAACGACCATTCGTTTTAGTCATGAATTTTGGAGCAGGGAAACATCTAAAACATCCAGAAGAGTGGACCCTGAGGATCAGGGTTGAAGATAGGAATAGTGCTCCTAGAAACGACAATGACTTGGCCGAAAACCGAAACCAAATAATTTTTTAAAACTTTTTTTCCATATTTTTGTATTAATATATATATATATATATATATATATATATATATATATAAATATTTCATATAAATATATATTTAATATCATTGTATTAATATTCAATTTTTTATCAGCACCCTACCCACTGTTGAAGTTTCTGCTGAACCAACACTGCAGATTGCAAATATGAATCCTTATCAGAAACTCTGAAGTATTTCTACACCGCTGACAGGATCGGCTTGATTTCAAATTCAAATGACTATAATAATATTGGATGTCAGAGTTGGGAACCTCTTACCCCTACACTCCTCAATTCGAACTTCAATGACAGGAAGGTGGGATGTCATGTCTTCCAGCACACATACTTCTCCAATCAGGTTGCTAGAGGAGAAACAAATTATGTTGTTCTATTGTTGTTCAACATTTACCATCAGCGTCTGTGACATGTAATAAACTAACACACAAATGACTTGTCTTCCCACCATCGCCCACCGTCTGTGACCTACTCATCTATAGTGACATCATTCAGCTTCCTCAGGTTGTCCCCCTCTCCCCCAAATACGGTGACTCTCTTGGGCATGTAGTTGTCATCTGTCGAATCCACGGTCAAGATCAGCTTACTACAGGAAACAAGAAAAAGAACATTTAAATCTAATTTTGAATATAATGTTGAAAATGAATCCACTTAGTACAGAAAACTATAGCATGACATGTGAGTGCACTTGAATGTATTAATCTAATGTGTTCATTGAGGGTCATTTAAATACTAACACATTTTGTTTTAATTTTAAACAAATGGAAGTTCATTTAAAGGGTCATACTGACAGGATGTTCTAATCTACGGCCTTACTTGACTACAGTGCCTCTCTTCATGTGCAGGCGTATCCAGTGTTGGCCCTGCATGCCGTCACTCTCCCAGTACGTGTCTGTGTCTCCGTCAGTAAGACAGCTTGCACCACCACTGGGGTCCTCCTGCAAACACACAAACGCCCGCACGCACACTATCAGAAAATGCAGGAGAAAATAGTGCCTGTGCTTGTACACACATCAACAAAAACACAGGGATGCGCACGCACGCAGATAATATCTACTCACGGAACAAGATGACACGTCAATGCTGGTGACACACTGTTTCACACTCCCCAGGTTCTCATCCTCCTTGCCTATATGGTCATAGAAGTAGTGCACCAGGTCCTCGTCACATTCAAATGTCCAGGTGGGCGGCACGTGTCTGGCAAAACAGAGGAGTCCACTAAGACTGATGCATACTAAGAGCAATGCATATGATCTGCTTTAAAGTGAACCCTGATTCACATAGAGAGCTTTCCCAAATGGGACTGATGAAAAAAGTTGCTACGTCACAGGAAGTCCTCACTCTGCTTGAAGCATTCTCTCTCACCTGAGCTTCTGGACAGCAGCTTCATCACAATCAGCGATCTTAGGCTTAGAGCCTAGATGTAGGGAGCCCTCTATGTCCACCACCTGTTCCCACCTGAGACAGGGAGAGAAGGAAGGTAAGCAAACACATCTTCATAAGCCTGTCTTGTTACGGTTTCTTTGGCAAGACTCATCTTTTGATAGTGTGTACCGTGAGTGTACACACACACACCTGTCGCAAGGTTTGTGATCGTAGCCGAAGAGCTGCTGGTGCCTGTTGACAGTTTCGGGGGATTCTACAGGCACCAGTCTGTCCCCTCCTTCTGTGTGCTTACACACCAGGATCCAGCCCTCCTCCAGCTCCTGTCCTACACGGTGCTCCTCCAACTGCTCCTGTACACCGACACACACACATGAACAAATCAATAAAAACCATGTTGGAGACTCATTTACTGTGTATTGTAGGCTAATGGCTGGATCTGCAAATCCTACCTTGTTTATTTTGACCCATAGTCCTTGACTGTTGCAGTATTCTTCCCCAGTAGTCCGAATACATGTCCCTTTCTTTGGTTCAATGTTATACTTGCATAACTTCTTACTCTGTGGAGTTTGATGGGGGCTTTCCCAAACTGACACGAGGGTCTTTCCTGCAGAGTTGCTGGCGGAAGAGCTAGACGATGCAGTTGAGTTTGATGATGAATCTTTGCAAATTTTATAGCATACCTCCTTTGGGACATAACACAGACATTCTGGCACCAATTCATTCTTCCTAAAACATTCAATGCACTTGTTTAGGAAGCGAATTCTTCCTAGTAGAACATGAGGGTTGTCGCCAGGTGACATCTCTAGCTGTGTTCCAGCTCACAGCTAGGCAGGCGTAGCAGCAGTGACAGTCGGTGAGATGTGTGAATGCCTCCAGAGTTTAAGGAACACCCCCTGACATTACAGTAAGCAGTTTGGTTTACCTTTTGTTTTCCAGTACTGGCGCTGCAATACTCCTACAAACATGACACACAAAGCAAAGCCACAACTTCAGACAAAACAGAACATTCCACTCCAATCTCACCGCTTCAGCTGTTAGCTAACAACAAATCGGCTCCTAAGAGCAAGCCAGGGATAGGTGGTGTATATTTTCAGCCTAGCTATCATGCCTGCCAGGCTGTCCCGGAATCAACACTAGGGTCTGACATTGCAAACAGTGCATGCCTCCGTCACACTGGGTGTTTCTGTTTAAGAAGTTAGCTCAAAGCTTGGAGCTTGTTAGGTTGGACTAGCAAGCAAATGCTAGCTAGAGCTATACTCGTATCTGTCTATTATTATCCAGCAAGCACACAACGTTACACTGCAGTCCTAGTCAGCTAAGCTACAGTCAGCTCGACATTCTACAGTATGTGCTATCAAAGTATCATACGTTGAAGAAAAAAAACTCACTAGCAAGTAGAGCTATCATACAATACAATACAACAATATTAGCAATCGTTACTCACTTACCCAACTAGCTATTTAGCTAGCAAGGTTGGAAGAGCAGTTTCCTTTATCAGTTCACTTGGTAGTTAATCGGTCTTTAATCGGACAGTTTTGGCAATATACTCAACGTTATTCAGTTAGCTAGTTATCATACGGAAGTACCTTTGATCACCGTCAATCACTGGATCTCGTTTAGCTTTACAGTGTTCTTCTAGTGGGCGGGACTTTTAGTGTCATGATGAAGAATGCTCCGCCCGTTGAACGTATGACCCGTCTATACGTGGGTATATTTGATTTATTTTTCGTTTGTGTATTAGGTGTAACTGTGCACATAATTGTGCATTATGTGTAACTGTATTTGATGATTCCTGGTCAAAATAATTTAAATAATTATAATGATATATATAACAAATTCCTGGGGATTTTTTTACATTAAATTACATTTACATTACATTTAGTCATTTAGCAGACGCTCTTATCCAGAGCGACTTACAGTAAGTACAGGGACATTCCCCCGAGGCAAGTAGGGTGAAGTGCCTTGCCCAAGGACACAACATCAGTGGCATGACCGGGAATCGAACTGGCAACCTTCGGATTACTAGCCCGATTCCCTCACCGCTCAGCCACCTGACTCCCTAGTACAGGGACATTCCCCCGAGGCAAGTAGGGTGAAATGCCTTGCCCAAGGACACAACGTCATTTTGCAGAGCCAGGAATCGAACCGGTAACCTTCAGATTACTAGCCCGACTCCCTAACCGCTCAGCCACCTGACTCCCGGTCAATTTACTTTCAGTGATTCTACATTATTCTGCAAGGAGGATAAAAAACAGTCCAACGGTAAATAAACCAGTTTTAATAGAGAATAAAGAACATTCAAATGCTTCAAGTGGTCAAAAAAAGAGGATACAATTAGCAAACTTGTTTCAGTAGCAGGGTGGATCCACTACCACTTTAACTCTCCCCAACCCTTGTAAATTATTCTGATTGGTGGGTTTGTCTCCCTCAACAAGTTTGCTGACTTCCTTTCTATTACACTCATCCCCAATGGTGTGCTCATCCGAGGACAGGCTTCCCCTGTGGAGTGGGACTAAATGCACACTCTGGCTCCCTTTGGTATTGGTCCCACATACATCACCAACTGACCCTCTAAAATGTTGGCCTAAAACAAGGGAGTCCACTGATTGGTCCTCATCACTCATCCTGTAGATGACAAACAACCAATTACAAACACAATAATGTTGTGGGCATGCCTCTAAAACACTGTAGTGGTCTCTGGGTTTACGGATCACAACTGTGTCCTCCATCTTACCTCATGTCATATGTGGAGCCCTTGAAAACCGGTTTGAGCGTCTTGGAAAAGTATCTCTCTTTCCAGAACTTGTCCTTCTCAGTAGGAGGCAGGTTCTGGTGCATGTCATCCACAGCCAGCATGGACACCTATGACCAGTTGAAAGAAATTAGGTTATTCATACTCTGGAACCCAACCCTGAAGTAATGATTGGAATAGACACCAGCTGAATTATAATGTAGGGTATACCTGAATATTTCGGTCTATAAGTTGGTTGGTCTCAAAGTCGTCATCGTCTTCTCCAAATGGGTTGATAATAAGCTCTCCCACCTACAGAAAAAAAGAACATCACAACATGGAACCATGTTTTTTTTACAGTGCCATACTTAACAATGACAAGTCTTTATCTCACCTTGAGCCAGCCAGCATAAAAGAAGAACTGGAGCAGAGTGAAAACTGGAATGTACAAATCCAGTTTATGGCCTTTGTATTCCTTCTCTGGATTTAGAAATTGACGCCCGATCAGGCAGAAGCCAAAGTAAGAGTAAACGGCAAGAGTGACTACCTGCATGGATAGATGCCCAACACAAGTTATTAAACATTCAAATTCATGAATTTCACTGATACATTACTAACCTTACCTGAGTGTAGACCAGAGGGATGCTTATCCAGTCATAGTGGAACAGCAGGCTGCACTTGGCCCTGTAGTTGTTGAGCTCCTATACACACAAGGATACATGATTTACACACTGGAATCACATTGGTGGAGTGGAGTCATAAACTCAGGGTGGTGGAACTGGCCATGGTGACTAAGTTGGGGTTCTCCTTTGGGTTGGCCTTTCTTTACTTCTTTAGCATTGGCTTGGCAATTTAAATATTTGTATGCTTTGAAATAAAACAACTCACATCCATGAGTAGCCTCAAAGCAATGTCATCCCTCACACGGCCCTCCTCTCTTGCTATGGAGGCTAGATTTGTGAACCATGTGAGCGGCATCCAATACTTGTTGAAGTCTGAGTACAAACCCTCTATCTTTAGGTGCTCTTGAGACGTCATAAACCCTGATAAAAAAGGAGAGAACGTGATGCCATCAAAATCCAGACAGAGTAACACCCTCAAGCCATGGCACTGGTCCTTGTCTTTGTGGTGTTGCAATTTCACTTATTATTTAATATTTCTTTACCGGCATCCACAACATGTTCCAATGACGGGAAACGCCTATGCACTCGAGTGCTTATGGAACGCAATATCAGAACAGAGGAAAGGTTGGCGTATCTCATGAGCGTTCGTCGCAGCAAACGTCCCCTTTCATCTGCCCCGTGGACATTCCCAGAGACCACCATCATCAAGTTGTCAGGCAGCGGGAAGCTTGTGTACTGACCCCACCAACGATTGAAGGCCAAAGTGACGTAGAATCCTGTAGAAAGTATGGCTGACAGAGGCTGAATAAAAACACACAATGAAAATGTAAAGGTGCAAGACTTACCTAAGACGAAAGACATAGGTATAAGGTTGGCATACTGATCACAGTAAATGGCTATGAGTTCAAACAACTCCTGTTGCTTTGGTGACAGCAAAAACCTGTAACAATATTATAACTTGATAACATCAGGACTCCATAGATAAATCACAAATAAACTGGGTACAATGTATGACAGCTCATTTAAAGTTAATTTACAGTTTAATCAATATACCTGTAAAATATACTGAAGAAGGAGTACATCACACAAAAGACAAGGAATTCCTTAAACAACAACTTGTAAATGCTCCCCTTCCACCTAAAGAGCAGCTTGGTGAAGCCAGCAAACTTAGCATTGGCAACTTCAAGGGTGTAGGAAACCGTCATGGTTTGTTTTGAAGTATGGCACGACAAAACCAGACACTGCCTGTCAGAGAAATAAATATACAGTGACTGTTCTCGCGTTTTCTAAATGTATTTTTTCACATGAAACAAACCATGGTAAAACCTCATCCTTACCTTTTAAGAGGCTTCACCAGCTTGTGTCCAGTTCCACAGTTGTGAGTGAAAAAATACTTCTCTCGTCGTATTTTAACCCTTCATATTGGACTGTTAAAATCCATCATGCTTAGGATTTATTGGTGGAATCCTACTTTAACCTGCAGCCCAGGATTGTGTGAAAGACCAGAGTTCATTGGTTATGAATACCTGTGCTTTCAGCATGCGTGTGCGCTTCACATGCAACAAATAGGGAAGTACATTCTTTAAATCAATCCTAATCACTGACCAGCTATGTGTGATAGAAGATAGACAGTTTAGAGAGATTGATTGACTATTTAGATAATTTGTCAGTAGTTCTATGCATAAGTCTGGGACAACTAGACCAGTGGCCCTCTGTATATTTCTCTCTGTGGGGATGGCAGGAGACAAAAATACTGTAAATTACTGTTACTGTACCTTTTGATGCTCAACCCTTTGACCTGCTTAGCTATATTACATTTACATTACATTACATTAGCTCATGTATTTGTTTTTCACATGAGAATGTGTATCAGCCAAGAGGGACAGTAAATCAGCCTCTTCTTCCAGGGACTTTTATCCTCCTCTCCTGTTTACTCTTTCCTGGCAGCATATTTATGGACTTGTCTATCCTAGAGGAACAACATGGTCTTCCACATCAACTCCTCTGTTCTCTCAGTGGACTATGTCCTGCCCTACAGTCACAATGACTCAACTGGTGTGCGAAGTCCCATTTGATTTATAAATGCAGAAAACTGAGTACTTAACTGCATTCTTTTGAAAAGCATATATGTATGCAGGGGCGTTGCCAGC
The DNA here is from genome assembly GCF_963692335.1 of Osmerus eperlanus. Classification (NCBI taxonomy): domain Eukaryota; kingdom Metazoa; phylum Chordata; class Actinopteri; order Osmeriformes; family Osmeridae; genus Osmerus; species Osmerus eperlanus. Next base: position 4,319,805 of record NC_085033.1, read on the forward strand.
GTGGAGAAAGGATGAAAGGTTTTGTGGGGCCCCACTGTTGTGAATTTCCATAAGTAAACTGTGCTATTCTGAAACTTTGGAAATGTCTAAATCTTCCAGGATCCAGTATTCTTTTCAACACCTGTGGTTATGTTCTGCAGAGATGGACTCAATAGCCAGTTCACCTGAAGCTGTTTTTTTGTGACGTTTTTATGATGTGCAATCCCTATTACTAACACTGGGTGATGCTCATGTAGTTTCTTGTGGACCTTGTAGTAGGACCAAGCCAATGCCAATAGATGAGGAAAAATCCCAACCCATAATATTAGAACTATTTATATCCCAGGACAATTTGAAATTGATTTGAAGCAGCAGGCTATACAAGAATGTGAGATAGAGCTCCCTGACCTCTTGAAGGTCATTCCAGTTTATTGGTGTTTATAAAGCCCTGCTCTTGAGCATACCACAGCCACCAGACCAGGACCTAAGGTTTGTTGGTTTAAGGTGTCCCAAGCTAACTTCCTGTCTGTTAAACAATGCTCTTTTGTGAAGGAAATGCTGGTCTTTAAATGTTTTCACAGATATTTTCCCCAAATATATGATAAATTATAGAAATTCTTGTCTGGCAATGAAAATGTATCTTGTTTTGTTCAGTTCACACTCATCAGAAATAGACACAATAGATAAACAATTAAATACCACCCAGAAAGACCTATCAAACTAAATTAGATCAATTGATATTTTCCTAAAATGACGATGATTTGACCTCCACTACTCTAATACAGGCAAAGATTTGCATACATGGAGACCGTGTTTTCTGCTCTGTCATTTCCTGCCGAGGGTGAGAGGAGCTGCTGCTGGGGCTAAGACCTCTGAGAACCGGACAGAGAGGGCAATTCCAGGGTGATTGCCTGCGTAACCCAATGCTTTAATTACAACCTCCCACACCGAGTGAAATCAGAGCTCGGTACCACAGATATTGAAGTGGGCTTTCAGGTAGCTAGAGAAGGCATGGGTCACTGTGGGGACAGAGTAGGTTGAGGCCAAAGAAAGGCTTCAGGCAATGTAAAAAGGTTAAAAGTTGGTTAGTAATAAAATGAGGGAAATAAATGTAAACACATTTATTTTTCGTGGACTAACAGTAGACAGAGCACTAGAAAATTGACCAGATAACAAATATATATGTTGTATATATTATTTCTATGCACATACATGTATTAAATCAGTGCTTTTTGTGAGGAGTGGTGACCTGCTGAAAGATTAAGTGACATTGTGACATTTCTTATGGTTGCCGTTGTTATTACAGTGAAAGAACTTTGTAGTAAACATTTTTCCTTTCTATGATCTATCTTAGTAGCTGATGCACGTAAATATCTGGAATAGTTTAATATTAAAGTCTATTATAGAGGTACTTCTGATTTTTCAAAGGCTTCACTTCAATCAGTGGTTTTGTCATTGAAGGTTTTGTTTTTTTTTGTTAACTGAACATAAAAATGTGTAAATTGCTAAAGTAAAGTTGACACCTTCAATGGAAAACATGAGAGTTTACACTGAAACTTGATCTGGACAATACACTTCAGTTCATTTATAAACTCCAGGAAGTTCCCCACCCTCTCTCTCAATGTGCATGGGGTAAAATCAGCTTTCAATGGCTAAAAGAATGCATTCAAAGTATGTGTTACAGACTATTATATTTACAATGTGTAATATAAAACTTCTTTGTAACCAGAGAGTTTGGAGTAAAAGTAGTGGCCTAAAAGTGGAGGCCTTCACCAAGCTGAATGCACCATGGTGATGTCTGAAGGACCTTTATGTCCATCTTCACAGTCGACATGGCTCAGTGAGGAGATGCTATCTGAAGACAGAAATTAGGAAACCTGCTTAGATAACATGACATGACTCGGCATAATGATGTTTTAGGCATTTGTATCTACTCATTTTAAAAGTAGCTTTATCTCAAGCATCATAAACATTGCACATGAGCGACAGCCTAGACATATACAGGCTTAGTTTTCTGGTTTAACTCAATGTTTAATTGTTCTCTTTAGTATTTAAATGGAAAGGGAGGTAAGGGTAATTAGGTTTGGAAAAAGCATCTGTAACAGGTCCAACTGGAATGAAATGGAAAGTTTCAGTACTGCTTATCTAGGCATAATATACTGTATGTGGGAGGGAAATGTAGCTCAAAATAGTGATCTACAGTGCTCACAAGCAAAAGGTGTCAAGATGTCCCACATTATTTACATTGCTGCACCGCATAATGTCTTACAAGACTATGATTGATCATTTAAAAAAATATTTAAATAAGTTTTAGTGGCTTAACAGAGTCAGACATGGTTGATTATGATCTCAACAAACCACATACATTCACTTTGGACCATAGGTTTGTTAATATAACACTAACAGTTTATCTGTAATGTTGAATACAAATCTAATTTGTAAAATGTATGTACAATTATGGGGAATATATAGTATTGTTTTGGAAAAACCCCTGTCAAATCCCTTTTCAAAAGTCAGTCATGTCAGAAGATTGAGTGGAGCTAATGTTCCTTTACAGAAAGTTCCACAGTTCCCACAGGAAATACTCAGGATTACATCACTTCCTCATACATGATTGTTGTGATACTGTAGTGTCGTCCCCCCCCCCCCCCCCCCCCACACACAATGTGCACAGATACACCACTTCTCTCTGGTCGCCTGGTTTAGGTGTCACGAGAGGTCTACACTCTCATATTCTCCATGGTCTGAGTCTTCCAGGTCGATGCCGGGCACTAGGCTGTAGTATTCTGTGGACTGGGTCAAGTAAGCTTTCTCCCTATCTGCAGAATCCTTCATCACCTCCGTCACACTCACAGCATCCAGTTCTTTCTTGCCCCCCACCTCCAGTCCTTCTCCGGCCCCCTGGGCGCCCTGCCGCCCTGTGCCCCCCTCTGTGGAAGATGAGTAGTGGGAGGGGGCTCGAGGCAGAGAGTCCACAGAGCCTAACTTGATCTCCACTTCCTCGTAGATATCTCTGGTGCTGCCAAGGAGGGTGGAGGAGGGGCGTAGCAGTAGCTGGTTTTTCAGGATTTCTACCCTTCCGCCACCCTCCTCCACCTTGGCCACCTGTCTGCCTGGGTGTTTGGATCGATGCTGCCTGTGCCCATTGCAGTCTGGGTGAGAGGCCTTGTTCTTGGAGGAGCCAAATGTGAGGGTCTCCTTTCTCTTCTTTGTCCTCCCGCAGCACCAACAGAGCACCAGGGCCAGGAGGATGAGGAGGGGGAGGAGGATGAAGAGGGCGGTTAGGCCTGGGGGACGGCACACATCACTCCCCCTGACTGACCACACACTCTCACCTACCAGGCTCTTGGGAGAGGCACAGGTCACGTTACCCTCGAGGCTGCTGCTGTTCCCCTGCCCTCCAGCCTTCAGGATCTCCACCAGGGAACAGGAGCAGTCCCACGGGTTGTCAGCCAGATTCAGCTTCAGCAGGCTGGACCGCTGTAGTGCAGAGGTGGGGAGAGAACGCAGGCAGTTCCCCTGTAGATCCAGATCCTGGAGCTCCTCAGAGCCCTGGAAGAAGCCTTCAGGCAACTCCCCTAAAAGGTTCATGCCCAGATCCAGCACCCTGAGACTGGTCTGAGTGGCCAGGAAGTCTCCTGGCAGCGTGGTTAGTCTGTTATGTCTCAGGTAGACCACCATCAGAGGTGATGAAGCCCAGGTAGTGCCCACCTCAATACGGCTGATGTTACAGTGGGACAGATCCAGCATCTGTAGATTGGTCCCATTGCTGAGTGTGGGCCATAGCACATGGTTGAAAGAGGAGCCAGAGTAGTTCAGACAGCAAGACTCAGTGGGCAACTCTGGTGGAAACTGGGCCAGAACGGTTGCTCCAGGGCATGCACATCCCTCCACAAGTTGGTCTCTTATAGGCCAAATGCACAATAACAAGAGACTCCATTGGCAGAAAAATCCTGAAAAACACATCACAAGACACAAATAAATCAGACTGGGGGATTAAGTCTGTTCTACTATGTCAGTTTCCTTCTATCTTTTTCTCTGTCTTCACTTTCTCTCCCTCTCCCTGGAGGGATCTACTATCAGTCCCACAGAGGTCTATCGAGGCCCTGGCACCTAGCAACGTTGCTAGAGAGTCCTGGTTGTTTGACCTAAGGCAGGTGTTGGCATGGTGATGCAAAGGGCTTGGGATCAGGAGTCCAGTTTACATCTCAACAAGGGATTGATGATGCATTCAGTAAATACAGGAGAGTCATCGTATAAATGCACTTCCACATGTCTGTGAAGTACAGTATCAGAGCAGAAATAAGAAAAATGGATGACTTGCAAGATTATGATTTTCCTGGAACTTAAACTGGAAAGCTTGAGTTACAGTTTATAAGTATACAATACAAACACACTATGGTATCATGGTGACACATAGAGCGTGAATACCAAGATAATTCACAGACAGTTTGATAGACAAAAGTATTCTCAAACTGGCATTAAACCATAAATGTTTTGAGTCAGGAAGAGGGCTGTCAGTGTGTGGCTCTGACATCACACTTCCTCACCCTCCACAATAGGGCTGGAAAGCTCCTCTGCAGCGAGGCAGGAATGTGCTAACTCCCCAACTACACAGCTAATTCACCACCAGGCCCATCAGCTGAACATAGTGCCTGGTGTGGTCACAAGCAGCTGGGACTAGCAGCTCGACATTTCAATGTCTCTGCATCAAACGGTCGGACGTTTTCTTTTACGAATACTTGTGACCAATAGAGTGCAGTATAACATAATGTGTGGAGGATTGAATGAGTTGGAAGTAGTGAGAGGGGCTTGCGAGTCAGTGGTAGTCACAATGTCCTAAGAACATGGCTGTTTCCATCATGACATGTGTTAAAGGGCTTATTATTTGTCCGATGATTTGCTTCTTTGGGCACATCAGTAAGGACTTTTAGCCATGTAGCTAAATGCTCTTGTATTCATGTCATGTCGGTTATCCAAATTCAATTTATTTACTGAAGTTATTTAAAGAAACAGCACAACGTGTTTACTTAGTAGGATTGTCCAGGGCAAGGATTTTTGTGCTCTGAGCATTTTCCTAGATTCTACTGACAGTTGTGTGCATGGGATTTTAGTTTATTGCAGTTGGACCACTGGATCATTTGGATCATGGAAGAGCCTGAAAATTGATGTTCATCAGTGGGCGGTTCAGTCAAAGAACGTTCTTACAGTTTCCTCTGAATCAAACACTGCAGAAGATGTATTAAGGCTACTACATTACCATAAAGCTGTTTGGTTCACTTTGGGGAGATTTAAAGTGGAGATACTAAGCAGAAATGAGAGACAACATTGTGCAACCGTGGGTGACAGACGGCTAAATCAAGACAGTCAGATTCTTGAGTACCATGTTTGGATTTCAATAGTCTAAAGGTTGCCCAAGATATCTTAATATATGGGAGGGAGGATAACAGGATAGCATACTCTTGTTTAAACCAAAGCAAACATTTAGTAGACATGCTGATAAATTATCTATTCATCTTGAACCAACAGCCGTAAAATGCCCTCTGGGGTTAAAGTGCATGGTGATACCTCCATGCGCCACTGAATAACACTACATTAGCAAAGAGCCAGTTTGGCCAGCTAAGATTATCTAAACACGGTTTCTTGGGAATGTCTCCTGACGGTGTGTATACAGTGAGGGAAGAGCAAGGTTTATTCTAGAGCACATAGATGATGTCACTCAACCACAATGTGAGCTGCTACATCCTCCCTGGAGTTTCCTTAGTGATAACCGCCTTACTTTTCGTTGGCAACGTGACCCCATATCCTTGATAAAAGTTCACGGACGTCTAACCTTTTTTTTTGTACTGCGAATAACTCAAATTACAAATAATAATTTAAAAGACAAATATGAATAGATCATTCTTTTACTAACAGTTTCTTTAAAAAAAGAAGTAATGCCTTTATTATTCTGTGATAATTCTCTTACCTTTTATTGCCATGGCTGCAACCTGTTGCGTTCTCTGTGCCCATAGGGTTAAGGTTATAACATTGTCCCGACCTCCCGTTCAAAACGCTTGGACTCTTCGCATCCCAATCTAAACTTTTCTCCTGAATCTGTTTGGGTGTGCCCATCCGCTGTTCAAGTGAAAGGGGAATGTTGAAATTCTGTTTGCTGTAAGTGTACGAGCGCGTCGCTCATTGAAACCTTTACAGGCACAGCGCAAAAACCTTTCCGTCACGCCCCACATTTAGTAACGATAGTGCGCACTCTGGTGGTAGTAGTGCATTTTCTAACTACAGAACTTTTTACGCGATTTCATGCATGCATGTTCTAGTATTGTCATTTTACCATGACATTTTATGAACACTGCTTTGGCTACAAGAAAAAGACTGTCAACTAATAGGTTCACAAAACTTCAGATGCATCTTACTCAGGGTGCGAATTACGCGGGGGTTTGGGGGGGTCTGACCCCCCTAATTAAGACCCCCCAAAACAGGTAAAAACAACAGGTGGGGGCGGTCATTCACGCCCTGAGAAGAAGTTTACCCCCGATTGTCTTTGTATAATTTGTACTCTGATCTTACTGTATCATACCAACTTGACTACCCACCAAAATGTATCCATTACTTAGCAAAGGCTGACTCAAGTCAACCATATGGTTAATCTAATCATACAATTTAGCTTCAACTCTGAATAATGCTGCTAAATCTGATCTTAAAGACAAAAGAAAAAGGACATGTCATGGAAGGGTGGAAAATATTTTCTTTGTTCAAAGCAAAACAAATATAAAAGCTTGAAAATAACATTACACACTAAGGGGATTGTCGTATTAAGGTCCAAGCTTTAATCGTCCTGTTTGCATACAGGCGTACCTGTCCCCCTCAAAGGGGCTGGGGGATGACAAAAGTCTGTTTTAGGGAGGACATGGGAGGCAGGGGAGCCCTTATTGAGTCCAACAGGGCCTCACAGTGCTGTGACCCCAAACGTCCCTGAGCGCAGCTCCTTGTTACCCCTCATGAGGTCCTGCAGGGTGGGGGTGGTGTCTCTGGTGTCCTTCCGTGGGGCCTGCAGCAGGTCCACCACCACACAGCTGGGCTCGGAGCGCCGGTGCTTGAACGCCCGCCTCTCCGCCCTGTTCTTGGGCGGGGGCAGGTCGTCGCAGAGGCGCGTGCAGGTGGCGATGCCGCAGAAGGACGGCTCGTCCGAGTGGGAGGAGCCTTCGGAGCTGCCCTCGGACGGGGAGTCCATGAGGAGAGGCCGACTGAGGTCTGCACCCCTCGGGGCTCCGTTGCATATAAGGGCACCGTTAGCCACGGGTGGAGAAACGACGACAGTCGACGGCTTTGGAGTCTCCGCCTTCTCGCTGGGCTTGACTTTACCTCGTTTCTTCTGGAGGTGGAAGGATTGGGAGTGGGAAAGAGAGTGGGGACATGATTCAGTCATAAAAAAAAAGGTTGATTATTTAAAACTTTGAAAGTACACTGGGTGGCAGGCTTGATTGCCCAGAAATCCTTCCAAGTCACAACCACTTCTACACAGTTGCTCCATACCTTTTTATTAGCAGGTACAAAAGTCTGTGGCTCCATCATGTGCAGGGATTCTGGACCTGAGAGCAACAAAGCAGCAAATGCTAGGTCATCATCTTAGTGGCTGGAATCAATACACAGACCGTGAAGCCCAGACACAGCTGAGTGTAACTTGCTTTCGGTGGAGGCCAACTGGCACGAATCAGAGAGCAAGAGAGGGTACGAAGCCCGTCTCTTCATGCTTGTGTCGTCCCGCAAGGAGAAAGACCTGGGAGAGGGAGAAGACAGCGTTGTTGAGGCTAACTTCCTCGAGAAATAGAGTGACGCTACCGGGGGGGGGGGGGGGGGGGAGAGATACCTGTCTGGGCTGCTGTAGCTGGGGGGCTCCTGGTCGGTGGTGGGCAGGCTGGATATCCGGCAGTGGTGAGAGCACAGCAGCAGTCCCAGCAGCAGACACAGGACCAGACACAGCAGGAGATAGCTCTGCCTGTCGGACACCTGAAGCACACGCACAGAACAGAATCACCGACTGCAGACAGAGGGGTTGAGAGAGGTGGTCAAAACATCGTCCGGAGGGACCAGAGACGACGTTCGACGAGAGCGATAACAAAAGCACGTGATAACACCATCTAGTGTTCAAGCTCATTTCTATTCGAAGGTGCTGACCTCGCTCTGCAGCTGGAGGACACTGACAGACAGGTTGAGGACCAGCTGGGTGATGTTCTCCAGCTGTCCCTGCAGGGTCTGGATGGACTCTGTCTGACGCTGGTCCTACAGGGACACAGGAGACAACCCTGCTGAGCCACTCAGAAACAAGTCAAAACACTGGCTTCTCCTATTCATATAGTGCAGGACCTGTACTGTACATAGAGACCTCCTCTATACCCGCTGTAGCACACTGGAGTAAAAGGGACTGCTTGGTATCCCGTCGTTGTTCTTGCTCACCTGTTCCTCTGCTATCCTGGACGTGTTCTGGAGCTTGATGATGGTCATGTTGAAAGCTCTCTGCATCTCCTCCATCTGCTTACGGTACCTTCAACAAAGCACCACAGACACGCTCACTGTCTGATTTCCTCCCCCCCGCAGAACTTATTTCACAAAAGGTATTTGGTCAAGAGCATTGCAAGCGCAGCGCAGATAGTATGGAGCTTTGGATGAAATGAATGCTAAACGAATATGTGGAAGTGGATTTCCTCGGCGGGGTGTCCGTGGTGTTGAGTGTGTGTGGTGCCCCACCTCTGGCTGAGCTGCTCCAGGTAGCGTCCGCTCAGGGACATGTTCACCTCCAGGGCCTTGATGCGGTTGTTCAGCCTCATGAAGACCGACTCCTTCTGGCCGGAGCCGTGCATCTGGCTGCCGGTCTGCTCTGTGACGTTGTGCTGCTCGGCGTAGAACTCCGAGTGGGAGGGCGTGTGGGACGAGGGGCGAGGTGGTTGCCCGCTTCCGTCGGATGAAGTTAGGAGGATGTCGTCCACCGGGTCCTCGCCCTTGGTTTCTGGGGGGGCGGTGTGGGTGCGTGGGGAGGCTGTGAGGTCAGAGTCGGGAAGGGAATCCTCGGGCGGGATGTTGCCCCTCTCCGGCTCTGATGGGGGGGCGGGAGGCTCTGTCGGGGGGGGGGCGGCAGGGAGGGGCGGTGGGGAGGGATCGGCTACATCAAGGGGGTGTGGAGAAGCTACCGGCTCCTGGAGGTCAGCCCCCTCTGGGACGGGCCTCTCCTCTGTGGGGGGTCCCCAGGTCTGGTCCTCTGGGGCCCTGCTGCTGGAGGTGCTCATGGTGGGGGTGGGTCTCCCCACAACCTGCCCCTCCTGGCTCCTCTCTAGGAGGGCCTGCACATCAAGGGTGGAGGTTTGGGGCATCTCCAAAACCAGGGTGGGCTTGGAGGCGGGGGTGTCTGAGCAGCTGCTCCCGGCCAGGCTGGAGGTCAGGCTGGGCTCAAGCTGAGCCGGCTCAGGCCCGGCCTCTCCCTGCTCCGCTGGGGGCTGTGGGGCCTCCGTGGAGCCTGCTCCCCCCTCGCCCTGCTCAAGCGGAGCCTCTTCAGGCTGCTGCTCCTGGGGGGGTGGCTGCTGGGGAGTGTAAGAGACAGGGGGGGTGAGGGGCAGCAGCCAGACAGGAGTGTAGGTGTGGGGGGGGGGCTCTGGAGTCCTTTCTGTCTCGCTGGGGTTCCTACGTGGGGCCGAAAGAGCCAAACACTGTTGGTGGAGGTACTCCTGGAGAGAGCAGGAGCAGGAGGAGGAGCGTCCACAGTAGTCCTGACTCTCCTGCTTCGCCCTCTCCCTAGTCCTCCGCTCCTCCTCCTCCTCCTCCCTGTCCAGCAGGGTGATGGTGGGCTGGGGCGGGTCAGCCTCCTCCTCCTCCATCAAAGTGACCACCATGTCCCCCTCAGGGGGGGGCTCGAGCTGGGGGGGCTCTATGGGGGGGTCCTCAGGAATGAGGGGGTCTACAGAAGGGGATTCTGGGACAGGGGCATCGGGGTCCACCTGGATAACACGCTGGTCCAGCTCTTCGATGCCTGGCCTAGAGAGAGGGAGAGAAGGGGAGAGAGTTAGAGAGAGAGAGAGGGTATGAAAGTGAGAAAGGATGAGAGGGATGAGAGGGAACAAAGGGATGAGAGGGAACAAAAGGAGAGGATGACTGTACTGTTTGACAAAGGGTTGTTACTTACACAGGGGTGAGGAGGACCTCAGGGTCCAATTGAGATGAGCTGGATGAGTCCGTCACGTTGACAGTCTGGCCTGTAAAGTTGCCTGGGTGGATAAAGAGAGAGAGTCCCTCCAAAACTTACAAGAGAAAACAGAGCTCTAAAAGTCTCATCAAAACACCAAAAATATGTATTCACTTCTGTTTGAAATCATTGCGTTTCTCAGTAGCGAATGAGGGAGCAGGATGTTGGGCCCTACCGTCCAATGAGGCGCCTGCCCCGAGAACGTCCGCGATGTTGTTCACCATGTTCAGGATGACGTCTGAGAACACGAGAGAACCCCATGAGAACCCGGTCTCTCCCCAACCATCCACTCAGCGCACGGCCTTTCAGGCACACTTCACACGTGGGACGCACTCATCTATGTGACTCACCCGTGGCTGATCCAATCAGGTTGTTGGATGACTTGGCTTCTTGGGGTACATAGCCAGGTGGGTAATCTGTAGAGCGCATTAAAACAACAATGATCCAACGTGTATTGAAAGCAAAAGCTATCCCTGGCAACTTAAGAATCAGTTAGTTAGGAGAGTTGGAGGTCGTCACCGAAGTAGTCATCTTGGTCGTCTGGTCTCTCAGAGGGTTCGGCTATCTCCTCGTACTCCTCCACCATGCTGGTTCCAAACACCCTGGAACACAGTAGGGCCGACATGATGGTCAGTTCTCCTCTCAGTACCATGCTTGGCCACCAGGAGGCATACAGAGCCACAGAACAGTAAGGAGCACAGGCTTCAACATGAACAGTAACTAGTAAGTAATGCTATACCAGGTATGCTGAACACGCTGTTAAATAAAGGGGTCTAACTCAGCATGCACGGCTGTGGACCATTTATCATTAAAAGCCAATGTGTTCCAATCTACAGTTCTATACAATGACCTTCCTTTGGACCCTAGTGGTTGGCAGACATGTAGCAGTACACTGTGTTCCACAGACTTTTTTTTTTTTTTGGTATAATGTTCTTATAAGAAACATACATAGGCTGAGGGGAGTGGCCGTACGTTTTGAAGACAAAATGTTCTGCAAACTCCAGGGCTGCCCCCCCGTCACCAGATGGTTTATTTATTATGGCACTGGAGTGAGAGTGCCAAGCTCAACAGGACTGGTGGCTGCATGTTACAGTCTGCATCAGGGCCTAACAGCCTCACCAACTGTTTAATGGGGGAGGGGGACATTAGGCACAGAGCAGGGTTTATCTGCCCCCCCCCTCAACTTTAAAGAATGACATAACAGCTGCATGTCTGCAAGATTTTGGCATCGATGATTATGAACGATCTGACGCGGCACACAAACGCTCATGTACAGGAGCTCCACGGGGACATATACGCCAGATCTTTAGAACTGGGGTGCGGGTAGCTACATTCACCCTGGAGGTGTCCCTGCGTTCAGGACTGACCTTATGAGACTGAGAGGACAGAAGTGCTCCGAGCCAAAGTGGGACAGCAGCTCCACCTGAAACACACAGACACGGGTCACTTCCTGCGGATGCAACATGGACCCACTCCACACCGCAGCAGCAATCAGGACAAACGCACACTCGGCATAAACAAAGCTGAAATCTGGCCTGGTAATCTGTCATTTCAAAACTGGTTTGACGGCTGAAATTCACATGGTTAGTATTCACAAAGGATGATTGTATTGCCGTTTAGCGAGATAACATGTATTAGATGGAAGGCGCGCTTTAAAGCTTTTGATCTGCACACTCCAATACTTGAAGAAAGCTTGCGATGGACTTCTGACAAATGATGATCCTTGTTTTGTTTTCCATGGTTACTGCGCTAGCTGCGACGAATATGTTAGCAAGCCTCTCCTGTAGTGAGCACCACCAAAGCCTCATCCCTCCACCCTCTCCTCCACAGACCTCTAAGACAGAAAGGGGCTAACCTTTATGTACTTGGTGAACATCTGAAGCAGGAAAAACAGAAGAGAACAGCATTAATAGAAGGGGAGAAATAAGTATTCAGAACAGAGACCAGGCGAGTGCTTGCGGGTAAGTCCCTGCTTAAGACTGCTGTCGTCGTCTTGGTAAACATGATGACGAGCAGAAGAAGGGTTTCAAACGTTTGTCATTTGTTTTTGTTTAGCAAAGAAGCACTCTGATACCTCTCATGGGTGAGCTCATTTTAGAATCAGAAAACTAGCATGGAAACATGATCAACAGCACACAGGGAGTGACTATGAGACCCGAACAGGACTGGATAGAGGAGGACTCTAGTCTTCATTGGTAGAGTAGGAACGCAGTAGAGAACAGATGGACTACAATGGGACCAGAGTGAGTCAGAGGCCATCCGGTACACACCTTGACGTATTTGGCATACAGGTGCTCGTCCAACGGAAAGCTCTGGACCGTGCGTTCGTCCCGACCGTGAAAGGTTCCCAGCTTCAGCCATTTGTTGGTGGGGTACCTGAGGGAACATTGTTCAGCAGACACGCTCACTGAGCTGCCCACTAGGCAGAAGAACCCTTCTTCCAGGTTTTGTTTACTTTAGCGCAGTGTCACCATTCGAGATCTATTGGGGTTTCAAACCTGTCACTGATGGAGACCAGGAAGTCTTTGGGCGTGGAGGAGAAGAGCTCAAAGTTAGCAATGTCCAAACGCTTCACCTGGATGGGCTCGCAGAGCTCGATGACAAACCTGTGGGTGGAATGGAGACGGATCAGAACACCAATACACACAGATGTAAAGACACACACACACACACATCTTAGGAACACTCACCAGATCTTGTTGCTACAGGGGTTCAGCATGTAAAAGTCCATGTTCTCCATCAATATAGCGCAGGTGCTCTGAGACAACAGAATCAACCGGTAAGAATCTACTGACACAGCTCTGGCCAAGACAACAGACGGGAAGGTCCACAACAGACCCAGCAGGGAGCTTCCATGTTGGAAGACAGACAGTGTTTATACCTTAGCCTCTGGGTTAGCCCCTAGGATCTTGGCCCCACACTCCACCGAGGCATAGTTGTTGAAGTTCTTCTGAATCTTCTTCACAGCACGGGAGGCCCCACTGGAGGAGGTGTGAGTGGACTGGACTGTGAAGATGAGTGGTGGTGTTGGCCGGGGGAAAAGAAAGGATGAGGAAGAGAGAGAGCTCTCATGAAAAGGGGGACGTTCCTGGGAATATTCAAAAGAACAAGCCAGGGCCACCGGCTCTTACTCTTCTCCTTCTCCACCTCCATCATCTTCCTTTTCCACTCGTCAAACGTTGGGATGTCCTCTGGGTCCTTGGAGGCCAAGCTGGGATCCGTTTCCGTGGGAATGTGAGAGCTCAAGCCCTATCAACACAAATTCCCGTCAGGACACGATGACACACTCGCATAACCCATCTGCATGAACATACAATAATAATACATTTGATTTGTATTGCACTTTTTATCAAAGGAATCTCAAAGTGCTACAGAGCATATAATAATGCAAATTAAAAAGAATCAAAGTTAATATGTATATATATATATATATATACATACACATGAAGTCAGCAGAATAAATTGGCCATTCTTTGACACACCACACATATGCACGAACACACAGACCAGGATTGAGATCCAGTACCTGTTCTTCCAGCAAATGGGATGTGTTAGTTCCCAGAGCTGAAGAGTCCTGGCTGGTCTGGACTAGTGGCGGCTCCGTGTGGCTCTTGGTCCCACCACCATGGACATTGGACGTGTTCTCCAAGACCACTGGAACACTACAGGAGGAGGGCAGAAGAAGTACGACAAACTGTCAAAAGATATTTACATCTGGATCGAATAGTTAGGGCATAGATAGATTGTATTTGTATTGCACTTTACATTTGAAACAAATCTCAGTGCTACAGTTAAAATTGTAAAAACAAGGGAAGAACATATATATAAAATACAAATAGATAATGAGTATAATTAGGGCACCCTGTATTCAGGTGAGAGAAAGAACAGGAGAAGCTGTCCTCACCTGGAGAGGTCACAGTCAGCCGAGCCGGCATCGCTGTGTTCAAGTAAAGGCGTATCATCCACAACATCACCGGATACCCTGGAGAGGAGGAGAAGGACACAGAGAAAGAGAGAGTGACGTCTTTTGCAACACTTAAACCAAGTGACCAACTCATGAAAAACCCAACCAAATTCATATTTTGGTTGTTATTTTGCAGCTTCCCAGGAGAAGAGCGATGAGTGTAATAACAATCATCCATGTATCCGAGCAAGCTGGCAGGGGGACAGGTGGAGTATCTTGGCATGCTTACATATCAGAGGAGGAGGAGTCCTGTGCTGAATGGGGGGTGGAAGGCTCCTCAGACACAGGAACAGAGGGGGGAGGGGGGAGGTCAGAGGTGGGAGAGGGTTCCTGGTCCTGGGCGTTGGAAGCTTCCGGAATCAGCTGCTCCATAACTGGCTCAGGCTCAGGCTCGGGCTCAGTCACCGGCTCCTGCAACTCCCAGGCCTGACATGAAAGAGATGTAGAAAGAAATATCAAGAATCAAACCAATACACGGGTTACCTCTGATAGGTAACCCTAACTGTCTGGTCTGTTACTAAACACAAAGACCAGAAGGTTCCGCAATTACGGTTTTGTCTAAACCGGCACTTACCCGTTCCTCTACCTGTTTCCGGTCCTCTATAAAGGCCAATTCCATCTTCTCGTCTTCTTCATCTTCAAGCTTTTCCTCTGTCAGCAGGTTGTCCTCAGACAGGGACTGGAAGTCTGGCACCAAGGCCAACTCAACCTGAGCCACACCCACACAGTACAATTAGTAGCAGTACAGTACTTTTGAAGTTCTTTTTGAGAACGGAACCATCAACAACATTATCTGTAAGGTTTTACATTGCAAGGACCGTGCCCAGTGTGAGACCAGGAAGTAACAGGTTGTGTTCTGCAGTACCTGGAGATGATGTAAGCTCTTCCCTGGGTCTTTATTTGTGCTGGTTTCCTGAGCAGGCGTGTTGGGGGCCCCTGGGGGCGGCTCTGTGCAGACAGCATACCCACTGCAGGGCCTGCGGGACATGGGAGAGGACGATGTGGGTCGAACAGCAGACATGTTTGTTTAAGTCTTCATTTCAAATAACCCCTCCGTTTGTCAAGCCTTGTACCGTCAAAACTTTCACAGGTTTTACCAGGTGTTTTCAATAGCAAGCAAGGACAACAATCCTGTGTACCAACGGTGAGTAATTCTGTACACAAACAGAGGAAGCCGCCTTGTGTCCAGGCTGATGTCATGAGAGAGAAACCAGATGTCCAAGATGCGTAGGCCCACACGTGGTATCTTATCAGTCCCAGTGAGGGAGAGGTCAAAGTCAAAAAGCAATGCCATGTGACAGCAAGGGAACGTAGTAACCACACACCATCTGGTTACAGAGTCTGGGAAATTGTCATTGTCACAGCTGTCCCACCCCAGGTAGAACTACAAAAAGGAGCGCCAACCACTAACTATAGCTTTCAATAGTTACTGACTCACAACAGTGTCACATTCCAATGGGTACAAAGGTCTCTGTGTTAAGATGTTTAAAAATGCATCACCAACCTGACCTTGTAAAAAGTCTGGATGGATTTTAAGCTCGTAAAATAAATTGTCTACTTTCACAGGCATGAGTCACACGACACAAAGCTAGGTGATTAGAGGGGAACAAATAGGCCAAGCCTTGACTGCTAACAGTTTCCCTTTTAATTGAAATCCATTTTAAAGCATTTATGAATAATATATATCAAAGGAATATAGTCAAATTCAGGTCTTCTTAATTAGTAGCAAATCCATAATTCAACAGTAAGATGTGTCTGGCTGTGTGGTGGTCGACAATCTGACACAAATGTAGGACAAACGCCCCATGTGACCCACTGGAAAGCAGTAGGAGTCATTTACAGAGCTGGGCTCCACTCCATCAAGTCTCATTTTAAATCCAGGAGGTGTGTCTGTCACTCATGCAATGGTGCTCCACCTCTAACGTACTGAACCTGCATATCTGCATATCAGGGAGTGGGCATGCCCTGCAACCACAGGAAATTGACATTCTCTGACTGTGCAAAGATCGAAAGATACCTTACACATCATCACACCGTCCTCCAGCTCATTTTTGACTCATTCATGTGGCTGTCCAGACTAGCGGTGTGTCAAAGTTCAACCCTTGGAAATCGACTAGTCCTCTATAACCTCTATAAATAACAGGTGTGAGACAAGGCCTTTACAACAATAAACATGAAGTTATATGGGGTACATTTCTTGCTTTATTCATCTTGAACTGTAAAGTATGTCAACTAAAAGTAGGCCAGGTTAACATCCCACCCATTTCTCAGTTTAATCCAGTAACATCATGTGTTTGGGGTCAAACAGCAGCAATGACCCACTTGAGCTCTCTGCTCTCAATCTCCTAACACTATAATGTCCTGAACGTATTGCACCAGATGCACTCACTTTACCATAGTCACATCCCGCTCTTGACCAACAACTGTAGCTAGTAGCTAACTAGCTAACAGGTTTACAGAACTCCTGGTCAACCAGCTTGAGTGACATGGTGCGTGGATAGGATCAAATGTAGGCTAATCCTGTGCCAGAGCAGAGGAAAGAGAAGAAGTCAAATCTGTTACCCTACATTAGTTGTCATGGGAGATCATGTTTTCTTCCAGTGCCATTTGGATAAGTACAGTCAGACAGTCACCACCTAGCTGGGTTGAAATTCACCAGCTCCTATAGCTAGCTACGCTAATCGAATTAGCTATACAAGTGTTTGGCGCACAGTAGCGAACAATGAGTGTCATCTAAAAGCTGAAAGACAGCCAAGTGCAGCAAACTACCTGTACATAACCATTATTATTATTGTTGCAGTAGTAGCTACACTATAAGTTAAAGTCACGTTTGACAATGTCTCTTCCAAAACAATGCGTCTACTTCTTGAATCTTGCTTGGTATGTGACACTTCTCGTTGTTAGCAAGCTGGCTAGACCAGCTATCTAGCCACACTAAAATAATATCTCGCACGTACTGTAAACTCACCAAAACAGTGCAGCTACAATGAAGCACACTGACACCACTCGCCACAGTCTCTTCTTCATCATCCTCCCGCTGGGACAAACATTCTCGCCGTCGATGTGAAAAACGTTCAGTCTGCCGCTGTATGATAAACCTAGTTTTGTTATCGTGTAAATGTCTAACTTTTTCTATGAGCCCCGCTATTTCCTAGCTTCTCGCCAGGACATTGTTGACAGTGTTTAACGGCTCAATCTGATTCCGGGTACAGTTGTCAAATCACCACCAACCTGCTGGCTGTTATTACGTGTTCCTGTTCCGTCCAATGACAATGCAGTAAAACGGTTGCGCAGATACACCAAGATTCAGCATGGAAGACTGTTCAGAAATGTGTACTGGACTTTCGGATTCAACACGTGTTATGTAATAATAATACCAGAGTATTGACACGATTATTACATGAATACATGTTATGTAGCACTTCATAACTCATAAGAAATGAAATCATTTTAGTATGGTAATTTGGCTTCCTACCGAAATAAGTCTAAAAGACAGTGAGTGATATGTCACTAGCCCCATCTTCTGGTCGAAATGTGTAGTTCCAGTTTCAGTGAAAAAGTACTCAATGTGCCTGTGACTAAAACAAATATCAAGAGAAACCATGAACAAAGAATGAGGGAGAGTAAATAAAGTTTATTTGAGAGAGATACAGATACACAGCAAGTTACAATTGATTAATTTCCCCCAATTCAAAGTAATATCTATGTCCTCCTTAGACAATCTCATCATATAACTAGGAAACATGTATGTTGCATGACACTGTATGACTCTTTCTATAGTTAGCTTTGGCAATACGTATCCATGCCAATAAGGCAGTCTAATTTAGAGAAGAGAGTGTATCAATAGAGACATAGAGAACAATAAGCACTAGATCTTAGTGAGGTCATTATAGTCAATAGTTATACCTCCTTATTAATATCTACATACAGCAGAACAGTGTTTCAATAGAGGACAGGCTCACATACACATGAACAAACTGACAGAGAGCACTTTACACTGACGAAACCACCTTAAGCTCAGACACATAGGCTGACTGGACCCATAGCTCAGAAGTGGTGGAGGGCAGGGGGTTATAGATTGGAAAGAAATGGCTTGTGATATGCATCCAACCTGAGGAAAAAGTTATGTGGACTTCTTACAATGTTTCTCACACAAAGAGACATTTGTATCCTGCCATGTTAGAAGCAAGATCAAAATTCTCCTTTTCTTGAGGTGGCCGGAGCATTTCTGTCCAGTTAGCGAGTGTGAGTTTGAGCTTAAGAGTGAGAGATTTGCAACTTGACCAGTGACACAGCACAGGCATCCACATATGATAAAATGCATTATAAATGCATTGAAATGCATTTCTTCTTAAAGACATACTGAAGGTGCTTCCCAGTCTTGTTATGTGCATATGGCTGTTACTACACACAGAAACTCACAAAAATCCTACATCAAATTACTCTCAAGGGTCATGATTTATTAACAGCTTTGACCATGAAAAGAAACACAATAGAAACGTCAACAACGTGCAGACAGACGATACATGCACATGTGTCAGCACACACTCACCCATACACATATCATATATATGTATAATTATACTGTATATATTACACACACACCCGCCCACCAACACACACATTCTAACACAAACCTTTCATTGCTAATTGAACATCAAGTCAATAACACACATATGGGGCGTTGTATAATATATGTAATATACTAAAACAAACGTAGCCTACTTATAGGCAAATTAGTCACCCCCCCCCCCCACACACACACACAGACACACACACATACACACACGCACACACACACAAACATGCAATAAAAGCAGCCTATGTGCCATGCTGCATTTTGGAATAGTGTAGGGCAGTGCCACTGCTGAGAGATATGAAGAAGCAGGTTGGGTCAAGGTTAGTGTAAAGGGGGAGGGGGGGCAGGAAACAATGGCGGGGGGGCAGGGCTGGTACTCAGAACTGGATTTGCTAAGCAATCCTGGGTCACAGGCGAGCACAAGCGCACATAAAGATACACCACAAGACAAGCACCATACTGTACATAGACACGTGGACGTCATCACCTGGCTGGGAGGGGGGACAGTGGTCAGGGGGCAAAGGGGCTCAGTGTCTACATTAAGGGACTAGGGGGTAGAGTATATTCGATATGGGGGGCAGGGGTGAGGGACAGAGAGGGAGGGCAAAGCTCACAAGAAAGGACCCCAATGGACGATTATGGGGGAGCTTGTCTTGTTGGAGAGGGTGGGGGTCGCCGACTAGGGGGGGAGGATGAGTAGCAGTTTAAACAAACAAACAAGGAGGGGCAGAGAAGGAGAGGAGGAGAGGTGACAGATGAAAAGAGGGGGGAGAAGAAAAAGAGGTGGTTAGCATTCATAGAGGGCCGAGAATAATACGCTGTACGTGAAGAGTTAAAGAGAACGAGAGAGACAACGTCAGCAAAGGAGAAAAAAGGGAACCTATTTTGGAAGGTCTAAGAGGTTTCGCTCTAAGACTTTACCAGATGTTGTTCTGGTTTAATCTTAAAGTAAAACCTAGAACAGTGTGCGTCTTGACCATTCTGCACGTCCATCTGGAAAGGACTCACCTCGGGATGCTGGGAGGAGCACGGTTGGGGCGGCTGGGAACCTGGGGGCTGTCAGCGGTGTTGTTGAAGGGGCCCAGGGGCCCTGGGCGGTTGGGAGGGAGTGGGGCCCCTCGAGCAGCGGGACGCTGGCCCGACGACATCCTCCTCGGAGCGGTCGGGCTGGCCGGGGGAGACCTGGAGAAGGGGAAACGGGGCGTTTTCAGTTCTTTCGTGAATTGCCATTCCGAAACAGAACAGATACCGTGGAAGCAACACCTGAACGCCCCCGCGGATGTGAGAGAGATCAGGCTCACTTGCGGCCGGCTGCTGAGGGACACCAGGAGTTGTCCACGGGCGGGGGCAGTGGCGTGGAGATGGTGGTGGTGGAGATGTCTCCTATGATGGCCAGGGCCTCCTTCAGGGAATGGTGGGTCCGCAGCACCTCATCCCTCCTCTGGGCCGTCTCCTGGGACTCGTCCATCAGGGCATTCTGGTCCCCGGCCGAGTACAGCTGGGCCAGCAGCTCTGCGTTGATGAAGTCCTTCACCTAGTGGTGGAGGATGGTATCGCAACAGCTGAAAAAGTGCTTTGTAACCTTTTTTTGTTTTTGCTACATGTTTAGAACTCCATATCTGACTCTTGTTACTTTACCTCTTCCTGTAAAACTTACATATGCTGTGTATGTCAGTGTCCATGTCGTGTGCGCGATACTAATGCGTCGGACATGATGACACCAGCGCCACCGTCACCACTCACATTAATGATCATGAGGTGCATAATGGTCTTGGGCATGAGGTCACGAATGCACTTGTTGACGATGGCCATGTAGGAGTCCACCAGGTTACGGATGGTCTCCACCTTCCGCTCCAGCTGGGGGTCCATGGAGAAGTTCTCCGTGGTGGTGGTGCTCTCAGTGTCCACCTGGAGGGCCGAGGACGAGAGGGGAGACACAACGCAGAGGTCACAGCGGACAGGGATAGCAGGAGAAAGAAGGAGCCAATGGGAGCGTGAGCTGAGGTAAGAAAGATTCCAACTTGGGGGGTTTCACGCTATAAGGGGTCCCATCCCCCACCCACCGTCCACCATAGGGACCACCCAAGAGCTCCCAAAATAAAAGTGAGCAATGATGTGTAAGTAATATCTTGTATGAAAAGAGGAAAGGGGACAGGGGGTGGCAGTAGGTGACATATTTTGATGACGTATCAGGAAGTGAAAAGGACTTACGGTAGCAATCTTCTCGGGGTAAACTCCCGCACGCAGAAGGGAGGACTTCCAGCTGTCGACCTCATCCTGTGTATCACAGGCCAACTCCAAGGAGCGATTGTCCTTGTACACGTTCCTGACCAACCCCAGCACAGACAACAGTGTTAAACTACTTTCAAGTCACTCAGAGGGACACATTGGGTTGTTTAGCATGTCTACACTCACAAACAGACATGTACAACCACCAGCATAAGTGGTTTCTGTCTCCCTCTACTGTTTATAATGAATATAGTAATTGACAGAAATTAGTAATCGTGGAGATAGCAGTGGTTGCTACAACACTACGACAGCAAGTTGTGTGTGGTATACACCTAGCGGTTGTAGAAATGGTTGTTTATGGTTAAATTAGGTTAGGTCAGTTTAACTAACCTCGACTCAGTGTTGAAAATGCAAAAGATGTGCTTGCTGGACATGAAGCTCTTCTCAATGTCGCGGACCTTCAGGTTGTCGAGAGGGAGCATGTATTTCTTCTCCTTCTCCTGAGAGGCAGAGAGAGAGAGAGCAAGAGTGGCCAAGAAGCATGAGGAGGGGCACTGGGTTGCAAGGTAAAACATTCTCTAGATAGAACGTACTCAAATGGCTTAGCCATGATATCAACCATGAGTTAGCTTTGTTGGTTTGTTTACAAGAGCGCCTGGCGTGATGATGAAGGGAAATAAATATCGATAACTAGGGGAACACATATAGGGGAAGAGGGGGAGCAAGGAGGGGGAGATGGGAGGAGGAATGAGGGGAGGAACGAGAGTGGGAGGTAGACGGAGGGTGGGCGAGGGAGGGAGGGGGAGGGAGGTAGAGTGGAAAGGGAGAGATCCCACATGTGGAAGTCATTACTGTGTGGGTCAAGACATAGTCGTTGGCCACGGTGAGTTAGTAAGAAGGAGGGGGGGTGGGGGGGGGGGCGGGGGGATGGAGCAGGAGGAAACGTTCAGGGTACGGTGAGGAAAGGGGAACCACAGATGTCCAGAGACTAGAGAGGTATGTGTAAAACCGGCTCTGAGTGCAGCAACAAAGGAGGTTGCTCGTATGGCGCAGTGAACGCATGATAGATTTGAAGTGCGCCTACAAGGAGTTGAAGAGGGGAATAAAAAAATCAAATAAAACGCTTCTCTCCATCTCTCCATCCCACCTTCCATCTCTCTTCCCTCTCTCTCTCTCTCTTTCTCTCTTTTATCCCTCCCCCTCTTTATTTCTTCAATATTTTTTCTTTCCATTCCAGAGGGGCCCACTTCCTGCCTGATTTTTGGGAGAGAGAGCGAGCGGGGAGCGAGAGAGGGAGAGATTAAATGACAGCTTGGCGTTAAGACTCAACATCTGGTACTGCTTAACAGCACGCAGACACAGAGAAGCAGGGAGGGAGGGAAGGAACTTATGGAAAGGGAGGTTTGGAGAACGCGAGGGAGAGCTGAAGAAAGAAACACAAGATGGATTTGCAAAAGTGGCGCTCCTATCCTCCGATCATCTCTGCTCGGATGTCCCCGGAGAGCTTTTGGTAGTCTCGCTAGGATCAAAAACGAAAGAATGGGGTGAAAGAGAGAAAGAAGAAGTAACGTTGTAGACCTTTTTGGGTTCTGTTCCCCCATGGGGTCACTTCATCCCATATATGGTCACATGTGTCCCTCCCTCTTCCTCTCTCTCACTCTTTCCCTCCTCTCTCACACTCCTTCTTTCGCTCTCTCTCTCTCTCTTTCCCTCTTTTTTGTAATATCCCCTCCCTGAACGTGCAGGCAGTCTGTCCCGGTCGTCTGAGCGAATGTGCCACGTCAAAGCTGGATACTCTACATGGCCGGCCTGACCAGCGAGGAGCGCGAGGGGAGCGGGACCCGAATCAACAAACAAATAAACAAAGCAAACAAGCAACAGAGAGCACCAAAAGAGCCAAAGCGGACAAGACAAAACCCAGTTTTGGGGGGGTTTGAGATGAGAGGGAGATTCCAACTCCTTGATGCCAAAATGGAGAAGAAGAAAGAAGGGAGGGTGCAGACCGCAACCCTGTAAGGCACCTACTCAGGAACGGTTGAGTCCCCACCAGGCCGGACTCCCACCGACTCCGGCTCCGTCCACCCAGTGTTCAGACTACCTGTTCATTGTCATACTAGTGTACAGTAGTCTGCACATTGGTTAGACTGAGCATGGAAGCTCTTCTCTTTGGGGCTGCTCTGGAAAGGGCTCACATATGGTTTGATGTGTGGTCACTGGTTCTTCGAAATGTTTCACTGTGTCTGTTTTGGTTTTCAGTGGTCTCAAAGCAATCTAATATCTCTTTTCCATATCTCCTAATGATGTACTTTCAAACACATTACAAAAGCATTTTGTGGAATAAACTTGTATATCTACGACTGTCGACACTAACTGTAGACTTTGAAATTGCTGTGAAAAAAAGCGTGTTTTGTTTAATTTCTATCCTGTGTGTCTTGTAAAAGTAATCTCGTAAAATGTATTGTGCAACAGCTATGTGCGAGTGTTGGTCTGGAGCTGGGATAAAGATGTGGTGGTCTACCATGGAGAGGGAGGAGTAACGGACAAGCAGCCAATCAATCAACTCATATTTCAACTAATCAGATGCTTTTTTGTGTGATCTTTTGCTTGACTGGAAGAACACAGGAAATACTGAGAAAATGGTGATTGTGTCCAACATTAGTGTCCAACACAAGGCAAGGGGCTGGCAAGAATAATAGTTTAGAATTAGTGTAATAAAAACAGCTATTATAAAGTGTAAACTCAGGTCACTAAATGTTTGGGGGTGTTTGGCAGAGTTCTAGTCTAGTAACAGTGATGATGCTGACAGTAAATCGAAAGACTGGTAGTGGAGTAAATCTTGAACAAAAATTAAGATGATATTAGAATCTGTAGTTTTGGATTCAAATTCTGAGCTATAGTTCATGTAATCAAGTTGGTTTTAAAATAGGAGAAAGAGCCCTGCCATTTAACGGAGTGTTTCTCCTCAGCAAATCAGTGGAGGCTTATGGCTGTATGGAAGTGAAAACCTGTGATTTTACTCTGAATAATTCTGCTTCCAAATGCACCATGAAAAAGAGAGGAACTTGTGGTTCCATGGTATTCATAAGTGTGTGTGCGCTTGCGTGTCACGTCAATTGGCCTGTGTGTGTGTACATTACATTTGGGTCATTTTATATGCGTGTGTGTGCACATTCTAATTAGTATGTGTGTGTATGAAATGTACAAGCTGAAGTGCAGAAATGTTTATGAGGGTATCGAAGATTTATACCAATCCTCATCAATACTAAGGGACCATTCAGAATAATTAACACAAAATACTGGGATGAACTATTCTTTTGTGTACCCCCTGCATGAGAATATGTAGGGATGTTGGTGTGGGATTTGGAAATGTCCCAATTGTGGAAACAGAACCACATTGCCAAACCCCAGGAATGAGAAAGGAGATGTGGAGAGGGGAAAAAAAGTAAAGAAAAGAAGGGAACTTCAGTAGAAGACAAAGTAGAAAGGTAGCACAAAAAACATTCTTACACCAGAATGTGCACAGATTACAATTAACCCATGATTTGTGTGATGTCAACCACTGACCAGCGGCTGACCGGATTGTCTGAGGGAGTTGCCGTGTGTCTGCCTGTCTACACTTGCTGTGCAGAACTTCCTGGAACCTGTACAGCAGGCACAGACAGGCAGACAGACACCAGCCCGTCAAGTTATAATGGACACAACATCTGACCAATAAAGAACCAATGTTACCTCCTTGAGAGTGGAAACACCAAAAGCCAACCAATCAGGGGACAAGACTCAGACGCTATGACTCAGAAGCTAAGCGGGTATGGATGATACGATGCCCAACACTGAACGATTGCACCAATGAATGTTTAGCCTTGGAATTTATAAACCCATAACCAGCTGCAATCTATCAGTTTCTGGTCACATGTCTCAGCAACATATGCCTAACGAGGACTGGGTACATTCTGTAAACGGTGGGCGGTCCTCACCTCGTCATCTTTGAACCAGGACAGGCTCTCGGCAGTCAGCACAAACCAGTACTCCTTGGCTCCTCCCTTGATGATGCTGATGTTGCTGATGGTCAGCCAGCCCTTGCGGATGACCTAGGATGTGGGGGTGGGGGTGAGGGGGGATGGGGGATGGAAAAGGGCAAAGGTCAGTTGTGAACACAATAGCAGCACTATGCAAAGAAGGAGGAGGCACTGGGGAGAGTATAGACAGGAGTGTTCCATTCCACCGGAGTGTTCAGCACCTCATCAAACCATTTCATTCAAGTTCACAAGTCTTATCGATCACAAATCATTGATGGCTGACAATAAAAAATGCGATGAAGGGTGCCAAACTCCAAGTTACTGTGTGAGTGTGTGTTTCATTGTGAACAAACCAGACCCTGAACATGTCACTGAGTGGCAGTGTGGGCTCACACAAGGCACTGTGCTGACAGCCACAAGCACAAGTCTGATACGGTGTTAGGTGACCTGTGTGTTAGGTGCTTACAGCTCAAACCCACCATACCCCAGAGAGAAGTGCTACAAGTTAACTTTGTTAGGTGTATCAACCATTTACACACACAAGCCAGTGGCATAGAGTTAGGTGATTCATTTGTTAAGTGTTTTTGGACAGCCCAAGATTCACTAAGGGGGGTTACCAAAAAAAGAGAGGATTGTATTGTTTGTCAAACAAATCTAAGATTTTTGGCTAAATCTAGCAGGTAACCCCCTATGGTCAAAGGGCCTTCTGCAGTGGTACAACTTAAACTGGTCTCTTACTATCAGGCCTGAGGCAGGAGGAGAGGAGGCCTAGAACAGGAAGGAAGTGAGGCATTAAAACACCTAGGGGCTGGGTACCATTATGCACACAGGCACCACGTCTGATACAACCTCGGGACTCAAATTTGTGCCGTACGCAGCTAGCTAAAAGCTGCAGCGGTTAGTTGAGATCATGTTTGCATTCCTCAATAGAAGCCAGAGATGTGGAAAAAAAAGCAGAACACGCAAATGGCACAATAGAGCACCACACTATGGGCAAAAAGTGTAACTGCAGGCAACCAACCCTAAAGACAAACCCCCCAGTAAGGAATACTTACCACCAGACGCCCACTACAGGGCAGCTCAGAATCTCACTAAGGGATTGGGATGAAATGCATGGGGGCACCTTGGTGACATAAAAGGGGTTTAAACAGAGGGAGATGTCTCAACACATTGATGATGTAAAAAATAAATAAATAAATAAATAAGGTTTTAAAAAATAAATAATAATGAAATTCAAAAAAACTTACAAACATGAATTGAACTGAAATAACAACGAACAAACAATATGCACACAAATTAACTCGAAAAGGGTACAACGTGCAAAATAAAAAATTAAAACCCTAGGTGTGTGTCTCTACATGTGTGTGTCTACAAATAAATAGCAGACCAATTAATGCAGCGCAGTCACCATATCTGGTTCTATTCAGTAGCCCTATCGCTTCTTAGTAGAACAACCAGTAGCCCTCAGTGCCCCTAATTGTTTGTGCCCAACCTTCTCCCTCCCCTGAGTGTGAAACAGGAAGAGTGGCTCACCTGGTTTGTTGCTGAACTCTGCTTGTTGGTCTGGCTGCTCCTCTGCTGAGCACTGTGGAGGAGAGCATGTGTGGGAGACGGTGAGGAAGAGAGAAGATGGGGAACGTGGAGAGATGAGTAGCCAGGCAGGCATGGGTAAATTGAGCGAGACACCGAGTTAGAGAAAGAGAGAGTAGTCAGTGAAAAAGAGGTTAAGAAAATGAAAGGTGTCTATACAGTATGAATGTGTGGTTCTAAATGGCTGAAGCAATTTTCGCTACCTCCTATGTGGTTCTACTGCACTTTGCATAAGTGAAAAATTAGTACATTATGATGAGTACCATACTGGAAAGCCATTAGACATTTACTTAGCAAAGCCAATGAAGTCTTCATGGTTGGTATTGATGTAGGAAAGCTGGACATCAATCAGCAACAAAACCTGTCATGGAAAGGACACACAGTAACACATTTAAGTGATTCATATATACACACATTTACAGTCCACGAGAGAGTGTGTGTGTGTATGCTTGAGTGTATGCAAGTGTGTATGAGTATGTGTGTGTGTATGTTACCTGGTCCTTGGCCCTGCTCTCTCTGTCTCGGATGTGAGAGGTCACAATTCTCTCGGTTTCCTCTCGCAGCCTGGGGAATGACTCCAGCTGGAAAGCAACAAAAAAAACGAAACAGTTACTGTGCGTGTTACTCCTCGTCTATCTGCAACACAACATCCATCCATCCATCCATCATTTCCCCAGAAATAAAAAACACTCTTGAAAGACACCATATGATGCCATGTTTAATATAATATAGTATATTATATTATAATATTTTATATTATATTATATATTATATTATATATTTATTGGATTGGATATTGTATTGTATAATAATGTGTTTACCTTGTTGGTGCACTGGCGAACAGTATTGATGAGCTCCTGGATGACCATATCTACACACTGGATGCAGGGCTTCTTCAGTTTCACTATCTGCTTCTTCACTATGGCCTCGAAGGCCATGTCTGGAGTGAACAGGCCAGTCCTGGAGAGTCAGGGAAGAGGACAGCAGTGAAGACAAGATGGCCGACACAGGGGAAGGGAAGTGTGTGTGTGTGTGTGTGGATGTGGAGGTTAGTGCCAGTAAACACCCACCTGATACCATGGATGTTCTTAATGGCGTAACTGATTTCCCGACGCATCTCTTTCTCATCACACTCCATCTGAGAGGGAGAGGGGGAGTATGAGAGAGGAGAGAGAAAGACAGAGAGGAAAAAGGAAGAAAAAAGAGAAGGAGAGAAAGCGCAAAGAGAGAAAATAAAACAGAGATAAGAGAGAGAGAGCAAAAGAGTGAGACCCTTTTGAGTGAGAGAAAGACTGAGAAGAGGAAAAAACCACAAGAGAGCGAGAGAGGCCAGTGTGGTGAGGAGAGCGCTGTGACGGAATCACCTTGACCAGCTCAAAGGGGAAGCGCTCGTGGAAGATGCGGTTGATCTTGGCTCCACCGGACAGCTCCACCGTGTCCACCTGGTCTCCTGAGCCCTCGATCCTCTTCTCAAAGTCCACGGAGAACTGCTGCACCATCCTGCAGCGGCACACAAGCAGAGCCATCGCAACAAAGGGAGTTTAGTTCTGGGGACTTGCCTGTTGATGAATGTGGGCCGGCCTACTCACTGCAGAAGGGCCTTGGTCTTGCGGGAGGGGTCGTCTGGGCGGAAGTGGCGGTATTCCTCGGCCTCCTTGTCCAGAGCCAGGAGCTGGGTCTGCAGCTTGCTGCGGAACGCCGGCAGGGTGTCTCGGATGTGGTTGGTCAGTTGCTATGGAAAGGCCACGCGCACCAGCAAAATACATCAATTTGACATTGCTAAGAAGATTAAGGCTTTGAGTTTTTTGTTGCATTGAAAGGTTGCATCATCCAAAGGAGGGGGGGGGGAGGGTGGAATTCTTTGTTCTAGGATACAATAAACTAAAGACAGTTAGAACATTGTGTCAACATTTTGGCATGCATCCTAAAAAGGAGATGTACTCTACCATTGAGTATAGACAGATATGAAGAGGTGACTGGTTCAGTGCACTGAGAGAGCGGCCCCCTACCTGGTTGAGTATTTTCTGCAGGCGAGGGGTCCCCATGCCGTCAGCCATGTGCCTGTAGGACGGGTGAGACAGGAAGAACTTCCTCTCAGCTGCCAGGGCTGCTTTGATGTCCTTCCGTCCATCAATGTCCTTCTGACTGCGGTTCACCACGCCGATGTAACCTGAGAGCCGCCCACCCGAGGGAGAGACAGAGAGAGGGGTAGGGGGGGAATTAAAAGGATAACACCGAGGAGATTAACTCCAATATTGTATATTGAGGACATATTGGGACATTGATGATAGGGTCTGTGACTGAGAGAGCGGGGGTGAGATAGAGGGAGTGCACAGACAGCTGAAGAGAAAAATACAGAGAGAAGAGAAGTACAAAGAGAAACGAGAGAGAGAAAGAGAGGGAAAGACAGAGGAAGAGAGCGATGGAAAGCGATATAAAGGGAGAAAGAGAGAGAAAGAAGAGACAGAGAAGGCGTGAGGCTGTGCGACTCCCACCTCGACGAAGAGGTAGCAGCTTGTTCTCCAGAATCTCCCGGGCATCCGTGCCCTCGTCCATCAGGTCCAGCTTTGTGATCACCCCAATGGTCCTCTGGCCTGGGGAGGGGAGAGAGGCAGGAGGTGAGGGGTGGGGAAGTGAGGGGTCAGGACCTGAGGCTAATAAGGTTGACACCAAAGCTTTAAGGCTAACCCAAATAACTAACCATATCTCCTCATGTCTATTTTTCTATGGGACATCACTCCCAGTGGCTCATACACCTACATTGTTCCATTACGGTGGTTCACTTGCAAAGATGAACGTAAAACAAATTAACCACAGACGATGCATATACAGGTGTATGCTGTATAGGCTTGTGTTTATAGTCCAGGGTTTTTTCACTCACCCTGGGGGTCCACATCTTTGGCCAGTTTGAGGGCGTCCGAGTTGGCCAGGTCGCTGTTGGCCGGGGTGACGGCCAGGATCAGGCAGCTCTCCCTGCAGATGAACTGCATGATCATGTCCCTGATCTGCTGCTCGATGTCCACCGGCTGGTCGCCCACTGGCACCTTGGTGATGCCGGGCAGGTCGATCAGGGTGAGGTTCAGCACTGCAGCGAGGGAGACAGAAGGGGCACACAGCTCCACTGAATGAGCGAACTCATCTACCAGCTCGGGAGTGTTGTGTTTAATCCGGAACGGCACGGGCACCAGTAGACACGTGTGGCTCCTGGTAGTAGCAGTTTGGTGTAGATAGAGATCCGATAGGGATGTGAGAATGTTCGACTGATAGTCATTGGGGACAGTCAGCGGAGGGGAGCTGTCTCACCGTGTGGAGAGTAAACACGCAGGTTGATAGGGACCGGAGAGATGCCCTTGTTGGCTCCGGTGATGCGGTCGGTCTCCGCCTCAATCTCCTGGCGAACCTCGTCAAAGTCTGTGAACTTCTTCCCTTTGCAGTGTAGGAACTCGGCCCATTCTGGAAAGATACAGCAACAGAGCCATGTTGATCTCTATGGAAAAGAATGTGTGTGTGTGTGTGTATGTATGGGTATGTGTGTGTATTCACCTGCATTGGCGCTGATGAGCTGCAGGACGAGGGGCCTACGGGTGACAATCCCAGAGCCACGGGGCAGGAAATCCCTGAGGAAAGACAGCCAATCAGGACACAGTGAGGAGGAGGGGTTTAACTGGATATGAAAATGGAGGTTGCGATGGCTATGACATTTTAATGAAGATGCCACTTGCTAACTTGCTTCTGGGATGTACAAATAATTGTGCTTCCAAACAATCAAATGACATGCCTTTGCTATTACACTCTCCAGACCTGATATCACTTCATCACCTTTCATGTAATGCATCTCATGAGTAGATTTTGCTACTTGGCCACTAGGACACACCAAATGTCTGACATACCTGATACTGATGCTTTTTAATGTGCACATCTGATTGACCTCATGTATGAAAGGTCCAAATTAAATGGTGTGTTATGACAGGACAAGGAGTATAATTTACAAACCACGACCTTGATCTATACATATCTTACTGCAGTGATGTGTGTGTGTGTTCCTAATGTGTACTTTTACATCAATTCATACATTCAGGCTCTCTGCCACACCTCACAGCTTGGCTAATATTAACAGCCAAATTGAAACAGCTCTAGATTAACATATATTGATCCAGAGGCCTCCAGGGTTTCCCCCCCAAAAAGATGGCTATTCAGCTCTGTGGGGGCCGCTCTAGACAGATGGGTCATTACTCAGCATCGCAGGTCTCTGGGGTGACAGGTCCCTGACTGATGATGCTGACTGAGTCTGTGCATCAATCTGTAACTATAGATACCAGGGATACCCTCCCCAGTGCACCCACGAAAGAGGATGTGTCTCCTTACATACGGTAGGTTAATCTACAGAACAGGTTATGGATGGATGATGTTTAACTTCATGATCTTAAATCTACTGATTTCTTAACTTTCTTGCTATACTTTTTTTTTAAATAAACATCTCAAGGAACTGTAGATTACATACATCATGTTACAGCAGTAAATGCACAACATCTGTAAATATGAAATCAAATGTACACACCTAGTCGTTTCACAAAACTTAATGCATTTCAAAGGATATATATCTGACATTTAAATTATGTGCTAGTCCATATGGGAGTAAGCCTATTGTTTTGCAATTCTACTTCTGCAGTATAGTTTTGAAATAATAATGGAGTCCTGTGTAAACCTCATATACCTAGATAGGCCTACCTAAACATTTAATCACGAAAATTGACATTTCAGGGGTTGATGTGAGCGTGAATGGGCTACCCGTAGGGGTTGCTGTAACCCAAATACCGGCTCCCCTGTCATACATACGTTAAAAGTGTGTTAAAAATAAGATGGTGACTACACCGGCGAATGAGAGTAGAATGGGGACACCGAACTGTGCGCGTCATCATAGCAAAACCGAACATAATCAAATGAGTAATAAATGGTCTACAACTGTGGACGAACTGACACGTGCCACGACAGCCCTTAGGCTTACAAACAAGGATTATCTATTTATGGTGGTCAATTATGCGTTGCTCACTTACCTGCCTACAAAGTTCTCGAGCACAGAGCTCTTGCCAGCGCTCTGTCCGCCAACCACTGCGATTTGAGGCAGATCAAGATTGCAGCTCTGACCAATGGTACTGAAAGCATCCTGGAGCTTGTTGACCATCGGGATGAGGTCCTCCATTCCACGGTTACCCATGGTGTCTGCAGACTGGGGACTCGAGATCAAAGAATGGAGATCGGGGGGGATGCGGTGCTATATTGTCCAGGCTACCGTACTTGTAGATGTTGTGAAGTCATCTAGCCGCGCATTGCCCCGAGCCAAGCAAGGGTCGAATTGACTGAGGAGAGAAAAATGTTGAGAGCGAGAAGGACAGACTATTGCGCAGTTTGCTTGCCACTACCGCCAGCACACACACCAACACACCATTATTTTCAAGGGCATTTGTAGTGCAAATCCTTGTTACAACCCAGGTCTATATATACATCTCTAAATCCTTGCGTTCGAATTTACAGCCTACAGGCTACGTGTATGAGGTTGAAATGATTTGTGTCGCTTAGAATACAGTGGTGCCTAAAGGCAATATAGTAATAATTAGATACAAACGAAGAAATCGTCTTTAACATAATCTATTAGAATTTGGCATTACCCTTTCTCAAGGTTCCCTTGGCGTTTTCAATGTCCAAGCAAACCAGTTACTGTCGCTGTCCAGTTCTGAAGCGGCAGGAAATAAGCAACAGCGCCAAGGTCCAGATCCTGCGCGATGTAAGCGAGGCTACCAGCACCACCTGCTATCACGGAGCATCGGTTTGATAAATGCTCTATGCAATAATCATCTTTTCAAATCGTTCGTTATGCTTAGATGGACGTCAGTGCCTCATCCCGAGCCAAATTCGCCTCTGACAGATTAATCTTTTTTTTACGCAGCCGCGATAATTGCGAGGCAGCGCCGCGCCTCGCCGTTTAATCGACAATTCAACTGTCCAATGACAATCGACAAGCAATGTCGTGGCTCACAAACTCGGGGTTTAATAGGCAGAGAACCGACAAGTTAGGCATAGCAAACCCGCCTCCTGTTTACATCGTGCCATCTCTGCCTTCGTGACTCATGCGACACGGGCTGCGTATCACCGCACCAGTCAGGATTTGATGCGCTTTTGTATACCCCTGCAGTACAAGAAACATTTTGAACATTTGGAGGAATCCTACCCCGATATGGGTGACAGGTGGAATGTCAATGCTAATGTCATGCGTTTTATATTGCTCTCTAAGTCTAATAAACAACATCGGACTGTCATTAGGCATTGAGCACATCATTGGTGAGAGACTGTATGTCACTGCAGGCCATGGACAAGGAACCCACATCCACCATTACCTCTGTAAGCCAACACCTAGGCTGTGTCAGATACAAGCCATGATGACATTGTATCCACCCTACTGGTTATGAACAATAGCCTTATTAATTTTTTATGTTGTGCATCTCTGTTGTGATTTGAGGAAATCTGGTTGGCCGCCTCTAAATTGTGACTCTTCTCATGGAAGCAGGCCAAATCGAAGCAGAATGCTCAAGAATCCTGTCTGCATGCCGTGGATAAAGTGGCCTACATCCACAAAGCTTTCTGGGAGGCCCAAGCTCCATAGGCGCCATTCCCTTTCACCATCATGGTGGAAACATCTTGATTAGTGCTGGTACACATATGCTGCTGTTTTGCAGACTCCTCACTAGGTGGCAGTAGTGACCTAAGTCAGTACTTTTAGGCCCCTTAACTGTCCTTTATGGAGTTGCATTATTAACCCAACCTCTGGTTCTAAACCAAAGGCCAATTTTCTGTTCCTTGCAGACTTCACAAATGTCACATTTGATGTTACTTAGCAGTGGTTCTCAATCCTGGTCCTCGGGACCCCCTGCCCTGAATGTTTTAGATATTTCCCTGCTCCAACACACCTGATTCAAATTAACAGGTCGTTAAGGACCAGAATTGAGAACCACTGACTTAGAGAGAAATGTAAAAGATCCATTCAAACACATTGTAATTACATAGAAATGACCTGATGATTCTGAAACTCACAACTGACAAATCAATCTTTAAACCTCTCCTAAATTAGCATTCAGCGGCATGTTGTTAATTGATTGACTGACTGGTGCCAGCAATGTCAAGTTCAACCCTGTGACCCTGCCAGTCTGTCAGAGAAGTCTGTCTTAGTTATTCAATGATCCAACCACATGGGGTTCTTTCTCTGTTACACTCACTCTCTCTCGCTTTCTCATCCACACACACACACACACGCACACTGCAATAAAGGATGATTAAATAATTAAATGTATAGACATTCTAAACAGACACAGAACAATGGAAATCAAAAAATCATTCAACAAATCTTTCTGTCAACCACAACACATTTTCCGGACAAGAGGATCTAAAAGGAAGGGTTGTTTTAGATTATGGTGTATGATGTGGTTATGACTCTAACCACACATATCGTATTTCTTGAGGTATCTGGAACAGTCAAAGGATTCGGGTCTGAGTCAAATGTTTACTAGTGAGTTCAACTGTGGGTGGAACTGTTTTTAGACCCGAAGTTAGCCGGCCTCTGCTCTGTGCACTGTGGACACCCTAATAGGTGTCTTCATTCCTTGGCTTAGAGTATCATAGGGTTAAACAGAAAGGATACGTTCTCACCTTTTCGCCTTTATTTGGTGAACAGCTCTCCAGAACAGCCAAAAGTTCACAGGGTTTCACCTTCTGTACGTTCTACAACAACAACAACCACATGGCATAGAACACGCCACAGTCCCAGTCATCACACAGAGTTACCGCTCTGCGTCCCACAGGAAGGACAGATCAGGGGTTTTCATCCCTAACTTTTGTCTGTTTGGATTTGAGCCGATATTTCTTTCTTTTTAAAGGCTGGTTTCATTGGCTTTTGCTCCGCTAGTTTGGAACGTTCAGCACTCAAAAAGTCAGTCACTTTTTATTTGTGGCTCTTTTTTTATTGCTGCCTGTTATTTTCCTTGATAAACGTTCTTTTCCGAAATATATAAGCCATGCCTGGAACTTTGTAAAGATGTCAAAGTATAATCTAAGAAACGTGTGTCCGTGGCCTTTTTATGAAACGGTGAATTGACATAACCTGTCATGTGCATTGCCTCTCTGTTCTTGTATCTATTCAGACACAGTGATGTTTTTGCATTGTTTTTGATGACATGCATGTTTGTGTGCACTAAAACCACATGTGCTCTTTCATGCAGTTTCACAATTATAGGATTTCCTGTTCACATACTCTAACTGTTTAGATGCTAGATCTCGTGTGTCCAAGGATGTACACGTGTGTGTGTGTGTGTGTGTGTGTGTGTGTGTGTGTGTGTGTCAGGACAGATGACAAGAACCACTGGTCGCTGATGAGTGAAGATAGCTCTCGGGTTTCAGCTAAGGGTTAAGGAGAAGCCAGCGAGAGGAGTTCTCCTCAATTTCTCTCCTTCTATCCCAGAACGTAATTCTCTTGAGGCACCCATCACCCACGCTTCACTGCAGCGCTGTGTTTGGACAGAGGATTGGAACGTCTGCTGGGCTCATCAGAGCCGCAACACCTAACATCTCACGCCAGCCAGTTCAACTCTGCGGTTGCTGCACTGTGTGTGAGACATCTGGATATCCAATGACTGATATCTAACAACAGGTCTGCTGACATGATTAAGTGACTGAAAAGATGTGACACTGTCAATATCCAGGTGATGTACAGATCAATATGCAAGTTATGTGGAATGCACATTATATTTAGGATATTTTGGAATCTGCTTCATGGGCCCAAAGACTACTTGGGCCTACCACTAGGAAAGAGAGTTATGGTACCTTATCTCTTTCCCTATCCCCTCTCATCCCTCATTTCTTTGATGGCAAAGCCTCTCATTCCTGGCCCGGCTCCACCTGAGGGACGGAACCCTGTTATTAAACTGTCATCAATGGTAAAAACAGTTGTCTCTTACGTAACATGCACATTACACCTCCACATCCATCTACTGTACACTGCCAAACGTCCATAACACACAGACAACTACATAGTCTCTGGTGGAATTATGGAGGTGTGTCGCTGCATGGCGTAGTACGGTAGGAATTTATTGAGGGTTTTAAATGTACAGTATTATGGCCAGTGGAATTCCATGATACCTGCACTTCTAAAGTAATATGACCAAAGGCTGATAATTCCTGACAATATTACTGGAATTACAATGGAAAGGAATTTCTATTTTGATGTTTACACTATATATTTAGATTGCGGAAGCCAAGACAAGACAGGCACACAGACAGACTAAGTGACTAAGAAAAAGAGTGTCAGAAATAATATACTGTAGACTATACTATTATCTTGATATAAGATGGCTCCTGACATTCAGTAACAAGGTTTTACCAGCAACGATCTTCGAGCACAGTGAGTGTGTTTTGAATATGTCTTTAGTGACTAAGGGGACTGTGTCCAGTGGTGTGTTTGTACAGGGGCCTGGTGCCGTGTGAGCATGTCTGCATCTTTAATGAGAGCTTGTGAAGTGAAACACCTGCATTGAGCTGGCAGGGACTCAACAACACTTACAGTACAGAGGGCATGTAGAGCCCGATACACAGTGATTACAACAGAGTCATGGCAGACAGTAGACGATTTTAATCCTTTACAGAGAAAAAACATCTCTTCCTGCTCCCTGAGGGCCCAATTAGCCCTCTACAAACATCTCCGTGATAGCCAAGGACTTCTGCTCACACTGAGGGTACTCAATAAATAATGTTCACCTTTTCCCAAAATGTGAATGAAACTTGATGACTCTTTCAATCTGCTTTTTTGCGGCTATATATCTACATTGGCACATAGATGGCAAACAAAAGCAACTTCACACAATGGTAGCACTAGCTGCAATAAGTCATATATTAAAGATATAAATATAAACATACACTGTAACAAACATAATTTATGTAGAATGTCTGGAGAGAGTTCAGTTGTTGATGCTCCAGTGTGGGCGGCTAGAGGTCATGAGCTGGGTGGGAGTTCCTGTGTGGGGTGCTCAGAACTGTCTGCACTGTCTGACTCAGGGAGCCAGACCTCACTTCCATGAGGTCTGGCACCTCATGGAACTAGCCATTACACAATGTTCACACCTTTGGATGCAAGTATGTGGACTGTGTGGGGTGCTCAGAATGTGTAAACATTCCATTTCTTTCCGTGGATAAATTCTGTGATATTCTATCATTAGCAAGCAAGATTTGTGACTAACCTATCACAATATATGACAGATTTTGCACATATCCTTATATTTCCCGAATATAAAATAATGTTTAGTTTTACACAGAACATAACAAATAAGAGTGGGGAGTTCATTTACCTATGTTAAAAAAAAGTCCCTTAGTTTGTCTGTAGACTGACTTACTGGCAACGCACTGGAATTTTCCAGGCACCGGGGAGCTCAAGTATTTTG
Source organism: Osmerus eperlanus (assembly GCF_963692335.1). NCBI lineage: Eukaryota > Metazoa > Chordata > Actinopteri > Osmeriformes > Osmeridae > Osmerus > Osmerus eperlanus. The sequence goes on from NC_085033.1 coordinate 4,356,871, forward strand.
TCCACATTTTACATTTTACTGCCTTGGATCCGTAGTTTGACTGCATCTGTTGATTTTGTGATTATGTAACTCTGAATTAACTTGTAAACTGTTCCTATGAAATTCTAATACATTATTGGATAGATCTTTTAACTCCACTTCTCCACCCTCTAAATCAATCACAGCCCATTTTCCTGACTCTACTATGTTTTTGCTAATATCACTGAACACAAAAGCCTTCATGAATGAGCATGCTGAGCAATACACGGGGAAGTCTGGTATCTCAATGGACTCCGGGTACCGGCTGCTCACTTATTCAACAGTCAACTGGTGAGCTGACAGCTAGGGATGTTTGCTTTACAGTATGTCCAGCCCAAATCTCCAGGGTCATTGTAGGAGCTCCAAAGTATATGAGCTGGGATGAAGCAAAACAGGATGTCAGGACCTTGATGTTATGTAAGAAAACCCTGCTTGAGAGGTGAACGCACAGGGGGACGCTGTGGAATGTAAGATTCGAGACACCAGGAGGTTTGTTCTTGTGGAACAAAATCTCAATGGTGCACATGGAGAGGGAGGAGGGTTTGGAAGATAAATCATTTCTGAAGCTGTGTTATGAATTGGAGTCAAGCGTGGCTCAGCGCAACACAAATATGCAAAAACCATTACTCTGCTCCCTGAGGGATGAGAGGCAGAGTCCTTAAGCCCCCCCCCCCCCCCCCAGGATCTCCTGCTGCTCCTTCAGACTTCCTATCATTTGTTTTTTACTTAATCGACGTGCCTTGGCCATGTGACTGGAGTGAGCCCCCCCCCCCCCCCCCCTTCTCCAGTCAGGAACACTGACTGAGCGCTGCACACACCTGCTTAAAAATCTAGATCCAGGCCCAGCTGGGAGGGGACCTGAGGAGGGGTGACTTAACCCTCGTGCTGCCTTCGGGTCACATGACCCAAAGGTTCATAACGAACCATCATTGTGTTTACCCAATTTTACCCAATACAAAAACAAATAAAAATACTTTTCTTTTAACCTTCGCAATGTGGGGGGTCTGAGACAGCCCGACGGTTAAAAGAAAATGCTTCACTTTGTTTTTGTATGCGGTAAAGTTGTCGCAATACGACGGTGGGTCACAATGACTGATGGGTCAGAACGACCCGAGGAGAACACAAGGGTTAAACCGACTGACAACATAACGGGAATCACATTGCAATAAGAAGTTTGGGTTGCACACAAACGGGATAAACAATCCAAGTCAAGTATTACAAAAATCCTAGTCCTTTGTTCTAGATTGATGTTGCCGTGTTGTAATAGTGGCCCCAGTGGGATTAAGATAAGTATGGGTTTGGAAGGAAGAGTTGCTCACATCCCTCATTCCTAGCCATGACCCAGACATCCTACCCTGTTAGGTGCCAGTGTGGCCTCAGGTGTGCTGCTGGTGAACCAGACTATCAAGCTGTGGAGTTGGACCGCTGGAATTCCGGTAAAGATTGCAGGTAAAAAAAACAAACACATCAGACTCCCAATTGTATTTGCACCTGAGCATCTAATATGCGGGTCAAACATCCCAAGGATATTGGAATTAGAGTTAATCACACAGTAGTTTAATGATATAACTACCGGCTACAAAGGAAGTAAACAGAGTAGCCGTGATTGTTATCGTAAACAGGTGACAGACAGACATAATAAAGACAAAACAACCAGCAGACATAACAGCTATAAAGACACAATAAAACATAGACAGGAACAAAACAAACATAAAACTTGGTCCGTTTTCCACTCATACTCTCTTAAATTCACTCTGTTGCATGGAAGTCCCCAAAACACATGGTCTCACACCCCCATTCCAGCCATGTCCCCTTTTCGGATGTGCAGTGCTACTGCCTCTTGTTCCCTCCCACCCCTTTTGCACTTGACTGTATAAATATCCCTGTCTCTGCATGTTGTAACTCAGAAACCATCTGAGACTGACCAGAGAGACCCAGGAAAGGGGAGAGCTAGACTAACTAAACAAATAAACAAAAAGGATGAATTCAAAACAATAAATAGGATATAGCTCAGTAGTAGTAGTAGAAGAATAATCCACCCCAGGGTTAGGTGTGTCCCAGCATAGAGAGAAGAGGAAGAAGGCAGAAGAGAAAGAACTCAGCAATCCAGAAAACCACCCAGAGAGAGAACTACTTCAGCCGGAATGTGGCTTCTGGTAGCCATGTGTCTGACCTGCCTGATGCTGTGCAGTCAGGGGCAGGATCGAGCCTCCCTGCAACGCTCCAGCGACAACGACGGCCGCTGCCAGTATACCTTCACAGTGGACAGTCCAGCAGAGGCCAGCTGCCCCGGGGTTCATGGGGGCCCAGAGCTGGAGGGCATCAGGTCCCGCCTCACCCTACTGGAGGCCCTGGTGAGCAGGCTGGTGGGAGGAGAGAGAGCCGAGGCTGAGGGGGGGCTCCAGGAGTCCTGCTCCCCGGGGGAGAAGAACCAGCTCCTGCAGGACAAGGAGCAGCTGGACAGGCAGGTGCAGGAGCTCCAGAGGAGGGTGGACGAGATGAGCCTGGAGGCTGAGACCCTCAGACAGAGACCCTGCCACCAGCCACAGGCCCCTGGTGGCCCTCTGCAAGAACTCAACCAGAGAACAGACAGTGGTGAGTTTCAACAGTCAGGAAGAGAGGCAATTTTCTGATGCATGCACATACATGCCCAGTGTGCTGATGTATTTACTGTAAATTAAACAGGTTATTATAATTTCATTATTTCAATTGAGATACATAAGGATGAGCTTTTTGGTGAGTTGTGCTAAATGAGCTGTTTCTGTCAGCTGCTTTGTTGGGAGAGGAGGTATTTACGATGTAGATAGCTGTTTTACAGCTCTGTCACATGCGTGTGAATGCTTGGGGAATGCAGTAACAAGGTTTAAGGATAAATGGCATGCTAGGAGTCCACTGAGGCTTTGATGTGGTCAGAGAGATGTAAAGAATGCCTCGGGATGTCAGTTAGTGTCCAGCTATTGTTTTACATCTTGGATTGCATAGACTTTAAAACAGCCAAGCGTAACTTAGGCTCTAACTTAATTACAAACCAAATACTTTGCAAATTACCTCTTACTGAGATCAATGAATCTGTGCCTCCCTCTTCACTCCTGTCTCTCACCCAGCCTCCGACAACGGTTCCTATCAGGAGATGAAGGCTGAGGTGACCGAGGTCCCAGCATCCCGTCTGATTCCAGAATCAGCTCAGAACTTCACAGGTACAGTGCAGGAGTCTTACCCATTCAGTTGTAGATGTCGGGAGATCTCCTCACTCGATACAATGGCCAAGTGTGTGTATTTTCTCCTGTGACCAGGCTGTGGAGATTTGGTCTCGGTGGGAGAGCCTGTGCTGCACAGAAAGGCTGACGGCATCACAGGGAAGTACGGGGTGTGGCTGCAAGACCCCGAGGCCCTGGTCCCTCCTTACACTAACAAGACCGTATGGCGCATAGATACCGTAGGCAAGGACGTGCGGCAGCTGTTCGCCTACGAGGACAAGGAACAATTTGCCCGTGGATTCCCCATGAAGGTGCTGGTCCTACCGGAGCCCGTGGAGAGCACAGGGGCCACCCTGTACCGAGGCTCCTTTTACTACCAGCGCCGACGCAGCCGCACACTCCTCCGCTACGACCTGGCCTCCGAGAGCCTGGCGGCCCGCCTGGACCTGCCCCACGCTGGCTTCCATGGCCAGCACCCCTACTCCTGGGGGGGCTACACCGACATCGACCTGGCCGTGGACGAGCAGGGCCTGTGGGCCATCTACAGCACCAGCAAGGCCAAGGGAGCCATCGTGCTGTCCAGGCTGGACCCCGACAGCCTGGAGGTGAGGAAGACCTGGGAGACCAACATCCGGAAGAACACGGTGGCCAACGCCTTCATGGTGTGTGGCCGTCTGTATACGGTGGCTAGCTACACGGCGCTCAACACCACCATCAACCACGTCTTCGACACAGCCACTGGGGAAGGTCGAGCCATCGCCGTGCCCTTCCGGAACCGCTACCGCTACAATAGCATGGTGGACTACAACCACGCCCAGAGGAAGCTGTACGCATGGGACAACTTCCACATGATCACCTATGACGTGAGGCTGGGTAGAGCCAGCAGCACCAGTGCAGTCTAGAGAACAGAGGTGGTACAGCAACATGTGTGGACTGTAGAAGATTACATTTGTATGTCTGTGAGAGCATTACACTGAGGCCTGTTTGTTTTTAACTTTCACTAGAATATATTTTTTCTACTTCACTGTAAATAAGATGATGGTAAAGAATTTCATCCCTGCCTCATACAGCAGCTACCCATGAGGCCGTGCTTGGTTTTAGAAAGAACTCCCCCTGGTTTTACTCTTTATTTAAATTTAAGATTTATTGTCGATTTCCACTTTCTTTGTTTAACCAATTGTCATCTGTTATGTTATTGTTCACAAGTAACCATTATATCAACTGAGCTTTCAATAAAAGCTATTAAAGGACAACAAAGTGGCCATGATTGTGTGTATAATTGAATGACTTTACTATTAAAAGCGAAACCTATACAATATCTAGAACCGAAACACATAATTGCGTGGGTTAGGTTTGCCAAGTGCAACACATTGCAAGTCATTTGAGAGACCAATAGAACTGCTTCGATCTGTTCCAAGTCATGTAAATACACTACCTATAAGCCATTATAGGCCCACGTATTTTAGCTGTACCACAAGCCCAGTCAACCCCACTGCAGTACTGACAGAGATGACAAGGCTGAATGCTCTCTAACCTCCAACAATAATTCTTTAGGCCAGTGTTACATAAACTCAGGTTCTCCACTAAAGGGCTGGAGGGATGGGCAGCATTGGGGAGGATGACACTGGGGCTGGGAGTGACCAACACTGTAAGGGGGGATGAGTTATGATGACAGTCAGGAGACTTGGTAGCAGCTGCAAACGAATGGAAACTTTGTTGAGGGTTTGGTAACCCCCTCCCACACACACAAACCCTGTCAGCCAGTACAATACCACAGCACCGTATATGGGCACTGGACTGCCAAGCATCGCATGGAATAATTTTTTAACCACTGAAGATCAGATAACGTTTATATCACTTTCATCCACATGCACAAACTCTCTTAATCCTTTTGCTCTCTCTTCTCTATTAACATCATACAGTCTCCTCATGTGGATTGATATGCAAAAGAATTAACACACAAATGAAATGTGTGTTAAAATTGCATGTGTGTTTCTACATTACAAACCCATAGACCATCCCATTCCAACCAACGCAGTGAAACCTCTGTGACCTCACACTTGAAAATGTAACAGACATGTAGGACACACAAGCTATAAACACACAAACACATATATAGACAAATGATAATCAATTAAAACAACAACAAAAAACATTGGAAGAGCTCAAAGAATATTTTGCTGAAGGCACAAAGTTATTTTCTCTGCATTTTCTGGCCTCCACCTTGATAGCATCCCTCATTTGATGAAACCTGGTAAGATCCACCAGTACCCTATACAACGGCTTGTCCCTCCCCCAGCAGCAGAAGCAGGAGGTCTTGTAGGCAGGCCCAGGACACCCACAACCTCTCCACTAGGCTGTACTGGCAGTAGCCCATGGCCAGGCCAAAGCTCACGTCTGTCACATAGTGCCTGGCGAGCAGCAGACGGGACAGTCCCACCATGGCAGCCCAGGCCAGCACCAGCGCCCGCATGGGGGCTGTGCCCACCAGCTGCGCCGCCAGGAAGCGGGCACACATGGCAGCTCGTGTGGCGTGGCCCGAGGGAAAGGAATAACGCTCCTCAAAGAAGGTGGAGAACATGTCGGAGCGGTTCTGGACCGGCCTCCGGCGGTGGAACAAGGTCTTTGTTATTCTGACCAGAGCCAGATCCAGTAGGAGAGCTGGAAGGGAGTGAAAAACACAGAGAGAGGTGATAAGAGGATGCTACCTTCATGAGTGTCAGTTTCTGTCAAAACATCAGTGTTAGTATAGGACTCCAATATCCTTCACGATAATCCTAACCTTTGACCTTTTCAAACTCTATCCTGCTGCTGGAACATATGCCAACTGAAGGCCTCTCCCAAGTACCTCAAAGCATCTAATCCAATAAGTATCATGAGAGACACGTGCTCTACAACTGGCATATAATCACCAACAGCCGTTTTATTTCCTGTCCATTTTCAGAGGTGACTATCGGGAGGTTAAAAGGATAAACAACTTTCGACTGATGCATCCTTTTCCCGTCCTTGGTGCCGCTATGCAACAGCTGCTGAGTTGACTACTCTCGAAGGAGGAACCGCAACTGAAAAAGAAACTTGTCATTGATCGCAGGACACAATCGATGGACAGATTTAACGTGATATCAGACAATTACAGCAATGCTGGGGATTTGTCCAATTATGCTCTGCCCTACAAAGACATTATCATAATGCCGATTTGGGAAAGGCTCTATAATTGTTTCAGCGATTTCCAGGATTGTCCCGCATGCCCTGGATGACATAGGCCTTTGGTAGAATAAGAGATTCATTACAAATAGCTACTGTCAGTACCTCAATAACAATGCAATGGTAGCCTACTCATTATAAAATAATTCTTCAAGCACAAGGAATTAGAAAGAGAAAAGTATGTTCAGTGATTAGTCTAATTTTTGCCAGTTGAAGGGCTATGGATTGAGAATTTGATTTTTATGGATGAAAGTTTTTATTTATTTATCACACACATTTGCCTTTAGTGCTCAGTGTTAGATATGAGCTTGAATAGCCTACAGAAACTCGACATGGGGTTTATGCTTACCTAATACAAGGTTCAGCATCATCTCTTGTTCTGTGACGGTCTCGCTTCTGAGTAAACAATAAAAGGTGCCGATGAACCACGGAATGGCATGGCCAGAGAGCTCCACCAGCCTCACCAGGGGTCGTATGCTGCCCCATGAAGAGTCCTCACAGGCGCACACACCCAGCCGCTTTGACAGCCACAAGTCTATGGCTAAAAACAACCTGAAGGTGATAACAAAAATTGACTGATTCAAGCTTACAGAAAAATCCTCTGTCTGTGCTACTGAGGAGACATGTGTGCAACTGGAGCCTCGGCGGCGGGACGGGCACTCTGACACCCGGTAACGTGTTACTGTAGCAAACTCAAATTTTCCATTGACAGCTGCCCCACTGATACTTCCACTACGACTGCTATTCCTCCTTTGCTTGGGCGACGGCATTATTCCCCGGGTGGTAAAAAAGAAAAGAAAAAGTGGAATATAGCATGTAGGCTATTTCATTTGTTCTTCGATTTGGCTTGTATTAAATGATATCCTCGTATTAACTCGCACCATCCTCAAAACTCAAGCACCGGACACAATGAAGTTAAAATGTTGCCAACTGTTGCGAGATGGATTGAGTCACGTGACACTAACTGACATGACAAGTTTGGTCTTCATTTTAACTCATTGCTGGAAAGTAATATAGAGTGCACTCGTCGGACAATTGAGTCATGAACTTAAATTCGCAGCATATTCAAATTCCAAAAACAATGTTTTTAGTGCTACTATAACATATCTTAACAAGAAGCGAAAATGTAAATGTCACTTTCGGAATAAAAAAAAAACGTTTCTTAACCGGGGTTTCCACTGCCCCGCCTAATATTTTGCCTTCGCCTCTCATCACCTCCATCCAAGTCATCACTGACGTGCTGGGTAACCGTTTGCAGCCACAGCCAGCCATGCCAGGTCTCTTGCTAGGAGATGTGTTCCCTGATTTCGACGCCGAAACAACTACCGGCAAAATACAATTCCATGACTTCTTGGGTGACTCGTGAGTAATAGCGAATAGCCCACTACTGTATACGTTAGAGCGGAGCATCGATTAGGATATACATTCACATTTATTTTTTATGCAATTGCTAATACACTAGCTTACTTTTATAAAATTACAGTCAACAGGCCTACCTAACTGATTGGACTATGGCGTAAGGTTTCATATCGTAATAGGCTACTATTGTGATGAGATTTGTTTTGCTCTCGAAATCTGAGTACAGCCGATAAACCAATGCAATTATTCCTCATTTTAAAAACGCTTCCGCTAATTGGGCCCTCCTCAAGCCATATATGTAACTATTTTGTTCACAGCAATAGGCTATCTTTTATTAATAGATGGTAGGCTACCAGCAGAAAGCACAGTAGGCTACTTGACTCGGATGTGCTTTTAGTATAACGCTGATATAGCACTTGTAGCAGTAACCACATGCTCCACATTCCACGTCCTTTGAGATGTACGCCACCACCTTTATAGACTCTGTTCGTAAGCATAGCCTATGTTAATTGTAGTTATGACAAGTGACAACTTTCAAACATTGCTAAGACTCTTAAGGACCACCTGCAACCTAGTCAACTTGAGTAAACCTATAGCATTATAACAGACACACAGGAGCCACTGGGAGAGATGCTGACATTCCTCTCCAAGCGCCTGCTAATCTCCCTCATACTCTCTTTCATCTCTCTCTGCCTAGCTGGGGAATTCTGTTCTCCCACCCCCGTGACTACACCCCAGTGTGCACCACAGAGCTGGGTCGAGCTGCCAAGCTCAGTAGTGAGTTTACCAAGCGCAACGTCAAGATGATTGCCCTGTCAATCGACAATGTGGAGGACCACTGTGGCTGGAGCAAGGTATCAACTGTAACCCTGTTATGACTACATAATATAAAAGCTGTCCAAAATCCATTTCTGTCAAGACCCATGACCAATTAAAAATAGCTCGAGAGTTACCCTAGATCTAGCCAATGGCAATTATTTTTGATCATTCATTTTCTTGTTATGAATAAATTGCAAGTCTGAATGGTTAGATCTACATGATGACATAACTTGCTTGTTAACTGAGGCCCTGCAAACACTATTTTGTCATTTGTGTTAATTGTGGTTGGACCCTGCAGCAAAATAATCCAGCAATCTTCAACACTTGTCTCAGTAATGGAAACTCTATGGCTTTTAAGGACATCCTGGCTTATAACAACGAAGAGCCTGGCTGTGTCCTCCCCTTCCCTATCATAGCTGACAGTCAGAGGGAGCTGGCAGTGTCTCTAGGCATGCTGGACCCTGATGAGAAGGACAAGGATGGCATGCCCCTCACAGCCCGCTGTGTGAGTCTCCCGTCTTTCTCTCTGTCTGCCATCTTTCTCAGACACCAAAACAGCCCTAAATCTCAATGTGGATGTTAATTATGAGTTACCAGTCAAACTCACATACAGTAGGCTATATTCATCAGGTCTAATTTTGGGGTATTTGGCCTGTGCTTTTCAGGTGTTTATCATTGGTCCAGACAAGAAACTGAAGCTCTCCCTACTTTACCCAGCGACAACTGGACGCAACTTTGATGAGATTCTGAGAGTGATTGACTCCCTGCAGCTTACTGCACAGAAACGGGTAGCCACGCCTGCAGACTGGAAGGTGAAACTATAGTAACTAATGTCTTTCACCGTAATCATCAAAACAATAACAGATACTGCAACTCCAAACGAGTGACATGTACTGTATACACAAATTCCTGGTCACACGTATAGGTTAGACCTTACAGTATTTATTATAGGTTTGAATATTTTATTATAGATTTATATAGGCTGCTAGGGATTGTCAAGAGGAGCAAGACCAAAAGTATTCTAATTCTACCTGTACTTGTTAAAAGTTGCAATGTCAACAGTGAACATTATCAACCAGGGTTCATTCTCACGTCAAACCTTGTCGACTCTACCTCTTGTGCCAACCCTCCTGTAAAGCCTGGAGATCGTGTGATGGTTCTGCCCAACATCCCAGAGGACGAGGCTGCCTCTCTCTTTCCTGACGGGGTGTACAAGAAAGACCTGCCCTCAGGGAAGAAATACCTGCGCTACACACCCCAGCCATGAGGGGCACCCAAACCTCTCACTGTCACTGACGGGACCATCATTACAGATAAAGAAGTGATTGCTCCTTACAATGTATTTGAGAGTATTAATCACAGATGGTGATGTCAAAGTTCCTGTGTCATGAAGTCAGGTAGGCATGCCATGATTACCCCTGGTATTTAAACAGACAAACCACTTCAAAACACTTGAGAAATTACAAACGGATTATGTGTGATATGAACTCAGAGGCTTTTTCACAAGTTTGTTGCCTCATGAAAAGCTGAACATCAATAAAATAAAACTTAAATGTCATGGAGCGTTTGGCTATTTATTAGTGTGCCAGTATTGACTATCTGAATAGAGAGTTTGTAGTGGAGGTTCTGGATGTTAATACAGGCCTCCATCAATGTGTAGGAAGCCTGGTCACTGTAACACCTGGTAAAGGTCATCACAAAGCGCTGCATATCAATTGGTCCGTCGTTTGAAGTTGGCTGTTAACTCAGCTGTGTGGGATTTGGCATTTCTCTCACCGGGACAACACCAACAAGAGATTACCGCCTTTGATCCCGTACAACTCGGGGAACAAACATTCCTTGGTGGCTGACGTGATTGGAGACTGGGGCGGGGGGCGCGATCGACAGATAAGAGGACAGATGACAGGAGAGAGAAATAGGGTTAGGGAACGAGTGGTGAGATTCATTACTAAACTTGGAAGGTAAGAGAAAGGCTTCCACACGTTTAGGACCCAGATTCAGAGATGTATTGTCAAACACAATTTGTCATAACTAAGCATTCAGACAAAACTATGAAATGCTGTCTTAAGTCATCATCTTCCATGAGTGTAATGAATGGTTATCCAGTAATGGTAACCATATAACAATGCATAGTAATACCTGTTTACAAGAATATTCTGTCTACATCAGCTACCATCTTAATGTTTTCAAGGCTGTCTTTCGGTGTGGAATAATTTTTGCTCACATCCACTTCCACACAGATGATGTTGAAGTCATATCTTAGGGGAGCAAATTGTGTGCTCCCAATGTGTATGTACTGCCATGAGGTACCAGCACTGGTGCCAGGTGCAGTCTGCTCTGTGAAGAGGATCTGTGGTGGCCATGGGGCAGCGTAATCACTCCATCATGAGGGCTGTGTACTCCCTCTGGTGGGCGAAGAGACGCAGGAACACCTTCATCTTCCTCTGGTAGAAGCTGAGAAAAGCCTTGTGTTAGATATGCAACTTTAACTTGAGCGTGATGAATTATAGAAACATGGGACCTGGTTAAGGGATGTGTACACACAATATATATATATATAAAAAGATGTGATGTCACATTTAAAGCCGGAGGCTTGATGCACGTCTTTATCACCTCTGGAGCTCCCTGGAGGGCTGGACAACTTTCCCCACTTTAGCCATATTTTCCATGGCCTCCTAAAACACACACAAGAAAACCCATTCATGAAACCCATTCTTGTTTGGAACACTAAAACATGCGTTGCCGGTGACGATGACCCAGTTCTGCACCTTGACTCACAGGGCTCTGCTGTGAGGAGCAGTGCTGTGTCTCTGTTTCTGTCAGAACCCGTCCATGCGCAGGAGCTACCCGCACCCCGGCTCAAAAGATCAGACAGCGGCAACTGCCTGGGCAGCTATGACTCAAAATCAGTTGACAGGTGCAACCTAGTCCAAATAAATTCTTATTTTTAGCATATCTGGCTTAAGGGATTGCCGTTCCCCTGTGTTAAGGGCTATGCTGGAGGAATGTCACAGCGCCTTAGCCAGGCAGCGCTCTATTTCCAGACAGAAAACCATCTCTGTCAGTGAACCAGCCTGGGCTCCAGTCACCAGCTCCTTTAAACACCAAGAGGGACTTGAAGTGCATCTCTTCGCCATTCTCGTTTCTCTCCAGTAGATGGCGGCGTAGAATCAGTAACTATCTGCTTTGTTGTCAACATTTTGAGAGAATTGTTGAGATCTGTCTGTGTGTTGGTGTTATTACTTGTATAGAACTGTAATCTTGTGAGGCACAGGCTCCTAGGATTGCTGCCCCCACAAGAACTGCTTCAGTCTGGGCTGGAAGGACCACCGGCAAACCTGGAAATACATTGTATGTAAGCAATACAAGGCTGTAAAATCTATTTGTTGTAATTGAATTCATAATTTACAAATTGACTTTAACAAACCTGTAGCATTGGCATGAATCTGCACAAAAAGAGGGTTCTTACTCAACCCCCCACACAGGAAAAGGGTTGTGATGTCATGTCCTGCCTTCCTCATGGCCTCAAGGACATGTCTGGTGCCAAGCTGAAAGTACAGAGACAAGAGGCCAGTGTTGCCATGTAGCTTATCAGAATGACAAAGTTACCAATCATAACCATCTATCACCGTTCGTGACAAGATGGCATGGACTAAGCACAGTGAACTCACAGCAATGGCTTGTACAGTAGCAAGATACAGCAAGGCTAGGTCACCCAGGGTTTGGGAGAGTGACAGCCCCACCACCTGTAAAGCAAAGCCAGACAGTCCTCCATCATCCCAAACGTACACCAGCTCAAATGGACCTGATATGTTTTTGTTGGGTCAGAGCACCAGGCCCTCTCCCCCCCTCACCGCGCCCCTCAGAGTAGGGTCTGCCAGGGGCGACCTGTTCCCATGAAAGTCTGGCCACACATGCAGGCTGGAGGCCAGCAGGTCCACTGAGGACTGGTCCTTGGCCATGGAGCCCAGGTGTGAGTTCAGGTAGGCATAAACATTCTCCCCCCTGCAAAGAGTTATAGTCATTCAAGAGAGGGGGTCAAATGACATCATAAGCTAATGATTAAATTAAAATGGTAGAATGATTGACTGTTAGACCCATATCCACACAGGAAATAGTACATCTAGTGCAAGCTTATAAACCATGTATAAACATTGGATAAAACCAAGTCTGTAGGCATGTGGGCCTATTGTTTAACACAAGTTCAGTATGAAATCCCATACGGTATAGCCAACCTTTTTTTTGCCTCCTCCTTTAGCTGGGTGTAGGCCACATGGCCCTTCACTACATGATCAATCTAGGGGATGGATAAAAAAACAACTACAGTCACTGTGGCTTGCGGTGTAGGTTGCCTTCAGTCCCAGTCTCAATGCACTATAGCTCTCACCAGTCGTCCTGTGGCACTCTGGCCTCCCTCATTAAGCCACAGTTTGGGCACCATTGCCGACAGGTAGGGTCCCCAAACCCCAGGGACAAACAAAGGCTGCTGGCTGATCTGAAAGAGGGTACAGCAGCATGTTCAGGAAGTGTGGAAAAGGGGATCAACAGATTAACACACACAAGGATGTGTATTCTGAAGCCAGACACACGTCACGTTGGTAGATAAGAGGGAGCCTGTTCAGGATGGCCGATCCTGAAGGTTTTAACATAAAACAATGGGGGGAAAACCCGGGTGGCATGAGATTAGGTAGGCACGGACACTTCAACACCGTGTAGCATTGTGTAGGCATCCTAACCACAAACTGCTTGGCTGGTTTTCAAACTAAACCCTCAGCGGGGGGTTCACATTTGGGTGTTAAGGCAGACATATCTCTGGTACTGTATTAACTAGAGCAACCCATAAGGAAGTCCCAGTCACTCATTTTTTGAGCAGCACAAAAGGAGCCATTTGGTTGAAAACCACTGACCGCCATGTGGCAGGACGACGTTCCACAGATCACAGCCATGCGCGATGTGATTGGCTGGTCCTCACATGGCAGACGGAAGCCTCGTACATCTGCACCAATCACGCCTGAAAAGACAAAACACATTTTTAAATAATTACCAAATAGTATTTGCCTTCCTTTGGAGAAGTTAACTAGTGCCTGGAGAGGCTGGGAGTGTATAATTATACCAGGAAGAAAGACAAGTTCTAATCGTCAAACATTTTCACCCTGACCCTTTGAAGTAGGTCTGTGACCTTCACATGGAATTCAGCAGTGACATTAAGTGCTGGAATAATGTTTGCCAAGCTGGTTTGAGTTTAAAGGGTGGTAAGAGACACGGGTATACAGACTCCAGGGCGTACATCACCACGGTACATACAACAGTTAAACCACGGAGTGCTTTAACCTTTGACTGGGGTGACATTGTGTGATCAGTCGAGGTCACAGCAGAGATCATAGGGCAGAGTTCATCAGCAGTTTAATGCTCTGAACAAAAAGCAGATGTCTGCATTTGGAGCCACAGGATAAAGCTTGTGCTCATAAAAACAAACATCAGCAATGACTTGTGGACAAACTCCAAAAGAGTGTGGAGGATTAGGCAACGTGAACCACCAACGGTTGGTAGGCTCAGCTCAAACCTTCTGGAATTGGACAGGTGACCCCACAGTACCTAAGCCTCCAGCATGGGCATCTATGAGGGAGGCCCCCACGGCAGTGCCCCTGTCCAGCCCCAGACCAGCTGCAGCCTCCTGGGTGAGGCCCTCCCCCACATGGCTCCCTGGACAGCAGGTCAGGCTGCCTGAATGCAGGGGAACACATACCAGACTCACTGAATGACAGATTATGCAGAGATGCCCATTGTGAAACGAAAACTAGCCGTGTGAGGTTGTGATTTCAGGTGTGACCCGACTGACCTATTTTGGAATGGTTGTTTTCCAGCAGGTCCTCCAGGCCGATGTCTGTCCAGAAACTGGAATCCCATCCGTCTGAGGGGCAGTAAGTCCACTTACACACCAGAGTGCATAAGGACCTGGAGACGAAGGCACACTTAATCTGACACAGTCCTGACCCAGCAACATTCCACTGTCATTCACACAACCATTAAACACAGTGGACATCACTATAGACAATTTCACACGACCGCAAATAACATTCCGAGCCTCCCGCCCTCTCTCAGGGCTCACCTAGTCAAAGATCCTGTAGCCTTCCAAGATAAGAAGTCGGGAAGGTCGAAGAAGTGCGCTGCATCCTTCCAGCAGCTCTCTCTCAGATTCTGAGAAAGAATATTGACGTTAACATGTGCATCATATTCCAATATTACAGGCACAAGGAATAGGGGTTACTAAATCCACTTGAACTATTCAGTAAAAGCGCTGTGAACAGCAGCTGTACAGGAGAAGCCCAGAGCGCAACAATAAAAGCTTCTTCACAGTGTGACCCCTGACCTCTTTGAGCCAAAGCAGCTTCGGGGGTTGCATCTCTGGTGACATGACCCCTCCCACCCTCCTCAGGACCCTGTGGCCATAGCCGGTTATGCGAGCTGCCTGCTCTGCAGAGCGATGGTCCATCCACATCACCACATTCCTTTCCTGCTCACCTACAAAGAGCATGTTTGAATGAAGTGTGCAAACCTAATATGTTTGCTTGTCATAAAAATATGCATCACCCATTTACAGTGTAGTTGTGTACTATAGTCCCAGAGAGATACAAACACATATGTTTTGACAGACAGACCTAGGGTCTCTTGATCAAACTGCATTAACTATTTGCTCCAGACTAGACTCACAAACTAACCATCTTGGTTGACGGCCACAGGCTGGAAGTTATGGTCCAGGACCACAAGAGAGCAGGTGGCATCAAAACCAATCCCTCTGACCTGGCTTCTCCGGACTCCCTGAGTCACTCTCTGGTTTAAACACAGCACAATATATATGTGAAATGTGGATAAGATAGCTCCTTTGGGACAATAGGACAACAAAAAAGGTGAGTTATACTTCACTTATCATTTCATTTTCAACCAACACAAATAAATGTTGCATCATTCACAACCATGTCTGTGGTAAATACTAGACCTACCAGTTGTGAATTAGCTATAATGCACACAAGGCAACCACTTAGGACACTTATTGACCTGTCTTTATGGGGTTCATACTATTTTATACTGATTTTGTACTTGATATTGTGTATTGTAGTCTCTACATCATAGCTTTTGAATTATGCATAGGCCTACTGGCACTCTCATTCTATACCACATCATTGGTTAATAGGTAGTGCTTGTTTTAACACTGCTATAACATCCTAATTTCCCCCAAGAGGATGAATAAAGTACCTATATGTCTCTCTCTCAAACAATGCCAGTCATACACAAATATCCCTAAGGCAACTCTTACTTTGACAGTGTTGCAACACCTAGCCCAGATCTCCGTGGATGACTGAACATAATGACCTGAGAGGGGCTCCCAGATGCTGATTGGTTCCTCTGCCGTGTCCTTAACCTGACCATCCCTGGTGACCAGAGCTGCCCTCACACTGGCAGTACCCACGTCCACCCCGACGTAGTACCTCTCCACTGAACCAACAGCAGTCATGAGAAAGACGCCTGCAGAACACCTGTACTATGGGAGGAAGAGTTTCTCATTACTTGGAGATAGTTTTTTTTGTTGTTGCCAAATATCGTTTTGAATCCTCTGTATTTTCCTAAGTAAGCTACCCTTTTCAAGCGTTTTCGCACAGCGATGGTATGTTGAGAAATGTCTTCTAAACTGTAACAGTATCAGTATTTACTACAAAACTCTACTTTCACTTATAAAATTTAAATAGATTTGTTAACTCCTAAATATTAAACCGTAATTATGCCTTACCCGCTGACAAAAACCATTAGTTGCACAGCCTCCCTTTTTTTTGTCGCTGTGTACTTTGATTTGCAACGGAACGTCACAGTGTCCAAAAAGGATATCGGCGATACTACGTCCCCTTTGCCCAGCTACGGAAAAATGAAATGATTTTGATCATAAAAACATGTGAACGTGTAATTTACCATTCATTGAATTGAAATGAAGCCATAACATGCAATAACATGAGTCGATACCAAGTAATTGTGGGCTAGTAGACCTATAAGATAATGTATCTTGTTGTACACACATTTTCCATGCATTTTCCATGCCTTTACATTACATGTGTATTTCCGGCTAAATGTGTATTCTGAGGCTGTCTTTGTCATGCTATAGAATTGTGAACGTCTCAAGGTAAACAGTCCACTGTCAGCTGTGTGTTTGGAACAGTAATCAATCCTGGAGATGAAGGACGGGGAAAAACAGAGCAGCGGGGACAGGAAGAAACAGATGGTCCTTCACAAACATTATGGACAATGTTTGAAATCCAATCTCTCTCCCTCTCTCGTCTGTCCTGTACACAGCAGTGGTAGAAAGAGGCAATGTTATCAACACATGCAGTGTTCTCTACATATTTTGCTGTGAGGCAAAGTGTATTTTCATAGGCAATGGATTTGTCCCTTCAAAACAAAATACAGCATGTTATGACTGGGCCTACTTCTGATTACGGACATCCATGGAAGCAGCTGGCTAAATCAGAGGGAGGAAAGTGATGTTATCAAAAGGTTACCCATCAGGCCATGGGAGAGGAAACGTGGCCAGGGAAACAGGAAGCTTGGCCGAGTCAAAAGTAGTTTGATGGTAAATCTCCCCTACGCAGTTCCAAACACAGGCAGAAGCACAGGTGCAGGAAGAAATACAATACACTGTGAGGTGCTTAATTATTGTCAGAGGCTTCAAATCTAATAGCAAACCTAACCTGAAAGGAAAGTGGTGGAAAGATAGGCCTATTGAAAATAATGCAAATTGTTTATAATCACATTACATAAGTAATGCCATAATGCCACTATGTGTGGACATTTGTATGTCTGTGCGGTGTCTGGGGGATTGAAATGGAGTGCTGCTGTTCAAGCCATTTGTGGATGGTACAACTATTGTGCAGAAGGGCAGCTTTCCAAAATATTCCTATTGGACATTCTGATTAAAGGTGTTAAAACATCTCCAAATGGTTGTTTTGAAAAAATGCTACTTGAGGACAAGGATTCATGAAACTAGGTTGCCTTGTGTACTCCCCTGTCTGACAAGCATTTGGCCAAAGTGGTGTAAACGTTTGTTCATATTCAAATCTGAAACCAGACCAAGTGGAGGTATAGTGAAGAATCTGAACATAGCTTGCCATCTCAGAGTGGACCTCTTGTGGTTGAGGCCTTGACTTATTTATAGCAGAGTTGAACAGAATGTGTTGAATAATGCAAGCTGTGTGACCTCACCACAGACCAGAGTTTATTACACATTAATCATCTAATGACAATCATGACAGACATATAGTATATAGGCCTATTGAAAAACTATACATACCTCAAAGATAATATTGTAAGTCTTAAACATTGACTCGTGGAAGACAGGCTACTTTTTACACCTAGCTATTCAGCTCAGCATCAATAAGGAGTTAGTACGCTACTACTACAACGGCACGATGAGATCTTCCACAGGTACTGCAGGATTTGCGATTGAATGTAGCACATGATTAATAATTTAGTACACCGAAGTCTTCATTAAGAGGGAAGTGTTTTGAGGCTTTTGGAAGGATAGCAGACTCTATTCATAACTCGATGTATTTTTCTCTACTTGCAAACATTTTTGATGTGTGTCACATGGGGAAAAGGAGAGATGGGTATATGATATTGTTACAGAATCAAGAGAATATACACATAAATGGGCGGGTAACAAAATATTCAAAAACAATACGTAATCCCAGAGTACATTGCTCCATTGCTGCATTACCTAATCCCATCAGCCATTGCGGGAGGCGGGAATATGGCTGGTTGTCAAAGAAACCTGCATGTCATTACAAAGGAAACGCCCATCGCATAATCTCAAACCAATGGGAAGCTTTAGAAATGACATCATTGTTATTTTCAGTATAGCAGCAGCTTAGAAGTGGATAAAGTTCGACTCCACGTTGGAAGTGGTAGAAAGTACATTGTAGCCAGTCAGCCGTCGTAGCTACGTCCACAGGGGACAATTGTTATTATTCTACGATATTTCAATTGAACTATTGATGTCCATTTCACACATCGATCAGTTTTTGTCACTAGGCTACAATTTTTTCGGTCAAGACGAAAAGTTTTCCCGTTGGACAAGTTGAGTTCTGAGGCGCACCCTGTCCTAGACTGGTGGTGAGAAAGGATTGCATTTTATCACTCGAAATTATCGAAGTAGGCTACATGGTTGGATGTGATTTTTTTTTTATACATCCCAAGAAAAGTTCAATTGATGCCTACCAAGATGGAAGCGACATTTTATGACGAATCCGTGAATGGCTCAAATTCTCAGCACGGTGGAATGGGAGGATATGGATTTAATCCGAAAACTATGAAGCAGAGTATGACACTGAACCTAAACGACCCCAAAAATTTCAAACCTCAATTGCGAGCGAAAGCGATTGACTTACTAACGTCCCCTGATGTGGGATTATTAAAACTAGCCTCTCCGGAACTAGAAAGACTTATAATTCAGTCCTGCAATGGGCTGACTACTCCCACCCCTACTCAGTTTCTCTGTCCCAAGAACATCACAGACGAGCAAGAGGGGTTTGCTGAGGGATTTGTAAGGGCACTCGCGGAGCTTCACTATCAACAGCATATGCCCAATTGCTCAGAGGCGCAAACCAATGTAACCACAGACATGGCACCCGTATCTACTGTGTCCGACAGTGGTATTCCGTACAGCTGCACTGTTCGTGCAGAGCCACCGGAATATACAAACTTGGGCACTTTCGGTCGGGCTGTAAACTCTGCGTCGGCACCTACTGGCGAAAGACACTCATCGGCCAGTTACACAGCCGTCACGTCCCAAAATCATCTGGACCCCCAGCGGTCAGCACAGCACGCGAGGCTACAAGCATTCAAAGAGGAGCCCCAAACGGTGCCCGAAATGACAGGCGAAACCCCACCACTATCTCCTATCGACATGGAAAGCCAGGAGCGGATCAAAGCCGAAAGAAAGCGAATGAGGAACAGGGTGGCCGCGTCCAAATGCCGGAAAAGGAAGCTGGAAAGGATTTCGAGGCTAGAGGACAGGGTCAAAAACCTGAAGACCCAGCACACAGAGTTGGTTTCCTCTGCCAACGTGCTACGGGATGAACTTGCACTTCTAAAACAAAAGGTCATGGACCACGTTAACAGTGGCTGCCAGCTCATTTTGACGCAGCAGCTCCAATCTTTTTGAACAAAAAGGGACAATGCGCTATAAGCCAGAGACATTTGGATTAGGGACCAAACGCAACTCCAAGGGGCGTGATATAAAGTTGCGCCTTGACAGAATAGCGACAACAGACCTTGTGGAATCAAGTGGTGGCCAGTCTGCCCGTTCCATTTTCACATTGTCCGGTAGCAAATGTATATAGACCATGTCTAGCACTGAGTTTCCTCACCAGTGACGAATTGTACAATAACACAGTATAAAACATTGCTTCATCGACGCACCTTTGCGCAAGGACTGACTCATGATGTGTAACTTACTGACGGAAAATTGCCTTACTTTGTTGACATTGATAATATTTTGAGGTTTAACAACTGTTAGACCTGAATGAATAGGCTACTTTGTAATAGGCCAACTATTTTTATGCCTGTCTTTTGAGCACTTAAAAATTTGTATAACAAAAAATAAAACGTGGAAACAAAAGTGAATTGAATGATTGTACTTTGTACTAAATTGTAATAGCGTTGACTTTACAAAACACATACAATTCAATTAGCTTTGGTTGATTGTTCGAGTCGAGAGTGCATTATTTCAGGATTTGTTGACAGAAGTAGGGTCGGATAGACCATTGAGTCACTCCAGTGTAGCGTAATCGTCTGGTGGCGTGAATGCACGACGTGCGATTGGATAGCATCGTGTCGGAAATGAGCGGCAGGCAAGCCAAATATGGCAAGAGAGCTCTCCCGAGGACTTGCGAAGTCTATGACGAGTGGGTGTGCCTAAAATACTGCGCTGCCAGAAGTGGGACTCTGTTCTTCGACAACTTGCGTTAACAAACTTAAAGCTAAATCCCTCTATAACACGTTCCATCAAGTGTGTCTATCCCATCCTAGCAAACTCAATATTCACCAATTGAATTTATACTAACTATATTACACGAGTAATTCACCAGTTCAATGCAAATTATTACGGAGAAGTAATCCGATTTATTTCCAAACGTCTTTGTGAAAAAAAATAATAATACAAACATATTTACATAATTGGTTGCTCCTCAGGCTAGATTTCACTGTTGTATTCTGGAACAATTTGTTAGAGAACAAAAAAGTGTTACCCCAGCCCTGCATGTTTCCCTCTTCCATCACACCTGATTCAAATTAATGGCTCGTTAACAAGCTCAGCAAAAGCCTGATAACGACCCATTTATTTCAATCTGGAGTGGATGAGGGTAAACATGTAGGGCAGAGGATCATGAGGACCAGGATAAAGAAAGGCTGATGTAGAGTATGGAGCCACACAGGGGCCTTTCTCTACTGCTCCCTTTTCCTTCATACAGCACCACTGTCGTCTGACTGGCTGCACCTCAGTTATCCATCTGTCTACCTAGAGACCTTCTGTGGCCAGAGAGGCCCTTCACAGTAACCATCCCTCTCCTACATGCATCTGGTCTGTCTGAGTCTCAACTGATGAGCAGGCCCTCCTTGATGGCGAGGCGCTGGCGGTGCACGTGGTCCTGCTCTAGCTCCTCGTGGCTGGGGTGCCACAGCCGAGACAGGATGCGCTCCATGTTCAGGGCGTACATTGTGTGAGAGGGCATCACGCCACGGTGAACCTGCACCCAAAGCATGAGGGCTACTGTGAGTCGTCATTTCAGGCAAAAACAGTGCATTCAGCAAATCGGTTTGTGTACAGAATAATGCATGTAGTACTCAGTCCAATTTCTTTGTGAGGGGATTCTCTCACCTGTAGTGCTTCCAGTAGATCGAACATGCCGATTGGAGGGAGGGGAGCAGGGATGCTGTCACTGGAGCAGGCCAGGAGGAGGGCGGCTTGTTGCTCAGCCTCGTCTGGGGACACTTGTGGGGGTGGGCCTGCGGGGAGCGAAGCACTTGGAGGGGGGCTAGGGTTGGAGGAAAATTGCCCCCAATAAATAGCAAGACAGTCACAATACTAATGAAAATCATCCAAATCTGAGATTCAGACTTTTGAATTGTC
This sequence comes from Osmerus eperlanus, assembly GCF_963692335.1. Taxonomy (NCBI): domain Eukaryota; kingdom Metazoa; phylum Chordata; class Actinopteri; order Osmeriformes; family Osmeridae; genus Osmerus; species Osmerus eperlanus. The sequence goes on from NC_085033.1 coordinate 4,378,639, forward strand.
AATTTAAATTTGAAAGGCTCTGAAACTAAAAACAATGATTTCCAGGCTGTGCTTTGGTAAACGTATTAAAACATCCTTCAAATTAGACAAGTTACTGATTTGACAACAAATTTGGAAAGTTTCTTGTTAATCATTAACTATATGTTATGGGTGCCAAACTGAAGGGCAGTTGGTCATCAGATCATACTGGTCCAGAGATTGTGCTTTCCTCTACTGGTGGCTTGCCACTGACCTAGCATTAATCAATGAAACAGAAATGAACGTTCCAAAGTTTCCAACTTCCTTACCATTCAGTGACACTGTGATAGGCAGCCAAGCTGTTTTTTAGGTAGGGCTGAGGTGTGACGTCACTGCCAAAGGCATAGGGGAAATGTCCATCCCGTAGTCGGTAAGCTTTCCTCCGGGTCACTATAGCAGTAAGGACGTCCTTCAAGTGAACCTGCCAGTGAAGAGATTCTAACTGAGTGCCTGAGAAGAGCTTTATGCCCACCCCAACACACATACACACTCCATATGGTCCTAATCAATGTAGTACACACCTCCACAGCATGGACCATGGTACTGACAGCGTCTTCTGTGACGTTGTCCAGGCCCACCTCAAAGGCCGTCACCATCATGCGGGCCTCTAGCTGGCCCCGCGTGGGCAGCAGCAGGGTGTGGGCGCTCAAGCGCAGCTCCTCCTCCTCTGACCCCACCTCCCGGGGGCTGAACGGCTGGGCTGCACTCAGGGGGTTCTGGGGCTGGAAACGATGCTGGAGCCCAGACAAGTCATACAAACACCACGTTACTGGGCCATATTTCAACGGAAGGGAGGGCAGAATAACGTTCATGGCATTTCATAACATGCTTCTGTCAACCACAGTCGATTTCATTGGACTTACGTCAAATTTCTGTCTAGAGGAGAATTTCTTTTTTCCCTTTGGTTTGCCAGGCTTGGAGGTGGAGCCCACTGTCCACTGTAGAGACCCTGCTCCCTCTGGAACATGAACAAGTCAAAAGAGCATCTCACAGTATGACACATGTAAAATCAACAATGCAATGTCTCCAGATACTCAACAACTTTGCATATTAAAAGGGAAGCACACCTGGAAATGGCTGCAGGCCTATAGTTTCAGCACATATCTCACTGACAACATACCTGGTGTTGAGACGATGATTTGACAGCGAGTGAGAATGGCCAGGAGGAAGTCATTATGAACATGGACTGAAGGGAAGGAACGAGAAAAGACTGAAGTCAGTTACGAAGTTGGCAGATATGAGATGTGGCTCACCATTGGCAACATTAGAGCTCTAAAGATTCTTACAATACAGTTTGGTATAACTAGAGCTAGCTAGTTACAAACCGTTTTCTTGTGCCAGGAGACGACGTGCTTCAATGTCAAACTCCTCCTTACTTATCTTCTGTTTGAACCATAGTTTCAAGTTCGCCCAATAACTGTAAGGTACGTGCAATGTTATGTTCTAAATAGGAGTAACCTCCACCAACCTCAAAAAATGTCAGATATTTAAATAACCACAAACCAAATATAGTACTATCTAGCCATACTATAATGTTTTGCAGATTACTCTAGCCACAGCAGTTAGCTAGCCAGCTACTGTCTAGTGTAATTATCTATAATCATTTCGGTGTTGTCACATCTAGTTTGAAAAGCTTAATAAACAACAACACAGCAACAACTCTATACCAATAACTTACTGCTTAACATTATCACCAATTACTTCAGTTAAATTTTTCTTCGCTATTTCAAGCTCACTGGAATGGGCTGCCATTGCGATAATAGATTTGACGTATAAACCCCGCGCCAGTAAAACAGCCTTCTTTCTCTGCGGTTTCTGCCAGCATTTGCTTGGTCACCATTGTGTAGCAGCGCCACTCAGCGGAATGAAGAGCATGTCACCCTGGCCCTTAACATTACTCCCAGTTGGCCAGCAGAGGGCAGACAAGACACACACAGCATTGTCCATGATAATCTTTTCAACGTGCAGCTAATTAGAAAATAATCAGATCTAGTTTATTTTGGTATGGATGTAAAGACAATATAAATAATATATCTGCAATCAGAAAAGACGGATTCGTCCTCAAAATGGCAACATATTGGAAAATTGACATAGAGGGTTACAACTTTCAACAAAGGAACGTGGCAGGATTTCACACTTCCGAATTCTAAATATCAGCATGCATTCGGATTTGAACCACTACACCTTGGATTCCAATTACTAGGCTACACTCTTGCAAACTGAGCCACAGGCGCTTTTAAGAAAGTTTGTTTGCGTGAGTGCGCTGAGTTAATGGGAATACACTGTCCAATGCAGTCTTACAATATCGATCAAAATACAACTTTTACACACATAATGCAAGAAATCCAATATGCTGGCTAGATGTAGCATGATCTTATCTACAAGATACAACTGTTATGGCGCTTTTTGTGTAGTATTTACCTCAGAGAAAAACATTTGCTAATGTGGAGGAATGAAATCTAAACTGTTAATCTATGCTGCTATTTCATATGTTCTATCAGTCTCTGTTTAATAAAGAACAATCAATACCTCAGATTTACTAAATGTGTAATGACAATGCTGAACATATATTCCAAATGTAATCAATGCTTCAATTAGAACAGATAATGTTGAACTTATGCACCAGGATGTTTAGAAGTCTGTGAAAGGTGTACCATATACTGGGGAATGTAACCTTTGGTGTGAGGAGGAATGCAATAGATCAGCATGCTGTCAGGGGAGGTGAAATGGTAACACTATGGGACTGGAGCAGGCACAATGGGCCCCACAACTCTTGAGAGTAAAAGTGTCAACACTACGAGATAAGAACTAGGCAGGCCGTAAAGGATGTAACTCTTTGCTCCTGGACGTCATCAGACCTTGGGATGGTCTGTCCCCCCATTGGATTTTCTGTCCTCCCATTGAATATTCTGCCCACCCTTGGATGCCCCCCCCCTTTGGATATTGCGCCCCCCTTCCCCTGGACATCATCCTTCCCCTGGACATCATCAGACCTTGGGATGGTCTGCCCCCCCCCCCCCCTTGGAGACTCTGCCCCCCTTCTCCTGTACATCATCAGACCTTTGGATCTTGTCTGCTCCCCCTTGAGACATCATCTTACCTTTGGACTGCCCACCCTGACTGCCCACAATCTCCTCTTGAGACCTAGTAGGATGAGCATTTCCCCTCCCCACTCTTTTGACCAATAACCTAACAAACATCTCCCTCTCTTGGGGGTACAAGACCTGGATACCTTGCTCAGGTCTGGCAGAATTTGGACTGGGCAGAAGAACTCTCTGACTTCTGTCAAGGCTATTCTCACGAAGGCCTTTGTTTTCTCTACTCTGTGAAGCGAGATAAACAAATACTACAGATGAATCATTGCTATGTTTGACAACCGGAAGATTGACCAGAAGACCAGAAACCGGTATTTCTGTCAGAATCCCAAAAAACGTAAAAAAAAATGGCCGTGGCTGATTTTGAACCTCTGATCGTACACTAGCTCTACCACTTACTAGCTCTAGCTACTACCAGAACAACTATCAAGAAGGCTGTATTTGTTGTCCAGGTATAACAAGAGTGTCTGCTAAATGACTAAATGTAATAACAACAAACGAATGTCCAGTGTCCAGAAGGCTGACATTTTGTCCAGATATAGTAATATAACATAACATAATTGGACATGTGGTTTAAGAAAATAATAATTTAGCTAGTTTTTCAAAATTCTCACTATATCATGGCGGACCTAATGGATCTTTGAGGCTTTTTGTTCCCCATGAGAAATGAGGCAAGTAAACCAAGTTTCAGAAGAATTGGACAAATGGTTTGGAAATGCTATCACTTTGAAAAGGGGACATTTGGGCTTGGCCTCAGGTGAAATGTGGGCCATTCTTGGTGAGGGGGTTAGTCACGGCCTGTTGTATCAATATGCCACATTTAAAAACATTTTACCAAGGAGATCCTGAGTTATTGGGCCAAATAGGTGTGTATAATAATAATAATACCAACAAACACGATAGGCTTCCTTCTGACAAAGGAATCCTAATAAACAAAATAAGGTCAGTTCAACACCATACAATTCACAACCATGATCCTATTAGGTGAGTGTTAGACCATTTCACGTTAGCTGCGAAATTAACTGACAAGTATCCAAAATGTTGTTTGTATCTTTTTTATTCAGTAAAAGCAAAAATATAGTCCCTAAGAAAACGGGTCAATTTGCTAAGAAAACATAGGTTGGAAAATCAATTCGGTTCAGCAGTTTTTTCGTTTTCTGTGCTCTTTGTGCTCTGAGCGCAGAACTAGAATAAGTAATTCAACATATTAGCTCACCATTTTCCTTTGCGGGGCTTTACTGTGGGGCCCTTCTGTTTTAACTTGTCTTAACTAGGCCACGAAAACAGCTGAGCATATGGGCAGTGGGCCTAATAACTCCCTCCCTAGACTGAAAAAAGACATTGACCCATGACCTCAAACATGGCTCATATTACAATTCGTGAAAAAAGGGTAATTTGGAGCTTACAAAGCAATACGGTTGGTGTTATTGAATATACTGAAATTGCTACTTTATTTGGGAAAAATAGACATATTCAATTTTAATCTAGAAATAACTACAGTACAGCAGGCCTACATGTCATTAAGATCTCATCATATATAGCAATGTAGACCGTGGAAATATCTTGATGGAGTGAAATGCTCTTTGAATACTGGCAGATAAAGATATTAATATCTGCTAAACTGATGTTGAAACTTGGCTTGACAAAGAAACTAGTTATCATTTCAAGGCTCAAGTTGTCCTATTTTTTATTATCTCTGGATTAAATACAATGCTGGGATTTGCGTTTGTGTGCTATCAAAACAAATTACATTAAAGCTTGGCAAAGACTTCTATGTTATATGTCTCGCTGAAATATCACACCATGTCGTAAATTTATGTAAGAGGAAAACTCCATCTGTCTCAGACTGAGACTTCCCAGCTCCCAAAGAAAAACTATCAATCTAAGACCTGTCTTCATGGAGGAAGATAATGAATTGGCTCTGTGAAGAAGAAAAAATTGGTTTGTGGTGGGACACTTTTGGTACCCTGTTCCATCCAAGTCTATGGGTTTCCATCTCATATGATATCACAGGGCTGTTTGTGAAATAGTTTGAGATAAATGGGTCTCTATGGGGATTCCCAGCAATGGATGTCCTTGAGCAAACATCAGGCACGTAGAAGCCCCACAAACATTTTCCGCAAATCGTCTAAGCCCAGGACTGTTTCTGTGTTCTTCCACACAAGTCCACTGTGACAGAATTGGCTTTCCCTCTTGAATCCTCCATCAGTCTCCTGAAGACCACCAATGTGTTTACCAGTTTTCCAGGGCCCGAGTGTGGTCTCTCTCCAGGGCCAAAGATGTCACCTTGCCTCTTCCAGCCTCTGAGAGCACAGGGCTGAGAACGGAAGGTATGTGGCTATGCAAAGTATCAGGGTTATGGAATATGTTACTGCGACAGTTACTGGCAGACTAACCTCACTCATGTGGACCACATGGTGGAAGCGACTTGTGTGGGTTTTTTATTGTGTTTGAGATGTCATAAGTGAAACAAAACAACAACTAAAGAACATGAGCAGACAAATAGGGTTAAACTCTACTTCTACCATCTGTCTGTGTCTGTGTGTCTGTGTGTCTGTGTGTCTGTGTGTCTGTGTGTCTGTGTGTCTGTGTCTGTCTGTCTGTATGTCTGTCTGTGTCTGTGTCTGACAGTGTCTGTGTCTGTGTCTGTCTGTCTGTCTGTTTAACAACTAATACAGTGATGTTAATAGAAGGGTAAGGCTCTGGAATCTGAGCTTTTTAACAGCTGGTAGCCTGTGCGGTCGGTCCATCTCTCTCTACCAGCCTCTCTCACCTTGAGAGGCCCCATCACTGTCCAATGCAAATATTAGACAATCTGTAAAAAATGTACCTTAGTCGTTCATGGAAAACTCTGTCTCTCTTTCCCTCCCAGCCATACCAGCACACAAAGTCATCACCCATACAGTAGGACCAACATGAACAAGATAGTTATTTACTGTGTGCAGTTCTGATCACACTAGGAAGTTTTTTTAGAGATAAGATTAGATTTTCAAAAATCAAAAAATACACACATTTTAATGGTAAAAGAAATCATCTTTCTGGCTATTTGGTAAGAATGACCCAGGATAAACTGTCCAAGATATCCAGTTCTACGTTTGCTTCTAGAGCTGTTTATGTTGATTGTCTGTTCCAGTCTGGCCTTAACGTATTATGTAAATTAAACACATGTTCATGTTTATATAATTGGCCCTACAGTTTCTTTTACCGATAAACTGTCTCCAAACTACTCTAAACTCTGAAGTGCCCCATTTGGTTTATTTTAACAACCTGATTATCTTTAATAGACATTTTGATGACTGGCGGTGATGGTAAGTTTGGTTTGGTCTTATTGGGTGTAATGTTGCTGCTGTGTAATTGTATTGACTGATGGCATTAGCTGATTATATTTGGTCATTTTTTGTTGTGGCAATTCTCCAATGCATCACTAAAATACACAATTTTGTGAGGGGACATATAGAATCTGTTAATCAGAGGGATAAGGGCAGAGTCTTTCTGATATGGGTTTACTGTCAGTGTTCGGTAGAGTACAGCAAGGTCTATTTTTCTCCTCTCCTGTGCGATTATTTACTCTTCAGATGGAGGCTGCTTCTACCAGTGAGTACAGCCCATAGGGAGTCGTGACCCTTTGAATGAAAAAATATTTTTTAAAGATACAGCCCAAGCGCTTTTGTGCGGAAAGAATTTCTCTGTATTTAAAAGGAAGAGAGAGAGAGAAAAAAACACTTGGAAATTTGGACAGATTCCATCCCAGTACCTCCCCACTCTTCTCTTTTCTTCCTCTTCATCCGTTCTGTCTGAAATGTGTTTCTCGTTGTCTGTCCCGATGCCTCTCACTTACTCTCTACTCTGTTAGCATTTTTTCAGAGCACAAGAACCACAAACCGAACAAACTGTAATTCCATCGATTTGTTTACCAAAGATACTTGTTTTTCACAGTCTCACATTGAGATTTAATCAGCTGCAAAATGAGAAAAGCAAAACAGCGACACACATACACTACTGCAAGGGAACTGTTCAAACACAAAACAGGACATGGTCCATGGTTGCCACAAATACAGCAAAGAGAGAATGTTTTCCATAAGATAATTTACTGCTTCCTCAGGACGCCTGGTCCATTTTCCACGTTATTATAATATTTAATAGTACTCATACACCATCAAGCATTTCAAGTTACTTGCATTGGAACTTTCAAGATGCTATTACAAATGTACTCAAAGCTATTTACATACCTCTATAATTAGTTGCCTTACCATTTTAGTCTCTGGTCTATGAATAGCATGTATATATGATGGCCACACCCTCTGATGGATTCTCATTGTTGTCTCCCCGTTAAAAGGTAGGCCTGGTCTAGCCATCACTTGTCTAAGTCTAGAAACCCCAGGTAATACCATAGTCTTGTTTCAGGTCGAACAGGATCTTGGAGCCTGCGGGAAAAGCCAGTGCTCTACCAGCAAGATGCTGCTCACAGGATACCTAAAGCTTCTTGACTCTGGTCAACCCTCACAGCCAGGCCTACCATGAGGATGAAGGCACTTTATCAAAACCCCTCCACCTTTAGTCAACTGTGATATGTGGTTTTGATATAAAATAATGTGAGATCACTGTCACACATTATTGTTGCCCGGTCCATGTCTGTGAGTGTGATGAGAGCTCCAGTGAGCGTTTTGTGACGGGGCTGAGGGTTAGGCGGCCCATGCTCTTCCCCTAGCCTCAGTCTATGGGTCTGATCATCATGCGGACCCCCTTCATGGAGTAGAAGCCTCCCCCGTAGTCGGCCCAGAAGATGCCGTCCTGGAACTTGCTGCGGTAGACCCCGCCGGTGTACCACACACCGTTCAGATTGGCCTGACCACACGTGTTGTACCACCAGCCACCTTTATGGAAGTGTGCACAGTTACCTGTGTGGACACAGTACATGGCTCATTAGCATGGAACCACCAGGAACATTTGCCTCATGCGTTATGTAAACTCACATGCACACACAGGTCAGCAATTACACTGATGGAAAATCGAGTAAGCACCCCAAGGTGAAGTTAAAACGCAGAAACAAAACACCAAGCATCAGCCACCTGAGAACGCGTCCTTGTCTCGGTCCAGGGTGGTAAACTGCTTGCCGTTGTGGCTGCTGAGGGAGTCTCCGGCGTTGCCCTGGTAGGTGCCCAGCCTCAGCCGGTAGCCTTCGCTCTCGGGCTCCAGATGGAAGCTGCTGTACTCAGCATACACCTTCTTCCCCACCCAGTCCTCCAGCTCCACCAGGAGGCGGTAGTCGCCCTGCTTCCCCATGTTGTAGATGCCCTCCAGCCCCAGCCAGTACTCACCGTCAATGTTGCCAAAGCCATTCTGAGACAAGGGGAGAGTTATGAAGTTAGTTGTTTGTTTTGTGGTATGGGTTGTTCAGAAAAAGAATGAAAAAGAATGTACTGTAGGGACGCAGTGTCTCAATATCTATTTTAGAAAGACTATAATCTTGTTTTGTGGTTTGTTGGATAATCACTGAACTTTTGCCAGAGCACATGACAATTATTATCAGAAATTATATCATACCCGATCTGAACTGTCTAGGCTATTTGTTATAAAGCCTAGTCTTTCAACCCCTAACAAACCCTGGATCACTGCTAATGGCAAAACAGCCCCTGTGTCCCTGTCGAATAACTATGGCCTATCTGGCCGTTTGCCTTCTCCAGAGCTCCTTGACGCAAAATGTCTGTGGTTTCTGATTGTGGATTAACTAGATCATGCAGAGATGATGAATGATGTGGGGTTTCTGTCAGGGGCTTGCTTTGTGTGTAGATGTGGTGGCGCTTTGTGGGAGAAGAAAATCAATGCTGAACAGAGTAATTGACTTTCAGTTAAACATAGGTTAGCCTGGCAGGTCGGAATGGAACACTGGATCACCAAGGCCAACGGAGATAGTTCACCTCATCTGCTTAAGAGGGAGACCTATGATGTGCATAGCTTGCCCAGCACTCTGGTGGTTTGGAGTGCAAAGGCAGAGATTGAGCTGTGGAACATACCTTAATGCCGGTTCTACTCAAATTTCATAATGGGAATCTAAAACTAAATCGCCTCCGAGAAATATGCTGACACACTCGTTACTTTAAGTGAAAACATCAGGGTCTGGGCTCTGGAAACGTTCCCTGGGACCCCAGATGGTTCCTTGGGATAGGTCATGTAACAGCCCTCTGCTGTCTCTGCAGGAGTAGTTCCTACCAAAAGCGGTTTGACAGGGATGCATTTGTCATCACCTTATAGTTGTCCCAGTTCCGGAAGAAGTTAATGGATCCGTCCCTCCTGCTCTGGATGACTGTCCATCCTCCGTTGTCCAGGCCCTGCTCACACCACACCTGCATGGGCCGCTCCGCCTCGTCTGGTTTGAGCAGGTACATGCCGCTGGTGCTGTGGCCCGCCTCCTGAGCCTGCTGGCAGTCTCGATAAGGACCTAAGGGCAGGGCAAACAGGCAGGCAGGCAGGCAGGCAGGCAGGCAGGCAGGCAGGCAGCAAGACAAACAGACAGACAGGCAGGCAGATAAGCAGATAGACAAACAGACAGACGTACAGGCAGACAGACATAGTTTGTTTTAGGATTTACATGAGAGAGTAGTGCACTGAGTTTGTTGTGTGTGAGATGGTGACTCTTTGGTCTGATATGATAAATCCGGTCTCTAGGACTGGGCAGGTCCACCCACCTGGCTGGTGGTTTGAGGTGAACCAGAATTTCTGCTACTTTGTGGTTAGCGAAACCATGTCATGCCAGCCTGGGCTGTGTCCTTGCTCTTGCATGAGAGAGAATAAACCTGGAGAGGATTCAGTTTCCTACACTGCTACCTTCAAATCCCAAACACTTTATTATTCTTGGATGGGTACGATCTAAATGTGTCAGGAATTTTGGTTGATGAGTAAAATTGCATGGGGTGGTTCTTTTTCTTCTCTTTCCTTCTCTTTCCTCCCTACCTGTTTTCAGACATTACAACATTATTTCCATCAAGGTCTGCGTTGCACCTACTTTCAGCTGAATGTGCAGATCCTTAACAAAATAAGACCATAGACCGTTTAGCTGTTCCATTGTTCAGACTCTACCAGTTTATTTTACAGTCCCTCTCACTCCCTATCCCAGTCACCCAGAATTTCAAAAGATCACCCTGTCCAGTCAACCATTCATTAAAGCTTTTTGTCTTACCCTCAGCACTGAAGTTGCCCTGTGGTGGCTTCTTGACCTCCAGGGTGGTGCCTGTGGGCGAAGGCCCAGAGCGGGAGCCCCGTTCTCGGGGGAACGTCCTGCTATGGTCCCTCTGGATCTCGTTGGTGAAGCGTGGGATGCTGACAGGGATGTTCTCCGGAACCACCTGCACCAGTGGAGGTCCCAGAGGAGGCTGCTCGTGCCGGCGCCCGTACACCTGCAGACAACGCTCCTCCAAGGCCCCGATCAGCACAGACTGGTTATTGACCACGGCCGACAGGGCCGAGTAGCGGACCTCCAGCTCACGGTAGCGCGCGGCCAGGCGCAGAGACTCGGCCGTGGCGTTGAGGATGCGTCCCTCCAGCTGGGCCAGCTCCAGGGAGTTGTCCCTCTTCCTGATGATCTCGTGCAGCAGCTGCATGTAGAGCTGCGTCACCCTGGAGTTCATGTTTCTGCTCTCCTTCCTCAGGAGCTTCATCTCGTTCACCATGTTGCCGTCCACGTCCACCACCAGCCTGAGCGTCTCCATCTCGCGCCGCTGCTTGGAGAGGAGGTCCCGCACCACCGCCACGTCCAGGCGCGTCACGCGGTCCTTGTCCGTCGACGGGACCCGGCTGGCACAGATAGGGCCTTTGATCTTCTGCTCGGGGACCAGGAAGGTGTACGAACACTTCTTGGGTTCCCCGCCCGCCCCTTCCTCAGTGGCCCGTCGTCTCCGTTTAAGGGGGGAGCCCCTGGTGAGGCTCTCGATGGCGCCCCACAGGGACAGCCCCACCAGAACCAGCAGGCTCCATGTCCTGGGGTCCATAGCTCCTTTCTTCTTCTCCTTTCCCCCAGCAGGCCTGTGTGTCAGCTGAGGACCTAGAACATATAAAAGAGCAGGTTAACATAAAAACCCCATCAAGATTCCACAATGTAGTGAAACCTTGTATGTGTTTAAAACCACTGTAACTGCCAACATAATTAGGATAACCGAATGCATGACGTCCTGTCTAGATGCCCAACAATAACTGTGTCAAATAATGAAGTGTCTGAACTTTGAAATACAATGGGAAAACTATCAGACCTCAACGATCCTAATTAAATACTTTATTCTTGGCAAGATATACCACTTCAACTGCACTTTTCCCTGCTCAAATCTGTAAGAAGTCCTGATATGGTCTCAGTTCAGTCTCTCTTGGGCGTTCCTCCATCCTAAGCTCTATATCAAGGGTGTGTTTGGTCTGTTTCTCATACTCATTCATTTCCATGGCTTAGTCTGACTGCCAAATCCTTAAGCCTGCATCGTGTGGACTGATGAACTGCCTTTGTCTTTGTAAAATGGTCCGGGGATTAAGTTGACATTGAGACGTTTTGAATGTATAAACATACGAGTTTGTGTTTGTCCAGAGGAGGTGATTTAGATTAGGACCATACTTGTGTTACAAGCCCTGCCTCAGATCGATGACACCCAGTCGTCTCCTCTTGACATCTTGGTAATGACTAACTTTGACTGATGACTAACTTTAGGATTCAAGTCCTATTTTTCCTAGCTGACCCAAATGCTTTTCAAAAAACATTTGGTTCAAGATGTATTCGGAAAAGAATGAAGGACAAGGATGTGTGAGCGGGAGCCCCTGATTCATGAGTAATGTTTTCTGGGGTCTATTTTTGGTGGAGAGGCTCACATTTTGATCTTATTGGTCTTGACAGCAGAGCAACCAGAGAGAGGTGGGCGATGTTGAAAAATGCATGCTAAGTGAAAGATCCCTCCTTTCATATTCAATGGCTGGCTTGGCTCAGGAAGTGGGGCTAATGGCAGGCCAACTTCACTGATGTTGCTCTCCTGGCCAAACCTAACTAGAATGCCGTCTGTAGAGGATGTGGCCAAGAGGGCTTAAATAACCGTCATCAAACACTTTTGACAGGCACACAATATGACCTACTTTGCATCAATACCCCTCAAAAACAAATCCTCTCTGTATTAGAGCAGATACAGAGGAAACAGGACTGAAAGAGTTCTGGATGGAGAGTGTGTGTGTGTGTGTGTGTGTGTGTGTGTGTGTGTGTGTGTGTGTGTGTGTGTGTGTGTGTGTGTGTGTGTGTGTGTGTGTGTGTGTGTGTGGGAGGGGGGGGGCACTCATTCATCTCTGTGGTCTTTTCTAAAGTGTTTAGCTGCACTGAAGGGTCCCAGCTGTCCTTGATGGAACAGGTCCAGAAGTATGACCTCAACCAAGACTGCTGTTGAAGCTAAATGAAACCCTTCATCATCGTGGAAAGAAAATAAATAATTGTCCATCTACTGCCTTGCATAAACAAACAAAAAATAGTTTTATAAGTGTCTTCAAAGGTTTAAAAAATATTTATGAATGGCATGATAAAATCACTTTTTATGCCAAACAAAAATACTTATTTAGTGTGTCTGGCAGTCAGACAAAACTGAAATATTGTAAGAGGAGAGGTTAAATGTGGATTTGTGTGAACTGATTATAAGTTACTTTAACGATACAGCAAGGGAAATAACTGCAAATGAGGCCTGTCCGACAGCTCATAAACACTTTTAGGAGGAATATTACTCAAAGGACAGTTGTTTTTTTTTGTGGTTTTTTTGTTGGAAAAAAATCCCAGTTCATTAATAATTTGACACCGGCTATTGGCTCCAAAGAATTTGATTCCATACGGCTGTTGAATTACAAGCTCAATATGAATCTTAGATCTGTTGGCCTGACGTGAGTGACAGTGTTTACACAAAGGCTCAGTGTGAATTGCAGAGAGATGAATCTCATAGCCAGTTATTACATCTGGGTCTCTCATTAACGCCAGACTGGTCTTCATCAAGTCAGCCACAGGGCTTCTCTTTTTTCATGGACTTATTAAAAATGTCTCCAAAAGTATGTTTTTTTCCCTGCCCTGAGCCAAACCGGTTCCTCATCTATATTTATGAAGGAGAAGCGCCTCTCTACACAGGTCAGACTTAGAGTAGCAACTGCCTGTGTTCTCTGCCAGTTCAGTAGAACAGTGCATCTGTTGCAGAAGTCAGCATCTGGATTTTCTTATACATGTACTATGTCAGAGAAATCTGTTCACTGGCTGGTGGACAATGTGACTGATGGTTTATATGATCTCCTTTGAATATCTAATAGTCTTAACATTATAATGGCAATAAATAAAGGAAATAGAGATTTAAAATTAAGGAATAAAAAACAGGAAGCCAGAAAGAAAGGAACAAACTGATACATAAATAAAACATATATTTTCAGTTCTTCAAACATTAAAATGAAACACTGTCACCTGGTAATGAACCCCTTCTGGGAATATCTGCACAGTAGAATTCTAGAATATCTAGAATGCACATACAGCAGTTTCCTATAACCAGTTCAACAATCTGAACATGTCCTTAAGGAGAAACTCATCAAAGGTACAATTAACCAGAACACCAAACAAAAAAGCAAGAGAAGGAGCCACTTAACGACTGAAAAGAGATGCGTGTGCCTACCTGTGACTGTCTGGTGTGTGGAGTCTAGCAGGCTATGGAAGTGGTCCTCTGGGAGTTTGCTGGGGCTGGCCTCTCAGTTGGAGGTCCTGCGTAGCTGCACGTATTCCATGGTCCAGTGATCACTGACTTCTGACTCCCCTGTCCCCTCTCTGTCTGGTCTCTGTCTAGAAGAGTAGAGGCCGCTGTAACAGGGGAACATGCAGCACTGTTCCTGTTGGGTTGAAGGAGGTCCACAAAGATTGAGCAACAGGGAAGGATGGTGAGTTTTCCTCTGTAGGATGGGCGGCAGCCCTGCCTACCACCTCTGATGTCATAGGTGTTTCTGAAGAATAACAGCTCTGCTTGCCTGATACCGTTTCACTGCAAATGAACGAGAATGATGACGAACCAGAGACAGCACGTTGGTGTCAGTCTTGTGGTCAGTGTGTGAAGACGCTAACACACATTGTAATTCTTCCACTCGCAACTTAATACTTTCACCCTTGTTCTTTTTCCAACATTTCCAAAGTCCAATTTCATCCTGTATCCCACACACTCACCATAAATGGTTCTCTCACTGTTCTCTATTCTCACTGAAACAAGCACTCTCACATCATGTCTGTTTTAAGAAGTCTCAATCCTGACCATCCATTGGTTTAACTGCAATAATAGAAGGTCTGTTTTGGATGGGTGTACTTTTTATGTGTTTATCCCACAAGGGTGTGTATGTCGCTTGTGGCTGTCCCAGTACTATTGGCAGCTGGGTTTATTTAGTTAGAAAGACAATACGTGGAGGTCTTAGCAGGCAAAGATGGTTTCAGGCATAATGTTTTGAACTTGGGAGTAAAATCAGACTTTGAATTTATAAAAATAAATATACTTTGGAAGGAAGGGGAAGAATTTTGTTTTTTGATACTGGAACAGAGTCTCAGTCTTAGTGAGGTGGTCCTCTGTATATAATAGAGGAATCTAAATAAATGATATCTGGATGGAGACAACCATATGTTTGTAAGGAAAAATCTCCCAAGGGACACACAATGAGCGTAACCGTAGCTTGAATTGATTCCATGCCCCACACACTCAAAAGTCATTTTTTATTTACTTGTGGTATCACAGTTTGCAGTAACAAGAAGAAAGAAAAAAATATTAAACAAGAGAATTATAGCCAGTAAAATAGTTTTTATTGCCCTATTAATCTCTTTCAGGTCTGGCTTTGGTCACCGTTGGCTCTAGATTTATGGCTTAAGTTCTTTTAGCTTTTGCACATTCCCTCTTGGCTATAGGGATAAGCCAAATGAAGTGACTGACAATGTAGGCCAAACATTTGCTTACATTTAAATGTGTTTAAATGCCCGGTCAGAGCGTTGTTAGACATAAAGGTCTACTGGGTCACAGGCCCCTATTCATATCCCTTTTTTTCTTCCAAGCTTGATGCGCGCAATACACTACTCGGCTATCGAAACTCACCTTGCTTAACCCACTATACAACAGTTCAGGGACGCAAGTTTGATATCAGCTTTGGCAGGGACATCAATAGTTAATGCAAGCGAGCTTCATGTAATATTGTTTTTATGTTTTAATCAAAATAAGATGATCGGTAGGCCTATCATTTAGAAACTTTCTTTAGTTTAGCTATTTGGCAAGCTCAGAAGAGCGCGCTGACATGGAATTCTGCAGGCATTGGTTTGTGTTTTTGCTTTGATTTTACAAGCGTTGATTGGGATACTGCCTTTATTTTTTCCGGGATTCCCAATCTAAATGAATGCACTGATTAATAAAGTAAATTGTTAAAACTCAAACTTTTGATTTTACTGGGGCACAGCAGATTTACACTGGGGCACGTGCCCCAGTAAAAAGGGTCTAACGACGCCCCTGATTTCAGGGCTCAGGAGCAAGAACTGCAGGGTTGCTGTCTTTTCTTTTCCCCTTGACTTCAGTCTGCGCCAAGCAAACTGTTACACCGGCCCCCCCTTGTGGTAAAATGAGTAACTTGCCAATCATAAAAACAAATTCTAAAGTATAGGGAGAATTAACTAAATATATTAACTTGCGTTTTGTACAGCAGATCTTATATCGAATCATTGCAAACACGAATATAGTGTTTACATGCTGTGGAAATTATCACCTGTTTTGAGCTTGACCCGTAACGTGTGACTTCAGATTCCTGACCAATCAACAGGAATCAAACCGTCTGAGGCTGCGAAGTGCTAAGCTGGACGATTAAATAGACCGCGACAGTAACCCAATTGACTGTAACAGTGCGTTCACACTGCAGCGGAGCGGGCGACGCGCGGTCCGCTGCAGCTAAAACCAACCAATGTCAAAAGGAATTCACTGATCCTATCTGTTCTTCATTAAGTTCAGTAAACAGGATGTCCCGCCGATTCTAGCAGTGAGGATCCAGTCACAACAACAGTGCCTCTCCCATCCCCCACCATTGCTCATTTTTGCCTGGATGGCCATTATAGCCCTAGATTAATTACGCACAACCTCATATCCTCCACTCAGTCATTCAAACCGAGAAAGTCAATAACAAGCTCACATAACCTAATTGAATTGTGTATAACACTGTTATTTTGTAGCAGTTAACATTCTTGTGGCAACATTCAGTTTTATACCTGTTACGTGGATATTTTAATTCAGGATTGATGTTCTTAAATGACGGTTTTTGGATCCATCCTTGATTTCAGATTTGAAGCTGTTCCTCACTTATCGTCAACAAACATTTAATCATAAATAATAAAGAATATATTGTGCTTATTAAAGTTATTCATTTGAACTTTAAAAATATCCACTTTAAATCCTCAAATAAATATAAATATAGTTGAATAATCTGACAAGGTGTAACCAGTGTGAATCAGTAAAACTCACTCCTCAGGTATGTGATAGGCACCCGCGTCGACAAATAGCTAGCTTTTCTTTGGCGTAGTTCTTAGTGGTCGCGCTTGGCGAGTCAGAGGTCGAGGGTTCGAGCCCAGCAAGTGGCGGACTAAAACCTTGGGGACGGAGCATGGCCACGTCTGTTACATACCGGTTACAAACAAAGCAGGATAAATCGTCAAAACACTTACGTTGTTCTGGCGCGCTGGTGTGTTTTCGTCAGACATCCCAACCTGCAGAGACTCATTTCAGGGAGGTGGCTGAGATGGCTGAGAGGTGACTCCCGGAACTTCCAGGAGTCCCTATCAAGGTAACGTAAAATGTCAGCAAGGCAGGTAGATAATGCTAGCTGTTCGCACTAATCCTCAAAAAAAGATGTATTGATGTAGCCTAATTATAGGCTACACATGTCGGTGTCCTGCCATGAAATGCACCCCCTGTATTATCTGTTCTGTATATCCCAGCATCAAATGATTCTTAATGTACACTGAGGGGACTAGTCTGAGTAACCACAGTAAGTTTCAGGCAAGTGATACTTTCCTAGTCAGAGTTAGCAGGGGGTGCATTTCATGGCAAGAAGGAATACAACAAGCCTGCCATGAAATGCACCCCCTCTATTGATTGTTCTGTATATCCCAGCATCAAATGAATTTTACAGTACACTGAGGGGACTAGTATGAGTAACCACAATAAGTTTCAGGCATGTGACCCTTTCCTAGTCAGAGGTAGCAGGGGGTGCATTTAATGGCAAGAAGGAATACAACAAGCCTGCCATGAAATGCACCCCCTCTATTGTGTGTTCTGTATATCCCAGCATCAAATGATTCTTACCGTACACTGCGGGGACTAATATGAGTAACCACAGTCATTTTTAGCCATGTGACCCTTTCCTAGTCAGAATTAGCAGGGGGTGCATTTCATGGCAAGAAGGAATACAACAAGCCTGCCATGAAATGCACCCCTTCTATTGTCTGTTCTGTATATCCCAGCATCAAATGATTTTTATGGTACACTGAGGGGACTAGTATGAGTAACCACAGTAGGTTTCAGGCAAGTGACACTTTCCTAGTCAGAGGTAGCAGGGGTTGCATTTCATGGCAAGAAGGAATACAACAAGCTTGCCATGAAATGCACCCCCTCTATTGTGTGTTCTGTATATCCCAGCATCAAATTATTCTTACTGTACAATGAGGGGACTAGTATGAGTAACCACAGTAAGTTTCAGGCAAGTGACACTTTCCTAGTCAGAGTTAGCAAGGGGTGCATTTAATGGCAAGAAGGACTACAACAAGCCTGCCATGAAATGCACCATCTGTATTATCAGTTCTGTATATTCCAGCATTAAATTATTCTTACTGTACACTGAGGGGACTAGTATGAGTAACCACGGTAAGTTTCAGGAAAGTGACACTTTCCTAGTCAGAGGTAGCAGAGGGTGCATTTCATGGCAAGAAGGAATACAACAAGCCTGCCATGAAATGCCCCCCCCCCCCCCTGTATTGTGTGTTCTGTATATCCCAGCATCAAATGAATTTTACAGTACACTGAGGGGACTAGTATGAGTAACCACAATACGTTTCAGGCATGTGACCCTTTCCTAGTCAGAGGTAGCAGGGGGTGCATTTAATGGCAAGAAGGAATACAACAAGCCTGCCATGAAATGCACCCCCTCTATTGTGTGTTCTGTATATCCCAGCATCAAAAGATTCTTACTGTACAATGAGGGGACTAGTATGAGTAACCACAGTAAGTTTCAGGCAAGTGACACTTTCCTACTCAGAGTTAGCAGGGGGTGCATTTCATGGCAAGAAGGAATACAACAAGCCTGCCATGAAATGCACCCCCTGTATTATCTGTTCTGTATATCCCCTGTATATATCCTGTATATAGTAATCTTCAGGCATGTGACCCGTTCCTAGTCAGAGTGAGCAGGGGGTGCATTTCATGGCAAGAAGGAACACAACAAGCCTGCCATGAAATGCACCCCCTCTATTGATTGTTCTGTATATCCCAGCATCAAATGAATTTTACAGTACACTGAGGGGACTAGTATGAGTAACCACAATAAGTTTCAGGCATGTGACCCTTTCCTAGTCAGAGGTAGCAGGGGGTGCATTTAATGGCAAGAAGGAATACAACAAGCCTGCCATGAAATGCACCCCCTCTATTGTCTGTTCTGTATATCCCAGCATCAAATGATTTTTACGGTACACTGAGGGGACTAGTATGAGTAACCACAGTAAGTTTCAGGCAAGTGACACTTTCCTAGTCAGAGTTAGCAGGGGGTGCATTTCATGGCAAGAAGGAATACAACAAGCCTGCCATGAAATGCACCCCCTGTATTATCTGTTCTGTATATCCCAGCATCAAATTATTTTTACTATACACTAAGGGGAATAGTATGAGTAACCACAGTAAGTTTCAGGCAAGTAACACTTTCCTAGTCAGAGTTAGCAGGGGGTGCATTAAGCCTGCCATGAAATGCACCCCTTCTATTGTCTGTTCTGTATATCCCAGCATCAAATTATTTTTACGGTACACTGAGGGGACTAGTATGAGTAACCACAGTAGGTTTCAGGCAAGTGACACTTTCCTAGTCAGAGTTAGCAGGGGGTGCATTTCATGGCAAGAAGGAATACAACAAGCCTGCCATGAAATGCACCCCCTGTATTATCTGTTCTGTATATCCCAGCATCAAATTATTTTTACTATACACTAAGGGGAATAGTATGAGTAACCACAGTAAGTTTCAGGCAAGTGACACTTTCCTAGTCAGAGGTAGCAGGGGGTGCATTAAGCCTGCCATGAAATGCACCCCTTCTATTGTCTGTTATGTATATCCCAGCATCAAATGATTTTTACGGTACACTGAGGGGACTAGTATGAGTAACCACAGTAGGTTTCAGGCAAGTGACACTTTCCTAGTCAGAGTTAGCAGGGGGTGCATTTCATGGCAAGAAGGAATACAACAAGCCTGCCATGAAATGCACCCCCTCTATTGTCTGTTCTGTATATCCCAGCATCAAATGATTTTTACGGTACACTGAGGGGACTAGTATGAGTAACCACAGTAAGTTTCAGGGAAGTGACACTTTCCTAGTCAGAGTTAGCAGGGGGTGCATTTCATGGCAAGAAGGAATACAACAAGCCTGCCATGAAATGCACCCCCTGTATAACAGTGCGTTCACACTGCAGCGGAGCGGGCGGCGCGTGGCGTCGGCTTCCAATTCATTTTCAATGAAACCAGGCGTTGACGCTCGCGTAGGGCATTGTGGGAAGGCGAGCGGAGCGGAGCGTTGCAAGTTGGATTTTCTCAACTTTATGTAAATGAGGAGCGTTGGCCAATCGGATTGTTTTCTTGTTTCTTGTAACGTAGCAACCGTTGGTCATGATAAACATTTCTAGGTTTCACAATTTCAAGCTGGAGGAGAAACTTTTCGTATGTGTCTGCACACCCAGTTCTGTTCAGAACAAAGTTACTAATGTGACGAGCCTGAATTTAAAGATTACATTAAACTAATAATGCATGGTGCATGGTTGCCGATGTCGTCATTGTTCCTAGTGTGTTTTTATAGCCTACTTTTAAATTCAGTCTCGTCACATTACGTGACTGTTCTGTGCCACTGCTAGCCCAGCCTACAAACGACTGGTTGAGTGACCGGTGGCGTAACATGTATTCTACTGTAATCTTGCACTAGTAAAATCTTGCACTTACATAAATGTTGTGTAAAAGTTGTATTTTGATCGATATTGTGAGTACATGAACCCAAATCTGCACGCTTGGCCATGACTACAACAGTGACCTTGGAGAACTACAACTCTGTATTAACTTGTCTAACACGCCCCCGAGCGTGGTGTACTGTGGGAAGGCAAGTGATGCAGAGCGTTAAAAAACGCTGCAGTGTGAACGCAGCGTACAACTTTGTTGGTTTTAGATACTGCAGTTGTCATTTTACGGGAGAATAATGACGTCCAACAGGAAGAAGAGAATATTATTATTTGACCCAGAGTAATTCCTGTAGTTCCTAAAGAGCTACGTTTTCTTTTTCTTTTTTCAAACATGGTGAGTAGTTTTGCCCCCCAGTCGAGTACCCTCATTCGCCACCCTCGGGTTGTCCTGTTCCTGTCACAGTCACATTGTAAACTGTCAAATATTCTATAAGAATGGCTTGCTATTGTCTGCCTGGCTCCTTTACAGAGATTAGTTGGATTAGAAGGTGACTTAAAGAGACTAATGCGCGATGGCTCGTCTGTTAGTCCTAAAATTAGAAGCCAGGGGTCTTATTGCAGATCACTGTCGGGCAGAAAATCTCGTTATAATGCCTTGGGTGTTTATGTCCTAAAATGATTATGTACGGTTCTTCAGAGAGAGTGTATTTCCAAAACATGAACCCTTTGAAAACACAAACCAAAAGAAACTTGACATGCAGGTTTTCACATATGCAGAGTAGACTCAGTATTTGTGTGTGAATGTCCACTGCAGGGTGAGGAGAGCCCGGAGACCCTGGCTGACCTGTGCCTGGCCCATGTGTGTCACAGCCTGGACTCCCTGTGCACCATGCAGGCAGACGGCTCCCTGCGCCTACACTGGGCCCCGCTGCTCCCTCAAGAGATGGCTGACCAGCTGCTGTACAAAATGGCCACAGAGGGTAAGTGAGAGAAAGCGTCAAGGAATGAGCAAGTAGAGAAATGAGTTGGTTCAGTTTGCTCTTTCTTTCTTTGACAGCCGTAGGTTGTTTCTCCTCATAGGTATATTGAATGACAGGACTATTGGGATCTTCCGTGACTGCAGACAGCTTCGCCTGCGTAGGGCATGCATCCGCACCTGTCCAGTCTCTGCCGAGGCCCTCCGCCTGGCCCTTTGCCCTCACCGGCTGCAGGAGCTGGATGCCTCCCAGGTCTCCGGAGGCCTCACTGGGGCTGACGTGCTCACAGGCCTGGCGTCCAACCCTCAGTGCAGCTCCAGCCTGCAGAAGCTGACCCTGAGTGGCTTACAGCTGGACTGGGGGTTCCTGGAGGAGGGAGGCCAGGTCAGCTTTCGCTCCCTGCAGGGTATCAGGACACTCATCCTGGCCAACACAGACCTCACTGACACGGGCTTGGAGGAGGTCTGCTCCCTGCCTCAGCTGGAGAACCTGGATATATCCAGAACCCCTGTCACAGATCTGACCGCCCTGCTGGGGAGCAGGTCCACCCTGCGCTCCCTCTGCGCCCACGCCCTCCGCCAGCTGGACATGCCCCCCGCCGGGCTCCTCTCCGTCCTCAGGCGCCTCCAGGCCCTCAGGCATCTGGACTTTTCCGACGACCACTTCGCCACGCCCTCAGAGGACGACGACGGGAGGGAGGGGGACGAGACGGTGCGGCAGCTGCTGGAGGGGAGCTCAGGGGTCCTCCCCGCCCTCGTCTCCCTGGATGTGTCTGGGCGGAAGAGGGTCACAGATGGGGCGGTCCGGGCCTTCGTCGAGGCCAGGCCAAAGCTGGTGTTCCTGGGCCTGCTGGCCACCGGCGCTGGCTCTTGTGAGGCCCTGTTTGGATGTGGCAGCCTGAAGGTCAGCACCTAAATAAACTAAATAATTTATCTATAATTTACCTACTTGACACGGTCATACAGCCCCTGATTGATGCTAATTAAGTGATGTGTTTTCTCAGGTGACTGGGGAGGCAAACGAGGGTCAGATTCTAGAAGCCCTGAGGAGGTACAGTGAGAGAGAGTGCTTCACACAGGAGGCCCTGGTTCACCTCTACAACCTGAGCAGTGATTTGGACAAACCCAGAGCAGACATCCTAAAGGTAGCACACCATGGCTATTCATCTCAGTCAAAACATGGCTGTATAAACGGCATTGTGACCTAATGAAGATCATTTTACGAGCTCAAAGAATCAAGAACCTTGTGTTTACATGCTTGACAGCATGTCTGTAAACAAATATTTATCATTGAGGTGATGGTCCATCATTTTGATTGCTGCTCTTGTTGTCTGAAGCTTGTTTTGGACGGGATGCAGAAACATGCCCAGTCTCTGCATGTCCAGCTGGTGGCCACAGCCTGCGTCTTCAACCTGACCAATCAGGACCTGGCTGTGGGTCTGCCCCTCCGACTGCTCAGCGCCATCCTCAGTCAGCTACTGGAGGCCATGAAGAACTTCCCCAACCACCAACAGGTAACCACACTCACACACTCAAACACACATTCACACACACAGTACAGAGGCAACAAAAACAAACTAATAAATACTTAAGCAAATATGCACTCAACTGCATAAGACATTGATTCTGGAAAAACACAAACCATTTCTTTGTCAGGTACAAAAAAACTGCCTACTGGCTCTCTGCAGTGATTACATTCTTCAAGATGTCCCTTTCAACAGGTCAGTGTGTCACACTAGGATACAAAAGTAACACAGACACATACCGGTCATGTTCCTTCCAATCTCTGTTGGTTTCTCCTGGTTTCAGGTATGAAGCTGCCAAGCTGGTGATGAACTGGTTGAGCAGTCACGAGGACCCCACCCTGCAGAGGATGGCTGTGGCCATCATCTCCATCCTGGTGGCCAAGGTCAGGCCCCTCCTTCATACCCCACGACCAACTTCTGTGGAGTCTGTCTGATGCCCCTGGCTTGACTGGGTTTCTAGGCTCTGTAGCACATGCAGGCTATTTGATGATTTCCCTTGTCTGTTTGCAGTTATCTAAAGAGCAGACCACACAATTGGGTGCTGATATCTTCATTATGAAGGTAGGTTATCCTTCTTTCTCTTCTTCTATGACCAGGAACGCCCTCTCATTCAAGCCTCTCCCTCCATTTTCTCATAGTTTGGTATCTCTATTTTTCCTCAACTGTGCTCCTCTCTCCCCCCTTCCTCCCCCGCTCCAGCAGCAGTTACTGGGGATAGTGCAGCAGAAGGCCATGGTGGGAGTGGTGGACTCCACTCTCAAGTTCGCCCTGAGCGCTCTCTGGAACCTGACGGACGAAACACCCACAGCCTCTCGCCACTTCATCCAGTGTCAGGGCCTGGAGCTGTATGAGGAAGTGCTGGAGGTTTGCATGCACATAACACACACACATACACATGCAGTTAACACTACAAAGGCATTTATCTTTTCTTCCTCCCTCTATCTTTCTGTCTCAATCTTGTGGTGCAGTCCTACTACTCGGAATCCTCCGTTCAGCAGAAGGTTTTGGGTCTTCTGGTAGGTTGTGCTTGTCAGGGTGTTGGATCATATGGAACTGTCAGAGTAGTTTGCAGCATCAATGTTCTTTTGTTTGAGGTAGGCCCAGAGTTGTGACTTGGCCTGAACATGCATTTTTGTAGTTCAGTCTATGGTGCGACTAGGTACTACTTTTCTATTTAAGGTGTAGTCCATTGACTCTGTGCCCTGTGACCCACCCCAATCGTGGCCCCTGCTGTCTCTGGCCTCCCTGCAGAACAACATAGCGGAGGTGGAGGAGCTGCAGGGGGACCTGATGGAGGAAGACCTGCTTGAGCACATCCTGAGCCTGCTCCAGGGGCCCCAGGTGGAAGTTGGGGTCCGCTACTTTGCTGGGGGGATCCTGGCCCACTTGACCTCCAGAGAGGCTGCCTGGACCCTGGACGAGGAGCTCCGTGCCACCATCTTGGAGCAACTGGTGTGTTTGTGTTTGTATTTGTGACAGTTGGATTCTCGATTGCTAGTCCTTTGACCTGACTCTTCCTGGTTGCAGCACTCTGCTGTGATGACATGGACCCCACCTGAGCGTGAGATGGTTTCCTACAGGTAAGAGAGGAACTTGTGGACGAAGTGGACTGAACAATAACTCAAAACGTGTCATGTTTCCCTTATTAAAAAATCGCTCCCCTGGGAGCAATATTTGGGGGGCACAAAAAAAACATAGACAGTATAAAGCAATGTACTATGTAAGACAACAGGCATATACAGATATAAGATACTGTATAATATTTCTCTCTCCCTCCATCAGGTCGTTCCATCCTTTCTTGTCTCTGCTGCAGACATCCCAGCCTTCAGGAGTACAGCTGTGGGCTGTCTGGGCCATGAGACTCGTCTGCAGCCAGAACGGTAAGTAACACAAGCACACCAAAACATAGTTGTCACTAGGTCCTCATTGCCCTTTCAGCATCGAAAGGGAGGGGGAGTCCTTATTTCATACTCCAAAACAAGTGGGCTTTGGAAGGACTCCAACTCAGAGACTCGTTTTAAGGTTCTTTACTTGGAGCACAGAATACAGGTTTCCAAGTGCCATGCAGGAACTGGGAACCTGGGCCATTCAATTGTACAGAACCCACCTGGAGCCTAGATCTCCCTCCAGGTTACATAGTCTATTCTAGTCCTATACAAAGGTGTTGCGGTCAGTATTATCTGGCCTTTACTGTCCCCTCAGCTGCACAGTACTGCAGTATGCTACAAGAAGAGGGGACAGTGGATCTTCTTAGGGCGTTGACCTCCCATCCCGACACACACGTTGACGTCAGAGGACTGGCAGAGTGCATCCTGGGTATCCTGGATCATCACCAGAGTCAGAGAGACATCCTCACAGACCAGCCAGGACAGAGTTAGAAGACTTTGTTCTGATTGGTTTGACTGCCAGCTTTGCTTGTACAGTAATGAACAAGGATTGGAGTGTGTGCAAATGCTGGGTGTTGTACCAAAGGAGTAAAGCTAACTGATATCAGCAATGTGGCACGACCAAAATGTGAAGTGTGAGTTTCAAACTGAAACGTCTATGTGAGTTATTTGTGAAAATATTTAGGAAAAAATAATATATGATATATGAAAATCAGAGCATTGTGTACATGAACAACAATTACAATTCAATTACTTGAACTGTGCATTCGATCATGAAGAATATTAAACATTTATAATTGTCTGAATGTAAAGCGATCATCTTTTATTTGGAGGAAAAGTGAACCTTGTTCATTGTATTTTACAAACTGCTAATCAACATTTCCAATTAAACAAGAATCATTTGATCAAACATGTTGGTTTGGATTTAAATATGTAGACTGTCACTAGAGGGCACTGGGGTGTTATGACTGTGAGTTGAAGCTGTCAAACAGATGCTGGTTCACCTAGCCTTCTGTAGTTAGTGTCTTTTTGTACCTTCAGAGAAGTGGGAAACAGAGTAGTTTGTACGATTGTGGGTACGATTGTGTTCATGTTGGTCTTCGATGATCTGTTCTTGTTTCAACTGTGCTCAGCTCTAATAAGGCTTCAGAAAAACAATGACAATGAAAAATTTTCATTGAAAATTCTGCATTCTTACTGCATACTGAGGCAAATTTTTTGTTGTAGTGCCTTTTTTGGTATAAAAAGAAATTCAGGATGTATTAATACCATGATGCTGTCTTGGGAGTGAGAGAGTGAACTGCTATGGGAGAGAAGCTCTTTAATCAATATTCAAGTGTTACCCAAGACAGGGACAAAGGAGGAGAGGAGACAGAAAAAAGGGGGAGGGAAAGCAAGGGAATGAGTAAGTAAAGGGAATTAAGGATGATTGACTGGAGGAGTTCTGAAATGTTTAGTGGAGGGAGAGCTAGAGCGAAAAAGAGAGAGACAGAGGAGGGGCAAGTGATAGCAGGTGAAAAAACACAATCTGTGAGCCAGAAATACTGTCTCACAAAAAGTCGTTAGAGACATACGTACATAACACACACATTAAATAAGCATACTATCGTAAGGACGCCTTCTCCAATGTCGATATCAGCAACATGTCAGACACTTTTCTGAGGTGTCTCTTTTTTAATATAAAAAATACCAATATTCTCGCAGGTAATTTTAGGAGGACTTCACAGACAGTTGAGGGAGTTCTGAGGATGGTACCAGGGATGGCATCACATAGTCATGGTGGTGTTTTTTCAATCCAGTCCAGTTTGTTGCAGGATTTGCAAAGCAGCGCCGTAATCATAATATATATTGGGGGGGACACATCCCCCCCAATATTCAAATCTGGTCAAAATGTCCCCCCCAATATATTGATATAGAAATATAACTAAAATATAGATGTGCAACGCTACAACAGGCACGCTGTCTGAAATTATCCTAAAAAATAACAGACAGATTTTCATAACTAAACTTAAATAATAGAAGGAAAGGAAATTTTCCAAGCAGATTTCGTCCCACCCAATGCTACGGCCTTGTTGCAAAGCTATCCTCAAGGCTGTGCGTAACATTATGGCCAAGGTTAAAAGGGTTAAGTAAAAAAACAAGAACAGGTAGCCAAACGCATATTTCTGTTTAGAGATGGACTTCAACCGGAGACTAACTTTTTCTAGATGCTGCTCCTGCATGCTAGGTGGACTTCTACATAATGCCTGTCCTTTTTCTGTAACACACACACACACACACTAAAATTACATGTAGCACCGGAAGAGGATCCCAATATTATGTCCCCTCAACCAGCACAGCCTATTGAATAATATTCAATATATTACATGACATAACTTTTGTTCTTTTCTTTTTAATAATTAGCATCAATCAGACATTTACAAAAGTATTTCAGATAATGTACAAAGTAAAATGTGACATAACTGTTACATACGGCACATTGAAAGTACCATTACGTTTGAAGTTGAATCCCTTGGATGACCAAATTAGTCAATACAGTTGTCTTCCATCTGTTTAATTTTCAATCCTATAATTTTTTGGATCTATTTACCTACAGCCTTTTATTTGTCTCTCTGCAAAGCAACTGGCCTATACAACTATTCTTTTAACACTTTTTCAATCTTCTATTGTTAACTTGTCCCTTATGTTGCTGCATTTTGCACTTTGGCACGTTTTACCTACATGTTTTGTCCTACCACTATTTGTTTATTGTTATGCACCATCAGAACAAAGAAAATTCCTGCTATGTGAAAACCAACTTGGGAATAAACCTGTTTCTAAATCGGATGCATCATTACATAACCGATCTCGCGTGGTCTCTCATGTTATTACAGTATTGAGGGTTAGGGTTAGCTTGAGGGTTAGGGTGAACATAATAGCCTATCGCCTGGCCACATCTGTGACAACAAACGTGCGCACCTTTTTGACATTGTAAACACCACAATCCTACTCAACTCAAATGTGCACTCATGTACAGCATATTGATAGAATACAATTATACAGTTGACAGCTGTGTGTGTTCAGTTGAAGCTGCATTTACCTGGGAAACGGAATCCCTCCTCGTTGGCCCCGAGACTTAGTTCCTCGTTAACGCATCCACAGTTCCAGAGGTTTTCGCTGATGGCGATGTAGCGCAGGTCAGGAAAGTTAGAAAGGATGCCATATTTCCAAATGGGGCTGCTGATAGCCACGAGTTGTTGCTGCAGTCCAAATTAACTAAATCGGACGAGTAGCTGAGCATCACCGGCGGGAGCTCGACCAAGCGGTTGTCTGAGATGATCAGCTTCCTTATTGCCAGTGGGAAGTTGGAGGGAATCACTGTAAAGTTTTGCTCAGGGCACTGAACCACCAGCTGGTCGTCGCACACAGCGGTCTGGGCAGCCAACAGTGATCTGGTCAAAATCTGGACCTGGGCACTGTCATCAGAATATGTGACCTCGCTGTTACATGGCTGAAAATGTCTGACACACAAACCAAACCATCTTAGGTGACTTATTTGCGCTTGCCACTTTTAAACAAAAGACAGCTATCACTCAGGTGCGTTGCTAGACATAAGCTCTACTGGGGCACATTCCCCTATTCATTATACGTACCGTTCAGGGACGCAAGTTTGTTTTGTTATCAGCTTTGGTAGGGACATCAATAGTTAATGTGAGCCCATTTTTCCAATATCTTCAGTGCAAATACTGTTTTTTGAGCTTCATGTAATATAATACGTTGGAATCATGTTGTTATTATGTTTGAGGTAAAGATGATAGGTTGGCCTATTATTTATAAATGTTGTTTCGTTTTGTAATGTTTTCTTAGCCTTAATTCTGACTTGCGTGCCGACACCTTATGTGTGTGGCTGCAGTGGCTATTATAGCAAGCATAGAAGAGCTTGGACATTTTTTTTACCGTGGCACAGCAGATTAATACTGGGGGTCTGGCGACGACCCTAGCTGTTACCAATTATGAGCATTGTAACATTATTGGTGTTCACCTAACAGCAAATAAAACTATACTTTGTTTACACAGGAATATACTTTTGACTCTTCCTAGATGTATCACTTAATCTAAGGGCACAACAAGAAGCACTTATTTGTACAATACTTCTCGTTGTTGTGATTCAGAAATTATGTTATTTTGGATAAAAGTGTCAACTAAATTAATAAATGTAAAACTGAGCTGAAAAACGTTTCTAGAAAGGTCCCAATAGGTATATGTCCCAAAGAGGCCAATAATTAATGTATCTAAACTCCAGAAGTGTCTGACTGGTAGAACAAACACACCATGACTCAACAGACGACAGCTATAGAAAATCAGGGTAGGGTAGTAAATCTCATGCAATTGTCACTGTGATAGACTGCATCCAAGCATTTTATTTTGAGAGAATCAGACTACACAACAGAGTAGCGAAAAAGTAAACCCACCATTTTAATTTGTAGTATATGGGCTATCTTAAAAAACTAACATCCATTTTTGAAAGTAGGCTACTTAATGTAGGCCTAGTCTACAGTAGACGATCGTCTACTTAATGTAGACATGTGGATTAAGCTATTGTAAAGTCGATCAATGCAAAGGCAACGAGCCTAAAAGCTTTCCCATTCATGAGAAATTAGTTAAATCTGTCATTAATATATTACTTTTGTAGGCTATATTTCTGTTGGTCTTTTCCCTCGTAAACTATGACCCTCTGATACGGTGAACTGTAACACACTGAAGGAGGGGCGTGCCACGCCATTTGTTTAATACACGACTCTGTAATCATTTTGCTCCTTCCTTAACTGTTCCTAATCGGGTTTATCAGGTAAAGCCCTGCAAGATTTCGAGTGTTTTGATCGCAGCTGGGACTGTCGTCTACTTGGATGCGGAAGTAGGTAATTCAAATCCACATTTTCCAATTTACCTGGCCTTTTCGGCATTGCGATTGAAATGGCAGACAACGTCTAATAACAATATCACATTTCAATAGAGATCATACTCAGCATTGTTGTTTGACATTCAAGATGCATAGTAGCCTTTAAAATATATACAATAGTCTACATCGTTTGAAATAGCTACCTTAAGCAACCAACTTTCTATTTCACCAACTGCCTGTTTGTAGTGACAGGAGTTATTCAGGAGTAGTTTTCCAGAGTGTTTTGAACATATAGAATAGTAACAAAATGCGTTTAATTCTTTCAGATAACAGAATGGTGGTGTTATCCAAAGATTATGGATATGTGGCAATCACTGGTGTTGCCAGTATGATCATGATTGGTCACCTTGCCTTAAAAGTTGGTAAAGCACGCAAGAAGTACAAAGTTCACGTAAGTTGTAGGCTTATGTAGCTTCTCTATACACTACATCAAATATATAAAGGTGTCTGCTACACAAAGTGTTTCATTTGACCCAGTGTGTGTATTTTATTTAGTCATTATAAGAAAGCTGTTGAGTGGAAAAGCACAATATGTATTATAGGGGGAAATTGCACAATAAGGTAGGCTACAGGTATCTAAATTATTATACCTGGCCTGTAATGCCCCTGTTGTTTTGAAACAGTCCCTTTTTAATTATATTGATAATGATCTCCTGGTTCCCATCTGACCATCCTGTGGTGTAATACTGATTCTATACCTTCCAACCCAGTAGCTGACCAGTGCCCAAAATGACAAATGCCAATACAGAAACATCAAATACTCTACGTATTCAGAACTCTGAAGGTCTGTTTCTTCACCATCCATTTACTTGAAAATGTGAATTCAGACTATGGTCTGCACCTCTGTTAAGGCAAAAGTTTCTGGAGAAGTGGATCCCTCACTGAGTTTCACCTCCAAAGGATTTTTTCATTTTTCCTGGGACTTTTTCCTTTTATTCTTGAAGGTTTAGACTGGATATAGGTGCCAATCTGTGGGCATCTGTGAAGCCCTCTGTGACACTGCTCAAAAGGGTTTTACAAATAAAATTCGAATTGATGATCCAAGCCCATTCACAAACTGTTCTGTGTCCTGTTTTGAGCAGTATCCTCAGATGTACAGTGACAACCCAGAGACTGGAGACATCTTCAACTGTATCCAACGGGCACACCTAAACACGTACGTCACCTATGGTCGTTCACTGAATGTATTAAAGAACATGGATGTTTTGTCGTCCCAGTTAAGAATGATCTAGTTCTTAATCGTTCTCTACAGTCTGGAGACGTACCCTGCCTTCCTTTTCTGCCTCGCCGTTGGTGGTCTACATAATCCTGTGAGTTGACATTTGTTCTGTCATCGTGATGTTAGATTGACGTGTCATCTTCTCTATCAAGACATAGCTCTGTACTTGTGTTGTGAATGGCGTGTCTGGTGGGTTTCAGCGGCTGGCCAGTGGTCTTGGGATGGTATGGGTTATAAGCAGGGAGATCTACGCACATGGGTACTCCACTGGAGGTAAGGGCTGGCCTGGGATGCAAAACATTATCATCATTATAAGGTTGTCCTATGTAGTTCATTAGAAGGCCCTTTTTCTCCACCTAATTCACCCAGATCCCAAGAAAAGGATGAGAGGCTCGTTTGGTAACCTGGCACTGTTGGGCATGATGCTGACCACAGTCAACTTTGGCAGAACCCTCTTGGGCTGGAGTGGGCCTAGGAGATTCCCTGGGAGATTCCCTGGGATGAGGGGTGCCCCTTTACCCCTTTAAGGTCCCAACTCAGAGAGAGTTCTACTGTAACAACAAGACAGGAGTGTTTTTTTATGTAGTGTCTTGTTGCCATTGGTAGAACTCCAGAAGGTCCAAATATGGGAAAACTGACTATTGCAATATCATCTTTAAGTGTCAATATCAATATACATTTTAATATTAACACTTTTAAATAATTACAATTATAATGCATATATTAATGTACTATATGAATGACATTCCGTATGATACTTTGGTCTTGTTCAGTCAGCTTTGATTCAGAAGGGGTGAGAGCTGGGTGGAGATGCAGGCCTGTTTGAAAGGGTTTGCAGGGAGACGTGTTTGCGGTCTGCGAGGGGTGTGGCTGTCCTCACTAATCCAAGCTGCATTGTCCAAAGTCCACTTTAACTTGTTTAAACACATTCTATGCAGGCAGTATAAATATATACAAAAAAATCTTTTAAAAGATATTAATCCATCTACCTTTGAACAGACATGAATCAAATGTGAGTTTTTCTTAACACAGGCTCAGATGAAGGTTCAGTACACAGCTTGACACCTTTCCATATTGCATTTATTCATAAACACAATAAACAAACAGATACAGATCACTTCCATTTTATTATGAAAAGGGAAATAATCCTTATACTGTACCTCTAACAGTTAAGCCTGCAACCTTTATTTTACCATATACACCACTTTTGGCACTTACAGGTAAACCACAAGGATCACATTTTAAATAATGTAAGCATAATTTGTTTAGGCACGTGTATCACACAACAAAATAAAGTAACCAAGGAACGTGTCATAATTTCACTTCCATGTTACTGCATGTCTACTACGATATTTCAAATTCAAACAAAGTAGTGATTAGCGAGACATTCATAAAATATTGAATAAATAATTTTCCATTGTATACCCAACCAATAATACATGTATACTTAGAAATAACTATTTGATCACAATTTACCAATCCTCTCCTATTAAAACGATGTACATGACTTAAACATGTCATGCAAACTTACCTTGCGGGAAATTTAGCAGCGAACAATCACTTTCATTAATTTATATTAAAGATATGGCTTTTTAAAATAAATCAGGTGTTGTCTAGGTTGTGGCCTCTCGCCGTCACACATACTTGTCACAACATCTGTCTGTCAACTAAAGTAAGACCGAGGATAGTTTAAGACAAACCTACTAGGCATTTTGGTTTGAAAGAGCACTTCTCTCATGTTTGGTCGATTCAAGAACAACATCACACAATATCTCTGTGGTGTTCTTATGCAACAAGTCTAATTCACTTTGTGTTTAGCTTCATGATGGAATCTACAGCAACATAAAGATTGATCTCATACATATAGCTGTATACTATTTACCTTACCTGTAATACTTATTTACCTTACGTGTGTCTTAATCATGGAGTCTACAACAACATAAAGATTTCCTTTCTTTGTTACAGTGAGCCTATTTGACCTTTTTGAAACAAGACTTCATTACTGCTTACCCTCCACTAGGGGTCAATGTGACTGTGTACATTAAAGTGCTGTGCATTCATAAGGAGGTGGTCTCACGGGAATAAAACAGTTCCCCATTCAGACAAAACATCCCACTTATCGAAGGGAATGATTAGATAGAGCTAATAGGTAAACCATCCAATGAAAGAGGTCTCAGTATTGGTTTGAATATCCAGGCCTCGAGCAGGAAACTGCTCGAGCAGGGGATATTGTGGGGAGACTCAAGAGCCTCGAAGGACTTGAAAAATGTCCATACATTGCTATTCTAGAAGTTTTATTGCCTGCAGTTGCTTCCGTCAGTATGTGTATCTGGAGAGTGGCGTGTCCTCCATCAAGTCATCCTAGACAAATGACCCAAACAAGTTCATTAAAGAGTGATTGGCCAATCAAAAATGTCACCTGTTTTTCACATGAACACTCCTCTAAAAGAGACAGACTCGACCAGTTACTGTCAACTCACCATGGGTAGGTCCTGCAGGCGATGGAACTCCGGGTGGTTGGTGCGTTGGCGGAACCTCAGGAAGAGGACGACCGATATGATGGCGGTGGTCACTATGAAGATTGAAACCAGCCCAGCCAGCAGAGGGTCCAGAGGAGAGCTTGGGTGATGTGATAGTTTGGCATCTGGGAGGGAGAAATTGAAACGTGAGGCTGTTGTTTTCGGACTGGACGCACATATACGTCTAGCTCACACAACAACAGCAACAGCTTGTAAACAACCTCTGCCGAGTGCATCAACTCACCTTCGTCTCCAACGTTGAGCTCCGATGGCACCTCCTGGTGGGAGGGTCCTACGGGGGCGTGTGGCTGGGCGGAGGTCTGAGGACTGGCGGTCATGGGGGGTTGGGTGGGGGCTGGGGTGAGGCCCAGCGTGCTGGGAGGGGATGAGGGCTGGGCGGGTGTTACAGCATGGGATGTGGGAGAGGCATTCAGGGTATGTGGGGTCGAGGAGGTTAGCTGGTCACCTGCGAGGTAAGTGACGCCCCCTGGAGTTGACGTGAGCTCTGCAGGGCTGGAACTCATCAAAGTAGGTGGGGATAAGGAAGTGCCTGGAACAACAGAGACGGGGGGAGAGAGGGACGGGGTCAGAAAAGACAAGTAGAGTATGATTGAATCAAAGACAGGCTAGCTGACAGTAAATTATGTCATCCAGCTACTATTTGACTGCAAAATGACAGCCGTCATTGTTCCGCAGCAGAAGGCGAAAGGAAGTGAAACAGATTGCAGGCGAAAGAATGAAGTCTGGACGGTGTTATGTCACGTTGTGTTATTTTGGAGGCAAGTGAGGAGGCGTTGGGCAGACACCCGCGCAGCAGTGACAGAGAAAGTTATATTGGTCTCCAGTAAAAAGATCGCTCCTAACACATTCCTCTTTACACTCCTACCACCCAATTCCCATGTGACTTCCCCCAGGCGAGAGGGGGGGAAAGAGACTAGTTCCTGGTTTGCAAGTGGTGGGCCTTGGGCAAGCTTCTCTGTTTGCAAACAAGTACGTTAAGCCGAGTGTGTCAGTCTTTTTTTAGAATGTCCACAGCTTCGCCACATAAACATAGACAGCGACTATACACAACGCTACTTCTGAGCTATGGGTATAACAAAGACAATGAACTGAGGGAAGATGAGATGTTGAAATATCTCACACCCCAGATGATGCAGAGCATCACATTAATACAAACATCAAACTATCGTTTAATATGCAATGCAAATGACCCCTTATTATTTGACA
Source organism: Osmerus eperlanus (assembly GCF_963692335.1). NCBI lineage: Eukaryota > Metazoa > Chordata > Actinopteri > Osmeriformes > Osmeridae > Osmerus > Osmerus eperlanus. Next base: position 4,413,224 of record NC_085033.1, read on the forward strand.
TAGGAACATAGTGGTTTAGTAATTACCAGAGACGTGTTCGTTTTCTTCACTTGGAGCAGCAGGGAGGAGTGTGTAAGCAGGATTCGGTTGAGGTGTGGTCATTCCAGGAGTTGTGACCACATCACCACTGTCACCAACATCTGGAATACTCTCTGACTGGAGAAGGCTGTTCCCAACTGTGACATCTGGTTCAGGTGTATCTCCATTTTGGTCTGCAGAGGGCTCATTGGCAGGACTAGACTCAGGCTCTGGGACTGATGATAAGTTTACTGAGTCCAATGAGGGGACAGGGAATGTAACAGACACACCCTCACCTGGGGTGGAGGATGGGGTAAGGATATGAAGGGGAGCAGAACTGTGACCTACAAGGACAAGATTCATGTTACCACAGAACATACTGGCTTAGTGATTAAGTTACGATGTGTTAACTACAAGAAAAGACATCTCAAAGTTGAGAAGGTACATGGATACTTTCACAGTGTATTTCTATGGCAGGTCTGTGACACATACTGTATGACATTTATAACATACTCTAATAAGGCATCTCATAAACATGTGACCATACTCAACACAGTTGGTTATTGTCATATTCACAGTAGACTATATGGAATACTAAATACTTCAAATTTTGTATTGAAGTATATGCATGCATTTATGTAAACTAACATAAACATTGATTGTATGGTCTGTTGCATAGGCCTACTGAAGTTATGTAATATATTTCACATTTGGTAGCTTGTGAGTTGCACGAGGCTGTTGCCCAGTCAGCAACACATAATTGGGCCTTTAAGCATGTTTTTGGCCAAACGAATTGATACAGTATTTTTAGATTATAGTCATGTGATGTATCACCTTATTAAAAAACGAAGAATTCGAACATGCAAGTTCGTTGTTAATGTATACAATCGAATGTAAAAGCAAACAAATAATAGATAAGAAACGGTAGCCTATGCAAAGATTTTTAAAACATGTAACGACATATGACTCATGATTAAAATATAAAATACAACTGTAAATCAGTCATATGCAATTATGCAAGCCAAAGTCTAAAGTTAATCATAGCGACACGTATAAATCAAGATAAAACATCTCAAGCCTGTCCACAGGTTTCCGAGTAAAGAATGGACTCAATGGTAATACACTGCCAAGTAAGATAACATTAGATATAATTTTAGCCTACGCATTGTCTTTGAACTGTCAACGGAGCATCATGTGATGATATCAAGCTGAATAACGGGACGAAATACCAGCCAGTGGATATTAATTCCACACCACACACACCGATGACACCTTACCCTTTGTCTGCGATGAGCTGGTAAGGACCACCAATGCGCAAAACACTAGCTTAATTTCAAATTTCATCTCATTTGCTTCTCTGGGTGAATACAATGATAAAATAGCTTCAGCTCTCTGTGCATTCGGGAGAGGTTCTTTCCGTTACGTTATTTGACAGGGCACATCATCATCGCTAAAAATATCCCGAGGGTCGGTCAGGAGAAGAAGGGGTGGGGCAGCAAGTGACGCGTTGAGTTAAACAACTCATTGTGGTCATTCCGCAGGGCAAATACGTGCCATATGTTATAGCTTAAAATCCTCTTTTTGTGCCTGTGAAAACTCCAATCTACAATGATATATTCTGACTCTCAACCATGGTTTGCCCCGTTTTCTCCTTTCGGTGGCGCACCCCAATCAGCTGTCAGTGCGTCAGGCGCGCGAATTTGAGGAAGGCTACTTGGCATTGAATTACAGCCTACATATTTGTTATTTGTTATTTGTTAGCATGCAATCAGCCATTCATCAACGACTAGTTTATATGTTGTATTTTATAGAATTGGTTTGTCGTGTGTGCGTTATCATTCAAATGCTCAGTAGCTTTTTTTGTATTTCAGAGTTTCCAACAGCCATGTCAATCTCCTGAGTGATTGATGCACATCAACAAAGCAATTCCTCCAGAGGTCAGTGTTGCCCAGTTCCAGTCTCTCACCACCCCAAAATTGATTTGGTTGCTGTAAGTGACCTACTTCATTGGTCAGCACAGTGCCACTGTCATGCATGCCATCAATCTTTACAAATTATTCTTCAAACCAGGCTGCGTTCAAGGGACAATCTCACTGTTACAATATTCAAACCTAAAGAAATATCCTTCGCTGAAAGCGGACGGCGCTAGTGGAACCGTGCATTAGACTCTATTCCTAAACGGGCGTCCCACTCCCGGGGATGGAGCCGCCTAACAGCCCGGCGCAGAGTCCCGTGTCAGAGTTAACTGTGGACAATGTAGAGTCGGTAAGTCAAACTGTCTAAATGTTGAGATTCGAGTTCTTTAATAGATTTAGCCTACATATAATGTATAATGGATCCAATGTTTCCATTATAGCCTACATGATCGTTAAAACAACTTGTTCAGCTTAAACAGTAGCTTGACAATGACAAATTATTATACAACACAATAAATACGTTTATAAGTATACATTTTCGTGGGTAATGTGAGACTTTCATCACATTTCTCAAGCTAAATCAAAGAAAATATTGTATTCTATTATGATTGATCCGTTAGATGTGAAGACAGGAGAAGACATTTGCATGTGTAGTTGGACATGGGACTTCTTCAAGGGAAGGGGCAGTTGTAATATGATCTCAGTTACAAGCATGCTGGGCTAATTATAACCAGTGCCATGTGCTTGGGATTAGTTGCTATGAACAACACAGTACAGTTCACCCCCAATGATTGCTCATTCTATGGTAATCCTCTTCTTGTTCTTTTCCTGAATTATATCAGTGGCTAAAATCAATGCTTTGAAATGAGGTGAAACTAATATTCCAAAATGTTTTTTTCTGTAGTACTAAGCTCTATTATACATACGTTTATTAGAAATTCTTACTGTGTCCCTCTGTATTCTAAACAACCAGCCCCCTGACAACATTTTGATGAGTCAGACGGGACATTACTCTAATCGGGGGTCAGAATTTCTCACTGCAGTGACTCTTCTCTGACCCTGGTCTTGCTATCCTGCCAGGCCCTCCATCAGCTGTACTATGACCCAGACATGGAGCACAAGAACATGGCCCAGAAGTGGCTGACTCAGGCCCAGGCTTCTCCCCAGGCCTGGCACTTCTGTTGGGCTCTGCTCAGCCCTGACAAGGTGCACTATGTCCTAATCTTAGTCCAATCCAAATTGTATATCCTTTCTGATCTCACGTGTAGCTCTCCTTCCTTCTCCTCTGTGAAAATAGCTCCCAGAGATACAGTTCTTTGGTGCCTGCACCCTGCACACTAACATCTCCCGCCGCTGGGGCGACCTCCCCGTGGAGCAGCACCAGAGCCTGAGGATGCAGCTCCTCTCCCACATCTCCCATTTCTCCTCGGGGCCCAAGATGGTGCTCACCAGGCTGTGTGTAGCCCTGGCCTCGATGGCCCTCCACACCATGCCCCAGACCTGGCCCCAAGCTGTGGCAGATATGGTGAGGGTCTTCCAGCCAGAGGAGCCAGGAAGCGGTGAGGGTGATGCAGGGACAGAGGGGGGGGACCCTCATGCCCACTGTCTGGCCCTGCTGGAGCTCCTCACAGTGCTGCCTGAGGAGTTCCAGAGCTCCCGGCTCCCTCAGGCTCGCAGGGCCCAGCTGAGGGAGGCCATGGCTGGGGAGTGGGCCGTGGTGTGCCCCCTGCTTCGTCGGCTGCTCCAGAGGCAGGACACCCCGGGGGAGGTGAAGGAACGGGTGCTGCGCTGCCTGTCCAGCTGGGTGGGGCTGGATGTACCGCTGGGGGAAAGTGAGGGGCTTGTCCAGGATTGCTTTGTCGCGTTGTCAGACCCGGAGCTCTTTGACTCAGCTGTGGAGACCATCGTCAGTGCTATCTCACAGCCTGACTGCCAGAGGTGAGGGACTGAGTCATTTGAAACATGCACACACACATAGACACACAAATGAGGACACACACACACGTTCACTTTTAATAGAAGTTTCTGTATGTGTGTGTGTGAAGGTACACAGACTCTCTGGTGAACCTGATGCCTCTGGTTCTGGGGCTTCATGACCAGCTCAAGGCCGCAGCGCAGGACGGGGACATGGAGACGTCCCACGGAATCTGCCGCATAGCTGTCGCTCTCGGGGAGACACACTCCAGGTACACACTGCCTTTCACACACACACAAGCGCCAGATATACACTGGATGCTATTTCGTTCGAGCTCACAGTCGTGTTTGTTTTGTTCCCCCGGACGTGGATGTGTGCTGGAGACAGGACACTGTTGGAGCAGGTGGAGCATTGGCAAGGATACCTGGCTTTGGTCAACATGATCCTGTTCTGTACTGGCATCCCTGGACATTACCCTGTCAGTGAGACCACCAGCTCCCTCACACTCACCTTCTGGTACACTCTGCAGGTGTGTGTATGTGTTAGTGTTAGTTTGTCTTTGTGTTTGTGTGTTGGTCACCAACGTTGAAGTAGTAGAGGTTTGTGTTTGTGTGTTCCAGGATGATATCCTTTCATTTGAGGAGGAGAAGCAGGCAGTGTATCTGCAGGTCTATAGACCGGTCTACTTCCAGTTGGTGGATGTGCTACTGCACAAGGCCCACTTCCCCTCGGAAGAAGAGTACAGTTCCTGGTCCTCTGACGACAAGGAACAGTTCAGGATCTACAGGTAAATAGGAAGTCAGCATGAAGTCAACAGGAAGTCATCAAGACGTTTTGGAAATAGTTTAGCTTGAGTTTGAAACTTTTGTTGAGCCATATGAACCATATGCTTTGTTCCTGAAAAAATCAACTTTATGGCACGTTTTGTCTAATAGAGTTGACATTTCCGACACTCTGATGTATGTGTACGAAATGCTGGGCGCGGAGCTTCTCAGTAACCTCTACGATAGGCTGGGCAGACTGTTGATGGACACTGAGAGACCCGCAAGCTGGCAGGTCAGTTCCACTCTCTACTTGTATACCTATCCACATATCAGCCATTAGAAACAGTACAAAGAGAAGTTGTATGTCTCTTTTGGCTACTATCATTATTCTTATTTGTATTACTATTTCATGTTTTTCCCGTCAATCTGTTCAGTATCACTGTCTAGTCAATTTCAAGGATTCTTCTATCTGCGTGTTACTCCTTTTTATGTCCTTCCTTCCTCTGTCTTCTTCTCCTAGGACACTGAGGCGCTGCTGTTTGGCTTCCAGTCCATAGCAGAGACCATTGACGTCAACTACTCTGACGTTATCCCAGGCCTCGTTGCCCTTATCCCTCGGATCAGCATCAGCAACATCCAGCTGGCTGACACGGTCATGTACACCATAGGTAGGCAGACCTTTACTGCTGCATCTAGGGATACAGATGTCCAAGTCAAATCAAATTCAATCAAACTTTATTTGAATAGACATTCTAGATATTTTTGTCCAACCTTGTGCTCTCTGTCTCTGTCTTTAAAGCCTTCCTTCTTTCTTCCTCCTCTCTTTCTGTCATACTCCAGGCTCCCTGGCTGAATGGCTAGCAGACCACCCTGTGATGTTGGGCAATGTATTACCCATGGTGCTCCAGGGCTTGGTGAAGGCGGAGCTTTCTGTGTCCAGCGTGTCCACTCTGAAGAGGATCTGCAGGGAGTGTCGCCACGACCTTGGACCCTATGCTCAAGACATCCTTGCGGTGTCGCAGGTGGGTGGCTGACTGTTTATATTATTGTCATGTTTCAGTAGTTATCCAGGATACTGATCCAGGCTTTTTTCACAGGATGTGCTGATCAAGGAAATCCACAAGGTCAGTACAAAAACCTTGAAACCTCCAAATCCATTTTCCTAATCCCATCACCTAATAATATACAGTATATAATAACACATATCATCTAAGATAGACCATTGTGTGTGTACATGTGTGTGTGTGCGGGTACGCAGAGCAGCCAGTGCATGTGGCTCATGCAGGCCCTGGGCTTCCTCCTGTCTGCCCTCCCCGTGGAGAAGATCCTGGGCAGCCTGCACTCCCTCATCAGTCCTCACATCCAGAGGCTGGACGCTGTGTCCCACCAGGAGGTACGGATAGACCCACAGCTCGCTGCCCCAGACCAAGCTACTACACATGGGAACCATGGGGCTTATATAGCTATGAATGGTCGACACACTGAACTGCTTGTCTTTGTTGCCTCATTATGTTCACAGCCCAGCCCTGCTAACAAGCTGTCAATCATACACATCCTGGAAATGCTCTCCAGTCTGTTCACCACGCTAGATGTCAACAGACAGGGCGGAGACTCAGAGGGCGCATCCCAGGCCACACCCACTGCTACCCAGGCGAGCCCCAACCCTGTGAGTCCACCAATAGAAACCCCGGAGCCTTAGATCAGGTATGGCGAGTCCCTCTGACATCATCGTAGACCTTTTGGTTTTTCTTCTTCACATGTCTCAGGTGGTGGTGGTGCTACAGGAAGTGTTCTCTCTGATCCAGACCATACTGAGCAAGTGGCTCAGCGACCCTGAGGTGGTGGAGGTTAGTCTAGTGTAAACAACACGGGATGGTGAATGTTTATGTGTAGTGCGATCTGTGTGAACGTGGCCCTGACCCCTGACAGCGTGACCGTGTCTCTCCCAGGCCGTGTGTGGGGTGTTTGAGAAGTCTGTGCGGACCCTCCTCCATGGCTTTGCTCCCATGGTGGCCCAGCTGAGCGAGATGCTGGGCCAGATCTACAGCGCCTTCCCACAAGCCTCTGCTCTTGACCTCACACGGCAGGTGGGACCTCCAGACTTCAGATGGGACTATGGTCCGACACTCAATCCCTTTAGTTAACGATCTGACTTTTGTTGCAGATGGTACACATATTTGCAGGAGAGAAGGGCCATTTCCTTCCTATCCAAGGGCTTATTGAACTGGTCACATCAACTACACTCTCCATTTTCCAACAAGGTAAGAGAGAGTGAAGAGTGAGGGATGGTCAAACCTGTATTTAATGCAGGAGATCCTTCTTGTAAATACAGAAATGTTTGCTTTAGGACCCACACAAGTCGAATAATGAGTTCTTTGAGATTTCCAAATTATTTTTATTTTCAACTGTACTTTATATTTTGTATGTAATACTTAAATGTAGCAATGTATATTGTTGTTGAATTGTGTTATGCAATGTATGTTATGTTTTGTAATGTATGTAAGGGCCTCATAATGTAGCCTCCCTGCTAACATGTACAGTAAGTGAAAAATATAAAGACAGTTATTGAGAAAGATAAACATCTCCCTGGGAGGTAACATCTTGGATGCCTCATCCATCTTTTATATTGCTATGTCATGTTGCATGTTTGGTCACCACTGGTTTCTGAATGTCTTTATTCTGTAGGTCCCAGGGATCATCCAGATATTGCCGAGTCATTTATGCAACTCCACGCACAGGTTCGGTTTGTGTATTGCTGTCTCACTGAATACATGATCTATACTGTGTGTTCAGGATCAACCATGGTGTGCATGCGTGTTCTTGATTCAAGGTACTCAAAAGGAAACCGGATGTGTACCTGTCCAGCCATCTTGATGTCAAAGCGCTATTCTACTGTGGTAAGTATCACTTTGTGTGGACAACATTTAGTCTGTAGCAGGATGTCTCAAAGCAATGGTGGACTCACAAATTGTGAAACTTGCTGCTTCTGGAGTTCTACTTTAAATAGCTGCTGTCATCTGTCTGTCCTCAGGTAAATATATAGCTTTCAGTTCCTTTTTCTTAGATATGGAAGCCACTGTTAAGCTTGGCTGACAACCGCAGTCTAACCATGGCTGACAACTCGTATCTGTTTCCCCAGGAGTCCTGTCCCTCAAGTTCCCAGAGACGCCCACAGTGAAGTCAGCCGCCATGTTCTTTGTAAGGAAAATGAAACAAGCTCCTTGTCTCTCTGGTTTAAGCTACTCTACCCTTTCACATAGTGTACCCTATCGTGTAAATGTAATGTAAACAACTCTATATCAATAGTACCATCTGATGTTGTGTAATCTGGCCCTTCCCACCCAGACAGAGCTGGTGCCACACTGTGGAGACATTCCCCCAGTGGGACAGGTGCTACAGAGAGATGGGAAACTTCTTATCCTGTCCATCCTTGAGGTGAGACACTTACTGGCCTTCATGAGAGTGTAATCCATGCTAAACAAATATTTAGTTTGCCAATACTCACCCTTGGAATGTGTTTAAATACTCATCCATCCATCCCTCCACTTCTTAACCAATTCATGAATGTGCCTCGTCGAGCATTGGATGACTTCCAGGTGACGGAGTCTATCATTGCGTTTTTCTCTCCTGTTTCCAGGCTGTTGGAGGCCAGTCCCCGCGCAGCCTGACGGAGCACTTCTCAGAGGTGCTGTTCTGTCTGAACAGATACTGCCCTGCTCTGTTGGCCCAGTGGCTGAAGGACGGACTACAAACCCCAGGTTTCCCCTCTGCCCAGGTGTCCATGGAGCAGAAAGAGGCTTTTAGTGAGCACCTCCTCAGGTAAATGGTGTTGCTGGGCAACACTATGATTTTTTTTTTACTGGGTTACATATCTAGCACAGTGATGTCAGAGCTGTAAGCTGTCTGTCACTCCAGCAAACGCGCAACTCTCATGCTCATTCCAACCTCCATGACCCATTCTTAGGCAGGACATTTAGGGAGCCATGGAATTTCCAGCAAATGTAGAAAGTGTATGAAGGCATCTTCTCTTTAACTCTCAGGGAACAGAGCGACAAGAGACGTGTGAAGGAGATATTGAAAGAGTTTTCACTGCAGTGTCGAGGCCTGCCTGGAACTGGATACACTTTGGAATATTAGCCTTCTTGCTCATCAGACAAGACTGGACCTTTGTACACACACCCTCCCCGGGCTACGCACATAAGTGAAGAAGAGGATGACACCTTTTGTTATGATAGGAACAGAGAGCAGGGGACCTTTTATTAGTATACGGAGTGTTAGAATGACTAGGAATCCTTATGAAATGATGCTAGTTTATGTTGCAAATGAACCAGTGAGGCTACTGTTCTTTAATTTTACAGGACCTTTTATTAAACATGCCACACCAAGTTGGCATTATAAGCAGACGACATTTACCAGCAATATCGCCACAAGAACTTACGATGGCCTAAAGATGTGGCAATTCAGAGCCCACCTTATGAATTCTTAACGTGAGGGACAGAAATAAATACAAATGTTTGTTGATAGCATGTGGTGTTGAGTATGTGATAAGTTAACATTTGATAAAAGTTGAAGTCCAAAGAACCTTTTCTATAGGACCCACTGTATGTACTGAATGTGATTTTATGAGACAAGCATGTATAAGATAAAACAGGCAAAAATAAACACAACAGACTCTCTGCAGCTGCATGGGCAGGCTGACTGTTGGTGTACTCTTTTATTACATTGTCTCCTTAGGACACTAGGGTCAAAGTTCATATATTATCAAAATATAGAAATTCCCCTAGGCCACAGTTTTCAAGAACTTGCTCTCTCTCCAAAATATAAAGTAAAGGATTAGAAACATAACACCTTTATGAGAAAGTGTATATACATATCTTACACTCTCATTAATCTCTCTGTATATCTTTTCCAAAACATAATAAACATTTGTAGAACATCCACAAGATGAGAAATTGGACAGACCGTGCACATAATGTCCGGACTAGGCTGTTTTTATCATTATTGACATCACTTTTGAGAAGATAGTAGCCGCAGGTCGAAGGTGGATGTCCTCGGTAAAAAAGGTGGATTTTGTAGGGATGGTTGGTGCAGCGACAGTGTTTCTAGAAGGTTCTAAGCAGAATGGGAGAGGTAGCATAGAGGTCCAACACACCTCTGACCCTGTCTGCTCCAGGCACAGCACCCACCCTGACACTACCGTATCCTCGTAAAGAGGTTCAACACAGACTTGGACTCCTGAGGGCAAAAAAAATGATGATACATTCGCTTTTTTGATCATAAGATTCAAAAGCCAAGCTGGAGATCCAAATGTGAAGGTTGCTGTGGAGGACACTGTACCTTGGTGCAGCGCGTTTTACTAAAGACGTTCCAGAAGCGCAACGTCTCGTCGCCTGCGCCCGTCACGATGGCCTCGCCGTCTGGTGACACGGCCTGTGGAGGAAGGCGACGGGACGGCAGTTTACTGAGTAGGACACGAACGGAGACTTTTCTCTAATGCGTAAAGTGTTCACGACACCTTTATGAAACCTGAATTTTTTTTTTTTACCAACTCATCGTGGCATTCACAATCTACCAGTTACCTCCAGTCTTACCAGGTAGAGCACCCTATAGGAGTGTCCTGTCAGCTTGGCCACCTGGGTCAGCGAGGGGTACTTCCACACCAGGATCTGGTTCTGGGAGTAGCCGTGAGTGCTCACCTGGAAGATACACCCAAGCCAACCAATGAATCACCCGGTGTGTTCCTTCCATTGGTGTCTGTCTACCTTGAACTACTAAAGATCCATAGCATAGGATTCTACAGCCTTGAGGGTGGCGCTATGAGTTATGACCGTGTTGGTTCCTCACCAGCTCGTTGGCATGCTTGGACCAGGCCAGGTTGCAGACCTGGGAGCCCGTGTCGGTGCTTTGCAGCGACTGGCCCGTCAGAGTGTTCCAGAAGCGTAGGCAGCGGTCGGCCGTACCCCCGCCGGACGCCAGCAGGCCGTGCTGGTGGGGGGACCAGGCGATGGCCTTCACCGCCGCCAGGTGGTCGCTGTACTGCTGCACCGGGAGCAGGCTGGAGCTGTTCCACACCAACAGCTGAGCAGGGAGGACAAAGGGAAGGGTTTCACAAAGGGCTGCGTTTATCACCACAAATACTGCTGGAATCCGAAACGTCCTTTCATCGATCCTATCGGAGCCGTGGGTGAGGTCCTCCCACCAGTGTAGCTGATCCATTCTCCTCACCTTGTTGTCATTGCCCCCAGAGGCTAGATGCTGGTGGTCTGGGGACCACTTGAGGCCACACACCTCCTGCCTGTGACCCTGGAGCCTCCTCTCAGCAGAGGAAGGGGTGCGCACGTCCCTCTGGAGGATCACCCTGTCTCTGCTGCCTGACGACAGCTGGTCCCCGTTCCAGGCCAGGGCTCCTGGACACACACAAGGAGCCAAACAGGAGGGAGAACAAGGAGAGAGTTAGGGTACCTATTTTTGTCCATAACTGTACTTGGAAAAGGAAGCCTCGTCGTCCACAAGGCTGCATGAGACTTATCACGACAAACACACAAAATCCCGACGCTGCCACCCACGCCAACCAGCTTTGATCCCAGCATGCATCACTGACCCACGCGTGCCGAGTGTCCCTCTAGGCTGGTCAGTTTCCTCCCTCCTGCTGCATCCCATATCTGTACATAGCCCTTATGGGTTCCCACGGCAACAAGGCTCCCCTGAGAGGTAGAAAAGGAAGAAGAAGAAACAAAGTTGAAAAAACTGTGAAAAAGTGTGAGGGGAAAACACTGTCCGCTAAACAGACGTGTGCATATTCAGTGTGTTTGCAGTCGTGTTGACTCACCCTCTCGTTCCAACACACTGATGTCACAGAGTCCCCATCCACTGAGAGGTCACACAGTCTCGTCACCTACAAAGTGAAATACAAGGACGGAACATGAGCCATCGCTTACAAGCTCTATAAATATCCTCTTCACTCTGTTATTGCAAATCAAGGTCTTTTTTTTCTTGGGACAGGTGGTGGTTGTAAACAGAGCCCGCTACCTTTCCAGGCCTTTGCGGCCTCTCTCACCTGACTGGTGCAGGCGCTCCACAGGTACACACAGGCCCCCAGGCCCACACTCAGCAGGTTGCCAGCCGACCAGTCCACTAGATTGAGGTAGAAGTCGTCCTGTAGCTCTGGTGCGTCCAGCACTTTGAAGGGAATCTTGGAGATTTTGCGGGCTGGCTTTCGAGGAGAGCGGAGCAGCTTGTGACTGCAGAGACAAGAACAATAAAGGGATAACATTGACCACAAAGTCAAACGACTCAAATTACGGAATTTGTGTGTCGTGAGACTGCCATACACATTTAGTAAACCGAGGCAGGACATTTAAAGCATGCGTAAGGGTATTCTGTCATTTAAAACAGCACAGATCACTCAGTACTACACCTCTTGTTGCTGAGTGGAGAGAGGGAGTACGGTGAGACATCATTAGCACCGTCGAAAGGCACTCTCTTAGTGTGGACAGTGTACTGAGGACAACAGACCCACAGTGTCAGTCAGACACATGGTACAAAACCTTCACTTAAAATACAGGGCAGATGACGACAGCAAGCGTCACCTTATTGTATTTGGGTGAGAAACACGGAGGGCAGTGTTAAGGAGCACTGGGTCTGGAGCCCGTCAGAGTTCTCACCCTAAAGAGGCTGCGACTGTGTGGGGACAGGACCGTGTGTCTGCGGTCATCTGAGTGGGGGTCAGGGACCACCTCTATGCCCGCGCCCAGCAACTCGTTCCTCAGCAAGGCTGCATAGGCCACAGCATCTACAAGTGAGGCGGAAAAAGAGGGGGCAGAGATGGAAAGAGAAGTGAGTCCTTTATCTGCACTGAGGGTGCCATACCACATGGCTATGTGGAACATTCTAGAGCTTGTGCTGATGTTGATGTGATGAATTTCTACCTTTTCCCGTGTCTGAACCTGTGTCTTTCCCTCTCTGGTTTTGATTGGGAGATCGACAGTTTTCCTGTGTGGGAAGATGGAAAAGTAGTATGGGTGAATGTGACCGTGACAGGACAGCAAAAAGTATCAGAACAGAGGTGTAGCTTACGTTGGCATAGTGGAAGTTGATACTCCAGTTGCTTCCGGCGCGGGTGGGAATGAAGCGATCTCCTGACTTGACACTTACTGGACTGCATGTGGCACCTTCCAACTATAATGGGCAGAGAGGCACAAATGGTTAACAATAACTGCTCCTCTTTTTAAGGTTACATAGGCTTTTTTCTTTCTTTTTTTGGAATTCTAGTCTAGTCCTTAGATACAGAGTTATTGCTTCCAGTACCTTCACGCGTTTTGTAATCACTTACTTTAGCAAGCTGACTCTCTGGCAGATTTTGATGGTTGATTTGCCTGAGCAGCCGTCTCTCGTATTCCTGGTCCATCGCTACCTTACCACTGCCAAGTGTCTCTGGTCTCCCCCCCACCCCCGGTCCCCCCTTGAACCGTCACTCCCTTTTCCTCAGTCTGCACACGGAGACCCCCTTTGGCCTCCCATCCCTGAGGAAAGGAATTGAATTATGTTTCCAAAGTGGGGCAAAGATAGAAAGACAACGTTTTGTCAGCCAGCTCAGCACATTATGCACCAGCTTAGGTGCTGGACCTCCTGCAAGTCAGTGATGACAATAAATATACTTATTTTAAGCCGGACAGTGTGTGTGTGTGTGTGTTGCGGTTTGAAAGACAGTCACACTGTTGTCATGGTTGCTATCATTCCCCAGTAAACAATAAAACCATACACCGTAGCTGTCTAGCTAAATGCAGTAAGCTGACTCATATAAGAAGATCATTCTTACCCTCTCTGCTCAAGTAAAAAACAAACGTATTGACATTCTTGGGGCTGTAGTAGTGTAGACAACAATGCAACGTCACTTTAGTTTTCCTCTCAATGAACGTTATTGGTTAACTTCAAATATTTTACTCAAGATATCAGCACTCAGTAGCTATCAAATCGCCATCGACTACTAGTGTTGTTTACGTCTGGACCAAGATGGCGACGAATCAGCTGTACACCAGATAGTCTTGTGGCATTTACAAGACAGCTCAACAGCGCCACCTTGGGTTTATTTTTCTTTCTTTATTCCCGAAAAGAAGACAAAATCAAAGCTGCTGCCGTTTTTTTATTAAAGAGTAGCATTAAATTACTGTAGTACAGAAACCTCAAACTGTGTGTCCTTTATGGGGTAATGCGTGTTGCATATTCAGTTACTGTAATGATAAATAGCAAGTACCTTTATGGTAGACAACCTTTATGCTGTATGCTGCCAATTAGTAGCTATTGGGAAATACATTTGCATGATATAAACTCAATATCTAAACCATGTTGTAAGTTTTTCTGTCACAATTATGTTATGAATGTCCAGTTTAAAGTCAAACTAGATACACAGTACACAAAGTATTAGACAGTATACAGTTGACAATAAGTAATGGTGCTGTTTAGCCTGATAAACTATCCTAAACTCAAAGTGAAGGATCCCAATCGATTTGCGAAACAAAAAAAACAACATATTTGGTTGAAACCAAACATATACATCCCATCACTGACAGTAAACTGAAAAACTACAACATTCCATTGTTGGCAGTCACCTTGAGGTAACACAAATTTTGAATGGTTTTGGGGACAAGATGGCAGATCCCTGTGGCTCCAAGATGGGCTGTTCTCCAGGAGCTGGAGAGATAGTAAACCTCTGGAGAAGGGAGGTGAAAAAGAGGAAGAGTTCCATATGAGCAAGTTGCTCTCCTAGACACATCCTCTTTCCTGTGATTGAAGGGGGGGGGAGGTTGTCAGGTGAAATGATTTCTTATTTCTAATGTAATTTTACAAGGAGGGTCAGAAATTAGGCAATGTCTATGACTATTAGAGTATTAGGCTATCACCAACCTGCAGAGAAAGGGAAAAAGGCCTGCCTTTTAAAGAAATGCCCATGCTCATTCAGAAAGTGCTGGGGGTAAAACATGTCTGGTTTCTCCCATTCTGTCTTATCATTGAGCACTGATGAAAGGTTGGTGTTCAGCACAGTTCCCTATGAGGCAGGAACACCCATTTATGTTGACACTTCATGGCATATCATAGCAACCATGGCATAAAAGTCCTAAATGACAGAAAAAAAGATTTATCTTACCTGCGGAATAAAATATCCTCCCACAGTAGTGTCTTTGCTAGCCATCCTGCTTATATTGAGCGGGATTAAGTTAGCCACTCTTAGCGTCTCATGAATGACAGCCTCAGTGTATGGCATGTTGATTTTGTCAGTCATGCAAGGCGGGCGAGACAGTCCAATCACACGCTCTATCTCGTCCTGGACCTTCTCTGTTGAAATGAAAGAGCAGGGGATAAGGTCTAGCGGACGGATGGATGGAAATTTGTCAGCCAAATGGTGAGTACCTACCCTGCACTTCTGAGTATTTCATCATGTAAAGTAGAGCAAAGCGCAAGGTGTTGGTGACAGTCTCCGTTCCAGCCTCAAACAAGTCCAGAGTACAGAATGCCAAGTTTTCTGAGTTAAACCCAGCCTCAATGTCATTCTTTCTCTGTAAATTGCATAATCCAAGGGATTATAAGATATTAGGTATTTAAAGAACAATGCATAAAAAAATTGACATGGTTATTCAGTAACCTTGTCTATTTCTGCAATGTAAGTGTCAATAAAGTCCCTGTGGTTAAAAGGGTCCCAGTCCCTCTTGTGTTTCTCTATTTCCTTTCTCAGGAAGAATATGAGCCTGGCATAGTTGGAGAAGATGATGTTGTGGGGGCCAGGTAAACATTTGAAGAGCCATGGGAATATGTCATACATCTGAGGAGAGAACAGAGAGGATCCTGGTAGATAAACACAGTCATACCTGATAGAGATTTCAACAGACAGTGACCATGTTACATGGTACATATCCCCCACCAGCTACTATGGTGGGGGATATGTAGGTATAGAGTAATTGTTATCATGTTATAGCACAGATTTTTTTTCTCCATATAATTATGGTAATTTTTGGAACTCAACAACTTGACAAACTGTATGTCACACCTGAGCAAGCGGTGTGCCTGCCAGTAGAATAGATTCTTGGCTAAGTTGCAGAAGGTTCTGGAAATCAATGTCATCGTAGTCGAATCGCTTCCCAAACACCAAGGATCCAATGACATTGGCAGCAGCATTGTTTATTATAACATGGGGGTTGAAGGGACCTCCTGTTAAGGAAAACTCAGCAATTTTACAAAAATCAGCCATTATTTAATTAAGCTATCCAATAATTGTGAAAGTGTAGATTCACATAAACATGTCACTGTTACACCAAACATACATAGACCTATAGTTACTGTTGGTCCTATCATAAAAGTTACAATGCTGAGCATCAAGTCTGCTCAGATATTAAAACAAAGAAATGATGTGACAGGCACCTCACAACTGAGGTGCCTGTTTTCATGTTGAAGAAGGCTTCTTCAACATGAAAACAGTTGTGAGGTGCCTGTCTCAATGCACTCTGTGAATATAGGACTGTACTAAAGTCTAATCATTCAGTCATGAACTGATACTGTCATTGCTTTATTGCACCTGTTGATTATTGACCTAATCATAGAACTTGGGAGTCTAAAACCACAAAGTCCTCTTGTTTTTTTTTCTCATGATTACTATGTAACAACAGTCTCATCGGTCAGACAGGAATGTTCAGGTGGAAAATTCGGAGTGTTTCTATTCTTGATTAGTAAATCAGCCAGAAGAAGAAAAACAAAGAAAAGAAAAAGTCCACTCTTTAGATCCAGCCAATCCAGAACTGAATACACCAACATGCTGCAAGTTCCATGTCACAGGGGAAAACCTGGGAAGCTGAGATTTGAGAAGAGCATAGTTCTTCAAAAGTTCCCCTGAAATCTGAATACTCGGTAAATGGTTTGTTTACGTAATCTATGGCTGAATACAATGATACAATGGATATCTAAATTGGATTCCATTACAAGGTGTTGGTGACAGTCTCTGTTCAATCACCCCTCAAACAAGTCCAGAATACAGAATGCAAGGTCATCTGAATTAAACCCAGGTTTTATTTATTTATTTTTATCTCTGTAGGTTACACAATCCAAGGTATTTTTTTCGTATGAATCCTCGTCTACCACAAGAAAAAAGTTAGCATTTTCAGACACAGGACATGAAGCCTTTCTGACTTCCAAAGTTCATATACCACATTCAGAATTTAAAATGGTCAAAGATATATGCTAAACTTGAGAGATGTTATTTCCTCTGTCTCTCTGTCTCTCTCTTTCTCTCTTTCACTCTTTCTCTCTTTCTCTCTTTCTCTCTGTCTCTCTATCTCGGTGTCTCTATCTCGGTGTCTCTATCTCGGTGTCTTTCTCAATCTCTCTCTTACAGTTTTTCTCAATTGCTAAAACACTAAAACCCATTGGCTGAACAAAGTTCTCAGTTGCTTGAACTCATGTAGCTAATTGTGCAGTCTGTTGTCAATACCTTAAACCATTTCACATGGTAAAACACAATTTGCAGATCTCACATAGACGTTTCAGCAAAACTCTAAACACATTCTCATTCTCAAAACACATTCTGCACCCTAATGCACATGTCCTCCATACTGGTAAACACAAATGGCAACAATCAAATACAAATAGAGAAAACATGTCATTGACAAAACACAACCACTCAAAATTGATTTAACTTTTTTCAAATGATGTGACACAACCAATATAAGCCAGTTCAGAGAGCAAACAGGTTGTTGAAGGTGGGAAAATATTGCTTGTGATGTCGACGAAGTGCTCTGGCCTGACCCAGCCCAAAGACAAGAAGAAGCACATTGATCACATGTTTACTCCTTAGATTTTTGTCCCTTTTACTGTAGTATTGTATACTGTAGTACAGTGCATTGTAGGCTGTATACTGTACAATGAACAAATTGTATGGCCCTGAACATTGTGCTTTCCATTTGTTACAGTAACAGTACTGACTGCTCAATAGATTTTGACTGGTTGCAGGTTCATATCAACAAAGAACAAGAGTGAGTTGTGAGTAGTGAGATGCAGGGTACAGTACTGTATAGGGGTACAAGGAGGAGAAAGAACAAAAAAAAATTGCAAAGAGCAAAGCAGAGTAGTAATTTCTGATACATTTTGAGCTACTATGATAGAACATGTTGTCGTTCATCAAAAGACAATGACGGATAAATATGACATTTGTTTTGAGATTACGTAAAAATGTACTTCTTCCTTGAGAACTATATGTTTTGAACAATGTGTTTTTTTGTGTATTGTTTACTGACTGCTTGATAGTGTATATCATCTGGATCACTTTGTTTATGATTTGAGAGCAGTGTTTGATTTTGAGCACAGGTAAATCTGTTTTGAGGCGAAAGTTTAATTTTGAGCACAGGTAAAACTGTTTTGAGGCGAAAGTTTCATTTTGCAAGAGAATTCAGAGGTTTTGTAAATAGTGCTTGAAGATGAGGTTTTGTGTTTACAGTTTTGAGAAAATGGGTGACTGTTTCAGCAATTGTGAAAAACTGTAATGTCTCTCACTCACTCTCTCTCTCTCTCTCTCTCTCTCTCTCTCTCTCTCTCTCTCTCTCTCTCTCTCTCTCTCTCTCTCTCTCTCTCTCTCTCTCTCTCTCTCTCTCTCTCTCTCTCTCTCTCTGTCTCTCTCTGTAAACAAGACTGTTAGGTTCTCCCCTAATTGCCTCTTTTTCTTATTCACCCTTTTCCCTTCATTACCAACAATACCAAAACCTGAACTCTAATGTGGTTGCCAGCCACTCTGGAATCACCTATTACATAACGTCTTTGTTTATAGTAGTATTCCTCTGCCATAATAGTTCATGGCAAAAGAGCATCAAGACAACATATCCCAGAGGCACCTAGAGGACTTGCTTGAAACTCAATCTTCCACCAGGGGGCAGATTGGTGCTGGTTTCTCCACTTCTGTTCCAAATCTGCCTTGACAACTAAGCAGGTGCATCTGGGTCAGCTGATGACATCAGCTGACAAATGCATGTTGGGAATGAATGCCTATTCCAGCCTGTAATACTGTTTGGAAAATATTTAAATATTTAAGTTATTTATAATTATACAGAGAATCAATGTGTTGCCATTATGTGGATTCCAGCAGGAGGTTATATGTTATACCAGCAAGTGGCAGTGTTGCAATCCCTGTTGAATTATCCAATTGTCTCTGGGCAGAAAATGCTTTACAGCAAGAAAGGCTGAGAAAAAAAGAATCAGGAGAAAATGAGGTCATCCTTTAAAGCGATAGTGACACTCACTAGTTTTCTACTCAGACTACAGTGTAAAGGACAAGTGTGCTGTGCTAGCTTGATTCTTTCCGGAGCCTCAACCACATGTTTGAAATGAGTGAAAGTGTATGTGCAATACTGCATGTGTGCGTTAAAAGAGATAATTAAACAATGAGAATTAAACAATGTTCCAGCATTTTCCATTGTACAATGGATTGAGGCCTAGGCTCTGCCTTGTTAGCATACAACCTTAGTTCCAATGCCTTAGGCTAAAGAGAAACATACATTATGAAAATTGGTTAACCAACACTCTCTCCAAATTGCTCTTACTCTTTGGGTTCCCTTTTTACTGGTTGTGTCATTGTGTTTTTCCCCTGTTACAGTAATGTGACACACTAGTCAGATATGAGTCATGCAGCTTTCCAAATGATCCATCAGAATCAAATGCTGATTCAAAAGAAAATATTAATAGTGGATTTTCCAGCAACCATATTTTCAGAGGTGGCATCAACGAGTTTCTCAGTGAACTTTCCCCCTGAAAGCATAGCGTCTTCACATGACAATGAAAAACTACTGTTTCTCTAATCAAAAACATTGTGTTAGGGAGTTGGGGGAGTAAATCTCTCATACTTTCCCCTCTGAACCTCTCTGTAGCTCTGCATATAGAGCCGTGTCCAGGTCTGGACTGGGACTGAAAAACGGCTCGGGACTTATTATGCCGCGTCCGTTTGCCGTTCGGGAAATCTCCGACTCTCCCGACGGCCAGTCCGACCCTGGCCGTGTCAAAGACCCAGTCATGGTGCCATCTTACGTAAGTCCCGGCTGTGTTGAGCTGGCCAGATAACACCCTGTTTATAGAGCTGACCCCAGTTTTAACCTGGTAGCACATCTCCTGTCTCCACCCAACCGTCAGTCAAACCAAATAGGCGACCCAAAAACATTTACTCAGCACCTTGTGCTTCACAATCTCTTTTTTGGCCTCCTTGTGGCATCAACCCTTGACACCACAGAGTCATGTCAGCACACTAGTGAAACCCCCACACTTGCTCCTTATGTTAAGGTTTTTATGTTGTAAAGGGAATTTACAACATATGCAACAGCTAGTCAGTTACAATAGGGTTAAAATATGACTAGAAGGTAGTGTGGATAGATGGCTGCATTACTGTAATCATCATCTTATTTCTTCATTCTTATTTTAAGGTACAAATGTATTTGTAATCACAACTTTTTGTTACAACCTGCTTTTTGTTATAGATGCTGTGTGTGTTCATTGTTATTCCTGATCAATACTGCGGCAACAGTGCTGTTTGTCTTTCTGTCCGTCAGTCAGTCGTCAGTCAATCAGTCTGTCTGTCTGTCTGTCTATGGTTTGTATATGTCTGACACATAAAAACCGTGACACCCTCTCCAACCCTCTTGTGAGCAGTAAGAGAGGGATTTTCCTTCCCACTGTCTCCCCCCTGGAATCCTATTTCCGGAATAATGTTGTTCATTTGCTTGGTTTCCCAAAGAGACCGGGAATGACAGACCATGGAAAGGCAAGTGTGGCGCTGTGGCTGCAGAGAGAAAGGCAAGGCCAGGAATGAGAGCGAGAAGTAGAGAGAGACAGAGAGAGACAGAGAGACAGAGACAGAGACAGAGAGAGAGAGAGAGAGAGAGAGAGAGAGAGAGAGAGAGAGAGAGAGAGAGAGAGAGAGAGAGAGAGAGAGAGAGAGAGAGAGAGAGAAAGTGGGAGAGAGCTGGATCGAGTCCCTAACCAGTAAAGACAAGCCCAAGCAACAGACTTGACTGAAATAGCACAAGCGAGCATCCTTGTGGGGGCCATGAATTTCAACATGATGGGTGTAATGACACTGACGGGATTAGACATGCAACATTAACCATCTCAGAGTAGATGGGATGGGAGGAGGCCCGCGGCTTTCAGAGTCACCGACACCTTCTGTCTATCTCTCTCTCTCTCTCTCTCTCTCTCTCTCTCTCTCTCTCTCTCTCTCTCTCTCTCTCTCTCTCTCTCTCTCTCTCTCTCTCTCTCTCTCTCTCTCTCTCTCTCTGTCTGTCTGTCTGTCTGTCTGACAAATTACTTTTTTTGAACACTTGGCGAATAAACATGATTCTGATACTGGTCTGTTTATCTGTCCGTCTGTCTACATCTGTCTCTATCTGCATCCACACAATCCGCTTTCTTTCTCTCTTACTCTCTCAAAGAGCACCTCATGCTTGTTCTCCACCTGAAAACAGGGAACACTGTTTGACATCCTTGGCAAAGACTACAACAGTAAGAGGAGTAATTGCAAAGGACGGATTGTGACAGGTTTACCAAGGATCTTAACAGACTTCCCTGTCTTTGGAAGACTAAAAAGGATTAATTAGTTCACTTACTGTAAATAAACCCTATTATGACAGTATGGCGTTCAAGTTGTCTGGACTTTGGAAAGAGGGCAAAAACTGGATAGAGGATACAGGTCAAAGAAGGAGAGATCTTGTGAATGACGGACAGCATTAAACAATAATGCTACCCCTTGTCTTTTCTATGTATTTGTTTTGTTGAAAGACCGGGCCTGTCTCGGAAAAGGTAGAGAAAATATCACAAGTTATGAGTATTTGACTTACTATATTGCAACAGATGGGCTCAGCCATACACTGAGATGAGCTTCCCAGAGCCATTCTGAGGTTCCTGTCTGGTGAAGAAGCAAATCAACACAGGTGTAAAACATGAAGACTGAGGGTTAGGGTTAGGGTTTCCTCTAGGTGTTAAAACTAGTCTAATCACTATTTTGGAACATGTTGTGTTAGTACAAGCTGTGTCCTCAGTGTCATTAAGCCCTCTCTCAGTAGCTAATGTTCCAGAAATCTCCCACATCCCTGTAGGTTGAGCAGAGTGGGCCTGGGTTATTTGAACTGACATTATTCTGAGGTGTTAACAGGATGTCCAGGAATGTTTTGTTCTAGTGAAATCTTTTGGATGGTTACTGTTTAGACACAAAAATCTGATTGCATTTCCTTCCTTTGTAATATCACAAGGTCTAATCCATTGAAACATTTATGGTAAATGTCCCTCCACTTTAATCATTGTAATAGCATGCATTGGACCATGGTCCAAAAATTACATTCACTGACGTTTGCAAGTAGATAATGACATTATTGATCTTCCACACTGCTCAAGGCCAATTGCCTTGTCTAAAGTAAATCTTAAATACATGACGCAGAATAACAATTCACTCATTACCTTATTCACTCATTACCAAGGAAGCCATATTTAGACACACTTGAAGCATGCAACCATTGTTTTAGTTGGAGAGCTTTATAATCCCTAATCCTGGTGTACTATTATCTCATTGTGTGTAGACTATCCAGTGACTGCCTAACATGTTTTTAGATAACTTAATACATTTGGTTGTACGTGTTGTAATGCTTGTATGCATGTCTGAGTATGTTTGTGACATGTGGGTGGGTATGTATATACTGTACACACTGTATACTGTGAATACATACAGTATGTGTGTCTTCTTATGTCATCAAAATGTCAATCGCTTTGCGGGGTCATGCCCTCCCTAAATGCATAGAGGCAGGAAGTCCATCTGTTTCACTGTGAACGAACAGCTATTACTCACCATCCCCCACATCTGAGGGTCTAATACTAGATGTACTGTACCCTTCATATCTCAAACTAACTGTGTCTCTGCGATACTTGTCCTCTGAACAATGCAACTGTTTTCCTCAAAAGATAGATCTTTAGAACTTGGTAAGTTAGGAATAAGTCTCTGGCACATGCATACAAACACATACACAAACTTGCCCAAATCCCCTCAATAGCTCCAAACTGCTTTGGCTTGCCTAAGGCTATTCAGCCGGGTTAAAGATGGATAAGAGAATGTGAGATGGATGCCCCTTGGAACTATGGGAGCTTGAAGGAGAGCTAGCACACACAGCAATCCTCTGGACAAGTTTGGCACCCGTGCCCGTAACTGTGGGCCAAAGCTCATGTTGCGTGCTAACTCTCTCCCTCCCCCATCCTCTCGTGCTCTCCCGCTCTGCAATTATATGCTGCGCTCCCACCCAAACATGCAAGAATAGGCCTCCTCAGTCAACAGACAAACCAACTCATTTTGTCCTTAAACCATGACATCATGACCGTTTGGCTGAACGCAAGATGCAGGCTTGATTTAACTTTGTCAGGGAAGTTGGTGTGTCACACAGAAATGTGATGGGCTAAACCATAACTTGTGTTACACAGTTCTGAGTTTTCGAAACTACACCCTAAAATGTATTACATAGCACCTCATGGTTCAACATGGAATGTCCTTCCACACTGTCTGCCCACACAACTGACATGAGTGCATTAAAAAATTATACCATGTTGGAAATGTTGCTGAAGTGTTACCTGCGGTATGTGTTTGTGTGCAAGTGCTGCTGGGTTAAGGGGCACAGCTCCATCTATCAAGCAATGGGCAGCTATTGTGCCTTGCACACCTCATTTTCCAAATCTGCCTCGCAACAGAGTCCTCTCCCCTCTCCCTTCTGAGCGTTTGTGTGTGTGTGTTTGTGTGCGTGTGTGTGTGTGTGTGTGTGTGTGTGTGTGTGTGTGTGTGTGTGTGTAAGAGAGACAGCACCCATGGCAGGCACCTCCGCCTGGCCTTTCTAACAAAGACCTGTGGGTTTCAGCACAGCCCCTCTTCTCTTGCTCCCACACGCTCATAAATAACAGCACAGAGTCGTGAGCCAGGCCGGAGAAA
This sequence comes from Osmerus eperlanus, assembly GCF_963692335.1. Lineage (NCBI taxonomy): Eukaryota > Metazoa > Chordata > Actinopteri > Osmeriformes > Osmeridae > Osmerus > Osmerus eperlanus. The sequence continues at coordinate 4,436,813 of NC_085033.1, forward strand.
AAAATGGATAGAAGAGAACCATTTAGGCCGTCCTCCTTTGCCTTACAACTGGCTTTTCAATGACCCCCCCCCCCCTCCCATTCTGACACCAACCTGAATCATCTCCACTGCTATGTCAGTGAGGGAGAAGCCATTTAACGGGCCCCGGGGTCATTGTTAAGGAGGGGGGTTAGGTCCTCAGTGCCAGGGTGTGTGAGATGGCAAGGAGGGTCAGAGGTGAAGGTCACAACATAGGAGGGAGGGCAGGGAATAAATCCTGTATCCCTGACGACAATGGCCGCTGTCCCCCACACCACACACCCCCGACAAAGGTCCCATTGTAAGCAGCGATGGGTTGTTGTGTGCTGAAGCTGTGCCTAATAGAGTTATAGTGCTGATTTGATGGCTAGTGTGCAGAGAATCATCCTGTCTCCAAGGGTCTTTGCTAATCCTCCCCCCCTCCTCTAAAATCACCCCACTCAACCTCCAAGATATTTTTCACCCTGCTCCTACATGTACCTGTGTGTGTGTGTGATTTGTGCAAAGGTGAACCAGGCATACTGTGTGTATCGGACAACATTAAGTTGTGACTTAATGGATTCAAGGGTCTTTTGACTGGAAAAGATAAGATGCTTGTGGCGGGTGGGGTGGGGGTATGGAAAGAAGAGCAGAGGGCAAATGACAACACCCAACTTTTATCCCTGTCACCAAAGCTAAGACCTTCAGGCAGTCACAAAGTGGAGTGCCTCTCTGTCACCTCTGTTAGTTAGATTAGGGGCCAACACAGAAGAGTGAAAGGGGGGGGGGGGGGGGGGGGCATTTTGGCAGGCAGGCAGATAGACAGACAATACTTGCAGGAAGAGTCAGCCTCCAGAAGATTATGGAACAGTGAGGATGTCGAGCATAAACTGTGTGCCACTTTTGCTGATGTAGTTAGTTCCTACAGAATTGTTCCCCATATGGTTTGACAGTCTCCTCTCAACATTGGTTTCAGTTTTTTTGTGGCTTCTTTTGGCTTTTTCCTGACCTCCTTAAAGAACATGCTATGTTTCCCAGGGCCCAGCTATTTGAAGCTCATACTTTTGGTCATCATATTGCTGTTCCAGCTCAAGCTGCTCAGACACTGTACCCACTAACATTTCCACAATGGCAGGGTCCTAGGGGCCAGACCATAGACGTCCTACACTCTGCCCGCACTCCAGTTGCCTCTGGCACCGTCCCCTGCATGCTTTGTGTTATGGTTCTGGCAGTTGCTCAGGGAAACCCCACAGTCTCTCCATAGAGAATTCAGAGCACCCTCTCAGGAAGGTTACCGTTATGCATCGCTTCAATGGTGGTGAATCCAGACAACAACTCTTGGAATACATGCATTTCCCCAGCTTCACAGTGAAACAGCATGATTGAACCCAGGACACAAGTCTGAATAAACTCAGACATAAATAGTTTTGGCTTTATGATCAGTGCCAAGATAGTATGTGAAGTATAGACATCTACTGTAAACACAATTGAAATGTATGACTTTCCATTCATCTGAATACGTCAAAGCACATCTTGGTTTGTGTCACGATTCAGGCAGAATACAGATGAGTCATGTTAGCCAGCAGGCAGCTGGTGAAGCTTGTAGTATCAGCCTATTCTGTTAACCCCACGATTAGCTCCCACTGATCCTATCAGGGCTGTCTAAATCTGGGTAACAGAGCCTGAAGGTTTATCCTGCATGCCGCCCCTCTGAAACCCACCGAGTTCACATACTAAAACACTCTTATAACATATCCACACAGAACACACACACAAGCCTATCACTCTTGGAGATACCCACTAACTCACAACCCCAGGCTCACCAGGGGAATAGCTGTACACCAACACAGATTCAGTACTGGTACTAGTATTAAAAGTGTTTGCACAGAAGAATCTTGGGAGTGAAAAATGTCATGGAGGTCAGACCCTGGGATCAAGAGGGCACATTCTATGTCCAGACTGACACAAGGGGGATGGGCAGCCACTGACATGCCCTGACACGCCATTCACAGGGCAATATGAACTTCCAAAAAGCATGCATCCCCCCCACATAAAAAACACACCTGTTAACTGGTGGTTGTATTACCTAAAATCCCCCTCTGATTGCAAACTTCCTCAAGCCCGCGTCTGACTCTCATGAGCAATTTGGGAGTGATACATTAAAGGGTTGAAATGATAAATAAACAAATTACTGAGCAGTATTTGTGTGTATACAGGGGCTCTCTGGCATAGTTTGAGAAGATAATGAGACAGACTGAGTGGCCTTAGAAACAAGCGAATCCTCTCACCAACTCTGATAGGGGTCAAAGGGGAGGCTACCATAAATGACTGGACATCAACAGAGAAAGACCTCTGACCAATACAGGCCTTGTTCACTGACCAACGTAACCACACAGTTTTCTCTAGGACAACCCCTTTGGACTGGGTTTGCATCACAATGATGTTTTATGTTTGGCTGGAAACAAAGATTCTATTATGTATGTATTTAGATACAATTCATAAGTATTGATACTAACATAATGATAAAAAGATATGGCATATCATCATCAAGAAACGCTATAAGAGCTAAGATGTTTCATTTTAAGTATAGTGCTTGATTGCTGAGATGAAATACATTTTCTTCATAGGTTTGCTATGCTGATAAAACTACAAGGCCATGGAAGCATGGTTTAAAATCTGTTTATTAATCACGGTGATAGACATTCACTCACAGGACAGAATTTTATCAAATACAACAAATCAACAAAGCAGAAATAAGTTTGAGAAGTTCTGAATTTGTTTTTTAACAAAAACGATGAATTTTTAATATATACCATTACAAATTTTACATACATATTTGAGTCTATTCGGGCCACATTACTTAGACAATAAATACTAATACAGATACACAAACATGTGTATATCATACAATTTTATTAAAGGTATGCAGTGCTGGAGAGCATATTCATATTTTGTAGCATTACATTGTAACGTAATATAAATATATGCTGACAAGAAACGATGCATGAACAAAGTAGCCTAGTTCCATTCACACCGTCTGGAGTTACAGTTACCTCCATGCCTGGGGAGAAGTGAATGAAACGATCCGGTCTGGAATATACCATATTTGTTGAAGGTCTTAAGAATAGTCATACAATTAACCTACAGGATATATCCAGTAAATTCTTATAAATAATGAATATCACCCAAAACACAAGTAACTATTAATAATCATATTTACCTTAATGGTGTTTTGTAGGATATTATGCATTGAACTGTGTTTGATCACAGAACAACCACCCTCTTCAATCGGCAGATTTTGGTTTCTCCCAAGATGATGTTACAAATTCCTGTTAAAGTCCCTTTGGACCGGAGAATAAAGAGGGTTTCAGCCTCGGCACATAAAGTGTGCAAGGACATTGCAAGGAGTGACAATCTTTAGACTACACCGCATTTCTTTGCAAACTCTATTAAAAATAATAGAATACTTTACATTTGGGTTTACAATGTGCTTAGAAGTTGGATTTAAACATTCTGTAACTAGACGTATCCCGGGGGACGTGGCGTTGCGCCTCTAAAATTTCTCGGCATATATTGAAAAATAGTGGCCTACTATTCATTTTTTGGGCAGTTGGAACGTGTCATACCCTGCCATTTGGACAGGCTCGAGGTAAAAGGCTTGGAACGTGATGTTCCATACTGCCGAAGTTCTATTTTACATCGAAATGGACCAAGCACCACCAGGTAGGCTAAGCCTTTTGTCGGATCTGCATTGTCAAATGTGGCACAGCTTCTCACCTAGGTAACTGGCAAAGCTTGACACCTGGTCGGTGTTGCACGGGTGTCTGTGTCCGTATTAGTTGACACTATCCTGCCTCCCCCAAGACATTACCCGAGCATAGCGCATTTCGCTTGCCAATTACGTAATAGCATACCTACCTTGAGTATGCTATGAGCAATGGAGAATTGCTCTTGGATCTACCAATCTTTCAACTTTTATTAAAATATAATAACAAAGTTTGTTACAATAAACCATTAACTTTTGATAAAGCTTGTTCAATGGTTGTTAATGGCCGAGAGTGAAGAGTTGGGTATTGAGTGCTCTGAAAATGACGCATGAAAACTGCAGCTCCACTGCTTTGTTCCATTTCCTTGACTGCAGCCGACCGTGGTGAATGTGTGCGCTGCCATGGTGCGCTTGCGTTGCTGAGTGCAGGAAACCCTAGATGTCAGACAAAAAGCTTTCCCAAATTGCCAACTATTGCCTGCATTGATGTAACATTTATATGACATTTTGATGACGGTCAACCTCAGCAAGCTGTTTTTGGACAGATGAGTTTGACGTGGTGCTTTTTGTGATTTTTCTGTGGAGCTCTGTGGATGACAACCCCCAGAATGGTGGGGGTAGCTTTAGAGCAGCCAGGGTGGTTATGGTAGAATTTAGCTGAGTCTTGAGTCCTGCTTCCTATTTTGCAACCACTGTGCTCTTGCACCTGCCTTTTGTTTATTTAAAAGTTAGAAAAAAGAAATGGAAAGCGGATAGAGTAGGAAACCCACATTTTCTTCTCACTGAGAGTCTTGTTATGTTCTGCTAGATGTTTCATGAAAGACACTTTTGTAGGCTCCTGCAGTGAAATATATTACCCCTCTCCTGCTCCTGGTGTGGTTTGGATCCTAGCTTTTTACATTTTTGGGAAACGTTTTCTTATTTTTTTTGGCCAGGTTCAGAGTTCTTCTTAGTTTTATGATTACGGGAAAGTTAAGAGGATTTTGGAGATTCTGGATTAGAAAAAAAGGGGGGTTGGAGGATCAGATTTAAGAAATGTATTCTGTGGTTGTTCAGAAGATTTAGGGTGAGCATTTGAACACTAATTAAAATGAAGGTTCTCCATGTAACAATCAGATTTGCATTTGATTGAAATAGATTGAAAATGGTCTTGATGTAATTTACAGAAGTGCTTAATACTCTGCTGACCTGACATTTTATCAGCTTGGGACATGCTTGGGCTTGTCAGGAGATTGTGACAATGCTAGTGAAGGGTGCTTGTGTGTGTTGGCAGGTTTTCTCTCAGGAGAGTTGATAAATGTAGAGACTGGTATACAGTAAACCTCCTCCCTCCAAACAACAAGTCTGATATTTTTGTGTATTTTTGTCTTTCTCTCTGCCTCACAGCTCTCCCACCTAGGTCAATGAAGCCAATGTCCTCCACCAACTGCCCCAGAGGGCCACCAATCTACCCCTTGGAGGATGCTGAGTGGTACTGGGGTGACATTACCAGGTAACAGGTCTACTGTAGTTCCCCATCATGTTATGCTTATACCATTTCACCATGTTGGGTCTAGTCATGGTATTTCTTTGTAAAATATCCTGTTTTATCACTCCAACAGAGAAGAGGTGAATGAAAAGCTTCATGACTTGCCTGATGGATCTTTCCTGGTGCGTGATGCTTCAACAAAGGCACCGGGAGACTTCACGCTAACACTGAGGTACGCTGAAGTGTCTCTCGACCAAACCCTCCCCACCGCCCCCTATTCCTCAACTCCATTCCTTCATTTAGCAAAATGACGTCACGATTCCCTTCTTTCCTCGTCCGTGTAGAAAAGATGGGCACAACAAGCTGATCAGGATCTACCACCGAGAGGGGAAGTATGGCTTTTCAGACCCCCTCACCTTCAGCTCCGTGGTTGAGCTCATCTGGCACTACCAGCACCATCCTCTGGTGGAGTACAACGCCATGCTCGACGTGACACTCACGCACCCACTGTCCCGCTTTCAACAGGTAAACACATCACGCTTTGTCTTTCTGTGTTATTACTCCTCAATTCAATGACGCAGTTTCATGTGTGGCATCCTACTTTTTGGCTTTGGGTCAAACTTTATGGTCTTGGCCAATGGAAACTTGAGTTCTGATCACAATAGCTGGATGTATCTGTTCCCAGGATCGTTTCATTAGGGAGGACAGTGTGGATGTTGCTGGAAGAAAGCTACAGGAATACCAAAGTCAGTATCAAGAAAAGTCCAAGGAATTTGACCGTCTGTACGAGGCCTACACAAAGACCTCACAGGTGAGACCTTCATCTAAAGTCAGACGGATGCAGCACATCTTAAGTTATTCTGTGATCCTAAGTGACCTGTGACCTTGCTAACGATCTCCATTGCCTTCCCCCTTTCCGGTCCAGGAGATCCAGATGAAGAGGACGGCGATAGAGGCCTTCAATGAAACAATGATGATCTTCGAAGAGCAATGCCGCGAGCAGGAGCGCTACGGAGAGGAGTTTGAGAGGGACAACCTACCTGAGGGAACCGAGAAGGACCTCGAGAGGTGAGCATCCAAGCCAGCAGCCGTGTAACACCGACTTGATCTAGTAATGTCTTTCATCTGGTCGTAAGCGTAGGATGAACATGTGTTTCCCTTTCGCCTCCTCCAGCTCCAGTTTGGCTCATGCTGGCAGTATGTGTAGACCTGACCCCTGACCCTTGTGACCTGTGACATTTTTTAACCTCTGCCTTCCTCCCCCAGCTTCCTGATTAACTATGAGAAGCTGAAGTCTCGTCTGGGGGAGATCTACGACAGTAAAGTCCATCTGGAGCAGGATCTGAGGACCCAGGTGCTAGACTACAGAGAGACAGACAGGAAGATCAACAGCCTGAGGCCTGACCTCATTCAGCTGCGCAACATCAGGGACCAGTACCTCAAGTGAGTGTCCCACTCTCAATGGAGACTTTGTTGGAGCTGATAATTAAATGATCAGAATTATCGCACACTCTTGTCAGATTTACAAGTCTTAAATGGTCATATTTTACATTTTACCCCTTTGTAATTTTTCTTCCACTACCTTTACTCTCTCTTTGAATTCAGCTGGTTGAATCACAAGGGTGTGCGACAGAAATGCATTCACGATTGGCTGGGCATTCCAAACGACAGCAGTGATGAGTAAGCCTCTTCATTTTACTATCAAGAAACAGAGCTCAGACATTATGGCAGATGAGACCTACAAACATTAGGGAGTTGTATTAACACCACTTTACATTTATTGCAGCACCTACGTGTTGAAAGGAGACGAGAAGCTGCCTCATCATGATGAGACAAACTGGTTTGTGGGCGAACTAAGCAGGACCCAGGCTGAAGAGATGCTACAAGAGAAACCTTCTGGAACGTTCCTGGTGCGCGAGAGCAGCAAGCAGGGCTGCTATGCCTGCTCTGTTGTGTAAGTATCTGCTGCATTTACATGGTAGAGAAAGCGTCGTCTGTATAACGGGATGACAGCAAAAAAGATGGCACTAAGGCAAATCTTGATTATGTTATTATCATGTCCAATTTTTGTATTTGATTGGAATTGACAAACAGTTTTGTTTGTGCCCATCAATAACGTAAATGTAGGACAAAAGTTTTCAGAATTGGTTTCTGGCTTATCATAGCAACAAGTGTATTTTGAGGCATATAAATCTGTGGATTCTCTGCTTTCCAAACAAATCCAATTGCACTATGGTGACCTCATGGCTATTTTGTATAGCTTAACATGCAGCTGTGGTTCGGCCAGAAGATTAGTGAAGGAGTAAGCTGCAGTGACAATGGGAGACTCCCAGTTACCCTGGTAGTTATTCAGTATTCCCTTCCTTTTCAGCGTGAACGAAGAAGTGAAGCACTGCATGATCTACAGCACGCCACATGGCTTCGGCTTTGCTGAGCCCTACGACGTCCACACCTCTCTTAAGGACCTCGTCCTGCATTACCGCCTCAACTCCCTGGCACAGCACAATGACGCCCTGGACGTGCGGCTGGCGTTCCCAGTCAGCGCCACCGTCCCAGCACCCTCCCCCCACACGGGAGAACACAAACTCCTACAGACTCCGAAACACACTGCTGGACTCACTCCGGCTGCACCAGAGATGTAGATGGGACAGACGGATCGAAGGATTTGCACTAGATTGATTCCAGTCGTTTTTCGTGAATGTGATTTCACTGATCGAGGGTGAGCGGAACTTGAATGTCAGCTTGAACTTTTTTTTTTACATATATTTTTTTTAAGAGTATAATGATTTTGTTTCATTGTTTGGAAAAATATTTTTGACTTTTCTGTCTTGTTTCTGTGTGTTAAATGGGTCAAAGGGATGTTTTATGGACACGTGTGAAATGCTCATAAGGTGCTTTTCTTAACTTTGACTAATAGCCTCCACATTTTGACAACTCAAAAAATATTGTGCTAATGGCCATGCAAGACCATGTTGGTCTTTACATATTTACAAACCAACCAATTCCGGAATGTCAACGGTGCTAAAATTATGTTATGATTCAGTCACATACAGTAACTGTGGTGGACCAAACTTTTTAGGTAAATACCACAAATGTGTATTTAAAGGGTTATGGTGTTGTCAGAAGTGCCCCTTGTTAGAAGCTTTAGATGATCACTGACAGACAATTATGTAGCATTAATGTACCAGTTAACCAAAGCACTTATGAGCAATGCTGCATCCCTCATAACATTTTATTAAAATTTTAATGTATAGGGAGGGACAAATCACACAACTGACGTGCAGATCAAAACATAAACTGAAGTACTGTATGTTATATCCTGTTACTCAAAGAAGTATAAGCTTTTTTGTATTCTATATATATTTTTTCTAAAACACGCCACAGAAGAAGAAGCTTGAAGTAAAGTGCAATCCAACAGTGTTGTTCTGTGATGCTAGTATGGTAGGGGTAACGTTTGACGCATAAATGCACTCTCTATGGTGGCGTTGATAAGATGATGTGACCTAGTATGTCTTTGGGTTAACTGCCAGAGGTCTGGAAATGTCCTGTCTCCATTACTTGAACTGTTGCATTGCAAAAAGCTATAGATGTTCTTCATGACATGTAGCCCACATAGTTAAGAGGAAAGGTATCCATATTGTTCTTGGCACATTTTTTCAAGTTTGAGGACAATAGACTCTGTACTGAAGAACTGTAAAACCTGTTTTTGCAGTTGGACGATGGAGGTTGACATCTAACCTTTTCTTCCTGAGAAACAATAAACTAATAAGGGTTTTGTTGACTTGTGTGTTTGTTTGTCATTTCCTTTTTTACCTTAAAACTCAGGTTTATAATTGAAGATGTAAAGTTTCACAATGCCTATGTGCTATTAGGGAGCGTTTCTGTGCTGTAAATCCCCAGCATTCTCGATATGAGTAGAGAATGCTGTCATCTCAGTGCATCTTCTCAGACTTGCGATCACAGTGCATGTTACTGCTTGAGTATCCATTGTTTTTCAAAGCTGGTTGATTAGTCTGTGAACATGGTTGACATAAGAAGTACTACCTGGTGTGATGTGCCTCTAGATACTGCAGTCACACCCTGGATCTCATCTTGAACAGCACATCTCATGTTAAATAGCATATCCTCTTAGTCTAGATTAACCATTAATAGACCATTGTGGCTCAGTTGAGGGTTAACAGTAGGGTGGTGGTGGTGACACAGTGGACTTGTGGATGAGTCCAAATCTGGTGAGATGAGGACACACAATGGTCAATGAAACTCCATTGGCCAAGACGTGAACATCAGTTGGCCTGTACAGTGGCAGCAGGTCCATGATAGGACAGACTGGATTAATGGTGTGGCAATGGGGTGTTCGGGGGAGATCTGCCTCAAATCCAGGCCATGGATTAGTCCCTGTTCTAAACTGTCAGCAGAGAGAGTGGACAGCCTGGCCTTCTGGAGGGGCCGGATGCATAGGAACCAGGACAGCTTGTACCAACGCACCACCTAGGCCACTGAGTCACTTAGTGTGTGTGTGAGAAAGAAAAAGGTGAGAATTATGTGTGTATATCATCTGTGAATTATGGGTCCATCTTGCTCTGTTGGTTTTTTGTAGTAAGTAAAAGAGAGAGTAAGAGAATGTACCTGTTTTCCTGTAGTATACAGGTAGGTAAAATAAAACAGAAATGCAGGCCTGGTGGCAAAAAATAAAGAATACATTTGTCTGTACGAGCATGAGTTTACTGCAGTAAAGTCGCAGAGCACCTTATGATGCAAAAGGTACCTCTGATTCTGTAGGTTTTCTTTCATTATTTGATATTTACGCACACATTTGTATGCCATGTTGTCTTTGCCCTTTTTCTTACCACCCCCCTTAAAATAACTCCTGGGCTGATAAATGAATTACCTTTATAGTCACGCCTGAAATACATCCATCAAACAGTCTCTAAGGCATTGGCAATTGAGATTTTCTCCTTCAGTTTTCAACAACCAATCACTTTTCTCCTCCCTCTGTCTCCGTCTGCTTCTCCCATTTCCAACCAATGCAACAGTAAAAGAGCCCTGACTACCAGCCAATCAGCACCTAGTTGCTAGGTTGGAGGCAGACTCCATATCCCTCTGTAGCCTAGTGATTTCCCCTTCCCCCAGCACACAATCTGTAGAGGGCATGAAAGATGGTTCTCATGGGTCTGATGGCATGCAATCAGATCATTTATTAAGACAATGAAAATGTACTTTACATGCTATATAGAAGTAAAATCTTAAGTGCATCTTTGATAACAATTTAGTGTCTCCAAATTCTCTCTAACATGTCCTCCTTATCTTATCTAACAGGACAGAAGGATGTCAATGTAACTTAACCTTCAAAACAGCAACGCTTTGGCCTATTAATTATTTTCTTTAACCTTATGTGATAATGCAGTTTATTATTCTATTAATGTATTAATTGTATTACTTGGCAAGGACAATGTTGGTTGAGTATGTAAATATACAGTGAGGATTGAAACATTTTGTTGGTTCCAATATAGCCTTTTGTGCCATCTGCAGAAGAATGCAACTTTACAAATGATATTAATGCCATATCTGATAAACAGATGTAGTATGTTGCCTACATTTTTGGGGGCATGGCAACGTGAAAGACACCTCTTGGGAGAAGAGTGCTGCCAACTCAGATGGCTTGGTAACCTCACACTGACTAAAAGCCTTTTGATTGCTGACAAACCATCGAGGGCACCAGCCTGTCTTCTCTTGTAGATTCTGGTAGATGTTACAGTGACCAATAAAGAGGTAGAGTGAGACACATGCCTACCTAATTAAAACCTTTTGTCTAAAGTCTAAGATATGTTGTAAGTGCAGTTAAATGTAAATGTGTAGTTTGTGCAGTTTAAAAAAAATCTTGATCAGTCATGTAACTGAATGTTTTTGATGTTTCAAAATAAGGATGTGATGTGTGTGTGACTTCATATCTAAAACATTTTAGAACTTTTTTTTGTGAGCTGGGCTGTGAACTGGTTTTGGGGCTGGAAGTTGTAGTGACTATAAGTCTTAGCTCTGAGGTCACTGGCTCGGTTCAAGTCCAAAAAAACTGACCTACTATGGGACACAAGTGCCTTGAATTCCACACTAGTCATCTTACCTCTGTGAACCTATGCTTAGGCCCTCCACCAGCCATGCAATCTCAGGACAACTGCAGAGCAGAAGTTGTTCATCCGTGCATTTATTAGACAAAGGCATAGGGCCACTTCTGCAAACGTATACTAGTGGATTAACCATTACCTCTATACACTTGCCAGAAGATTTATTGAGACTACTCACAAAATGAAATCTGGAGACTCATATAGTGCATTAGATGAGATGAGTCAGGAGGGTGGGAATGATGAGGGGGCAGGTCTGCCAGGTGAGGTGGATGTCCCCACTGAAACCCAATACAAGCTGGTTCAGTACAACTACAATAACTGTCGTTCTCTGTTTGCTGTAGTTGAAGATATGCATAGAACACTTCCTAGTATGCTGGATAGAAAGTATACAGTAATTCTGTGTTTGGCGTTTTACATTAGTTAGAGCAGATTTATTGATCCACATTTGCTATTCACACACTTTCTTTAAAACGAACACTCTGCATTCCTCTATAAAAAATATTTCTGGGAACTGGCTGTACTTCCATGATCAAAATAGTGGCTGTGCAAAGACTATTTAGTCTCATAGAGATAAAAATAAAACAATAATCCAATTAAAAGTACTTGCCACCTGAACAATGTAATGCCTTAAATATGGTTAAATTGGTGAAATCCTATACGTTTTCTCCCGAGTTTAGGAAGGTTGATCAGTTCACGTAAAATATATAACTCGCTACAATTGAATTACCTTGTATGGATTCACTATTAGTACCTCAACAAGCTTCCTAAAGGTTTACTGTTATTATGTTTTAATTGAATCCAATAAGCCAATTGTTCTGCTCAGACAATGAATATCTAAGATGTACTGTACTTGCAGAAAGGCCAGTAAGGGCATGTGAGAGATCTGGTCAGCTCCAAAAACAATTATGTGCAGCAGCAGTGTTTTTTGTCAAATTCCATGGCCAAGATTCTCTACATAACCCCAGACCCATTGTGTTGTTCATGATTACAGTTAGAGATCAATACAAACATACATACATTCAATACATTTTCTTTGAGGTCCCAATTCTTGTCCTACAGCAGGGGTCCCCGGAAAGTCTTTCTGAGCTAATAGCCCAGACAAAAAGATATTCTGAAAAGACCTTTAATGCTGACTGTCAAGTGAAGGGGAATGTCAACCTTAAAGACAATGCTGCCATCTAGTGGCGTAGACAATGCATTATCCCAGGGAGAATCTAGTTCTTGAATGGTTTACAGTTTTTCTCAATTGTTTACACACAAATACTAGTACTTGAGACACAATGACCACAACATGTAACTCATGCACCAACCCCATGAACCAATTCTGCTAAACTACAAGCACAATTCCTGCTTTACACTCAAATTGCAGTTCTAAAACACACTTTTTTCAAAACACTACACACAATTCTCTGCATTTGGCACAATTTTCATGAAGAAAATCTTTTGTTTTCACAAGGAACACACTGCCATTCAAATACGCACACTGACTCATCGCATGGACAAACACCTGTCACACAGTTTTACAATTAGCAATCAGAGCTTTAGCATAAAAGGGCAACAGGTGACCTTTTCTGTTTTTGAGCAATGGATGCCAACATTGGAAACAGAGGCAGAGGAGTGAGAGTAAGAGGAGGAGGACGGGGAGGACGAGGATGAGGAAGGCCAAGGACCATAATCTCTGAGGAGATCCGAGCCGCTTTGATTGACCATGTAGTCAACCATGGTCTAACAATGAGGGAGGCTGGGCAAAGAGTACAGCCAAATTTGAGCAGGTACACTGTAGCATCCATCTCACTACAAAATTGCAGTAGGCCTACTGCATATCAATACAGTACTCAATGAATACAGTAGTACAGTATTGCCTGTGGACTATTCTGTAGGACTGTAAAAATAAAGTATGTTTCAAGTATTTGGAAAATGTATTCCTACTTTGTATTCCTACACAGTATTTACAGTATTTTACTATTTGTTTGGCAGAACTGAAAGATTACCAACACAAGGTGGTCGGGAACGTCTTCTGTCTCCTGAACAGGAAACTGAAATTATGAACATGGTCCTAGAAAATAACGCCATAACATTACGGCAAATACAAAGAAAAATAATAATAATGTAACTGTATACACTATACAGTAAAGTATTCTGTTGTTTTGTATGTAGACCATTGTATGTGCAACTTTGTGTTGGTTGGGATGTACACTGTGTACATTGTTTTTCTGGGAAAAATACGTAAAATATATTTGTTACCGTGTATTTCTGTGTTCTGAGTATAAAAACAATATTCTCAAATATTTTACAACACACTTATGTATGTACTGTCCGTAGTAAATGTAACACTGAACAAAAAAAGGCCTAACTCACTATGATGAATGAAGAAGAAGTGTTTTCCATTCATCATAGTGTTTTACATTGAGCACATCAGTGTTCAAATGGTTCTTATAAATGTCTATTCATATGATGGTTTGTGTTTGTCATTTGAAAACGAAATACCATTTTGAGATTAAATAACATTGTTTTGAATGTTAAGTTTAATTTTGCAGGAGAAGTGAGGGGTTTTGCCCATTGTGTTTGTGTTTTTTTGATTTGTGTGTAGAGTTCTGAGAGTATGAGGTATGCATTCAGAAAATGTGTGTAACCAATCGAGAAAAACTGTAATTCTAAACTTTAATGAATGGCACATAGATCTTTTTTGAATAATTAGTTACATCAAATGTTTTTCATTTTTGTCCAAAATGACTGTTAAAAATAAAATAGAAAATGTTATTTGTTATTTAAATGTTGCGTTTGGATTTTTTTGTACTGAATTAAAATAGGCCTAATGTCCAATGTGGCAATGATGTTAACATGTCAGGACAATTCGACAATAACTTTGGGCATCTAATGCCATTGAAGCGTTCCTTCAAAGAGTATTTGTGTTATATTACACCACAGGTGTGCACTTGTCTCTAAACTTACTAAAATGAGATTGCAAAAACAAACGTGTGTAAAAAATGTGCTCGCCCTCTTTCTCAATTCACATCAAACGAGCAGAGAGGGTATTCTAGAAAATAGCCTTTTATTTCGGAAGCTTCCTCCTTTGGGCTCCCTGAGTTAACCAGGAGACAAAAATCCCATCTGAACTTTTGCCCTTTCTAATACACAAATTAAGCCAAATAGCCTACAAACATCTGGCAAAATCCCAACCACGTTAGGTTGTTGTGACATTTGTGTTTATTTTACCCAAAAAAAAGAAGGCCTACAACAATAATCACTACAAATATGTTTCCTAGTAATATAGCTGCTTGTTCGTTGCTTGAATTTGTGGCTTTGTCTCAAAAATATTCATACTGTATACAGGCAATTACAGTAAAGCTACTTAAACGTACTGCACGTTGCGATCACGGTCCTTTCTCAATTAATAAAGTATGTATCAATACAAAAAAGTAATCCATAACTTTACGTAAGTATTCAGTTTTGTCAGGAAAGGCTGACAATGTTGATCGACCATTAACAAACATGTTAAATGCGTTATAACATCTAAAAACACGAGATAACAACGCATTGAACAACGCAACGCAATCTTCAAACCTGTATATCAACCTACTTCAGTCTCTCGGCAACACTTCACTTGACATCACATCATCACACGCCTGCTAGCTAGCTTGCACTGAACTACTGTACTGTAGCTAAATGACGATTCTGACAAGTTTATTCGTAGAATTGTAACTTTTGAATTAGTTACAAATGTATAATTCGCATATTGCTCAGTTATAAGTGTTAGCTAACATTTAGTATACTACTTGATTACAGTAGTCCTAAGTGGAGCTTGTCAACAACCTAGCTCTTGAAAACCACCATTGAAAACCATATTGTGGAGATTGCCGTTTGTTGTGGTCTCAAACATACGGTTTTGTGTCATCACATTTACTCTAACTGTCCGGGAGTTTAGGTAAAAACGACTATTTCAGGCGAGTCGGTAAAAGGTAAGACAGCTAGCTGTATAGGCGCATAACGAGGCCGTGTGCTAATCCAGCAACATGCCTACCACTACGTCATACATATCTGCTCGGTAAATATTGCGTTGAGTCTATTGAATATGTTCTGTAGTGTTGCCGCCTGTCAAGGGGCTTTTCCTTGTGAAAAAAGGGAACTATATATTCCGCTTTCTGTTTCAGTCATACGATAAAGCATTTCAAGAGGCATTGTAGGCTCACAATAATGGAGCACACGGGTTGTGTGAACCTTTGTAGTCTCACTAGCACTCTACCGGTGATCCCCTATCAAAAGCTGACGGACTTGCACTATCTTAGCAAAGGTGGGTTCGGAACCGTTTTCAAGGCACAACATTCTGACTGGCGGACAACCGTAGCAATTAAGTGCTTGAAGTTGGATTCTCCCGTTGGCGAAAGGTACGTGAAGCACGTGAAACACTACATGAGTTGTTCGCTACATCTCAATTCTTCATTGTTGGTGCCCATTATTTATGGTAGACATAGAGATGACACAGCATGTCATATGATTTCTTATGTTTTCTACAGTAGATCTTAGAGGACAAGAATTGAGGACAAACAAATGAAGTACTAATGTTCATCCCTTCCTTGCATCTCTGGTCACATCAGTGATTGTTGCTGATGAGGAAGTGTTCAAAAAGTGTTGTATTGTTTTGACTGTTCCAGGGAGAGGAATTGCTTGCTGAAGGAAGCAGAGGTGCTCCATAAGGCCCGTTTCAACTACATCATCCAGATATTTGGCGTCTGCAATGAGCCAGAATTCTTCTGCATTGTCACAGAGTACATGATCAATGGCTCCCTAGACCAGCTGCTTCATGAGGTGACACCTTTCAAATCCTTTTTGTGTCAGGAGCAGCACTGTCTATGACTGAGAATCTTAAATCCCATCCCATGGATCTTGTTTAATGGTTATTTGGTCAATTGCTAGAAGTTTCTATGAGGACGGTCGGTGGGTCATGTCTCATCCAACCTTTAAATATGGCTAGTGTGTAGATTTGGTACTTTACCCATATTGGACCATAGAAACAGAAAACAAACATGCCTATCGAGAAAAGATAGTTAGTCCTACAATTCGAGTAGTGAGCACACCCCTTTGGAAGTTCCGGACATTTTAAGTTTCACTTTGATTTCATAGTTGTTTTCCCTTCCTCCATTTAGTTTCAGTTATGTTGTTTCCTTTTGTCTTCCCTGGCTGTTTGTAGAAAAGCCTGTATCCCCTTCTTGCCTGGCCTCTGAGACTGCAGATACTGTATGAGATCGCCCTGGGGGTCAACTTCCTACACAACATGACCCCACCTCTCTTGCACCACGACCTGAAGACGCAAAATATCCTCTTGGATGGGGAGTTTCACGTCAAGGTGTGTGTTTTACCAACTTTAGTGTGAACACCAAGCAGCTCCCTGTCTTTAAATCCTTCTTAGATTGAGCTCTACTAAAGCCAGTTCTCCTCATAATATTAATGATAATCACAGGTACAATTAAACTGTCTCGCTGCACTGAAAAGGGGGCAACATAGGATTTAAATATGAATGAGCACCTCATTATCCAAATCTGTCTTCCAGAATGAACCGGCTCCTAATCTAGCCCAATTATGCAGTTTGCATGCTTATTTTTCCTCTGCAAACAATTTTTGAAAACCCAATAAATAATGTGTTTTTGTTTTGTTATTGCCATATTTATGTTATTGGAGTGTCCAGCCCCATAGCAGTCCTCTGCTTTGTCCAGATTGCAGACTTTGGCCTCTCCAAGTGGCGCCAGCTGTCCATCAGTAAGTGCTCCGGGTCCAAGCCCCCAGAGATGGGCGGCACCGTGATCTACATGCCCCCCGAGAGTTACGAACCCTCCCGGAGTCGACGGGCTGATGTCAAGCACGACATGTACAGGTGAGTCACTGGGAACCCAGGTGGTGATCTGTCAAGGGGGATTCAAGCATAGTTTGCCTTGTGTTGAATGAAAGAAGTAGTCATGCATGGTTACATCCAAAAATGCTTTAGCATTCTTTCAAATGAGGTTGAAAATGCTATAGATACCTACCAGCATCTAAGGCCATGCTTTTTGAATGTTCCAATCATGTTTAGCTGAAATAGATTCTTTGGGTGCCATACTTTTGTTGAGAATGTGTTTTGGCAGGTACGTTTAGTGCAGGCAAGTTCTGGGAAACGCTGAGAGAGTCAATGCAATGTTTACTGCCGTCTTGGGTGGAGAGTTTGTCTCAGCGAAGATAGACAAATGAAATGTAGAAAAGACATATGACCCTTGAGTCTCTAAACTGACAAGAAGCTCTTAAGAGCTTCTTAACAAATCTGGGAAACCCGGCCAATGACGTTTCTTGGCAGAGTTACGGTAGTTGAGTCACTGCAACAATGTCTGTCTTGGTGTCATGTAATGAAATGTGTGATAACAGTTAGCACCTACACCTCTATCTTTAAGGGGGAGTGACAGCTGTACCCATAACAAATCTTCTTTCTCCAGAGAATGAACTTTTTTCTCAATTATTGCTCCCCCCCAGTTATGCAATCATCATGTGGGAGGTGCTGTCTAGGCGAATACCATTTGAAGGTATTTTGACCTTTTTTCTTAGCTAGAAAGGTACTTTTGTCCAGCACAATGTCTTGGTGTCAGAACTAATGTTAAAATCCTAGAGTAAACCACCCAGATTATATCTGTTAATACGACAACAAATGCTGTTCATAACTACACACACTTCAGTATGAAGCCACAACGACGGAGCCATCTGGTCTAACTCCCTTTTATGTGTGTGTGTGAGCAGAGGCCACCAACCCCATGCAGATCATGTTCAGTGTTCTGCGAGGCTCACGTCCGGACACGGGGCTGGACTACCTGCCAGGGGACATCCCCAGCAGGGACACCCTCATCAACCTCCTGACCTGCGGCTGGTCCGCTAACCCAGACGAGCGGCCCTCCTTCCTCCGTAAGGCCCCACCCTGTCACCACCCCCACCCCGTCACCCCCCACCCCGTCACCCCCCACCCTGCCAGCCCT